>NC_051176.1:213231204-213831204 GCF_013339695.2 Rhipicephalus sanguineus | reverse complement strand
TTTTACTGTTACTAATCACGAGGTAATCGGAGCTTAAGCGGCAGTATAGTGTGAATAGCGGCGGTGTCCTGCGGCACTTCATGCGAATATAAAACACGTGTGACGCGTTTTCTGGGCTGCAGATGATCTCTCATAAAAGAAAAATTGTTAGAAGATCGCACATTACTGAGTACGCGCATTACGAACGCTTTACGCCAGCAGATAAGTAGAATATAAAAGTAATTGCAATTTTATGTCCTCTACGTAAACAAGATGCGTCGCAAAGAACGTCGCTACCAGCGTTTTCGCTGATGTAGACCTGTCCGGTGATCGCGGGTATTGCGAAAACCGTGATGCATTTACGGGCAAGGCAGAACATAACAACGGTATTTTCACCATTGTGCGGAGGCATTTTATTCAAGATGGCAGCCCGCTAGGTGGTCGGCAAGCAGGGCATTGACTCTACCCAATTACAAAAGTGGCATGCAAAAACCTTTATCAGCGAAGTGTATAAAGAGCTGTCATAGTAAGCAGCTAAAGCAACTCCATTAAGTTGTTTCGGAACAAAAGTAATATAATTTCAGCAAGAAATACAAAACTTTGGAGATACTAACAGACATTTCATACAAATGAAACAAAATTGGTCGTAGTTAATAAACTTTCAAGAGAACATTTTTGTGCATCGGCGTTTAGTGCTACATTACCGTATATACAGATATATAATAATAAATTTCCGAATGTATCGAAGTATCTTAAGATACAATTGGAATGTATCGAATCGGATACAATCGGCGCTGTGGTACCTTGTATCTGTATCTCAAATACTTCTTGCCTGAGTATCTTGTATCGTATCGCGATACAAATTCAAAGTATCTTTGCCCAGCCCTGCTTAGACTAAGACCATTTATGCAAAATTTTTAATGTTCACTTTAGGGCGAAGTATGTGTTTCGTTACGTTGCAGACGGCATTCCAAAACGATCTATCCAATTTTTTTGCGGCGGCGTACATGCTTCGTGGTGATATTTTTCGGCGTTTAGAGAAAGCCCGCGAAGTACGAAAGAAAACCACGTGACTGCGCTCTTAACCGTGCTTCGAGTTAAGGAGCCACGCGCGTGGAACGTGGCGAAATCACCGGAGTGCAAATCAGTGGTATGCAAAGCTCTGTGGGCGCACCTTGTCCACCACAGTCCTGGCGAAATCGGCGGAGCATCCCTCGCTGCTTTGGGAGGCAGAGCATATACTACTGCCGACGTGTACGTACCAGTAAAATACAGGGTGTTTTTTTTTTTTAGAGAATACATATTTTTTATAGAAATGCTGTGACTGTCAGGCCCCCGTCATTTTCGCAGACTAACTCTAAACGAGGATGAAAACCGTTGCCACACCCAAAGT
This sequence comes from Rhipicephalus sanguineus, assembly GCF_013339695.2. Taxonomy (NCBI): domain Eukaryota; kingdom Metazoa; phylum Arthropoda; class Arachnida; order Ixodida; family Ixodidae; genus Rhipicephalus; species Rhipicephalus sanguineus. The sequence continues at coordinate 213,829,832 of NC_051176.1, read as the reverse complement.
TAGTTGAAATAATTAACAAATAATTAACATGGAAGAGTTGTAGGCGGTGACAATTTATGGCACACCTCTTTTTTTTTAAAAAATCCCCCAAAAACGCACGTAGTTTGAGATATTCATCATCGAAATTCAAGGCCCCGATATCGAAACTGAGCGCTCCGGGCGCGCAGGAAATGCGGCAGCCGTGTTACGTCAGACCGGAAGTTCACGCGACGAACTTTCAAAAAAGGCGCTTCGCAGCAGAATCTCTTCAGGGAAAACGGCAAGCCGTCTCAAATGCCCAAGTGGACCGCTTATTATTTGCCTTTGGTGTGCAGTGCCTTTCTGTTTCTTTATTAAACTCTAAATAAACGCAACAGAATTCGTTCGTTTTTCTGCGAGAAGTAGCGCCGTAGTGGCTGGCGCCTATGGTTTTATGCTGTGCAGTGAAATAACGGGTGGATTTCGCGGTTTTCTTGGGTACAGCGCGAAAGAGACAGATAAGCATGAAACATCACACGCAAAGAATAAGCGTTCCAATTGGGTATTTGGGACGACTTCCCGTTGTTCCTAACCAAATTCTGCTCCGACAACCTTTTTTCAAAGTTCGTCACGTGAGCTTCCGGTCTAAAGCCCGAACCACACGTACGCTGGCCGAGCGCGCGCTGTACGTTGGCTGTACGCGCTGCGGAGGCCGCGCATGCGCAGACGAAGCAAGCGCGGCAAAACGCGCTCGGTACGCGAGTGTTCGCGGCGACTGATATCGACTTTGAAACGGCGCGCGTTCGGAAGTGCTTTGAGTTCTGCAAATACGCAACTGTGGCATGGCTGTTACCAGCACCGGCTTGACCGACGGATGATGATACACATCATGCGAAAAATTTTAGTTCTTATTTACTTTTGCATGCATCTAACAATAAAAAAGGTAACAGAAGGAGGTTTTGTAAGTATTCTGATGAACTATCAGTAATTTTGTACGAAACGACGTCTTGCACGTATGAGGAAGCGCGCGGTCGCGTGCGCCTTCGCGTGTAGTGTGTGGGTGGAAACCGCCATAACTTGCCGGAGACGCCCGGGCTGCGCGCGCTGACGCACGCCCCGTGCGCGTTTGGGAGCGTACGTGCGGTTCGGGCTTAACGTAACACAGCCGTCGCAATTCCTGCACGCCCGGCGCGCTCAGTTTCGATATCGCCTGAATCGGTGCCTTGAATTTCGGTGTTTAATATCTCAAATTACGCGCGTTTTATTCTTCTTTTTTGGGGGGGGGGGGTTAATTGGAGTTATTACAAATTGTCACTTCCTACAACTTTTCCATATTAACAGCTGCCCGCTCGCTAATCACGAAAAAGTTAATTTTCGAGATTTTGTTTGAATGTCACATTTGAATATCACTTTAGGTGAGGTAATGTTTTTGCGCCTCGGCGCAGAGTTCATTTGCGAAGACGACAAGGGCCTGAATGTTGTGGCATTTTCCTACAGAAAATCTGTATTGCCTGAAAAAAAGACAAGCGCACATCCGGCCCGGTGCACGGCAAAACGCCTTTCCAAGTCACTTGCGATGACACCCAACCTATGGAAAATTGGCAACACGGGATCGCCAGACCTACAAGCTGATTCCCCCCCCCCCCTCCCCCATTTTTGTTTAACATAACGCGCATGTCTTTCACGCCATGACATGTTATTCAGGATATGTCCTACATGCTAACAATTACAGCCCAGATAAAAGAGAGACCACGATAGCACTGTCGAGCTCTAGTCGTATTAGAGCAAACATTGGGTCGGAAATTATCGAACACCACTCTACCGTGTAACAAAAAACGGGCGGGATACACAGAACACAGCCTTCTATATTATAAGCGGACGTCATCGCGCCGACACAATCCTGAGCACGGGGCACACAATCCTGAGCACGATCGCCTTCTGACTCGAGCTACACGACGCGAGTAGCTCGAGTCAGAAGGCGATCGCATTTGCCGGAGGGGGGGGGGGGGCTATGGAAATGCGACCGCTCACAATGGGGACACTTGCATCCTCTGTGGCCCTTTGGATCATTAAGGTTCACGTGAAGTTCAATTTCAGCCAGAAAAACATGCGGCACCCAATTCTGTCAGGTTCATGCAAACGCGGACGCTGGCGCGCGCGGCCACTGCAGCAGAGTCAAGTTATGAACTTAGTGGGCGCAGGCATACAGCCAGCCTGGAATGAATGTACAGAAAAGAAAAACGAGGGATGTCATGTGGCTGCGCAGGAGGAGGTGGCCACCAGGGGGAAAATGGGGCAGCTCTCGGCACCGCGGGGTGCCAGCCGCAATATCAGCTCCAGCACTTCCCGATCGCCTTATTCCCTAAAGGGCCGTCAGCACAGAGAACAAAGCGTCACATCAGGGGGACTTAGGGGAAAAAAAACTAAAGAGCGAAATGCCTTCCCTCTGGCTTGAGCACCCTGGCCGTGCGCAGATTTTCTTCCCCGAGCCGCCCATTTCGCCTCGGCACGTTCCCGGCGGACTCGATAGCGAAACACAGAACGAGATGTTCGCTTCATCTTCTCAAAACGTTTTCTCCGCCGCCAAGGTGACCCTCCATCCACCCGCCACCCTATTTCAAAATCGAGAGAGAGAGAGAGAAAGAGAGAGAGAGAGAGAGAGGTGCTCCCGAAGCGAAAACGGCGACCCACGGCTCAGCTGACGCGGCCCGGTCCCGCAGTGGAGGGGACGCGGCCTGTAACCGAACAAAACGTACACTGCATCGAACGCATTCGCGCAGTTCAGCAGGCCCTCGGTAAAATCCCCGTGTGCCCAAATATTTTAGAAGCGCAGCGGACCTTTGAAGGCGCTATCAATGAGTTCGCTGGACCCTTCGGCAAATCGGCTTCCCTAAAAGTGCCAACAGAACACATTCCGACAGCTTTCCCAAGACGCACTCCACGAAGAGGCATCAAGGCCCCCAAGATTTTCACACACACACACACACACACACACACACACACACACACACACACACACACACACACACACACACACACACACACACACACACACACACACACACACACACACACACACACACACACACACACACACACACACACACACACACACAAGCGAAAGTAAACCACGCATTTGAGGACTTTCCCTTTAGTGCCCGACGTGATATATTCGTCGATACTGCATGCGGCTTATAAATGAAAAGAAAGAATGCTACCTAAATGGAAACGTTCCGTTTTTCGAAACTAGGTCTCGAGAGAAAAAAAGAAATATTAAGGTTTTCTCATGCAGGACCCATACCTCAATGTTGTGTTTTTCGTATACATACATGTGAAACCAGCACTGCAGCTATGTGCACAAGTGTTCGCACAAGACGGACAAGTTACACTATATGCGAAAAAGAAAAAGAACTGGAGGCAGAGCACTTATATAGGTTTACAGGATCAGAAAAAGCGCGTAACAAGTTAAAATGCAATTCAACTGGGCGCTCTTGCGCTTTTAACGGGGCGCAGGGCATAAAACGACCGTCCAAGCTCGCGATGGATTACGGACTACGCACTCGGCAGCGGGTGCAAATGCGGGGAAGCAGGCTTGAATTTAGCGGGAGACGCTATACTGCGCGAGCGGGACAAACATGGATGGCTCCGCCATGGAACGCGGAAAACGAGTTCGTTCTGAAAGGTGGACTTGCGTGCTCGCCCGTCAGACGGAAGACAGTGTCCCCTCCCCCCCTCCCCCCCCCCCCCCCCCCCCCCCCCCCCCCCCCGCTGCAAGATGATCAGACCTGCGTTAATATGGAGGCCGGTGACTTGTGCTTAGTCAGCATCTGAAAGAAAACCTATCGTTACAAGAACGGACATAACGACATACGGAGAAATATAAAAGAGGATGTATTCACTTTAAGAAGGAGCTCGCTTAAGGAGATGAGATGCTGCCAGATGTGTCACACGACCGTTTAAGGTCATTCTCCTGGCCGCTTCACAAATCGTCTCTGTCACAGTCGACTGTAATCGCAGAGGCGCTTGACGGAGGTGCCGACCTAGTAGTTGTGATAGCATCAAGGTCGGAAACGATACGCATCCTCTTGGCGGCCCGAGATCGCCGGGAGCCGTACTGGTCCTGCATGCACGTTAGAGCCTGTACGGGCATCACTTGCCCATTCACGTCATGAAGACGTGGACATACGCGGATTGTGATAGTCATGAAGCGAAGTAGCCACGGGCGGATTGTGACGCGAAGAAACCGCCGTCTGACACCTCACACGTGTTCATCACTCTTCGAGGCCACATACAACCACTGGTGCTCGTGAGGGTTCTAGCAGAACCAGCTGTGGACTCTCGTACAGTCTTTTCTTGCTGATGGGTCTGGCCCGTTGTTTGTGGGTAGCAGTTGCCGAAGGGTCGCGTTGAAGCGGGGTGACAGCCACCGCTCGGCCGCTGTCGTCGCGAGTACGCGTTCATTCACGACGCGAGAACGCTGCCCATCGTCTGTAGCCACGTTTCCGGACCGACGGCATTGCCTCACTGATCCTATAGTAGACGCCTCTCTGGAGTAGCGGCCGGGGCGCAGATTGTCACGAGGTCGTTCGACCTTTCTCAAGGAGGTGTCAGAATAATGCGCCAAGGTCTTTCACGTTGGTGTGACACCTAACGAAGAGCACTCCGCAGCTTTCATACCTCTCCTTGATCGGGGCATCCATAAGCTCACGGGTCAAAGTCCCCAGCGGCATGTCCACAAAGCAGGTAAAGCTGCCGCGATCATCTCTGCGCCCTCTTCTTCGTCAAGTTCGTTTTCTTCGTCCTGTTGCTCAACGCGGTGCTGTCGGAAGCCGACAAGGCACTCCCTGCGAGACGATGAGAAGGTCTGCATCGAAGCTAACTATAAGACACCTAACAGTCGCCAAGAACTCCCTCCCCATGGGGACAGTTTTCGAACTGGATGGCTTCCCTAATCTTCTCCAGAATTATTATGGCCCGATTCGCAAGCTTCTACCTCGGCAGCCAGGAGACCCGTGAGGCAGGTTCTCTTTCTACACTCGTCGACATGTTCTAACGACAGACAAGACGGCGAACCAGGCTCGTTACACCTGAGGACTGACGACAACTTCATCGAGCCGATCATCTCAAAAAATCTTTACGAAGGCTTTCTTCAGCTCCTCCACCCGACCTTAAGCCAAACCGCTTCGACAGAGCGAAATACGTCCCTGGTGATCGACGGTACATCCTGGGTGCCACGCGGCACCCACGGGCCACGATATACCGAAAGAGGTATCTCAGCATCTTGAATTTGTTAAAAAAGGCTTGACAACTGTGTGGCTGGGTGTGGCCCCTCATCAAATTTTGGTGTTCCCAGGAAGGTCATATGGGTGAGGCGTTATGACGACAAACGTGCACGTGAAATATACGAAGCCCTTTGCTTCGAAAGAAAAGCTGACATATGTGCTTAAGTGTTGCCTCACTTTCGCTTATGAGTAAGGAAATTGCGTGTCATGAACACAGTCAAAAGCGATTGCGAGCTCTGACCCGATTCGCGGAATTTTCACGGTGGCATTCTCCTCCTCTCACTTCTAGAAACCAATAAAAACAACGGGATATATAACTGTGCGTAAATAAAAAGAAAACCTGTGGTTCATAGCGCTTCGTCTGTCTCGGTCTGTTTGTCCCCTTCCTTGCGTTGTTACCCATTCTTCTGGTATGAAAATATCTACAGAGATGCACAATCTTGTTGAGTCGATGACTGGCCCACAAAACACTGTTTGGATGCCTTCTCAATATATCTAGCAAAATATTACGCAATTTACCGAAATCTGAGCGCACTGTTACCTTCGGCAAAACTAAAACGTGAGGCATGCCGATTCGCGAGGTCGTTAAACAAAAAATGAATGAATGAATGAATGAATGAATGAATGAATGAATGAATGAATGAATGAATGAATGAATGAATGAATGAATGAATGAATGAATGAATGAAAATGCGAGTTTCCAAGACATCTCGTTATGTAAAAATAATTTACTATACAGATGCTCCCGGGTAGGTCAACACGCTTTGAATGAGCGTCGTGCATGTGTGCGATGTTCGCCACCAGTGACAACGCGACGGTTACTTGTCCTTTTCGGTTTCCACGATGTCAACCCATCTTACCGCTGTCAACCACGCTGTGCATGCACGTAAATGCTACAGAGTGGCGACGGAAGGGCGGCACACGACCAAACGGGCCGTCGCTCGCAGGTTGACACCTTCGGCAGCGTAGAAGAGACAAAACGATAGGGCAGTGGTCAGAGAGAGCGGGGACCCCCGGGGAACATTTCACGTCTTGACGAATCGATTTGTAGCTGTTGGTTCCGGCCGTGTACCCTGTGTGTGCGCGTAGAAGGGCCACGGGTTAAACTACTGTACTCGGTGAGGCCGAAAGTGTCGCCACTCATAAAGAGCCGGGGTGATTTATTATTAAGGCCGGTCGATGAAGGCAGCCAAGCCCGAAGCAATTGGGTAATCTTGGACTCGCTCTTCTCCGCACGCGGGCGCCGAGCATTCTTCCGCAAACGCTCGCAATCCAATTAGGCGCGCAAGAAGGCGCCCGCGGGACGTGGCGCGTAAAAGCAGGCGTCGCGCCTCCGGGGCCGCGCTCTTCCGCGCCACGGAACCACAACGCCGCCACGCACGGGGCAATCCGGACGGTGCTCAAGGCTCTCTGATTGGCCGCCCCTCATCGAGATCGAACGACACTTCCAAGTAACCTAAGCACCCGCGAACGTCGCCTCTTGCCACCGTGACGCGCTCGGGAGGTCACACGGTCTGACTTATAGAGCGCGCTCCTTTATTGGGACGGACAGTCTCTTTGTTATCGGTCCTCCTGACGCACGTCAGCACGAGATAACCGCAATGGGTCGATCGGCTCAACTTCGAGCACTAATAGGGTTTCAGGGAGCGCAAGAGACGCACGCGTTCCGCCGCCTGGATTCATAAGAATCTTGAACTCCCTATAGATAATGAAGACCGGCCTGTCGATCTAAGGAACGCTAACTATACGGCCCACGCTTTTTGGACACAAGTCGGTCAATCAAATGCTCGCATATCAACGGGGCACTGTAGCGAAAAAAGCATCACCTGCGGAGCGCTTGAACGCCTGCGAACGCATAACACTCTAAACAGTGAGATAGGGCACACATACAAGTCGTACAGTGTTGCCATATCGCTATTCAGACTCCACAATTCGCACGCTCCTCCCAACTGACGCGCCTGATTTAACGTGACTGTCACGGCGCCGTGCTTTCGAGCTCATTGGCGTACTACGGAGGTAACCACAGAAAATATAGACTACTTCCGCGCTTACCAAGCTGATGTCCACAAGCTGTTCCAGCTGCACTGTTTCATTATTTGTCCAAAGCGATATTTTGTTCGAAGCTTTTTCGGGCATAATGACACAACGTCTTTCATCGCGTCGCGCATAAACACTTTCAACCACACGTGAAAATAATAATAATAATAATAATAATAATAATAATAATAATAATAATAATAATAATAATAATAATAATAATAATAATAATAATAATAATAATAATAATAATATTATCTGGTGTTTTACGTACCAGAACTACATGATTATAAGGCACGCAAAAATTTCAATGGCCTGGGGTTCTTGAACGTGGACCTAAATCTAAGTACATAGGCCTCTAGCACTTCGTCTCCATCGAAATGTGGGTGCCGCGGCAGCACCGTAACCACCGTTCCACCGCGGCGGCTGTACGCATGAAAAGAGAGCTACTATAGCCGAAGCGATGTTTCGATTCTATATTTGAAAAATCACAGGTATTAACGGTGCCGGATAACCTCCCAAGCAACGAACGAACATCCGTCCGACGTGCAAATCTGGCGTGGCATATATTCCGCCGTTGCTACTCGCCAAAAAAAAAAAAATTAAAACAAGCAAAAGATCTGTCGTATTAAAACACTCCAATACGGCCACGCATGCGCGACAGCGTTCATGAACCCGGCAATTCTAGAAGTGCAGGGCAGCCTGTGACGAATACCGCTAAGAGCACCCGAGTTCACTATATGAGCCACTCGAGGAAGTGTATAACCAACCAACTTTTGCGAAGCAAAGCAAAAGTAACGCGCAATTACGACTGGATCATGGGTCACTAGGGAGCAAGCACCACGGGGTGTTGGTTCACCGTATATGCTGCACAGAGCGAGCGACACGGCGATGGCAGTGACCAAAACGAGCAAGGACCGGAACCGAGCACCGGCCTGGACGCGAGTTTATTCTCTCTCGCGCCACCGCAGGCACACACCGAGGTTGCCGCTGAGCGAGTTGTTTATGTACGCTGACCGCGACGCGCGCCTCCGTGGGCCGCAACAATATTTCTGCGAGCCGCCGGCCGAGCGCTCGGCGCGGCGCTAATGGGAAAGGAGAGGGCAGGGGTGGAGCGGGAGCCTCGATCAGAAGGAGGGCTTGCGCTGCGCGCGCAATATTGGCACAGCGCCCGCCTCCCGGGTGCGCGCCCACGACGCAGCCGTTTTCCGGCGGCGCGAGGATCAGCGCGGACGCACAAAACCCGGAAAGGGCGGGAAGGCAGTGCGTGGGTGTGGCGCGGTAAGACAGACGGCAAAGAGGAAGCGAACACTGTACTATATAGTGAAGCCTTCATATTACACGAAGGCGATGACACGCTCGTATATACGAGAGCCATGCACACCGTGCAGTATGCAAGTGCGCGCGCACACACGCTAGCACAAAGCATGTCGTCGCCACGAACATTCCTCTATACATCTCGTACACTTCTCTATGTGCAAAATGCCCGCCGTGGCCGACAGTTCCACGCCTTGCACAAATACAATGTGTCCCAGCCAAAGTTACCGAAGGCGTTCTTTTATTTATGAGTCATTTTTTCTCTAATTAGTCGGGTCACTGATGCACTTACGTAGACCGTGTCTCACAACCAACATATGACCACACAAGCTCGCACTGGACAGGGTTGTCAGGTCGAAAAGACAAGAAATAGTCAAAAATGAGAAAAAACTAGCCAAAAAGTAGCCAACTTTAGCTAGGAGCCGCAAAAGTAGACAAAAGTAACCACGCGTGTGCGAAAACAAATGCGAAGTTTCTTATTGAAATGATTAGATGCCATGAAATGATGGCCATGAAGTAGCGAAGTAGCCGAGGCGTTTATTATGTCGCCACCGGCCTAAAAAATCAGCCAAATTGGCGCAAAGTAGCCAAACCTGGCAAGCCTGCCACTGGAGAGCAACAACATGATATGTCGCGCTTTTAAATGCCGAAAATTCAATTTCTCAACTTCATCATTAAACTGAATAGAAAGAAAAAAAAAACAATTACACGCTGCCGTTGAGCTCTGCAACGTGTATTCCCGTTTAGAATAAACTGCTCCCTGCGGGAGAAGCCCACTTCTGTTCATACATTTAACTTCTGTATCTTACGAGAACTATAGAGGACGATCGCACCCGACTCTGGTGAATAGACTGGAAGTTTACAGCAGGAAAGGAATGACAAATGAATAACTACCTAAATAAGAGTGAACGACAACCATGCATGGAACACGGCTATATAGAGAGAGCTGGACATGAAATGTTGCGGTCCCCGAGGGGGATGAGGCGCGCCGTGTTTGATGTCACCGGAGGCAAATGAACTTGTCTTCGTTAACTGTGTTTCCCGCGGCGCAGCGCTTGGCGTCCTTTGCATGCAGGTTGAGTGCGCGCGCAGCGACCCACTAGAGTTACGCGAGGCGACGGTTGCGGCTCGCCAAGCCGGAAACCGCAGCGGTCGGTACTCCTGAGAGATAGCACACATCAAAGGCCTGATAAAGATCTATGGGTAACAGAAAAAAACTACAGATGAACAGCGACACACCGCAGCCATGCTACTTAAGAAGGTCGAGTGAGCCTTTCAGCATAGAGAACAATAGGAGGGAGAGCCAAGGCAGGCTGTCTGGAGGACCGCATACTGCACAAACTAGTTGGCAAGGTGCTCACCTTGCCACACACACACACACACACACACACACACACACACACACACACACACACACACACACACACACACACACACACACACACACACACACACACAATGATGCTACCGACGACTTCTAATTTTCATTTTGTAGCACTTTGGAGCAGCAAAAATTTCCATTATGGAGCACTTTGGAGCAGGTAATTCTGCATCTGGGAGCAACCCGGAGCACGTAATTTCACATTCTGGAGTACACAAGAGAAGAAAGTTGCATTTACATTCAAACATCAGAATAATTATTGTAGGGTTGTTATGAAGGGTTAGATACATATCTCGATTCGTTGCAAATCTCATGGGCAAAAAAAAAAATTAAGGCAGCTACGCACTAGTGGTGCGGAGACTGAGGAAACAGCGGAGCTTTGGCGTTCCCCTCCTCCTCACCCTCGCTTCCCTTTCCCATCTCCCTTGCTATACTACACCATACAAGTCTATGCTAAGTTCGCACTCGTCCCTCCTCCCCACACCCACAGGCTCATCTTTCTGTTTCTTTATCTTTCTCTATTCCTTTGTTTCTCTCTCTTTTTCTTTTCTTTCTCTATCTTTATCTCGTTCTCTCGCCCATAGCAACGCAATCATATGGCTCCCAAGAATGCTTGTTCTGTTAGCGTGCCTGGACAGCCGAGTGGTCACAACGCCGACCTACGGACCGTGGATTCCCGGGTTCGAATTCCGCCTCTAGAAGAGATTTTTCTTTTCCTTTATTTACTTATTCTCCTCTTCCTCCTCTACACTTATCTTTTCCTTCCTACAACGTGCTGCTAGGCGACGCACGGTGACGTCATCGCTCGGCGATGAAAGGCGCACTTTCTGCGAACGCCGTCGGGGCTACCTCAAGCTAGGCCTTTCGACAGTGGGCCTTTTGATGCCAGGGCCGTCAGCGACGGGCCCGCTAATGACAGCTGCGCATATTAAGACGAAATAGCGGCTGCTCCGACCAGAAGAAAAGCCTTTATTAATGAGATCCCACTAAAAAAAAAAGCAAGGAAGAAATTCATACATGGACTCACGGTGTCCAAAGAAACAGGGCTTTGTTTTCTTTTGTTTTGTTTTTTACGGCAAGCGCGATAGATACATGCTTGAACGTGCTGGTGGAAGCAACTATGAAAAACCTCTTCTGAATGGAGATTCATGGATGAAGTAGTTTAGAAGTGTAGGCGTCTTCCCACCGTTCGCGTTGCTATTCTATGGACGCAAAATTCCATTTAGTTCTATATATGTCTTGCTAGGTTTCCCCGATTTCGTTCCGAAATGCCCAGAAACAGAAGTGACAGCCATTTTAGCGGTACTCGTGCAGTTATTACTAAATAATGCCTTAATAACATGCCGTGCGCCGCTTCAAATGAGCTAGGAGTAGCGTTTCTAGAACAGACGACGTCAGCCGATGAATCGCCGCCACACTTGATCTTGCACCGACTGGCCTAGAAGTCACGAGGCTCTTCGAAGAGCGCGTTTTGCTGTCGAGGCGACTTGCGTAACAGAAGCGGCATCGGCACCGTGCATGACGTCATGGCTTAATTAATCAGGACGCATGTGCAAGCACTGTTTCGTTTGTGGAATAATCTTCGGTCCGCGGTTGTAACTTTTGTGGCCTCAAGATCACGCTTCACATATTTCGACGTGCCGGCAGAGCGATTTCGGGTGATAGACACAGCCAAACCCGAGGCTCTGGCGCAGTTTGGCGCAATTTACGTCGATTTTATCAGGATGGCGCAGTAAATCCAATTTGGCGCAGGAGTGGAATCACTGTGTGTGTGTGTGTGTGTGGGGGGGGGGGGGGGGGGGGGGGTGAGAGGAGCAACGCACACCCCTGTACTATGTGCGTCATTTCAGCTTATTTAGGACACCGCTCACTCCGACGATGAACTCGTGCGAGTTCTGGCCTCAATCGAGTGAACAGCGATGCCATTCGGCTCACGCATATTCATTCGTTCCTTCACAACTTTCAGGTGTCACAAAACATTGTTCTCCTTTATGCGCACGAATATATAGCAAGAACGCAGACCATAACCCAATGATAGCAAGTAGGAAATATGGCGCTAACCGTGCGCTGTGCCGACTAAGGAACATCGGGATGTGTAGAGAGAGAGAGAGAGAAGATGGAGAAAGGAAAGACAGGGAGGTTAACCAGAAGCAGTCTTCGGTTTGCTACCCTCCACGTGGGAAGGGGAAAGGGGATGTAAAAGAATGAAAGAGAAGAAGAAGAGTTTGTGACGACAGCACGCGACAAAATACAACAACAGCAAAAAAAACGAAGTCATAACCGCAGTCCAAGTACTATACAGCAACATTTTCTTCAAGCAGTCACAGTTTGACATTGAGTCCGGTTTCTCGAAGAAACCGCAACAACGCCCTCAGAGCGGCTCGTGTTGAAGACCGTGTAAGCCAGGGCCCTAGGATTTCCTCCGTGAGAGGGCGGTTGTCCAGCTGGCCTAATGCGGCTGAGAGGGCCGCTCTTTCGGAGTTGAAGCGAGTGCACTCACAGAGAAGGTGCGCGACTGTTTCGCTGCACTCGCAGACTTCACATGACGGGTTCTCAGCCATTCCAATAATAAAGGAATATGCATTTGAGAAGGCCACTCCCAGCCATAGACGGACCAGCAAGGTAGAATCACATCGTGATAAGCTGGACGGGATGCGTAATTCAAGATCAGGGTCCAAGTTATGCAGCCGTGCACTTGTAAATGTCTCTGACTTCCACCAGGCCAATGTTAGATGACGGGCTAGCATATACGAAGGTATTTTGCGGAGTCTGGTCTTGAAAAGGGAATGGCGATACTGCTGACGCCGGCGTGAGCGGATCAGGCAGCTGCGTCCGCTTGTTCATTTCCCTGAATGCCACAGTGACTAGGCAGCCATTGGAATATTACTCGGTGCCCTTTTTCTATTGCTTCATGGTAGATTTGCCTAATTTCCGCGACGAGCTGCTCATGTGAGTCATGACGTAAAGCGGAGGGTAGACTTTGGAGGGCTGTTTTGCTATCGCAGAAGATAGACCACGAATTAGGTGTGTGCTCCATGACAAATTGAAGAGCAGCACGGAGCGCTACTAGTTCAGCAGCTGTAGTTGAGGTTGCGTGAAACATTTTGAGCTGTATTGTGATAGCTGTTGCTGGAATTATTACGGCGGCGGTTGAGCTTGCAGTCATAACTGAACCATCAGTGTAAATATGGGTGTGAGCGATGTACACCTCATGAATGCAAATACAGTAGTGCAGCCTGTTTAAGGGCAACCGATGGCATTCTTCTTTTCGTCGTAATTCCGGGTATGGTAAGGCGCACTTCGGGTCGATGTAGGCACCATATAGGCGAGGATGGTCTTGCTGCAGGCGTATAGTTCGATGGCAAAGAAGTACTATGGGCAGCAATAATGCGGCTGAATGTTGTATGCGGCCTTTGTGCAGGTAAAGATGCGAGATGGTGCGAAGGTACCCGGGCACGGTGTCGAATATGCGCCCTGAGGGTATCAGTGGTTATGTATGCGGACACAGGATGGTCTCCTGCAATGACAATTGTTGCCGCCGTAGACGCACATTTCGGAAGACCGAGGCATGTCCTTAGAGCTTGAGCTTGCAGGCCCTGGTGTGCATTCAAATTTGTTTTGCAGGTATTTCCCATCACAGGAAGACTGTATCTTGCGAAACCGAGAAATAAGGCATTGTAGAGCTGCAGCATAGACCTTACTGATGTGCCCCACGACATTCCACCCAGAAACTTGAGAAGGTGCGCTATGGTCGTCAGCCGTCTCTTCAAGTACAAAACGTGTGGCGTCCATGATAAATCGCGGTCGATGATTACGCCTAAAAAGCGGTGCTTCCGGTCGTGGGCAACTGCTTGCCCATTGATCGTTATTGTGTACTGCCGCATTGTCTTGCGTGTAAATGCGACAAAGCAGCATTTCTCCGGTGACAGTTCTAGATTTTGATTTTTCAAGTACAACGCGGTCAGCGTAGCTGCCTTTTGTATCCGGGCTCGTATTTGTAGGCGTGTCACTGCAGATGCCCAGATGCATATGTCGTCTGCATATATAGACACACGGACTGTATTGGGCAAACATTTCGTGAGGCCAACGAGCGCAAGGTTGAATAGTGTCGGGCTTAGCACACCACTTTGTGGCACTCCACGTCCTGTCTGATGGTAAGATGTGGCGCCTTCCTCAGTGACCATGAAAAAACTTCTACCAGTCAAATAGCTGCGTATCCACTCGAATGTTCGGCCGCCAATTCCGACTTCAGTCAACGCGTCTATTATTGCGCCATGCGTTACATTGTCGTAGGCGCCTTTTATATCGAGGAACAATGCTGCTGTGAGGCGTTTCAGGCGTTTCTGATGTTGGACAAACGTGACTAAGTCAATCACGTTATCAATAGAGGAGCACCCACGTCGGAAGCCTGAGTCTGGGTAAACGCTGTACCATTCCAGATACCACTCCAAGCGTGTCAGCACCATCCTTTCCATAACCTTCCCAATGCAGCTGGCTAGAGCAATGGGTCGGTATGATGACAGATCTAGCGGCGATTTGCCAGGTTTAAGAAGCGGAAACTTGAAGCCGCACTGGCAAGCTGCAGGCGCTCATCATCTCCGGGGCCTGACGGTGTGACATATTCAGCGCTCGGAAACCTTGGAGAGAAGGCGCGACACGTGCTGCTAAGTATGTACAACGAGTCCTGGAGGAAGGGTTTGGTTCCGCCAGAATGGAAGTGCAGCCGCTTGGATCGGGATGTGTAAGTGACGTATGAAGTATACCTTGGCCTAACGCATGGTCCTTTACGGTAAGTCAGTTCTTGAATTCTTCATACAAGCTTCTTTCATCTTATCCGTATGCTAAATATTCCCCAATACAGTCTACTCCTCTGCAGCGCACAATTGAGAAAAAAAAAAGAAAGACAAGCAAACAAAAACAGACGACAAACTGTCGCACGGTGAGGTGAGCGCGGACATAGTCTGTCAACCAACTTTCATCGGTTCGCAGTAACATATGTTAAGCCTATTATAGTTCTGCTTCCAATAAAGTATGCACAATCGAATAAAAATTAGTGTTTTCGACTAATAACGAAGAATAAGAACGGTTGTCTGCGCGCTCTACCTGGAAGGCGTACCAGCTCTCCGGGAACGGTTCATCGAAAACTGCGTTGTACAACCTCCCACACTGAATAGTGGGTTGGCTACAGGGGGCGTGTACGGGGCTCCGCGAGGTTTGTCGACGTGCGCGTAATGGCGAATTCCACTGGGAGAGCTGGAGCGGCCACCAAAATCCTAGAGCGAGCACTCGGATTGCACGAAGCCAAATCTGCCAGTGGAACACGTGAATGCTTCGCCTGAGGTCGCTCCGGAAGTTTTTTATGGATACGTCACGTAAACAGGCTCCGGAAACTACTACTGCTTCCACTCTTGTGCGTTTCTATAGGTCGCCGCTGCAAAGCGCGCATTTCGACCACGAAGAGGCTTGAAGCAGGCGTGCTGTTTCCTTGTATTGCGCTGACAAATATCACAGAAATCTATTCTTCGACGCAGCCGATGATCTTCGGGCGTGCGCACAGCGGGTCAGTGAACGTTTCTTTAAACATCATTTCGTAAAGCACGTACGGTTCGTCGTCATCGCTGCTGCTCTGGCTATCGCTCACAGCAAGAAGCAAAACAGCAGCTCGTTCATCAGAGTCAAATGGCGCCATTTTAGGCATGTAAAGAAGCGCACAGGGTTATCAAACACCACCTCAAAAAGCTGAAGACAACCGAGTTGCCCGAGTGTACCGGAAATGACGGCACCGCGCTGCCGGAGTTCCGGCGAAGTCCGCCTCTGCAAGACGGAGCAACGCGGAACGCACCGTCGCGGAGTAGGCTGCTCCAAATCTGCCAGTTGGAAACGCGAACTTGCTCCGAGTCGACCAGTGGAACGCAGATTCTCGGCCGCGGAGCAAGAAAACTTGCTCCAGCTCAACAAGTGGAATGCGCCATAAATCTACTGCGTGCACGAGCGCTCTTGTAACTCACCGAAACGCTAAGCAACAGCCGTGGTCGGGAATTGTAAGCGTGTGACCTCGTGCGCACAAGCAGAACAGCATGCAGAGCCAGCGCCGAGTAGGCGCTGTTCGTGATCACTGCGAAGTGGGAAGGTGGGTGCTCTTTTAGTGAGCTGCATGCTGTACCTCGTACAGCCAAAGCACATCCACATCACACGAGCTCAGGCGAAGCATGTATCGCTCATGTTTCGAATGCGGCGTAGAAATATGCACCATATAGGAACGTCCTCAACGCAGATGGCATCTCTCTCCATGCAGATTATACTGCTCGCGCGAAGACGAACTTCCGGCGAAAATAAGCGGCTTAAAAGCGCACGAGTGCTCAAAGAGAGAAATCACTTCAGCGAAGACATCGTCAATGGGATCAAACATCTCAGCCGTTAGTGGGGAAACGCACTACAAAAAATGATGGGGCCTACACAGAGCCAGGGAGGAACGGAGGGACGTTTCGAGGTTCACGTGCGACATGAACCCTTCAACGAACCCTGAAAGTATAAGCGTACGTACCATCCCTATACGACCATCGGCTGCACGGAACCGAAAGAAACCGACAATGAAAGGTGAAACCAAAAACCCGAGCGGTTGAAATGATGCTGAAACGTAGAGCAAGCGAAGTGACGAAAAGGGGAGAGGAGAGAAAAGAAAATAAAACACGCTTCAGACGGAGTACACCGAAGTTGTTCAAACTTGCGGCAGTAAAGGGTTAACGAAAGAAGAGGCTGTGACAGTTTGATCCCCCGTAATGAGAACTGACGAGAGCTTACAGGAACACGATTGATTCTGGCGGCATGAAAGAGCGGGATTGACGAAACGAATAACTTAAAGTCGCAGAAAGGATATCGAGAAAAAGAACCTCTCTCGGCAAGTAAGCCGAGAAAGCAATGTATGACCTGGATAAAAAAAAAAAAGAGCGCGATTCACTTTAGTCGGAAAGACAGTCGAATGACTAAAAGAACACTTAAAGGAGTATACTGACACGAATTTTAAATATTTTCGGATTGTCGCTCCCAATGAAAGCACTGGTGTCGAGAACCCTAAAAAGAGTACTGTGGTGATCGGGAATGCATCAAATATACGTTTAATAGCGCTACCTTAAAAAGACACTTTCGGTTTCGATATTTAGCGGGCGGCTTCTCAGTGACGTGTCATGGCAGTGTGACGTCACGGGAAGACAGTAACTCGCAACGTACTAGCGGCAGAGCCGTCACCTGCTCGTGCTGCACGTAAACAGCGATTAGTTTATTGGCGTTCAGTGACCCCGACAGTGATTTCTGCGATTTAGGCTGCATGCAGGACACAGAGTTCGCAAACTTAGTGGAACTGTGTTGGCTCGTCGCAATAATGCCCACTGCGGTGGGGCTGGCTTGCTGATGTTCAGCGACGAAAACATTAAAAACAAAGTAAAATATTTTTACGTGTTGTCTGACTCCGGTGTTTGGAGAGCGTTAACACTGCACACCAAGGAAACGAAAAACGTCCCTTTTACGATGTCTCACAATCGTGTCCGTACTCCTTTAATATTTACTTTTGAGAGTGAACCGCTCGTGTGGCCTACCAGAGGCTAACGTTTCCAGTTGTCTCCTTGAAGCAGACAACATACATAATAGAACACAATACAACAAAAGCAGCTGAGAAAAATATAGAACTTCGTCATTAAGAAAAAAAACATTAATTGACCTCATCCATGAGAATAGACGTACTGGCGACAGCGGGGGGACATTTTATGCGGATTTCCCGGCTCCTTGATCATGTGTTATGGAAACCACCGACGCTCACACATACTATATAACGTGCGCCCAATGTCGCTTTGCCAAGAAAACGGTACAACTCGGCACGTTTTCCCATATTAGTTCTTTACTGTTCGCGTTTTAGTTTACGCTGATGGAACGTTATCGAATTCTAGTGTAACTATACTTGTCACAGGCAACTGCCCACTCAATGAATTTCTACGGTACTCGTGATGGTTCAATTCAACACAGAACACAACAAATGTCTTCCAAGCCGATAGGTACGGTCCGTGTAAGCTTGCAAAATATATGCTACCGAGTTTGCGATCAAACGCTGCAGGAACGCTACTCTGTTCTATGCTCAAACGAAACCTCTTCGATCTCGCAAGAGTCGCATGCAGAAGCGCCTGCCATTCCGATGCGAAACGAGTATGCCTTCGTGAATGCAAGGTCCATCCAGAGGCGATATAATAACGTCGCATCGGAGCGGGATATTCGCGGCAATTGCACACGTCCTGTGCAGCGGCGCAGCTATGACAGCCGGCGATACCAGCTCCGGATGTTTCTGAGCCAAGTGGACTCAAGACCCTTTTCTGTAGCCAAGATTCTTAGACCATGGATATATATATATATATATATATATATATATATATATATATATATATATATATATATATATATACAGACGGCAACGAAGACGTTACTAAATTACTTAAAGAGAAGCTGGAGATGTCTTAGCATTCGTTAAAACTTTGTGCTTAGCAAGGGCCGGCATTATTGTCGCCGATGTCGTTAAGTTCTTCCGCAGTTGTTGCAGCAGGAGCTTTAGAATACGCGAAAGAAAATTTCGTCTTGATCCGCCCACGTGAGCGCGCCGAAAGTGTGGGCGTGGAAACCTACGCCACGTTCGGTTCCCTTGGCGGAGCCGTGCCGCACTCCGACGGAAGATTCCCGCCGCTCACGGATCCGAACTGCGAGAGCGCTGTTTATGTGACGAAGGCTCAAGTAAGTACAGCGAAGCTGAAGGTTCCGCAGCTGGATTACGATATTTGGAATAACGACAAACAGCCGGACGCTACGTGAACACGCGTCTCTCGTATCTTCAACCGTGACCTCCGTGACTAACTCGCGACGTGCCGTTGCCGGGGGTAATCGAGGAGGCCACGCTTCAGCTGCGCTGCTGTTGCAGATAACGCGGCATACCGAGGATGACGTCACCGCGTTCGCTGAGCATCTGAAGAAGCCTTGCGGCCACAGCCTCTGTTTTCTGCCAAAAAGCGCTATATGCGTTCACTTTTGAGAACTCTCACATCGCTTTTCCAATTCAGCAGGGATCAAACTGTCCTTACACGCTCCAAAGCCCCCCCCCCCCCCTTTTTTTTTTAGAAGTGCTTCAGCTTCCCTTTAAGGACGACAGGTCTCTGCCACCGCCTGCAGACTTGACGGAGAAGTGTGCGCGTGATTATCTCTCTCTCATTCCGCCCCTTTATCCGTTCACACAGTGACGGGTAGCAAAACTGGGCTGCCTTTCCATGCCTCTCTATATCTACCTCTGTTAGCCGCTAGTTAGTCTGGATATTTCGTGAGGTCGTCTTCCTCGCGAAACAATGTGGGCAAACCTCGAAGTCAGTGCAAAGAAGCGGGAATTTCCCAGTGCGCTGCTTACCGATGAGGAATCCCATGACGTCGTTAGGCGCCACCGTCATCAGATGGTATCCTCAAGTGACGAAGACGTCATCCCGCAACGTCTGACGTGATGATGTCATTCTGGAAACATTTCGGCGCGCACACAAAAGACGAAAACGAAAGGCGAGAAGACAAACGGGCGCGAACTTAAAACTAAGTTTATTGAAGGAAGTACACGAAATATATAACCCAGGGTAGCTCAAGAGCGCACGTGCGTAAAAAGAATCAAACATACAAACAAGCAAAACATAAGGAAAAAGAAAAAACGCATCATGACAGTAATTTTGCAGAAGTATCTACAACGTGCAGCAGATTGTAAAAGTCAACTGCTACTCAAAAAGGTGAACTCCTTGTCAGTTAGTGCAATCGATGGGTTGCTTACGCATTTATCAGCACACCTCCTAATATGGAAAGCTTCAACTATTTCCCGAGTTATCTTGTCTTTATGATAAAACAATGTTAGTATCACACCACACAGGATGACATTGGCAGTTTCTGCAATGCTCGGCTAGATGGTAGTTATTGCTATTATCCAATGACTTCATATGTTCATTAAGGCGAGTGTCGATGCATCGGCCAGTCTGACCTATATACACACTACCGCAGGTTAAGGGCAACAAATAAACTGCCCCTATCCTGCACCTCACGAACTTTCCGCTTTCTTTTGAAAGGCAAACACATTTATTCTTCTTGATTTTTTTGTCGAATTTTTGGTCCACCGCACGACAGACGCGTTGAATCTTGTTGGGTGCACTGATAACAACCTCTACACCGAACCGATTGGCTATGTGCTTTAGCTGATGAGAAAAACGATGAATGTAAACTTAGTTGTGAGTTCGCGCCCGTTTGTCTTCTCGCCTTTCGTTTTCGTCTTCTGTGTGCGCGCCGAAATGTTTCCAAGAATGTCCTCAAACCAACTCGCCCAGCTCTCCATACTATTGCAGTGATGATGTCAGTCCAATACGATTGAGGCGACCACGTTAAGTCATCATGCCCAGCGTGACGTGCCCACTTGGTCACATGGGCTTTGGTGCCATATGATGTTACGGGTCATATACTGCTTTCGCATTTATAAAGAACACCCTCCTCAGCAGTTTTAGTGGTAGTTTTCCACAGCTTCGCTGAACATCCACTTTCGCTGGGCCATGACGAGACTACAGTTCATTTTATTCTCTCGGCTTCAAATGACAGCTGCTGCCTTTGAAGGCCGCGCTGCTGGAGACTGCTACAATAAACGAGATCTGCATTGGCCTCCAGATTGCAATGCAGCGTACACTGAGGCCACAAGTTTCATAAGAGTAATTTCTCGTCGTGACGCTACAATGCTACGTAGGCTGTGGGTCGGCGTGGCGGTCACAAACTCATACAGCTATTGCACCGAAATGGCGGGTTCTGTAACTAAGTGTGAAGAAACTATAGATAACATCTTGTGCGGTTGTTCCCAATTGAACAAACATTGCTGGACTCTCCACTGTGCTTTGAGAATACATTATGATCGGCCTTTTACTGAAGAAAAAGATCTTCGAAGCCTGGCCGCACTGCTCATCAGCCCAGAAAGTCATACGAGCCCTTCTGCAGTTCTCTCTCTCTCTTTTACGCCCTCATTCCTCTACCCACGTGCAGGCTAGAAAATTAGACATGATGTACACTCTCAAAAAATAAAAGAAAAAGAAAGGTGGTAAAATGTAACTGCAGCATTTTACCCCCATGTCAAAAATACTGCGTGTGCATGAAGAACATATACTCTGGATGAAAGGAGGATAAAAGAAGAAAACAAGGACCTTCCACGGATAGACGAGTGTAGCAGGAGCGTTCATCGACCGGTTAATCACAATTAAGCGGCCAACCATACGGGTCTGCACATTTGCACATAGAAGACGCTCAAAGCCACGGTCCCAAGATCGCAAGACAGGCAGAAACCATACAGGCAATAGTAAAAGGCGTAACAACGTGGACTCATAGAAGCAACAATAATGTCAAACGGCCCGAAACCTGGCAGCATTTGCCTGCCCCTACTTTCGCGAGTCCTTCGGTTTTGCGTTGTTTAACAAGATGGAACACAAGATATATGCCCACCTCATACCCTATCGAGCTAACCACACAGCCCGCATGCAAAGCGCGTAAATTTGTACTGTTCGCGAGAAGTAACGCGGCAGCGAGTGACGCAATCGTTGAGAAAGATATCGCAAACGACTGAGAAACAACGTCCCGGAGCTTCGTAAACTCGAACCCTGAGCTGAACAAGGGGATCCCTGCGCCATTCACGGCGCCAACATATCCCTACTCCAGTGTTCTACTCGCTATTCAGCAGCGGCATTACTGGCGATTTGGAACTACGCCACCCTATGCAATGTACTGCCAGTACTCTCACTCCGTCTCAAAAACTACATCCGTGAATAATATAAAGGTCGCTTAAACAGGAATTAGTGTCCCAGATAGGCTGGCCGACGTTTCGAAAGGTGGACCTCTCTTCATCACAGGCGCCTCGTCATCCTTGACGTGTTAGTGTTGAAAGGTTTAGTCAGTGACGTAACGTCACGTGGTATTTCCGTCGGTACTTGCCCTCTGCAATAGAAAAAAAAATCTGGAAAGGGAATCAGCATGGCCATTTCACGGATGTGGGAATCGCAGTACAGTAAAAAGGGTTGAAGTCAAGGGTTTCACGAAACCTCGTCTCGTCGGGATTAAACATATAATGATAATAATAATAATAATAATAATACAACTCATAGGGTCCCTTATGCATAAGACGACTCGACTGTGAAAGCCATCTTCTCACTCGACATACTGATCCTACCACGCCCCCCTCCGAAAGCTTTCAGCAGCTAACGTGGTTTTGCAGTGCCTCCATGATCGGTCTACTTTTGACCAAGCGACGTCTTGTGTTGACGCCATCAGGTGACGTCACGTTGTGTGACGTCATCACGTGATGATTTTTCACACGACTCGTGTTGAAGCCGCCGACGGTCAATTTTCGCGTTTGTTGAGGCATCTAAGGCTTTCGCCTTAATATCTGGGGTTTTACGTGCCAAAACCACGATAATGATTATGAGGCACACCGTAGTTGAGGGCTACGCAAATTTCGACCATATGGTGTTATTTAACGTGCACTGACATTGCGCAGTACTCGGGCCTCATTCCACCTCCACTGAAATCGAGGCGAAATGAGGCCCGTAACCATGTACTCTACCACCGCGGCGGGCGGAATGAAACATTATTGACAAAAACTTCGAAAGACGTCGACCACGGTGAAGAGATATTTACGACGTTTGGGCTCCTCTCGCTAGGTGTACGGCCAGCACAACGTTGTGAACAAGGCTCCCGCGTGGAAGCCGAAACGTCAGTAAATATATTTTCACCTTGGTCGGCGTCTTTGAAAGCTTGCACCAAGACTAAAAAGTGACTAGGGTTTAGAACTCAAGAAACGCGAACGTAGCAAAACAAAATAAGAAGGAGAATAAGGGGACAGAGAAAAAAATGGAGGAGGAGGAGGAGGAGGGAGAGAAGGAACGTATTCTAAGAGCTCTTTCTCCTTTTCTTCAGTCTTGTTTTCTTCTGTCAATGTTTACACCAGAGCACCACGGGGGAGATCGAGCGGCCGTGACCAGAGCATGCCTGTCTCGCACCCAGGCTGCTGGCGCGCCCAACGTTTATAGATGGCGCGCCGATCGGATACTCTCGCTAGAGCTGTGCACGGGCCGTATTTCCGAGCCCGAGCCCGGCCCGGACCCGCTGACTTTGTCGAAGGCCCGCCCGAGCCCGACGGCAAAGGGCTGCGAGCCCGCCCGGTCCGGCCCGACGTACGAAAACACAATCCCGGGCCCGGCCTGGCTTTTTGAAGGTTCTCTCCGAAAACAAAACATCGTTTTCCGGTAATTTGGCATTTTATTAAGCATATCGAATATGATCAAACGACACACGACGAACAGTCTCTATTACACAGATTGCAAACTGTCGTGCAAAACAGCAAGCACTCCCACGATTCCGGCTTCAAAGAAGTGCGGCGCTTTTGCTTTATGTAGCCCGCCGAACTGAAGTTGCGTTCGCTGCTTGCACTCGTCGCAGAAATTGCTAATATCTTTTTTTGCCAGCCTGGCAAGCTTGGGATATCTCTGCTGCTTGTTTTTCCAGAAGACTAAAACTTCAGATGGACAGGCGGACGATTCTAGAGAGATAATCGGAGAGCTCCCCTTTTGTTTAAAGTAGCGAATGGAAAGGAAAGCGGTAAAGGGCGGTCGCGAAAAAGGCGCTGTATGCGTGCTGGAAAACAATTCCCGCTGATTTTTTATATTTCGGGCTTGAGTCGGGCTTTGCGCCGGGCCCGAGCCCGGCCCGATAAAACTCCAAGTAGCCCGAGCCCGGCCCGGGCCCGAGGTGGAAATGCGTCGGCCCGCCCGAGCCCGGCCCGCGGGCCGGGTCGGGCTCGGGCTTTCGGGCTACCCGGAGCCCGTGCACACCTCTAACTCTCGCACCCAGACGCCGGGCTTGCCGGACTGCCAAGGCGCGAGCGGGTTGCGCTAATTAAACAGGGCAAGCTGCATTTATGAGGCTTTAAAGCGTCAAAAAGTACCCGTTCACGCCGCTTCAGCGTATAAGAGCTCGTCTGGGCACTACTGCGTCGTCTTTGGATGCCAAAACAAGCAGAGCAACAGGAGGATATTACTTAGCGTTGTCTGCGGCGATCACGATGCGCCACGGGAATAGTGCCGGTGCGGTGTTTTCAGCTTCGGCCCGAGTGGATAACTGTGATTCGAGCAGAAAAACTGGGAGCCGAGTGAAAATGCGCGAGTAAGTACACTAACTGCGTGTATTCTGCAGTGTGATGCCCACCTATTTTATTTTACGAACCTAATTTGCGTGACATGCAGCTCGGTCGAAAGCAGGCGCGAGCTTTGTGTGGGGGTGCACTTCATACCTTTGAGCGTTTCCTTTGACGAAAATGTAGTGCAAGGTAGTGCTTTTAAGCACAAGCAATCAGCATGCTTTGCCACTTTCAACGTAGTATTAAGCTTTAGTGCTTTTGATGGCATCCACACCTTCAATATCTAGTCTTCGAAAGGTAATAAATGGTACGGTGTTCCTCAACAGTTGGCCAGAATCTCGTCTTTTAATTTCAGTGTTTGATGTCCCCAGATTTATTCGGACACGACGCATCCAGCTGAACATAATACATATATTGGCACGTAAGTAAACAGTACTCGCGCCAGTGTCCTTTACGTCGCAGGCGAAGCGCTAGCTCGAGCAGCTGAATTTTTAGCATATTTACACAGCACATATTTAATAGAAGACAACTGGATTCCGCCCACTTCAATATCGGCTTGACTAATAGCAGAGTTTCGCTCGTAAAGCATCATCGTTACAAGATTAAAATCGTGCAGATAGCTTCCAAAAGGGATCGATGAACGATACTGCAGGCGATACTCCCTGATAGCACGCTTTTGTGAGCA
Source organism: Rhipicephalus sanguineus (assembly GCF_013339695.2). Taxonomy (NCBI): domain Eukaryota; kingdom Metazoa; phylum Arthropoda; class Arachnida; order Ixodida; family Ixodidae; genus Rhipicephalus; species Rhipicephalus sanguineus. Next base: position 213,804,960 of record NC_051176.1, on the reverse strand, counting down.
AGACGCATTATTGTAAGAGCTCTCGTAAAACAAAAATTACGTTCCGCGAAACTACCCGTACAGCGTACTCTAATTATTAAGCGTTGCATCTTGAAATGATGAGCTTTCACAAAGCTTTATGCACAACTTGTAATATGGGGCAACAAAACATCGTTTCACTCTTTTGCGAGCTGCACTGCAATTACGATTCACGCGTACTACAGCGAGGACGTTTTTTTACAAATGTAACAGCGTACGTAGCTGACGAGGTTGGTTCCGCAGCCTGCTCAGCACGTACTGTATACATTGTAGACTTGCATGAGCAAGGTGTCCTTGATGTTCCAATAAAAACAGCGAAAATGTCCAGGCTAGAAAAGACGCCAAACACGCTCTTCGACGGGCTGAGTTTCGAGAGTTTCACGTTTGCTCTGTGTAGCGTCTGCTGGCGTGGCAGCCCACGCATGTTTCGTCGCGTGTGCGATAGATGGCGCGACGCGCGATGCAAATATGGCGATGCGCATGGAATTCGCTGTGTTCTGGTCTATACATGGTGTTTAGAATCTCCAAAATTCTAAACACCAAACACTTTTAGCCTTTTTATATTTTTTTAAGCTTCTGTTTGCCTACTACGATCCTCACAGCCGTGAAATGAACCAACGTTTATAGAACCAGGTCAGTTGCAAAACTGAGCGATGTTGCGCGGCGCCACCGCCATCAGCGACAGATGTGGCGCTGCTGTCGCAACAGGATTCACTCACTCCGCTCTTTTCAGCCGGCGTTGCGGCGCGTCGCGTCAGTATTCGTGGAGGCTGCTTTCTGCGCGAACAGCTTGGCGTTTTCTTTTGTGCTTCGGATATGCTGCGTGTCTTCACCATGCCGACATGTGTTCCGAGACACCACGACATTTCTTTTGTGCCTAGGGTTACCAACTCTTCAATGAAGGGAGTCGGGACGGGTGGGGGGAGGGGGGTCCATTGTTTCGGCCTCTTCAGCTGGCTACGTGCTGCTCGCCACACTTCCTCTTGCTGGAGAATGCATCCGTAAAAGTTGTCGCGTTTCGCACAGAAGTTCAGACAAAGTAACTGAAGCCCTTCGCAGCCACCGCTAGCCACCGCAACATTGCTTCGTGCGTGCTATTCATGAGAACTTTGTGTTCTGGAGCGTGACGAGCGTTGTCGGGCGTGCGTTGGATCCCATAAAAAGTTCTAACTGGACGGTACGGAATAAATCCGGGACATATAGCTGTCCCGACACGGACGGCTCGCAACGCTGTATGAAAAGTCGGGACACTCCCGCGAAATACGAGACGGTTGGTAACCTATTTGTGCCCCGCGTGACCTTGACCAGCGAGCGACGTGGGATCGCACCATTCCTCGTATGGACAAGAAACTGTCCTACATATCACTTGTATGTGATGTGCACATTCATGAGGAAGACATCCTGAAGACTTTCACTCACATGGTCAACGATAAGAATTAAGGTTGAAATTGCCAGCGGAAAGGAGCCTCGTCGAAGATTGCGTCCCAAAGATATTCCCGAACTTGCCTTAATTGATTTGAGTGATTCTAAAAATTGTGCTGTAAATAATTTTTTACAGTTAATTAGAGCTGTCTTGATAAGTTTTAATGCCTGAGACTGTAAATAAGTTGTGCCGTTTGTGTGCATCACACCATACATGCAATATCTGAAATATTGTTTCTCTGCAATGCGTGCGAAAAATAAATACAATTTTTCTTTCTGTAGCAGGACTGAAATTGTGGCGTGCAGTACACACGGCGATTTTACCACTCAGTAATTACAAGTAACGACTGCCGCGGTACAGAGTGAAAACTCCTCGCTTCAAAAAAGTGAAAGTGAAGAATTATCGAAAAAAAAAAATAGCGCGAAAAACTATGGAGCACCAGAAAAAGGATTACACAAACAACAGCGCTGACTTACAACAAATATTTATTCGTTAACACCACGCAATACTTGCACAGTCCAAAACGAAAAGATATAAGTACCAAGACGCCCAAGCATCCGCTTTAGCTAAAGAATTACGCTACGAGAATGCGCCATATAGTCAATTTCTTATAGGGTAATGGACAGACTCGTATGCTATGCTATCAAGCGTCAGTTATCTTGGACAGTCTTGAAAGCCATAGCTTTACTGACTTTGCCTTACCGCTGCTAAATATTACTCAGTTTTGCATTGCAGCGGCAGCGCAACGAAAAATCACGATAATATACAGTCGGCGAGTAAACAACCGAGCCCTTTCTGAACGGCTGCCCCGGCGTTTGCCACGCAGACTACGCGTTTTCGTCTGCTAGCGGAAGCTTGTTGCGCCGACAGCGCCACCAAACCGGAAGCCGTCCCGGCGCCGCGCGACGGGTTGGCTGCCGGGGGGAGTTTTGCAACTTGTGAAATGGCAGCCTCCTTGTGAAATTGGTGTATAACACCAATTTCACAAGGAGGCTGCCATTTTTAAAGCTCTCCACCGCCGCAGCGCCGTCTAGCGTCTGCGATGTTTCGCCGCCCTTCCGGTGTGTGGGGCTCCGCGGTGGTGTATGCAGCGTATACGCTCAGTTCACGAGGTATCGCTGTTCTTCGCGGTACATGGGCAAAACAGAGCAACGCTTCGCGAGTGTAAGGGCGCTAGTGAGTAATCTGTAAGCTGTCAGCTTCAAAATGGGGTTGAAACAGCAAGCAGCGGCGGCCCACGAGATGTTCCCGCAGGAGCGCTGACGATGAGTAGAATGCCAATGCAGTTCTTAAGCAGCATGTGTAAATTGGTAATTGCTTTGTATATTTTGTTATATCTGGCCTTGGTGTGGTTCTTGGAATGTGCACTATAAGAGAGCGTTAACATTTAGGACAACCCTCGAAGTAATCGGAGAAACGTAAATGGAGTCGAGCGAACACGTAGGCCATTGTCCGGCTGCGCTCTAGGTGCGCGCATTAGTGTTTAAGATGACTCCCTGGTTTCCGTGCCGTGATTATTCAAGTTAAACGTAACTCTAATCCTTAACAGACCATTTGATTCCGCTCGGCACGTTGCAATACAATGTTCATGGAACGACAGGAGCACAAACACCGATGCCTGTGCTGATTCGTGTCGCCGTCGTAGTTAAAAGCTTGTGGCCTCTGATCGTTGCACAGCATAAGAAACAGATCTGCGATGGCTGAGCTCAAAATTCGGCCTAGAAACAACACGATGATAAAATGAAAATAAGCCTGTTGCACATCTGGAAGCATGGCATGGCGTAAGTTCGCTTCGGCGCGAGCCGCCGCCACTAGCGATATTCCGAAAGGGCGCCCATTTTTGGTAACATTATTGTCAGTTTGTTTTCTGGCGAGTATTTGAGAAGCATTACGACGAGCACACGTGTCCAGGTAACGACCTAGCTTTAACGAACGTGGGCCGATTGTTCACGGCACCCAGGTTACCGCGCAAAAAAAAAAAAAAAAGATGCGGTTGTCATAACGCTACCCCAGTTCAATGATCGTCAGAAAATTGACAAGTCGAGAAAGAACGTGCTCTCGACGAAACGTTAGAGACGCGTACCTGCGCCAAAGCACACATGTCATGCGGCCCTTTCTGTCATGTAGATTGGAAAGTGCTAATTCGATAATCTCGAAATTGCACGCACTAAGATAAACATTTTCTAGCCGCAGACATTGCAAATCATGTGCTGTAGCATAGAAATCAGAGAGGTTGATGTTATGAGAGAGCAACTCTTGGCCAAACATGTGTATTAATCGTCAGCCTTGACATCGGTTCTCTTCGGTACAGATGATAAAGTGTACCAGCACCCAAGCACAATCACAAGCCGGTGTGATGACTTGAAAAAGTGGCAATGGTAGCTGGTCGACCTGTTCTCGTTCGAGATTTCGATTTGCGGCAGCACTATTGCTTGAGCGCGTCGAAAAATGGAAACACGCTGACCTCTCACGCACCACGCAATGCAAAACTCGGGAATCCGCACACACCAGCGGCAGCGGTTGGACGGTTGGACACGTAGTGGAGAGAGGGGGAGCCGCGAAAATACACCGGTTCGAGGCTACGCTCCTCCTCTTCGTGAAAACGGTCTATAAACGTTGAAATGAACTGACTCCCTCTCAAGTCTTTATTTTTTTCTTTTGCAGATGACAAGTACAGACAGGAACACCACGTGACTTGACGTCAATGCCTAACCCTTTCAGAGACACTTATTCCTGTTCATCAAACCTCTATAGCACGTTGTGTTTCCATCAGTTGGTTCTCATCTGTACTATGGATATTAGTGAATGATAAAACACTGTGCACGCGGGCACAAACACCGGCATTCAGCTTATAGTATTCCCCGCCAGATGCCTGCGTCTCTTGCTTTCGAAGCAGCGGGCGCTCCTGAGAGGGAGAGCGCCAGAGTATGTCTCGAATGCCACATTAAATCACGAAATGAAATCGCTGCTATGTCGCGGCCAGTACCCTCTTCGGTAATGGTGCTATTAGCACTGAGGCTTTTGCAGCGCGAACACTTTGTCGCGGGAACCTCCAACTTTCTGCTTGAGACATCCTACGAGCTATGGAAAGAAAAGAAGCAATGCACTTTGCCGTGCGCATAAACGTCCCATATACATGGACGACTCGGATATCATACAGGCAAGATTAATAATTTCTGGGGTTTTACGTGCCCGAACGACCATATCATTATGAGGCACGCCGTAGTGGATAGCTTCGACCATCTGGGGTTCTTTAACGTGCACCTAATTCTAAGTGCACGAGACTCCAGCATTTCGCCTCCATCGGAATGCGACCGCCGCAGCCGGGATCGAACCTGCGACGCACGCCGGGTCAGCAGCTGAGTCCCGTAGCCACTGTATAGCCCCGCGGCGACTAATATGGGCAGGAAGCTGGGAGCACTGCGCGACGGGATTTTCGGTTCGCTTTCGGCGATTAAAACCGATGACGACATATGCACCCATGTTTGCAATCTTTCAATTGAGGTAGCACAATTAATGGCTAGGTTAAAAGACCATTAAAGCCAGAAAGGAAGAGAGGGAGCCCGCGAGCAAGATTACAGGTCGTAGTTAATCCCGGATCTCAAGGCGGGTCCTCCAACTAAGAAAAGTTTTTACAGTCGGCGTTCTGCTCACGCGAAGCCGCGCAAGCGGAGATAAAGTTGCGAATACAGGAATCAGCCCCAAGAAGCAGAACGGGAAGAACAGCCAGATGGCTGCCTCGTGCCGCTTCTAAGCTGCCTGTCGTGAAAACATCACGACAATTGATCCTCGGCACAAGAGAGACCGATCGCCAGGCCCATTCCGATCGATAAAAGGCCGCGTAAAGAATTTTCTTCGTTTTCTCTTTTATTTTGCTTTAGAAGAGCTAAGATGAAACTAAACTAAGGCCGTGAAGGCGGCTTTCGCCCCAGATCAGGAGGGGTAGTGGGCGGGAATATATTTAACGAGGCTTCCTCCCTAATGGAATGTCACAGAAATAGCTGTAGTACATCAGGAGGGGGGAAAAAAAATGAAGAAGCCCTTCGTCGAGCTCTCCACATACACCACCGCGGAGATAACGAGATCTTCCGACGTCCCGGCGAGCGCTACGTAAAAAGTCCGATGGAGGAGCCAGCACCCAGAGAGAGCGTTGAGACATCGCGGCAGCGCGCCCCCGACAGAACAATGCAATGATCTCCAGTCATTCCACCCTCGGAGAAATGGTGTTTCAATGTAGTTAGTATGTGGAAGCCCAAGACGGGGTTGCACGCGCGGATACACGTCGTCCGACTCCAAAAAATGCAGTCGAGCGCGCACAACGGCGCAGTGTCCCCGCTTCGCCTTTATTGCGTCCGCCTCAAATTAGCCAGAAGAAGAAGGCTCCGCCGAAGGAAGTAAAGAACAAGGCAACGAAAGCGCCTCTGCGCTTCGCCAAAGAGAAAGAAGGGAGCGGACCAGAAGCTGGCCAACGAGGGCGCTCGGGGGGACGTTATTGATGACCCCTGCAGAAGGAAAAGAACGATTCGAAAAAAAAGGGGAAATTAATTCGGAAAATTAATTAGCCGCAGGAGGGTACCTTCAGATATACTTACGGTGACCATATTAAATTTTCACAAAAGAAATAATATTCTGCTGATTGAGCGCTAAGGACAACGAAATCAATGTGTTTTGCGAGAGACAGAGAAGAAAAGATTACGTTCGCCAAAATAATACACAAGCACACAGGCAGTCAGAGGCGCCTTTTGCACATTTGAGGGGCCCAAGAAGAAAAAAAATGTTGCGACTACGCGTCTGTAAAGCTATTTATTCATACAATGCGGCTGTCTTGCTTCGCTTTTAAGAACTTCTTGCGGGCTATGGTCGCTTTGATATGCCGCAAAAAAATATATATATATATAATAAACTCACAAAAAGGAGGAGGAAACACACAGGTCTTGTGTATTTCCTCCTCATTTTGTCTTCGCTTTACTTCCGCGCTGTTCCTTGACAAGATGTAACTTCGGATATCGACAAAGCTTACGCACGTTATTCGAAGAGCGGTATATCGAAAGCATTTTTTTTATAGAAAAGACCAGCCCATACTTGAACCATGCAACGCAATCTAGAACAACACACTGCTATTGGGGGCGAGGAGTTACAGGGTCGCCCTCGCGCCTCGCTTGCGTGCTATGTATATAGGATAACGCGGGCACGCTCCTCATAGGTTTGGCTGTCGGCGCTCAATGAAAACACCTTGGAGGAGCTCTCCTGGAGTTTTCTGTAAATACTTTCGAAACGGGGGAAGTTTTTACAGTCAAAATAATAACCTTGGACAAAAATAAAAAGCAGAACTGTTCACAGACGTCACCTGTTTACGGAATGCGTACAGTGAGCGCACTTTGCGCGCGGTCTCCGCGATTAGTAACCCGAAACCGGCTTCTTGCGTTAAAGGCAAGCAATCGCTGAGGGCGAACTATGTGACAATATGCTCTTACAGTGGGCTGTCTGTATAACTAAACGGGGCACACCAGAATGAAGTCTCAATTCAACGATCGCGCAGCCACAGCACAAGAGCACTTTACTGTATAATACACAACCAACCGTTGTTTCGTGGATGTTTTCAAAGCTTTTCGAAAATAATTTCGTTAAAACTTTAGGGGCATTGGCGCCTATGGCGACTTGTGTACGCCGTCAAGGAAGGAGATATTTTTTTTTCTCTAATTATTTCTTGGACTTTTCAACATCATTATTTCTGAAGCTGCATCGCACTGTATGTCTATTGGCCTACTCAGCGAGCAATTTCCTGCGGCTTATTTTTCTTAATACAGTACATACATTGGTTGGGGCTAAGGAAAGCATGAAGATATGCCGTGCATTTTTTAACACGGTTCCTACCGCTCCCTTTCAATTTCAGTGAACTTGCCAGTATCTAGCATCAACACGTCGATAGACCAAAGCTCCATGACTTCGCAATTAATCTTGGGAGGAGAAGCATACGAGGCGAAAGATGTGGTATCGTACAACGCGAAGGATAACGAATATTATATAGAAACGTTTGCTGGACTAGTTCTCCAAACGTCGGCAGTAAACAATTGTTGCCAAGCGCACAACCGAAGTGGGAAAACCTTCCCACTTAATCAGGACGGCAGCGCAGGTGGCACTCTAAAATTTCATTTTCAGCTCGCTTCGTATTTCCCGAAGCAGACGACACAGTCGCTTTGACCACGTGATCATGCACACCACGTCACGCCGATGGTGGCGCCAGCTTTGCCAGTGGTGGGCCTCACCCCAAATATCAGCTTTGTTGTGACATCACATTATGAAAATTTTGAATTAATATGCGGCATGCCACTGCCATATATATATATATATATATGGGGCCATATGCGCATGCGTACAACATGCATACATGTTGTTGCACGTTCCTTGCCTTCCCGACTCCAGTAATGTTCTGAAACGGTAGGCAACAAAGCTGCCGAAGCGCGAAACCCACGGAACGGTGGAGCATTGTCGCGTGGTTTAGACCACTGCGGATATCGGGAAAACCTTCTCCACGCAACTAAAAAAAAAAGAGTGCAAAAATTTTTTGACGATAATTTTCTTCACCTAACGCAGGGTCGTAACTCGACCAATAATGTAGCGCGCAGCAGAAGCCAACATTGTATATACTGCGCCGCGCAATCACTAACGGCAACTAGGAATCAATACTAATCTAGGCACCGTTAATGACGCAACCATTTACTTAACCTCACTGGGCCTATTATATTAAATACTCTGTCGTTCTGTTTCGTTCAATTTATACGCAAATCGTGGTAACGGCGCTACTCTTCTGGAGTGCCCATATACGTATAGCCTGTGAAATTATATGGTTTCACGCGCCAAAACCGCAATCTAATCGTATTACCAAGCAAGCCGTGTTTAACATTTACGTATATCGAAGTACACGGGCGTCGTTGCACTTCGCCCCTACTAATATGCGTCCGCCGTGGCTGGGAATCGAACCGGCGGCCTCGTTCTCCACGTAATTTATAACGCAATGAAACGAGAAGGAGAGTGCATAGTAGAAAACCCTTAAGTGTGTGTACGGCAAGTTGGTTTAGAGAGCGTGTTCGCCGGTTCCGTGCGTCCGCGACCGACTAGCCGACGCACGAGCATAAACGGTGCTTGTAATGTGGCTGATAAGGTCAACGCTGACGAAACTTCAGTTTCACTGAATTGGTTATGAGCGAGTCCAGTGCACGCTTTTTATGCAGTATCGGTAAGGCTGCAGAGCTGGTCAATCGTCTTCTCACAGCCTTTAAACGCTACATAAGCAAAATAAAGGTGCACTTGTTTCATTGGAAAACAACGTGCGAATCCTAGAACGACGCAGCCGAATAAGTCACCGAGAAGAACACGACGACTACATACACAGCGCGTGGCAAGCAGAGACGAGGCAGACTATTTCGATATACAGGGTGTTTCAAGAAATGTGTCCAACCTTCTCAAAAAATCAGGAAAATCCGATATTTGCTCGGGGCTTTCAGAATTGCTTTTTCTGTAGCGGCAGGAATCTTAAGGTAGTTAAGGACACCATTTAGGACAGTAATTAAGAAAGTTACATTAATTAACTTTTTAATTAGTGGAGTTAGGTGATTGTGTCAAATGGGAGAATTAAAGTTCTTCATGCGAGGAACCCATCCGAGCTTTGAGATTTCGAAAAAGCGTCCTCTAGTAATTGTGGCGTTATGAAATTCAACGAAATGCAACGGCTTTCAACAGCGAAAGCCATCGAATTCAGTTGAATTTCATTATTTCGTAATTATTACTAGAGGCCGCTTTTCCGAAGTCTCAATGTTGTGGTGGCTTTCTGGCACAAAGAATTTCAATTCCTTAATTTGACACAGTCACCCAACTCCACTAATTAAAAAAATAAATAATTTAACTTTCTTAATTACTGTCTCAAGTCATGTCTCTAACCATCTTAAGATGCCTATCTACAGAAAAAGTCATTCACTCATTTTGGACGTCTCAGAAGAATATGGCAGTTGCGTTCTTCCATGTTTCTGTCTAGGTTTCGCCATTTAATTTGGTTGAATTTCATTACTTCGTAATTATTACTGGATGCCACTTTTTCAAAATCTCAAAGTTGGGTTGAGTTTCTGGCATGAAGAACTTCAATTCTCTCATTTGACACAACCACCTAACTCCACTAATTAAAAAGTTAATTTAATTTTTTTAATTACAGTGCCAAATAATTTAACTATCTTAAAATCCCTGCCACTACAGAAAAACCAATTCTGAAGGCGGCAATCAAATATCGCATTTCCTGATTTTTTGAGAAGGTTGGACACATTTCTTGAAACACCCTGTATATGCGGTTCCCAAAACATGTACCTTGTTGTAATTAACATGCATGCAGTTAACGATAACTCGAATTCTAGAACCTATACAGTGACACGCTGAGTCAGCTAGTCATAATTTCTGAGAATATCAGCCAGAGTTGGCTGACCTTACTATTACGGACAGAAAATATAAATGGCAGTTAACGACCTTGCTGGGAGGTATACATCTGGTCTCTAGAGAGACGCAGAAAATGCCTATCGCAAGAACACGCGCGAAATAACCAGATTTAGTCCATAAGTAGCAGCAAAATGTTAGATGACACCACACTGAGCTGCATTACGCGCAAGAGCAAGCGCAGAGGCGCGGAATCTCAGCGCGCCACTGCACTCGCAAATCGATTCCAAGGGAGTTCCCTCCCGCCTGTCGATCCTTGAAGGCAGAAACATCGCTATCACGCTGACTGAGAGAAACGTAATCTTGTTGGCAAACGGACAGTAACAATACTATTGAGCCGTCTACTTCATTACTCGCTCCGGTGCTGTACTGGTTTGATCTCTTCGCGAACCGAGCAGCTAGCAATGTGCGTCGAAAGCATTTACACCACTGTGCATGCACTGCGCGGCGCGCAAATCCAAAATAGCGCATGCAGCTGTGAACAACTGTTCCTTTATCTTTTTGTCCCCCTTTTCCGCATCAAATTGTGTATTAGCAGCTAAAGATATACGCCAACAGACACAAATTTGGTATTTTGCTTGCGCTCATCCACTTCCATAAGACATTTCCGGCGCAAGACGAAACGTGTTCACGAGCGTTAACGCAACAGACGAGCATATGTATACGGTGTGAAACTTGATGGCTTTTCAAAGTTGTGCCCATTTCGTCAGCTACCTCTACAAAGCACCGATGCATTGGAGCGGGATTGAGCAGTGCGTCGAGATCGACGAAGCAACTCGGCTGCGTGTCTGATGAACAAAACGAAAAAGTATTAAAAAAAAACATTTTTTTAATTGCGCAAATGCGATGTGATGTTCGCGAAAGCATCGAAGCTTTTATGTGGGCCACTACACACTCCCCCACAGCTTGGCGCTCTTTCCCTTCATTCCCGTTTCCCCTCGACCTGCATTGCCGAGTTACTGACCGAGCGTCGAACACAATCGTCCATTTATCTTAAGCAACAGTCACGACGCGTCTTAGAGAACTAAGTTGATAGCATGCAAGGGCAGATAAAAAAGAGCGCACACAATACCACGCTCTCTTTCATACGAGAGTTATTGACTTGTTTGTAAAACTCGCGTCAAATCATTTTCTACGATTACTCCCAGCAGCCTGTCTGAACTGCGTGGACCGTGCGGAGTAAAATGTTTTCCGCAACGTAGATACGATGTGAAGCTCGCCCATTTTTTTTTTATTTAATTATAATGATACATAAAATGACCTCGTTCTTTTATCACAATCTGTAAATGCATTCCTTCGCTCGAACGAACGTTTCAATGTCTCAAAGCTTGCGATTTGCGCCTTATTTTTATGATATTCATAACAAAAAAAAAAAGATTTGTCGTAAGTACCACCAGAAGATAGAGTCGTCTGATATCAAATATGCCATATTGTGAAATCAGCTCACTGGGCTCAGCAGCAGCTCTTGTTCCCCAAACTACGTCATCACTTATTTTCTGTATTAGGAGCGAAGCTCCTTAAGGCGGCACCCGTTCGTCCCTCGTAGTCGTAGTCGTAGTCCGTAACCAGTCTTACGCTTTGACCTCCAAGGTGGTGCCGGTGGGAGATTTTTCCTGTGCGTTGTTGAACAATAAAAAATTCGTAGCGGTAGCTAAAAGCCGACTTCTTCTGTCTCTCATTCCCATTAGCAGCCATTCTTTACCTCCAAGGTAGTGCCTGGTGAGATTTCTCCTGTGCGTGATTAATCAATAACAATTTTGTTCAAAACGCTGTTGATTGATGAAATACACCAACGAAAGACGCCAGATGTTTTGTAAAAGCAAAACGGAAGAACGCCAGATGTTTCTAAAGCAAGAGGAAAAGACGCCAGCTGCTTAACGAAAGACGCCAGATGTTTTCTAAAGCAATGGTTTTCTAAACAATGAAAATTCACAGCGTACATGTAAAATTAAAGTGAGCTGCAAGTCGTCATAACTCATCGAACCTTTAGTATAAACGCGCCCTATCTCACGTCGGTGATGATGTACTGGGCAGAATTCACGGAAGATTCACGGTTTACCGATGAACCTCCGCAGCTTCGCCCACTCATCATCATTCACTCCGTGGATATGCTGTGATTTTTATTTTGTTCGATATACGTTCATCCTACATGGTTACCTTAGTCCGTATATTGTGACGCCATACCTACATACAGTTTCACCCTGAGCCTTACAGATGACCCTTCTTAGCCTACGACCACATACCGTCGTGATTTCGTACGTGATTGCGCATACTGCTCGCCGTCTTTCGGCCACACATTCCACGCCATCGAAAACGAGAAAAATTATTCGAAAATAAGACAAAGGCACTTTATTTTGGTAGCATACTGCATCATCTGGAGAAAGCGCTCGATGCAGTGCTCACTATGCACATACAGGGTGTTTCAAGAAATGCGTCCAACCTTCTCAAAAAATCAGGAAAATGCGATATTTGCTCGGGGCTTTCAGAATTGCTTTTTCTGTAGCGGCAGAAATCTTAAGGTGGTTAAGGACATCATTTAGGATAGTAATTAAGAAAGTTACATTAATTAACTTTTTATTTAGTGGAGTTAGGTGATTGTGTCAAATGGGAGAATTGAAGTTCTTCATGCCAGGAACCCATCCGAGCTTTGAGATTTCGAAAAAGCGTCCTCTAGTAATTGTTGTGGCGTAATGAAGTTCAGCGAAATGCAAAGGCTTTCAATAGTGAAAGCCATCGGATTCGGTTGAAATTCATTACTTCGTAATTATTACTACAGACCCCCTTTTCGAAATCTCAATGTTGGGATGGGTTTGTGGCACGAAGAACTTCAATTCCTCAATTTGACACAACCACCTAACTCCACTAATTAAAAAGTTAATTAATTTAACTTTTTAATTACAGTCCCAAATAATTTCTTTAACCATCTTAAGATGCCTAGCGCTACAGAAAAAGTCATTCACTCATTTTGGACGTCTCAAAGGAATATGGCAGTTGCGTTCTTCGACGTTTCTGTTTAGGTTTCGCCATTGAATTTGGTTGAATTTCATTACTTCGTAATTATTACTAGATGCCCCTTTTTCGAAATCTCAAAGTTGGGTTGGTTTTCTGGCATGAAGAACTTCAATTCTCCAATTTGATATAACCACCTAACTCCACTAACTAAAAAGTTAATTTAACCTTTTTAATTACAGTCCCAAATAATTTCTTTAACCATCTTAAAATCCCTGCCACTACAGAAAAACCAATTCTGAAGGCAGCAATCAAATATCACTTTTTCCTGATTTTTTGAGAAGGTTGGACACATTTCTTGAAACACCCTGTATAGTTCTTTACCACGCTGCATTTTTTTTTCTTTCTTTGTAGCAATAATGAAAGCAGATTAACTGTACTGTTTGCGTTGTCCACAAATATCAAACGACGTCATTAGTTTATAAATATCTTTTTCAGTAAACAACAGTTTAATTGTGATTGCCGCCGAGCAATATCAAAGCAGTATCGTCCGCAAATGTCGCACTTTTCGAAAGAACAGCGATAAAAATAAAGTTGCGTTAGTTTCGAAACTGCGAATTCCGATATATATCAAGCATGTAATGTCCATATAAGAAAACTGAATCAACCAATGGCGACTACAGTCTTACTGTCAGTTTTGCTTTTGCATTAGGGCGTTGGATTATACATAGTTCTATATATTTATATATAAAAACAGTGCCGTGGACATTTCAAATTTTCGGGCACCCATGCTTAACTGGAGCACAAAATTTTTGTTTCGATAGGCATTACATCTTCCGTAGCGGTTGGAGTAAGCCGGTGTAATCTCCGAGAAAGACGATGAAAAATTATATATTATTAGGGGTGTGCGAATATCAAATTTTTCGAATACGAATCGAATACGAATATCCACCTTCGAATATCGAATCGAATATCGAATATCGAAGGAAAAATGCCTCCACAGTAACAATGTTTTATTTAACATGTAGCTATTTGAGAAAAAAAAGACATTAACAGCCTGACTGGCAGCACAACATACACTACTATCTCCAGAACACAATGTCCAGGCTAGCACAATGCACATCACAACACAAGCAAACATCACGGCACAATGAAAGTAATGACTACATGTTGTCATGAAGAAATATGAGTTGCTCCACATGATCAGGCAGCAGGCGCTGCCTTGTAACAGAGGCACCCCTCCCCCCCTCTGCCACTGAAAAGGCACGCTTGCTTGGAACAGAAGTGGCTGGTATAGGGAGGTACATGGGGCAAAGCTTTGCCAGACTGGGGTATATGAAGGTGCCTACAGTCCGCCACCAGTCACATGGGTCACTGTCTTTCTTCAGAAGTGGTCCCGCATAGTGAACAAGTCGTAGTGCGGCACGTTACGGCCGCATAATATTGAAAATGTACGGTTACATGATCGCCAACAGCGCTGCACGTCGGAGATGCACCAGCAATAAATCATACGTATTGGGGCGCTCGTCGCAGGCAGATATCGTGCCTCCGTGTACTTACGATGTGTATCGCTCCTCTCGGCAACGTTTTTAGCTATACGAACGCAGCAGAAATGTGGAAGACGAGTTATTTTATGCATGATAATCGAATCGCATATTCGAATTTTTCGAATATTTGAAGTTATCGAATATTCGAAACCTTCGAATATTCGCACACCCCTATATATATATATATATATATATATATATATATATATATATATATATATATATATATATATATATATATATATATATATATAGCAGCGTTCTTTCCACCCCCGTTTATTTTGCTCGGGATTGAACAGCACATTTACTCATTGCTGATGGTATGCGTAGATGTGTCAAGAGAAATGTTGGTATTCCTTAGTATTCTATGATGAATACGTACTCAGAGCGAGCCGTAATTACCGCACGCGTATATAATCCAATAAGCGACTCACACGCTAAGAATGGTGTCGCATAGGGTCTAGTATCGACACGGCACGAGGTCAGCAGTGACGGGTCAACAAAAAAACCCTATGTCGGAATGAAATAAAACGCAACAAAAGGAAGCACGGAGTGTACGAAAAAAAAACGTAGATCTTAACCCCACTTTTTAAACACGTACTTGACAATTTACCGAAGCATGTGGAAAAAGGAAAAAAAAATGTACTGCACCGTTTCACGCCGAGAAGCCACGTCAAGAAACCTGGCACTATAACGACCTCTGTCAACGTGGAATCGCAATCAAGTAGCCTCCCCCTCGCCCCTTCATTCTTCATTTTTCTCTCCCTGAAACGCCTTAGGCCATATCCTTAATTTCCTAATGTTTCAGTGCTTGCTAGAGAATAGATTCTAGGCTGGGTCAAAAAACCTTAGTATGCCGCTACACAGCCTTTGTAATTATTTTGCACGTATATTCTACGCTCCTTTGTTCTAGTAAATATATATTGGGCGGCAGAGTCCACGGGGCCTCAGAGGATCGACTTTCATGTATAGTGCGCACACACACACACACACACACACACACACACACACACACACACACACACACACACACACACACACACACACACACACACACACACACACACACACACACACACACACACCTTTTCCCGTACACCAGGCACGCCCCACTCTCACCTTTATGGCCACCCCACCTCCCTTATTCGCTCACAGATCCACATATGTCTCCGTCTCGCTGAACACTGGCGGGGACAATCTTGCCTAGTTGTTAACGAAATGCGAAAAAGACTACACGTGAAGAGAACGCAAGAACTCGCATCCAGAAGTCTATGCGCCGACAGCCAAAGGCTAAAAGAAAGCACAGGAAGCGAAAAACCGATGGAATGGCTACAGTGAGGGGCGATAATCGATCCATTATACGCACCCCTCGTGCTCCGACGCAGACGGCGAGTCCGTGAAGCGTCTCGTCGACTAATGCGGCCGCATCTTGGCTCCTGATTTGCCGGTGCGATGTCGATGCCCGGAACTTGTTCCTCACGGCCTGCGCACCAAGAGACATCATTAGGACGCGAAACAACGCGCGTTAAAAGCCGCCGCTGAAATCCACAAGCACCTCCACTGAAAACATCCGAGTGCATTACCGAGAACTCGATTATACGAGCTCACAGTGAGATTTACCGACGGCGTAACGAGCCTCGTTGAGCTGAACAAACTCGAGAAACGGGTACTGTTGAAACGCAAAAGAACTTCGTACACAGCGGTAAAAAATTCTTCCAAATGGTGCGATTACCTATCACATAACGAAGAACTCGTAACGTCAAAGCCACGAAATGGGCGCAAAACGAGCGTCCACTACTATACATTCAATGTAGGCACACTGCAGCTATGCTAACGTTTTACGGAATTCGATATCCACACGAGAATGACGCCGCGTCCACTAATCTCAATTTATCAAGCGCTCCGAGCTCCACGGTGCGCGGCGTAGCGGCATGTGCTGCATTCGCATGACCCAATGTACGTAGCGGTAGCATTCCCATAAATCTCTAAGAACAAACAGCTGCTCGACTTCCAGGTCGCGACAGCCGGACTACATACAACGAAGGGCAGAATGCAGAACGACAGCGCCCATCACATCTATATTTAGAGAATTGCGCTACACAGGATATATAGGTTGCTTCTAACACACCAGATGTGTACAAATGCCTCGGGGCGTTAGGTTCCGCCAAACATCCAAGCTTTATACTTTTATCCAGCACTGCGAACGAGCGGCGACGCAAACATCAAATGTGAAGCGGAGGCGATGCAAGCGACCGGCAAGATTGATTCAGGTGCTGACGTTCACGCGTGTACACACACAACACGTACTACGTTCGGACCGTCGTTGCCATTCACCCCGTGTGAAGACGCGCAAACGAAGTTGCGCCCGCTATCTCCGCGCCGTGAAATTCAACCGAAAGGGCAACGCGGTATTTCGTCCTTTGAAAAGAATGCAGGCTTTCTATCGTTTTGTTCTCTTCGAGGCAAGCTAGCGCGAAGGAAAGCAAGAAAAATAAAATCAAGCTCGTCCCATCTGTCGATGTTCGTGACATTCACCGCCTGTTGTTACGGAATAAAAAAATGCTGTCGGGCAATGTACATTATCCATCGCGTGCTTTCGATGAAAATTGAAAATAACCGACAGCACAGGCGCACATTAACGGATGTTGACGACATTGTTAAGAAAAAGGAAGAAAAACTATAGGGAAAGAAGACAGCAGACGGATGACACGAGATAACACCGAGAGGCATTTGACGCGTGCACTCTACTATTGTCATTGACTTTTAAGAAGTCCGTGCATTGCACTAGACAGCGCATTCTTTGCCGGTAGATATAAATGTCGGAGCGCAAATACAAAACCTGCTAGTTTTACGGCGACTTACGGAGGAGGCTTGCGTATGAGCGAGCGGAGCGCAAGTCGCTTGCTTCCAAAGTATAGTCTAAATGCACAATGCCGGCTGTCGTGGTCTGTAATCTGTTTCCAAAAGTTCGTGTCATATAGTCGTGTCTTTCCCTTAAGCTATCGTGCATATCACCAAGATCACCAGTTCACTCAAGTGTTGCCGATAGATACAGGCCAGTGGCGTTGCAAGAGAAATATTGCTGTTTATATATATAGACAGACCCAAATAAGCGTGGCGTCGCGGCAACGAATAAAACTATACCATGTACTTATACAATAAGGTCTTGTACTGTATACACATGCGATTAAATTCGTTATAATCGCCTTGTATACAACCGCAGACCTCTCTTTCTTCCCTCTCCTTCAGCATTCAGGAACTTTCGAGGCTAGCGCTACTACAATATGTTTAGCAAACACGAAATAGTTTCTTCCCTAAAAAGGTGCTCGCTCACCTTCGGCCTCTAGTAAAATGCAGACCCGTTCAAACAGGAAAAATTTTCTGCCTTTCCTATAATGATCAATGCTATTTTCCATGAAATGCGGGTCTCGGGGGGAAAAAAACGCTTCTCGCCAGATTTTAAGCGACATCACGTTTTCGTGCTCGAAAATCGATATAGAGACGACAAACTTTTAATAAAACACTATACGGCCTTCTTCAGTGCAATGTTATCATCGCCAGCGTCATCGTCGTCAGCGGTATGCCTTTTTTAGAACGAGACATTGTGATTATCAAACGTCAGCGAGCCGTAAACCAGGTTAATTGAAGTATTTTCGCCTCGACGTGCGCGAAGACGACAGGTGCCTGAGTGTCGTGGCCTTTTTTTTATCTGTACATTGTCTCTCTACGCGCGCACGCGCGCACGCACGCACGCACGCACGCACGCACACACACACACACACACACACACACAAACGCGCACACACACACACACACACACACACACACACACACACACACACACACACACACACACACCTTGCACAATAGCGAAGTCCTGCGTAATACGCAAGAACCTGCATCGCAGAGGCTGAACATGCGCTTGTTGCGAAAAATAAATGTTTTCCTCTCCATATACGCGGTTAAGCTAAACGATTTTTAGCTCGGAGGCGCCAGCCGTTGTCAGCTTCACGTGGCGCACAAATCGCAACGTACGAATGATGACTGTGTACCCGGGAGTGCTCGGTATACGGCCGCTTTACGTTAATGACCATTGGAGTGCCCCCGAAAACGCATATCTAATGCCGAAACATCGCTTGGGACCGCAGGCCATCACACCAGCACGCCGTAACGTATCGCACAACGCAACTTCTCCGGCTTGATCGTACGAGCTTGAATTGCGCTGGCACGGCCGATTCGGCAGGCTGGCTTTTTGTTTGATGCTACTTACGCCCACCGACAGTGCGCGCTCTTTCGGAATAAGTCGAATATATGCAGCTTGTCAACGTCGAGAGTTTGCACTTTTTTTTTTAAACACATGGCGACATCCGCAGCCGCAGTCGAGAAACGTTTCGTCATCGTTATAGATGACTCGTATTTCCAATTTAGCATACAACTACCAGCTCCCGGCCTATAAAGTTGGATTGCTAACCTTTATTTGGATAGTCTGACCGCGAATGCACCGCAATTATATATCCTCGTCTGCGAACCAACTTTTACATTATGCGTTCCTATGATGCTCCGTGTTTTGTGGTCTAACGGCGAAACTCTCGTCGTACAAACGAGATTGCTTTAGTTATGGGACAACAAAAAGAAAAAGAAAAGCTCAACTAGAGTCATCACTGCACAATTGAAGGGATTTCAGAAGATGCTGTTGGGGTTCTGGAAAAATATATCCAACGTGACTAAAGCCAAAAAACGACAATGACCAAAAACGTTCTTTAGAAGATCATCACAGACGACGAAAGTTGTCTGCATGGTTATACGACCCCGATGAAATGGTGAACAAAATCACGAGCGTTTGTGCAACTCTAAAATGTTGTCATCGTTGTCGGCGCTTCACGTATCTAGAGAAACTGTTATTTCTTTTTTTTTAAGAAACAATCTAGTAAAAGAACGAGATTACCAATGCCCACGAGGTGAAGACCACTTCGCAAGTACACAGAGCAGCATTAAAGGGACACTGAAGAGAAACAATGAATTGGTTTAGATTGATAAGGTGTGCTCAGAGAACTCCTGTGTAGTTTATTTCACCACCATAGGTTTATTATTAAAGGAGAAAACCAAGTTCAAAGTTTCATTTTTAAATATCGCGCCGAACTTTGTAATTCGTGACGAAATGATCTCAAAGAGCATTTAACGTATTTTGGCGCCAATGGCTCGACGAAATTTCCACAGTCTCGTTATGTCAAGTCTCTGGCCCCCTCAGAGAACAATGTACTTCGATTTAACCGATTAGGAACTACGTAGTCCTAAGCAGGCGCCGTCAAAACTATGTGACGTCACGGCAAACGGTGCGGGAATTCCAAGGTGGCGTCGCCACCTGTATTTTCTTTTTGCGTGTTTTCTCGCTTATTAAGTGTCTTCTCGCAGCAAGCGTGGTGTTTTTGGTATCGTGGAAGACTACTTTACTAATGTGAGAAAAATCGTTTTGCTCTTTAGTGTCCCTTTAAGCTCGAAAAGTTGCAGAGCTCCTTCGAGTGCTGGGAGAACGGGTTGAGCAGCAAATGTATCAATTTAGATTATTTTTTAAGATAGCTCGGTGAGCTTTTCTTTCCCATCTGCTCTTAACTCCTAGCTAGAGACTATCAAGACACAGGACCGGGTTTCATAGCTATGCAAACTAAATCGCAGAACACGCGGCCTGTAAAACAGAACGCGAGGTGCGCGCACCTTCTTTCAAACATATTACTCGACAATGATATAAAACGGATTACATTTCTTTTTTAAATTTTGCGCGCCATAAACGCTGTAAGAGTGTGAAGCACGCCGAAGGGGGGGACTTTGAACGCATGGTGTTCCTTATACCACTCACCTGGAATATGAGTACACGAGTGTTTTTTTTTTTTTTTTCACGTTTCGCTCCAATCTAACAGCGGCCGCCGCGGCAAGTGTCGAACCCACGACCACGAGCTTATAGCAGCGCAACGCGTAAGCCAGTTAACTATACCGCGGAGGGTCATTCATACTGGGGCAATACTGGTCGGATGCCGAATAGATCGAGTAGAAGTTATAAAGAATCAACCTATTCTACGGCTGCAACGTGTTCAGCGACAGAACTTCGCAAGCGGCGGCGCTAAAGCTCCGTGTCGAAGCAGACTTCCACGGAGATCCGCCAGCTCTCGGATGCGAAAGCGAGGTAGCCTTGTTCATGAAAAGCTACAGACGCACGAAGCGACGAGCACAAAAAACACAATTGCTAGTTACACACATTCGCCGACTTACAGAACGTGCCGCACTGTCGAACTCGTAGTTGTGAGCTTACTCATAAGAATAACCCGCGGGAAAATGCGTGATATTCAACAAGACCCGTCGGCAAGCGGAGTGCGCAAACTGAACGTCATAAAGGCGAAGGAAAATGTTGACGCATCCGAAGCACAGATACGATAGATATTACACGAAACATTCCCATCTCCCATAACAGCGTCAGAGATTTGTCGTGCATGGTGATATAACAAAGAGGAAATGGAGGGAACACATTCTTGCGTATCTTTTGCTTGCAATGGGTTTTCTTGTTTTCGTCTGATACGCGGCACGCTACCTGTGCTATTCCGATTGCACTTATGCGCTCTACAAGCCCGTGGTATCAAATCGCTATTACGTCACGAGATTGTGAGCCTCCTCTCTCAACCACCCCCCCCCCCTTTTCTTATCACATATACATGTACACGTTATTTGCAGCGCTATCTCGAATCGTCGATGTAGCCAAGGGTAGCCGAACACCGATTGACGTTACATATACAGCAGATCGAATACAGATTCGTTTTATCCGCCAAATGTCGATCAGGTGGTTGGGGAACTGAAGATTGCCTGTACACTCCGCAGTTACGGCGTAAATGTTAATGTGGTGTTTATAAGCTACATCTGACTCACCTTGAAAATAAATTTGATTAGGAAGCTATCGCCTGTCCTTGTCTGTCTCGTCCTTCGTCAAAATTTTTCTTCGCGCTTAACGTTGGTGCTACTACAAGCGTGATAAACAATATTCTCGTAGAAATGATGAACGTACACCTCGCCAGTAGAGTGAGCGAAAGAAAAAAAAAGGTAAATGAGAAGCTTTAACGAAAGAAAGCAACAGTCCCTGTGAGAGACGCAGTGATGAGAGCTGGGAATAAATTTAGACGACCGGCTCGGATTCTTTTAAATGCGCCCGATTATCGCTAGGCGAGCGCGATTGAATAGCATCCCCGCCAGAGGCCGGCAAAGTGAAACAAAACTGCCTTCGTGCAAACACATACAATGCGCCTCAAGAGAAGTTCTCGTGCACAGTCGCCGAACATCGCAGCCACTCAACGAACCGCTGCGGTGGTCGACAGTCTTTTCTAAGCAAGAGATTTCATGCAATACTCCAATCTAGTACATACATTACTGCTAACAGGTCTTTTCATGCCCAATTTTTTTTGTTATTACTTAGACAACCAGTACTCGCAGCCACGTCATCTTACAGCTATATATTCAATCGCAAATGGCACTGCGCTTATCACGTAAGCCTCCAGTAAAGCCCGCAAAGTCGCCGCCGAAAACCAACCACGCCGTTTTCTGCCTTGACGCTGTTTCGGCGGTGGTTAGGCGCAGACTCTATATGAATTACACTGGCGTCTGCGCGCTGCTTTGTTAGCCACTGACATGACCTGAACATGGATGTGTACACCGTCCAAGCACGCACTAGGGGCTGTCTCCTCACGATACGTGGGACTGATAAATGCGGTACGCAATCAGGACCACCCCACCAATGGAGACAACGGCACCGTCAGCAATCTTTCAGAGTCCCGTGTTACAACTATATAAACGTTATTCGAGCTCATCCAGTTTAAGCACACTCTTGTCATTCTGCACATATCGCAAAGCTCCAAAATTTTTGAAAGTACACCCTTCACTTATTACCCGCGAAAGACCAGCGCAGAAACCTAACACACGAGCAAAGAGACTGCACGGCGACGGCTGCCACTGAGCAGCTGCGAACGTATTCCCGCGCACCGCGTGGGGGCTGTGAGAGCACCGCGCCATCCGAGGAATTCCCGCCTTCTCTTAACACGCGCAATCTGTTTACGCCGAGGAGAGACCTTGACCCTGCGTCGCCTCATTCGGCCGCGGGCCCGCACGAGAGAAGTCAATGTGAAAAAGGCGACTTCGCACTCACACGTCCGGAGGTGGGCCGGTCGAGAAATCCGACTCGAGGAGACGAATCCGCGCGTCCGCGGGCGTACACAGCGGCGCGTCTTCGGCGAACAGGGGCGCCGCGTGAAACGGGGTCCCGAGGAGGCACCGTGGGGCCCACCGCGACTGACGACACATCGCGTCGGCCAGGCGGAGACGACGACGACGAGCGGAACAAAGGTCAACGGCGCAAAGAAAAAGAAAGAGAAAAGAAAACCGGGCCGACCGGGCAGAAGACAACGCCAGTGTGGCGACAACCAGGCGTGGAGAAGAAGACAAAAAAAGAAGCGAGAAAGATTAAATAGAAAATGCGTGGAAGGCGCACCGCTGGGCGGCAGACGCGAGAGGACGTGGACACACGCGCCACAGCTGTGGAGAAGGAAAAAAAAAAAAGAGTAACGCGATAAGAGGGAAACCAGAGCGCATATCCATCCCCTCGATAAAGCTCGGAAAGAGGAAAAAGAAATAAAGATGGGGGGGGGGGAGAAATAAGGACTCCATATATCCGCACAAAGAATCAAGGTCACCCCTTTCCAGACATCCGCCGAAACAGTGCAAGGTAACACGGACGCGATTTGCTGTCTTATACGCGGGGAAGGGGCTCTTTTTTTTTTTTCTCCTAAGGTAGGGAGCACTAAGTGCACAGAGCGCAGGAAAGAGCGCGCCGACTGTACTGATACTGTTCAATTCGTGGCCACGCTAACACGTCAGTGAAACGGGGTCGAGAACTGAACGCCGTCTGGGTCAACCCCCGGGGCTAAACGTCTACGAAAGCACATCTTGGAAAATCGATGTCGAGTTATCGAGAATATCCAGATTCGCGGCCCTTCGAAGAGCCGACGTTCAGTCGTTGCTATGCACCTATCCTGCAACGCAGGGCGATGTCTAAACGTTACACGAGTATAAGATACATCTACGCGGCGTGTATTTATGCAACACATGCAGCATATGTGCTATACTGTTCGCTCCTTATTTTTCTCTCTTCCTTTGAAGACTTCAGAATGGCTAGCGCTGATAGCGCAAGTTCCTCACTTCAGCCGCGTACTGGAAGAAGCGGACGCTGCTTGACCGATCACGCAATGTCTGTTTTGGCAAATGTCTGTATGCATTATATTCCTGAAGAGGATAGAACCGCCTAGAGGAAGAGACCGCGCTTACTGGCGCACTACCAGAATCACGTACAAGCACTATTGGTTCAATTTCATACTGATGCGTTTTAGTTGGAAGACCAAGAAAATGAGCACATTAACGTTCCACCCAGGGACTGTTGAGGCAATAGAATGCAGTGCACTCAACAACAACGACGCACGCTGCCACTGCGAATCGCCTCGTGCGCCACCAGTGATAGTTCCATAGATGGCTGCCAGCATTACAGGAGGTGAAGAAACGTTTACATTTAACGTATCTTCTATATACCCAATGCCATTGCGGTCACGATCATGCCCTTGAGTTATTAGCGTAACTCATGCGGCTGGATGGCGTTTAAACCTTTTACGTGAAAGCGCGAACGTCTCCCCAGGCGAGTTAACGAGAGTCTACGCCGCTTTCGAAACGCAGCGCGATCAATTTTAGGGCTTATTCGCAAACGTTAGCGTTGTGTAAACAGACCTGAGTTAGCAAAAATTCACAAACTTCACTCCCAACTGTAGTCATGTGCACCTGTGTATACAAAACGTTTGCCGATAAAATAAAATTGACAAGTTCACCGACCAGCGCGTAACTGCGGACAACTAGCGTGGATTAGGAGAGTTGGATGCACATTAAAACTTGTTACACGTACCATCGGCGTCGAATGAAACGCCAGCAGGGGCGCGCGTGGTACAGTTCGTACCCTTATGATAACAGATCAGGAGTGTAGCAAAAATAAATAAATAAATAAATAAATAAATAAATAAATAAATAAATAAATAAATAAATAAATAAATAAATAAATAAATAAACGATTTTGCATGTGTATTATACACACATATAAACGCACGCACATACATGAAGTATGGTTGAAACCCCCTACCCCCCCCCCCCCCCCCCAACAAAAAAATTTCTGGCTACGTTACTGTTAGAGATAGGCGCACTCATGCGGTTTGCCGCTCATGAGCCACATTCATATTTTCGATCGCGCAGTGCTGCCTAATCAGGTACGCGCGCCTGTCAATGGTAACAATAACATCCGGGATTTAACGTCCCGAAACCACGATATGATTATGAGAGACGTTGTAGTGGAGGGCTCCGGAAATTTCGACCACTTGGGGTGCTTTAACGTGCACCTATAAGTATACAGGCCTCTAGTATTTTCGCCTCCATCAGAAAATGCGACCGCCGTGGCCGCGCCTGTCAATGGGGATGACAGGACGGCGCGCACTGTACAGCCCCTAATGATTGGGCAACACGTTCCGCTGTCCGTGTTTCGATTGACACCGATAGTACAGCGTGGTAAACAGTAGGAAAAATCGGCGAAAGAGGCCAGGAGCGGAGAAAGAGCGCTCTTTCCCACCATTCCTTTGGCCGATTATTGTTATTCTTTAGCGCGCTGTAACAAGATTGAATATTTAAAGGCGAAAGTCTTAGGTTATTTATCAAACGCGAAAACTGAATGTCGGCGTCCCGCGTCGACGGTGTCAACACGAGTGATGCACAAAATCATCATCACGTGATGACGTCACCATATAACGTCATCATGACGTCACAGATCCCCAGAAGTTTATTACGGCCTTATGACGTCACTATGATGTATGATTACGTCACATAAGGTGACGTCATCACATCACATCGCTTGGCACTGCCTCCGTGATCGGTCGGCCGATCACGGAGGCAGTGCAAAACTAGGTGAGGTGTAGAAAGTTTCCAGTACCTCCGATCCTGGAGGCAATGCAAATCCACGTTAGGTCCAGAAAGCTTTCGGAGGGAGGCGGGAGAGGAACAATACGTCGACTGAGAAGAAAAATTACAGCATCTCCCGCTAAAGGGAACCATGTGTGGAGCTCGGTGAGCCGGAGATGGCGTAATTTTTTTTTTCTTGCGTTCTGTAGCCGGTGCCTTCCTCTGGCTTAGAATCAGCACTGTCTTCCAGTCTCCATCCAGCTCCCGCTGCTGGAACTGCGGTCGTCCGAGGTATTCGACTCCCGCAAAGTCACAAGATCATGTGCGTCTGCCTCTCTGCAGTCCATGCCATTGGTGTCGTGGGATTCTCCAGCGAGGGAAGGAGAGCACGAGCGCCCCGCGTCTAAAGCCACGCTCGTGCCACGTCAAGACGCCGGAGGCGTCGCTGCTGCCTACTCATCGCAGGAGAGAATGAGGCGCGCGAGAGGGGGGGGCATAGGAGAGGAGAGAGGGGGGACGCGCATGCGCTGGCGTTCATCGCGGCGTTGCGCAGGAGAGAATGAGGCGCGCGAGAGGGGTGGGGGTGGGCGGAGAGGAGAGAGAGAGAGAGAGAGGGGAAGGGATGCGCATGTGCAGTAGAGCGCGGACGCCACCGCCGGACACAGCCCTGAGCAAAAGCTGCTTAGCATCTAAAAGAAGATGGCTGTCGCCTGCGAGTCGTCTTAGGCAACTGCATAAGGGACCCTCTGAGTTTTTTTTAAGTACAATAATCGCACCACGCCATATCAAGAGTCGACAATTGAGAATGATTTATACTATTTTATTCCAAATACATTTTATCACGACTTCCCGATGCCAAAGCTTTGTACCTATCTACGTTAGTATGATTACAATAATTCTGTTCAGCATCAGTAGCACCGATAGTTGGGCGAGACGGTAAGGGATCATGATTACGAAACAGCGCAACGAAAGGCGTCTTCGCGTCATCTTCTTCGTCTGTGTTACGTGTCCTTTCGTTGCCCCGTTTCATAATCATGATCTGTTCAGCATACTTTCAAACGACCATGAACGAGTCAGAAAACGTCGATTTATTAACGTAGGAATTAAGATATGTTGCATAAAAGAACTCCGCACAACCTGTCAATATTTAATGTCACCGCCGTGCACCCACTTTTTCCTCGTGCTCTCAACCTTTTTATTTCTTCTTTAAATTTTAATTACTTACGACGTGCTTACACAGAAGCTGCGGATCGAAAACTTGGATCTAATCAAATGTTGTTGCCTGTAACGATCCCTAATTTATTTGAATGACATCACACGTCGTTTGTCATGCGCTTAAAACTCGGAACAACGGGATTGGACCGAAGGAACAGGCTTGGCAACTGAGGACGCGCAGCACGCTGTATACATACACTGCACTGCAACGCGGACAATGAAGCTGATCGATGTAACTGCGCGTTAGAGCCGAAGCCGAAACGCTGAAGTCGGTGATCGACAACTAGCTGGAAAGTCGCTTTGAGTGCGCCACAGCCATAGAACAGTCGCGAAAATAAATTGTCGCCATACATATATGTATGGCGACAATTTTATCTGTGTACAGATGTACACATTGATGGCAGACGACGCTAGGAGCAATCGACACTGAACGTGCTCCTGACGGCAACTACGCTAATTTTCGCTGGGAATTTTGCTTGAACATTCAGTACAAATTGTTTTATGAACTTAACCACTAATATTTCAATAACTCGAGCAGGACAGACTTGTCGGCAGCGTCGAGCAGCTTTTACGTAGCGAGCGCGCGCGCGAAGAGCGGCACTCCAGTCCATGTGACGTCACACGCGAGAGGGCGCCACTCAGAGATCTCGCGGCGAATATACTTAGGGCGAATGTACTACGCTTAGAACGAGACACCAGAGTAGTAGTAGACAGGACGAACGCAGACTAACAAATGATTTATTCAAATCACACAAACTTGCCTCCTGGAACAATGCGCGTGCGCAATAAGTCATGACCGCGTGAAGATGGTACGCTCCCCCATTAAGGCTCATATCAGGGGCGTTGATGGCGAAGTGTACTAGAGGCCTTGGGGGAATGTACTAGAGAGCAATAGGGGCCTTGATGGGGGAATGTACTATCGTCACGCGGTCATGACTTATTGCGCACGCGCATTGTTCCGGGAGACAAGTTTGTGCGATTTGAGTAAATAAGTTGTTACTCTGCGTTCGTCTTGTCTACTTCTACTCTGGTGTCTCGTCCCAAGCGCAGCTTAAGTTCACATAATCATGTATTACCAACTAGCCCCCTAACACACGCTCCTTGATATGCTTCGGATTCCAAAAACACGAAGCCACCCCCCCCCCCCCATCCCCGGCTATTTCAGTCAGATCTGAACACCGACGCTGACAGAAAAACAGACGCGTTGCCAATACTCATAGTGAAAGCGACAGATACGAGGAGGCTCGGTCACGCGGTACTGAAGGAAGAAACACTTTCGGAATACCCCGACCCGCGTGTTCGCCGGGCCAACAAGCAACACGGTAGGCTTGTTGCTCGAGGCTTCTCGTCATCGGCTGCTCATCACACGCCCTCAGATGTTCGGCTCACGCCCGCGGCGTTGTCCGAGGTACTCGAAGAATAATGGCTTCTCGTGCCGCGGATGCGAGAGCTGCCGAAGGAAGAACAGCTGTGATCACCCGCAGTTCTCGTCAGAGCCGCTGGCTCAGACGGGATGATACAACGGTAGTTTACAGGACTAGTACCTCGCATCCAATACAGGCGCTCATTCTTCACCAAGCTTTCCATCTGTCAGCGCACGCGAGTAGCGTGGGGATAAACACTGCGCTGCGCTGCGCTTCGGCGCGGCTTGCTTTGAAGCACGAGAAGCACGTGAAAAACGATGCTTTTCAATCGCTGCAGCTTATTGCTGGAGGCACGCTCAAGAACTTGTAGGGGGCCAAAATATTGCGACCACTCCTCAAGTCACCGAAATACTTCGCACTCGGGCGATGCAGCGGCAAGCAACGTATCGTTGGCTTTGTTCTCGTACAACGACCCAGTTCAAGCTGGTCCCCACTTGCGCGGCGAAGAGGGCGCCCCGTCGAGAAATCTCGCGCTTCGCGGTGAGTCCATGCGAACAAAGCCAAGGTGGATGCCAAGAGACGCGGGACCATCGTCCATGACATCGCGCGCCGTGAACAGAGCTAGAAATGGTGACACAAAGCAACGGCTCTTCAAGGCTTCAGAGAGACAGCGCGAAGTGTCTATGGGCTGCAATCCGGCCATCATCTCCACTCAGCGAAGCTAAATACGATTGCCCATTTTTCCGCACCTCGCTCCATAATTTGATTACCGCGCCATTCCCACCTGCACGGACTACAAGACGTGTCCGCTTAATTTCGTTCCTAATGAAAAGGTAGCACCTAAAAGGGAAAAAAAATCGAACGACAGAAGTCATGCGTTTGCCGGTAAAGTGGCCGGTAATCAGAACTTCACAGTGGGCCATTATCATAATCGCGTTCATTGGGTTTACATATCCGCATTACGCCGTTGACGCAAGCTTACACCCCACGGAGCGCACGTACATGAATACACAGGAAGCGAGGGATAGCCGGCGTCGCACATATACATAGCAAAGCATCGCACCAGTGGACGTGGGTTATGTATCCATCGACGGCAAGTTACATCTTCGTCCAGTTTAACTTCGCTTTTACGCATTATTTCTATATTTCAGGTAAAATCACAGTTAGATCACTCTTTCTGTCACGTCCCTACAGCGTGATGGTCAGGGTTGCCACTGACTTTCGAGTAAATGTCGCCAAACTACGAGCGACAAGTCGCCGAAAGTCGCCACTTTTTTACAAATTTCGCCAAGGAAGTCGCCATTCTAGATATGTGCGGCATACCTAGTAATAAAAACTTCCACTCACGTACAGCCCCGTAGAATAGAGTACCGTCAAAGACCATTAAATTATAATGACGTTTCTCAATGCCAGTCGTATCGCCCATCTTCATCATGGGAGTGCATGGTGCTGCTTCTCGGACTAGCCGCAAGATGTGCGTGGTGGCACAAAGGTGAATGAATGAAGCGCTCACGATATCCTTCCATCCCGGTCCGCTCGTTTCAAAGGTAAAAGTGTAGTAAACCTAGGGTGAAAACCGTGAAACCGTAGCCAGCTTTACGTACCTTTATATGAATTAAAAGGATGGTTTATTGAAGGCAACACGACAGAATTCTTACAGGAACCAATCATTAGTGAGTCTTACACCTTTTCAATGTGAACTAATATGATACCGGACGCCACCGACCCTTTCTTATAGTCACTTATATCTACATGCGTCCATCCGATGCTTTATTCGGCAGTTATAGAATAGCGTACGCAAAGCTTTGCGTTGGCTTTTCGCTCAACTGCGCATGCGTCGTACGCTAACCGCTTGCGGGCTCCCGTTAAGTGACGGAAATAGCGGGCCGCAAACGCTAACGCTAACTTAGCGTACGCTATTCGAAAACTGCCTATTAATGAACAGGTAGACAATGTAAAAATGTTCTATAGCAATTGTTTTCATTGCACACGCTCACCGAGAACAGTGGAAAATGCCTGAATAAATATTTTTTTTTATTGCACAAGTAGCCGCGTATCCGCCTCTCTTCGCTATTCCAAAGCTGTCATTACGAGCTGAATTGGTGGTACTGCAACAGTGAATAAGTCACCAAGCTATTCAGAACAGTTGGAGCTTTGGCGGAACAAATGCTCGGAACATGCTGCCAACAAGTCGTCTAGCCGCTACAGAAGCGAAACTTTAGGGAAGCTTAAAGCACCTAAAGCCGTAAACTTAGTCAAACACTGCCCCCTCGTGGTTTGCAAGGCAGTCCGCTGACCTACAGTTTGCCAGGATGTCGCTGGGGGACATCCCAGTATACCCCCTGCATCTAAATGAGGAGATAGACACGAGTTACAGGACGGACATACCGAATGACGCTTAATGTGCACATTCTACTAGTGGGTCTAAACCCAAGAAAAATACAGAGAATGTTGCCGCTCATTCGTTGGGAAGACACTGAGCTGAGGATGCATAATTCAGTGGAGACCTAAGCCGAAAATCGCCAAAAGTTCGCCATGTCGCCATTCTTAATTTTAGGTCGCCACGGGCCTCTCAAATTCGCCAATTTGGCGAAAAGTAGCCACCATTGGCAACCCTGGGGATGGTTTCGTACGGTTGCGAATGTATGACTGTCATCAGGGCGTAGCCATGGGGGGCGGGGGGGGGGGGTGACCTTCGTGCTGTCTAACTTCAACGTAAACTTGCGGTGAAAGTACAGACAGGTCCACTGTTAAAGGGAACACTTGCGTGTAGGGCGTGTCCGGATTTTGCTCTCCTGCAAAAGCATAGTCGCTTAGATTTGCTTAAGACCACTGGTCGTTGACAGTTATGGATCTTTTTGAAAAATTAGTGCTGTTTACAAACTATCATTCCACGACCACTTGCTGTTAGGGGACCAACAATATGAAAGGTGCTCATTCGAGTGTTCCTTTAACAGTGGACCGTAGTGTACAAGACGTATAAACCGCCCCCATCACGAGATAAGCACGCGCACTCGGGCGACCATGCCCTGTAGGGCAAAGTACACGTGGGGGCGCGCGCGCATCGTAACGAACGGAGCGACGACCTTTAAAGCGCACCCTTCGCGCCTTCTCGCTGGTGATAACGAAAACAAGTGCCTCGCCGTTATATGCTGCCGTTAGTATGCTCGCCGTTAGTTATAGCTCGCCGTTAGTATGCTGAAAAACGTAGGCTTCGCGGTCGTCTCGCGCCGCGCGCTGCGGAGCGAGGGGTCGTTGGATCGATTCCCGGCGACGGAATTTTCTTCTAGTTTTTTTTTTCTTTGTCATCTGTTAGAGTAAATTTTACAACGCCATATTCATGACGAAAATACGTCAGTGAAGTCTTGGTGAACACCGGCATAAAACACTTTCATGTTAAAAAAAAAAAATCCGGCTGCGCGGCTGCGAACGCATTAACGTTATAGCAGGCTGCTGCACCAGACGTCTGTAGCAACCTGGCATATGTTGGCGGCGCATTTCCTTTCTTTTTTTTTTCCGTTTTCACAAAGCAAGATTTTCGGAAATTTCTCAGGCTGAGCATTTCGCTACCTTAAGCTCCGATAAAGAACAGATCATACATAGTCTAGAACGGAGAATGCGCCATAAACCACGACGTCAAGCGAGCAGGCGCAAAATTGCAGAGATACGCGTCACCGCTCGCTCTCCGTTTTTGTCTTCTCTATCATGCTGCAGAGGTGTAATTTGTTACTGCGGTCTAAACCTCTCTCTTTGCCACCCCTTGCTGTAATATATGAATGCTGTTCAAAAAGTAAGGGCCGTTTGCTAATATTTAAATATTTACACGTCAGACTGAAGATTTATTTGTGCAGCGCCATCTGTTAATTCTTCTCGAAGGTACTCAAGCTATTGTTCTGACTCAGTAGTCGTCTGCTTATCGGAGAGTCCAAACGACTATGTCTGCGAAAATCGTTGCTCGCGCCTGTTGCGAAGTGCGAGCTGTAGTTCGATCTTTTTTCCTGCAAAAGGATCGTCAGCTTCTCAAGTTTTATGCGGAGTTGTGCCTCATGAGCATGAAGTGACGAGCGAAGGAAAGGTCATAAAATGGTGTCGAGACTTCACAAATGGCCACACAAATGTGCACGACGAAGAGCGCAGTGGAAGGGCCAGAATCCAGACCAATGAAACTGTTCAGCAAGTGCACCGGAAACTGCGATTAGACCGACGACTGACAGTTAGTAGTCTGCCTGATGAATGTCCTTTTGTCAGCCGCACTACAATTTTCACGATTGTAACTGAAAACCTCAGACATCACAGAGTGTGTGCAAGGTGGGTACTAAAAATGCTTACCGACCAACTCAAACAGCAAAGAATTGGCAGGCGGAGAACTTCTACGCAGGGCGACTAAAACTGGTGCAGCACGGCACGAAAAGTGCTTACAATTTAACGGTGATTGTGTAGAAAAGTGAAGTAGTTTTGTGCTAAACTAAACCAGCCAATAAAAACTTTTACTAACGAATATTCATTTTTTGGGGACCAAAGGGCCCTTACTTTTTGAATAACCCTCGTACTATACACGGCTATGCTAGCTCTCGCTAAGAAATTTTTCGCCAAGAATTTTTCTCTTTTTCTATCTTTAATTCGCGTTCTCTCTCTGTAGTCGTTATCTCGCCCATCAGAGTATTGCCTCACACGCCGGAGAAATGGGTGCCCGTATTCTGGAAGCGGAGCAGAAGACGACAATGAAGAAGAGGGCGCGTGCCGGTTCATGATGATGATAATCTTCTATTTACGACACACGACCAACCTCGAGCATAACAGCTATGCTGTGATAAATTGCTTACAAAACTACGTCAAGTTGCTCAATGGGCCATTCTCATTTGGCAACACACAGCGCCTCCGCAAGTCACTGTTCTTCGAAGGTAACTTGGATGAACGGTTGTTGAGCCTGGTTAAGAGCGTACTCGCTTCGAACATCGTGATCGATGCTGCGAAAACGTGGCCTTCGAAGCTCGAATTTCCAATAATATAGTTAGTGACGGGAATAATACTCAAAACACCGATGTGCTGGAAAATGAAAGCGCGTGGAATGAGGCACAAAAACAGAGCCCCCCCCCCCCCCCCACTTACACACACACACACGCGCGCGCACGTATAGATAGGAATGGGCGATATATGCGCCAAAACCGCGACTATAAGCGGGGTTCCAGCAGCCTGACGGCTTCGTTTGAATCTAGTATACCTGGCGCATTATAGCGGCGGACGCTCGACCACTTCGCCACGTATATACCGCAGCGGTTCAACGTGCCACTAAATGCAACGCACGTGGGCGGTATTGTATTTCGCCCCCATCGAAATGAAGCCTCCGTGGCCGGGAATTAATTGAACTGGCGTCTTTGTACTTATGCAGTGCAACGCCATGACGGCTAAGCCACTACTTTGGATAGCTGAAGCGCGCTCCTTCTAGAATTAAATTTGGCTCGATTTTCACTTTTAGCGCCTTTACGGAGCGACCCTATATGACTTCGAGAACAATTCCCAAATCATGTTAAAATATTGAAGAAAATACATCGCGGTGGCATAGGATGAAAAAGCATGAAGTAATGAATTTGGTCAGGCACAGCTTTTATTTTATTTAACCAGAAAGAAATGAGAGTCCGTGTTTATGTTTCTTCTGTCTAAGTTATGCGCTGTACGATCCTCTTGAAGCACCGGTAGCAGGCGATATCTCTCTGCTGCGCTTTAAGAATACATCTTGAGCGATTCACAAGGCTATAGATAAGAAGTAAGCACGTTCTGTAATGGAGCAGCGGCTTGTTCTTTCAGAACTGTCGAGCTGCCTGGGCTCAAAATTCAAAATTAAGTGGATCTTGAATACGAGCTCACTTAATTAAATATATGCACTTATGCCAAGACCGCTGATCCGCTTTTCTGCAGCCGTATCGCGCTTTAGCACAGGCTCGCTTGAAGTTTTGGGAGATCGGTACCTAAGCTGGTACCACAGGTTATATATATATATATATATATATATATATATATATATATATATATATATATATATATATATATATATATATATAGGCGGGGAGGGTGGAGGGCGCATACGCGTAACATGTGCTATGAAATTTTTCATAGCACATGTTACGTCCAGGACTAGGAAAACTGGGCCCTCACTCCCCCCGCCCTTCTTTTTTTCTCTCGAAGAGTAGGGGGGAGGAGTCGGGGGGAGGGGAGCCGTCTCCCGCCACTCGTCAGGTGTGGCAGGTCCGTACGGGTGATCTTGTGACACATAAGATGCGCGTGAGCCTCCGTACTATTCGTGAATGTATTTAAAAAATAGCCTCAGACATTAAATTAGTTACAAAACTATTCAGACGCTATCAGCCAACACGAAACAGAGAGGCACTGCATAATGCGTCCCTGCTCTTATTAGTACAATAAATGATCTCACTCTGTTAGAGGCAAATGCAGAGGGACCGTGCTACCTTTTTTTTTTTAACACGAAAGTGTTTTATGCCGGGGTCCACCACGGCTCCACTGACGCATTTCCGTCACGGATATGACGTTGTAAAATATAAAGACTAACACATGGCAAAGAAAAAGCTATAAGAAAAAGTTCCATCACCGGGAGTCGAACTTACGACCTCTCGATCGCCAGCGCGCAACGCGAAACGACTCCGCCACAGACGGCACATTCTACGCTATGCTAACGGCGAGCTATTTATGTACACCATTTGCCGGTGGCGGTACTCAAGAGATCGGCGGTACAGCGTGTTTTCGTTATCACTAGCGAGAAGCGCGAAGGGCTCGAAGAGCGCGCTTTAAAAGTCGTCCCCCACGCGGATTAGCGCGCGCCTCGACAGGGCGTGGTCGCTCGTGCGGGCGCTTATCTCGTGATCTCGGTGGTGTGTACGTCTTACGCTCTGCCTGCAAGTTTCCGTTGAGAGCACGAAGGTCACTTCGCTCACTACAGCGGCCGCTTTTGCGAAAGGAGCGCGCTGCTCACACAGAAGTAAGTTACAACTGTGACAGTTCGCGCTCATCCTGTGTATGTTCGTTCCGCGCGTCCTTTCTGCTTGAGCAGCGCATTGCAAGTTTCGAACGGCTTGCCGTTCTTCGCGTAACATTACAATTTGATGCTGTAGCATTCATTCCTTCCGCTTGGGGCGAAAGAATGCACAACAAACGCTCGACTACGTCTGTGAAGACACGTTTCACTTTCGTGTTAATGAATGAATGAATGAATTAGTCTTTATTTCCTTTGTCAAAAAAGGAGGGGACGGGACTAAAAGCCACACAGGTGGCTTGACAAGGGTCCCGACTCCCTATTACATGGCAGTGCAGTGGACATTCATAAAAATAAGTGCAACTGAACACTTAAAGTACAATAGTTAATCAAAGTGAACATTTATACAATAGTTAAAAGAAGTAGTAGCTACACTTTAGCTAACAAAACAACGAATTATTACACACTCGACGCAAACATGAAACTGAATGGATACATATATCGGTACATTGCAAAAATAAACACATCGTTTAACACATCACAAAAAAATGAAAATAAAGCGTAAGTTCATTCCTGCGTGCTATGTAATTCTGTGGTGATCTTGCCCATACAGTAATGCTTGATATCTTTATTAGGTACTACTGAAGGATCGAAGTCATCATTTAAAAGTAGATTGAATAGTTTAGGCACTGTGTAACTCAATGACTGCGAGCAACCGTATGCCCTAGGGGTGGGTACAGCCCACCGTTCCTTGAATCTGGTATCCTTGGTAGACCTATTTTCTTTCAGCTTTGCTAAAGTGACAATGTAGTTTTCTTTATTTCGCAGGAAACACCGGTACATCAGGGTTAATCTGTAGTCAAATAAACTAAATACAGGCATAATATCATATTTAGGAAAAAGTTCAACCGTAGAATAAAGGTAAGGTACATTTGCTATATAACGGATAGCTCTCTTTTGGAGCATATGCAACTTTTTTAGATTTGTGATACCAGTGGTACACCACACAACACTGCAATACTCCAAATGAGAAGATACCAGAGAATTATACAGAAGAATTTTAACTTTAACAGGGAGCATGTGTCGCACTCTTGCTATGACACCAACAGCGCTAGACATTTTTGATCGTATGTATTCCGTATGTTCGTTCCAAGTCAAATGTTCCGAAAAAATAACACCAAGAGTTTTTACATTGGTGACAAACTATCAACTCATTATCAAGATGAACAAACAATGGTTTTGATATTTTTTTCCCTTTGGATCGATACAATATTGCTTTTGTTTTCCCTGAGTTTATTATCAAGCGATTCATGTCGGCCCAAGTTTTTATCTCTATTAAAACTTGATTGGTTGTTTCTTCTTGACGGCGATAGAATACCGTCATAGAATACCGATTCCTATGACAGAGGGATCAGCCATGTTTTTTAATGAAGCGAGAAATTCTCAAGGTCACACGCTCTTAAGGCCGTGAAAAGATTTCGACCACATTTGGCTGCTTTTTCAGATGGTACAACCGGCAACTATCGGGCACCTCCTACAAGGAGATGAAGGCTCTCCCACGTTTTCAGTGTCCAGTGGCGATGTGATGGCCCAGTCAAAGGCACCGACTACATGCTGGGAGCGGGGGTTGAGGGCGCACTGTCTTTCCCGGACTAGTTAAGTCAAATCGGCCATAATGGCGCAAAGGCGACTTAAAGGAGCACTGACATCAAATTTGCGCATGTCAAGATTTTTGCATCCACGAGTAGTTATCTACCCCCTAGCAGCGATTCGCGACCGAAAATGCACCTGAGGGACGAATAGCTATCTGTTTTATTGATTTATATCACCGGTATCTAGCGCGATTCAAAACGGCCTGCAAGCCCGGCATTTTTTAGCGCTGGCAGCGCTCCCTCGCGGTCAACTCCCCAGTTTACCACTTGTCCACAGAAAGGAGTGACGTGAGGATCAGCTGCTCAGCTAACATTTCGTCTGCTAGGCGCGCACGTTCAGTCATGCCTTGTCACCAGCATCGCCGTCAAGAATGTCGACTTGTGTTGAAGACGACATTCTGGAACTTAGAATCACCGTGATACGGGACGTCGCGAATCATTTTCGCTTCGAGCCTTTGCAAAACAGCGATTCAGAAATGGACGCCGTTCCAAGCAGCAACGAGGAGGTGCCCGGGGCCGCACGCTTGGGCCATACTGGCTGGTGTGTCTCAATTAGCTATATCAGAGAATTTTAGCGTGCACGGCATTCCGGTATACGGAAAGAGGTGTATGGAATATCGGCATAGCGAATGCACACCAGCGGAGAAATAGAATACGATAGATTCTTTGCGCCGCCAGATGCCCCCACCTATCCGGCCTCTCACGGTTACGGCTGCAGTAACCCGGTATTACGCTAGCGTAAGGAAGTCCACGGACGAACTAACATTCACTATTAACGCTACAATGCGTGTTACTTGTTAGCGATGTTATTTATCTATAGGCTACTCCACTTTGATAGCTTGTGGTCGTGTTGGCGTGTACCGTATACGTGTAATGAAACGCCACGCACTTTCCACTTTTTCCGCGCCTCGACGAGCAGGTGGGCAGCGGTTCCCCGACATGCTGGCACGTAGTCGCTTCGATTGATCGCACTCGCGCTGTGGAGCACACGACAAATTAGTCGATGCGACACGATGAATCGCAAGCACGGATCGGGACAGCAAGGAGAGCCACTAGCTGGGAGTGAGAGCGTCGCCTGCAGCGTCGGCGCCACAATAAATACACTCAGATCGGCGACCGTTACTGTTACTATATAGCGTATCGTCACTCAGGATGGTATTTGCGGAATGTATCACACCTTACACACTAGTGTCGATGTCGAAGCGTGATCAATCTTCCGTTGAGCTTTTGTACGCTGTTTGCCCTCGAAATAAAATTACTTCCACGCGACGGACGCCATTCAAATTTGGCCAAGAAGGCCTATGCATACCGAGCAGTCGAATGAATGGAACATCTCGACTTTAAAATTTGATGTCAGTGCTCCTTTAAGGGCCCCTGAACAACATCTGAAAATATAAACAACGAGCGCGCTATTCTCTCCTGCCGTTTCCCGTCTTTCCGGCAAAATTCGTGACGCCAGACGTCTGTTCACGTGACGTCATGAGGAAATAAGCTCTCTCGATTACTCCATATACGAGGCATATCAGTTGCCAATTGTCTCCTATCCTGCTTCACACGCCCGCTCTGCCTTGTCTCGCTTGACTATCGTACGCGATCAACTGATCTCATTTCGTTCTGTGCGCATTCTACTGCGAAAGCGAAGATAACAGCATGCAGCCGAAAAGCGCAAAATCCTGATAGGCTTCTTGGTGCTGTACATCCACTTTCTTTGCGCGGCCACACACGTCTCCTTTGCAGCAGGAAACGCACGCGCTCAGAAATGTCATCACAGTTTCACGCGCTCCTGACAAGAGAACAAAACGTTCTCAGGCGGAGACTGTCTGATAAGGAGCCGGTGACTTAACGACGCCCCTATATGCATTTCGCACAGCTTTCATATCTGGCTGCTAGCCAGATAGAACACCGCTACAGAGCTGTCCACCCAGCGGTTTTTTTTTTTTCACTTCTTTTGCAACGCACCCGCATATGTGCAATCACAATGGTCGCGATAATCGTATACCAACTGCGACACTATTCACTCGTCACAGTGTCATATCGACGCTGCTCTTCCAGCTTTCGCTGTGACTGTGCTGCGGGTTCAGCGCAGGCCTGGCGTTTTGTCTGCTTTTTTTGTTTGTTTTACAATACAGACTTTTTTATAAAAATGCTACGAGAGGCACCTGTGCTCTTCGCACACAAACACAACGTCGGGGCAGAAATGCTTTGCCGCGCCTGAAGTTACCTTGAAATGAGCAATCAACGAAAATTCGTCAATTAACTTTTTCATTATTAACTTGAGGGCAGTTGTTTATATGGAGAAGTCGTAGGAAGTGACAATTTATGGCATACCCATATTCTCAAAATCCCCCCCCCCCCTAAAAATAGAAAACGTAATATGAGACAATTATTTGCTTGTGCTAATGAGTTGGGTTCCCAAATTACGTTTTTTTAGGTTCTTTTTTTTTGGGGGGGGGGGGGGTGATTCACAGGCAGCCTTATCGTCGCTAAAGAATCACATCAATTCGAAAAATTCGGCTTTCACTTACGAAGCATTAAATTACCTTCCAAAAGCAAGTGAACAAAACCCCACAACACTATTCCAGTGGATACCCGGCCACTGCAATATCCCTCGCAATGTTGCGGCGAATGAAGCAGCGGGACAAGTACATAACAAAAATAATACATTGGGAATACCTATAACAAAAAGCGAATTAAAGGGGTCATGAAGCACCCCTTGGGCTGATTGAAAAAACACATCCTGCAGAAAGCTGACATGGCTATGAACTGCTCTGCCAAATATTACAGTCGTGCGCGCCGCGTAAATGGCCACAAGCGGAGCGCGAAGTTGCCGTTTCCCCAGGCACCCTCTTTTCAAACAGAGGCCGGTTCTCACTCTCGTCGGTGGGCGGGGCGTCTGTCCGCTGTACGTCGCAAGAGACATAGCATGCTTATTGGCCGATAGCCGACGTAAATCGAGAGCGGCGTTCGGATCAGATGCGCTTCTTGTCGCGGGGTGCCGCCACTTGCCGGCGCCGCACTCCTCAGTACACGGTAGCCGCACTCGCGCAAGCGAATCACAGCGGGAGAGCGATCGCGTTTCATGACGCGCGCTGGCGTAACTTCTTTCCCCCATGCCATCCCTCCCTGTCTAGCTTCCAGTGCGCTCGCCGGCACGAGAAAAGAGAGAAAGCGCTGGGAGCGTGCGCCAAACCCCCGTAACTCCGCTGATTCTTGACGGATTCGAGAAATTTTTGCGGCAATCGATTCGGGAGGCAGTACACTCCGATACTGAGGCCATTACATCATTACTTGGAAAAGTGGTTCATGACCCCTTTAAAACATATACTGCGACAGATGTCTGCTCGTCTTCGCAAAGCGACATGGTTTGATGGAAATTTTTAGATATTCAGACCTATTTTGCATGGCCCTACTCTTCAATTCCAGATCCCTTTAACATTAAACGCTAGCAGGGCCTTTGAAACACTGGTGCGCTGCCTCCGGCTGGGTACCGCGTACACAAAACACTCTTTACATACAATTTCACGAGCAGAGCGGCCAGAATGCGCATGCGGACACGTGGACGAAGATATACAGAATATTTTATTGGAATGCCCACGATATCAGGACGAAGACAACGCGACTAGTAAGAGATTTAATGGCACTGAATCGTAGGCCCTCTACGAAAAATCTTAGGTCCATGGCCAACACATAGCTTGCAAAAACGTGCACCATTAGCAGTGAAAAAGTTCCTAAAAAGAAGTGACATATTTGGAAATTATTGAGAAAAATTTTCAAAACCTGATTTCATGCATACATTTTGACCTGACTGTGTCAACTCATTTTGTATCCACATGACTGGAATTTGCGAATTTCAGTACTGTTATGTGACGGGACGTTCCGTGTTATTTACAGCATATGCAGTGTTCGTGCTATTACATTTTATGTGAACTATACTCTTTTCTTATGTGAACTATACTCTTTACTCTTATGTGATGAGACTGTGTGTGTGTGTGTGTGTGTGTGTGTGTGTGTGTGTGTGTGTGTGTGTGTGTGTGTGTGTGTGTGTGTGTGTGTGTGTGTGTGTGTGTGTGTGTGTGTGTGTGTGTGTGTGTGTGTGTGTGTGTGTGTGTGTGTGTGTGTGGTGTGTGTGTGTGTGGTGTGTGTGTGTGTGTGTGTGTGTGTGTGTGTGTGTGTGTGTGTGTGTGTGTGTGTGTGTGTGTGTGTGTGTGTGTGTGTGTGTGTGTGTGCGCGCGCGCGCGCGCGCGCGCGCGCGTGTGTGTGTTTTCTTTTATGTAACTGAGAGAAAGAGGTAAGATTCTTCAATGAAATGCCCGGAGATGTTAGCCTGGTTTGTCGCCTGGCTTGCCACTCCAGGTGTCGGGTGATTATGGTATATACAATGATCCCATATACACCATATACACACAAATAGTACATACAGTCACAAACACACATATATACATAAAAGGAGTCCTTCACAAGCTTTGGTTAAGCTGAGTGTTCAAGAACGCCAACAGCGCTTTTGTGCTGCGCATCCCACAAGTGCTGTCTTGCCACGGGCCAAGAAGGTGCCGCAGCTCCAAGCTCGAGCCGCGTTGCAAATGAAATGCTGCCTTCAGAATCTGTCATTCGGCGTCGTAATGGGAACAGTCGCAGAGTACGTGCTTTAGGTCTTCCCGAGTGTTACATGTGGTGCACGTGGGTGAGTCCGACTGCCT
This sequence comes from Rhipicephalus sanguineus, assembly GCF_013339695.2. Lineage (NCBI taxonomy): Eukaryota > Metazoa > Arthropoda > Arachnida > Ixodida > Ixodidae > Rhipicephalus > Rhipicephalus sanguineus. Next base: position 213,763,619 of record NC_051176.1, on the reverse strand, counting down.
GATCTTGTGCTTGAAGTATTTCATGTAGGCAACGTCGAGTCTCAGCCGGTGAATGCAAGTTTCGTCTTGTCTGGTTAGTCCCTGTGGCATATGAAAGCTGCACGTCGGGTCTATTTTGTGCAGCGGTCCGTACTGGTTATTTGCATCGCTCCATATTGTTCTCTGCTGATTCCGCGCGAACGCAGACACCAAAATCGCTGCGTCTTTTTTTGAAAAAGGAATTTCGATTTTCTCAGACCGTGTCATGCGCAGCTCTGGCAGCGGAGTCAGCTCGAACATTCCCTTCAATGCCGCAGTGAGCGGGCAGCCACTGCAGTACTACATCGTGATGTAGTTGATCAGCATTATTGCCTACGCGCTTGATGTCTAGGACTAGTTGGCCTTGACAGAATCCAGAAGTTTGCCTTGACAGAAAGCAAACGTCTTTTATGTAACTGGACTATATATGAACTCTGCCTAGATAATCATTTACGTATTTTTTTTTCTTTTCTTTGCTGTGAATTTGCCGTATACTACCATCGGTGAAAAGGAGTAGCCGGCGGTAGACAAAAGTGCCAAAATCTCCCGAACACTAACAAAAAAAAAACGCAATTTGGGATATTAATCATCGAAATTTAAGGCCCCGACCCGCCACGGTGGTCTAGTGGTTATGGTGCTCGAATGCTGACCCGAAGAACGCGGGATCGAATCCAGGCCACGGCGGCCGTATTTTCGAGGAGGTGAAAATGCCCGAGACTCGTGTTCTTAGATTTAGGTGCACGTTAAAGAAACCCAGGTAGTCGAAATTTCCGGAGCCCTTCACTGCGGCGTGGTTTTGGGACGTTAAACCTCATCAATTATTTAAGGCCCCGATCACGGCGATATCGAAACTAAGCGCGCCGGGCATGCAGGAAGTGTCGCCGCTGTGTTACGTCACAACGGAACTTCACGTGACAAACTGAAAAAAAAAAAGGCGCGTAGCCGCAGAATCTGGTCAGGAAAAACGCGAAGTCGTCTAAAGCACACAAGTGGACCGCTTATTCATTGCGCGTAATGTTTCAATGTTACCTGATTCTTTCGAGCTCTACCCAAGAAAACTGCACCTAGCTTCCACTTTTTTTTCCCCCCACATTACAGTGTGACACTAGGAGGCAGCCACCGTGGCGCTTCTTCTGGCAGACAAGCGAAAGAGTTATTTGCGCTTAATCAAGAGTTTAACAAAGAAACAGATAAGCACTACACGCCAAACACAAAAGAATAAGCGGTCCACTTGTGTATTTGACACGACCTGCCATTTTTCCTGACCAGATTCTGCTGCAATGCGCCTTTTTTGCGATGCCTCGAGGTAGTTCCTCTTCGAAGTAGTGTTAGCGTGTGAATACAGCAGGTGCCTGAGGACTGTTTTATATAAAATCTGTAACGCCGAAAGAAAAAAGAAAGAAACCCTATATAATACGGACATTTTTTCCGCATGCATTTGGTCCGTGCATGGTTCGAGCGTGAGCGATCCGTTTGCGGCATTTGCGAGAGGCTGCACCAGCATACAGCGTGCGGCAATCGGCAAACGCGTGCAGCAGCGCGTGCGGTCCCTACACCGCAAGGCGTCTTGAAACTTGTTTCAGACAAAATAAATGTGCATATAGTGCGTTAAGGCCAATTGTTATAATATTGCGTATAGCTCAGGGCAATATTTACTTAAAAATTTTGGTTACGCACAAGAAAAAGTATTGAAAGTCTGCGGGCTTCTGTTTTACTGTATACTCCCGCTGCTCATCATTGCTTTTTCTACCCTAAACTAAGCAGGCTGCGTCAGTGGGCAAAATCGGAAGTCGTCCACGGCTTATATTTGAAACAACGAAAGGGTAAATAATAATAATAATAATAATAATAATAATAATAATAATAATAATAATAATAATAATAATAATAATAATAATAATAAAGAAACAGACGGGCAGCCGGCGCGGTCAATGTCATTCCATATTTCTATTGTTTTCAATACAACATATAGATTTGTAATCGCAAGTGAGAGCCACGCCATTATTTCTGCAAGGGATTGGTCGACGCCGCAGCCTTACATATACGTCGATCGGAGATGTACCCCAAATGTGGAGAATATCACGTGGCTTGCGACGCAGTTGGACGCATTAGTGCATTATGGTATACGCGTGTTCACGCGCCGAAGCCGCTACTGTTAATCAAATGACGCGAGTCTGGGAGAGAAAGCTGCCGAAGGGTGATAGCATATATCGAATGAATAAAACGCCCCATCAACCAAACATATAAGCTGCCACATATTGAGTAGCAAGAAAATGCGATATATCGGAAACAAGTGAACGACAAATCACATTATGCATTTCAGAGAGTGCGCAAATAAACACGCGACAAAACAAGCTCGAAACGTGGCTCCACGCTCAGACGAGCGCGCGCATCCAGATTCGGAACACATCGACACCAAGAGAGGCTTCGGGAAGATTTCGTTCGGTAGGCGTGAAAACGGCATTTCGCTTCGATATGAACAAACGGGGCGTGCTCGAAAGAGGCTGGCACGATAAGCGAAAGCGCACCGCCACCCAGCTGCGTCCACCGTATTTCACGAGAGGCCGCAATCCGGCTCGAAGACCGCGCGCCAGATACCGGCGCAACATGCAAGCGGCATTCAACACACGCGCGCCTTATTTGCGTCATCCAGCAGCGGCGCCGCGTAATTGGACTTTTCCGCCCGACCGGCTACACAGCGCAAAGAGACCGCAGGCACGCGCCATTGGCCATGTAGTATCAGCTCGGTTGCACGGAAGAGCCAATACTGCGCGACAGACCGGGTGAAATTCTCGGCTTTAGACCAGAGAGTGGGCGGTTCGGTGCGCTCCACCGTGAGCTCCATCGTGGCTCTCCAAGTTAGAAATCGTGCCTGCTGTGACCGGGCGAGAGCAAATGACATACTGGCTGGTTGGTCCGTGGGGTTTAACGTCCCAAGGCGACTCAGACCATCCGGAGACACCGAAATTATCCGGAGCCCTGCATGAAATGCTTCGGATAATTTCGACCGCCTGGGGTTCTTTAACGTACGCTGAAATCGCACAGAACACGGGAATCCAGCATTTCGCCTCCATTCAAATGCGACCGCCGTAGCCGGGATAACCCGCAATTTTCGGGTGAGCAGCCAAGGACCGTAACCACTGCGCCACCGCGGCGGCCCAAAGGCATACACAGTTTCGAAAGTGGCGGACCTTCTGTGTAATGTCTCAATGCCGAAATAATAAAACTTGCGTATGAGCCACTCGATGACGAGTAGGCGCACTCCCGTACGCATGTGTCGGGAGGGAAGAGAGGAACACGAAGATGTAAAAATACACAGAAGGAAAACAGTCTGAACTTTTCTGAAAGACACGGTCGCTCCTTTTTCGATCTGTTTTCGCTGGTGTCTATTGAGCGATTCGGCGGCTGTTTATACGGCAACTTGGACCACTTAGGAATGCAAAACAGTGTTTCCCAGAAAGTTTGCTCCCCACGCGCCACTCCAGCGCGCTTCCCGGGAGGGAGCGCACATGCAAGGGTCGCCCTAGGTCACTCCAAGCCCGGCTTGAAAGGCAGGCACTGAGGCCGAAAGAAGAGTAACGCATAGCCTTCACAAAGCAGGCTCCGAAGGAGTGGCATGGCGCCGACGTCCCGAGAGGAATCAACTAACGGGAGCCTTCCCGCCGACCCAACATCCACACACTCCATTATCTTCCTGGGCCGCGTAAATGAACCCCTGCGAGCAAAGACCGCGGCCGAAATGGCCTACACACTATGCGGCGTCTGCGGCAGAGAAAAACAAAACAAAAAAAAAACAGGGGAGAAAGCGACGAAGACGAGGAGGCGATGTTCGGAAGGAGCAAATAAACGAGTGTCCACACCCCCTCCCACCGACTTCCGCGCAAGCGATGAAAACACACTACTAAGGCCAGGGTCTTCGATCGCCGGGAAACAAAGACAAATCACGGACACACACCACCGTCCGCGCCGCCGGCGTCAGAGCGGGGCACGTACGGCCGCTCGCTGGAAGGGACCCGAGAACGCAAGCCGGCAAGCGAGTGGGGCGCGATCAGCTGCCGCACCGACGCGCGCGCACATACACACACTTCCAGCCTTAAGGGTCTAACCCCGCGGGCACCAGAGACAGTGATTTCAAAACGAATGCCGGATTTCTATCAGCCGTTTGCACACGCGTGCGCTGTGTAAGAGGGAGGTGAGCAGTACCTTCGGCAAAATGGCTCCCCTCGCTGCACTTGCGTTCGCGATTATGCAAAGAAACACAGCCGAAGCTAGCAAGACAACGCGAAGGCAGACGTTGACAAAGTGTAACACCGCAATTCGTGAAGGCGACATCACCGGTTTCTGTACCAACACACACTGGCATTCGAAAGCGGACGTCGTAAAATACGATCAAATTCGATTATAAACGGATTCTTCAGAGTGAGATTCCTGTCACACGGCACATATGCCATTTGCAGCGAACGCCACTGGCATGTCGCGTTCCGGGTCTACACAAAATGACATTCGCAATTGATGTGTGATGTACAGTGCTCGTACTGTGTCCTCCTCGTCTTGTGCTCCGTCCTGTTGAGTGAGTGAGTGAATAAACTTTATTAAAAGTCCGGAAGAGGGGATTAACCCCTATCCCGTCCCACTCTCCGTCGATGATGATGGCGTCAGGTGACGGCTAGAAGCCCTGTTCGCGCTAATTTTTACAAATACGCATAGTTTCCAACTCGCCAACCTCTCTACCTGATGTCGATGTTTATCGGCAGGCTGCTATGATAACAAAAAATTCAGGAGATCCCACGCCTTGTGGGAATCGGTTCCATGCAAAGTAGTCAGCGAGTGGTTCTTTGCAGCATTTTTTTGGCTTTGAGGCAAGCGTTAAAAGGTGGATCGACGTGTTTTTGTAAGTGTAGTAGTTGTGTGCACATTGTGGGCTGTCGACAACCATGGGGCTTAAAGGGTAACTTGTGGTCTGACGTAACGTCAGCACTCACGCTGGAGCACATGCGTCAATATTATCGAAACGAAGCGCGCTTTACGGTGCAATGGTGCGAATATCATGTACGCAACTTTCGTTAGCGTATTTCTTCGGAGTCGAGCAACGCTTGAATATAGCTTGCTGAACAATCGAAATACAAATGTAACGTTTGTTAGACTTCTATAAAAGCGGAGCCAACACTGCAACCACAGACGTTAACCTGACAGGACGCCTGTATCGTAGGAGTACATATGTAGTGTTTATTGATTTGTTATAAAATTAGATAGCCAGCACCACAACCGCAATTGACGAACCACTGATATTACGTTTTCCAAAGCATTTTCTAGACCTGAAGTGGCTCTGTGGCGGAATATCTGACTGCCACGCAGAATGTTTGGGTTCCATTCCTGCTGGAATCCTAACTTTTATACTTTGGATTCGTGGTGTCAACGCTGATTATGTATTTTGCATCACCTACAGCATCCCTTTGTCTTGCGGAAATTGTTACGTGTGACAGAAGGGGCGCTGTTTGAATGACCGGCTAAGAGAGCATCGAACAGCGGTTTCATCGCTTGCCTCGGGGGGCCACTTGGCCGATTATGTAAGCGGTGCGGGTGCGCCCCACCATTTGGTGCAACTCGGTGTTGGGAAGGGGTCATAATCAGATACGACATCGAGGCACTCTAGATACGACGTGAGACCTGTGAGGCCATGTATATACACAGGGAGGCAGCCCCGCCACGGTGGTCTAGTGGTTATGGCGCTCGACTGCTGACCTGAAGGTCGCGGGATCGAATCCCGGCCGCGGCCGCTGCATTTTCGATGGAGGCGAAAATGTTCGAGGCCCGCGTACTTAGATTTAGGTGCACGTTAAAGAACCCCAGGTGGTCGAAATTTCCGGAGCCCTCCACTATGGGGTCTCTCGTAATCATATCGTGGTTTTGGGGAGGTAAAATCCCAGATACTATTATTATTACACAGGGAAGCAGATGGGTGTGTAAGTGTGCCCTCAATTGCCCTAACGAAAAAGGAGATTGGCTTCTTGGAAGGGCGCATGCGTGACGCGTAGCTTGGCACGAGCAGCTTACCTTGACGGCAGAATGGTGACGTTAATATCAGTTTAGATGTTTTTTCATGTCACGTGTCCAGAGTAAAATTTTTAGTTGAAGTCTAGCGGTCGTCCTGTGTGCATAGTTCTGTGTCCTTGTTTTGTTCCGCTATATTATGTATTTAAGTCAGGACCAACTAGCTCAAAGTGAGGAAAATTGGAATGAAAAATAACAAGTAACGTGAGACCTCACGTTACCGAAAAATAGTAACGAAAGTACGTTACCCGTTACAGTTCAGAAATAGTAACGAGTACGTTACTAAGTTACTGAAAAAAGTAACGCGTTACCGGTAACGTCGTTACTTGTAACGCGTTACCGCCAACACTGAGTAATACTAGCGCAAGGCCGCTAACGACTCCTGCAGTCGGCGGTATCAGCGGTATGGTGTGACAGCGTGACGGCTGTCGGATAGATATCACGTGCGTGCATATGGATGTTCTCTGCTACTAATGCTACCACAGTGCCGCTTCACCAAAATTACAGCGAGCGTTTGTAAACATGGCCGACAGGAGGCGGTAGGGTCAAGTCGGAGTCTGGGAAAGAGAATATAGCTGCATTAATTGCTTCCAATATAGCGCAGCACGAAAAAAAAAATATGAAAGTTAACAGCCAATAATAAGAACCTCAGTGATTATACATTTTGCTTTAAGTTATCGATCTTGTAATATTTTGCGGAGCCCCTGTCGACGACGAGATTACACATGATGTAGCGTGCGCATGAGTTCGGTAAACACGTTCAAAGGGCGAATACCATTAGCTGTGAATGTCGTTCGCTATGCCCGCGTAGCAACCACAAAAATGCCATTAACACCTAATCATATTCGCTGCGAATGACAAATTGCATGTGCCGTGTGCAGTGCTGGGCAGTATCTGAGATACTATCTTAGATACTCCTTGGGTATCTTTTATCTGTATCGCGATACTTCTCGAACGAAGAGTATCTGTATTTCCGATACATTCGAAAATGTATCGTGTATTTTAAGATACAAGATACTTCTATCGCAACACAACCGTGCAAAACAATAATCACTGGCCAAGCTACGCTTCTCAAGCTGGTACTGGTGCCACTAAGCCATCTGAATAAGTCTTAGGGCAGTGACGCAAGACAAGCGCGTGGAAGTCTACGCCCAGCCCACGTACCTTTTGTTTGCTCGATTTCTTTTCTTTTTAGTTGCGCCGATGCCGCGACACTTGCTCTTAGCCACTGTCCTGCGCCGCGTCTATCGCGCAAATTCTGATGTTGCTACAGTGTCGTTATTGAAGATTCTCTTGCGTTTTGCGTCTTGCTCCGTAACGAAATGTGATGCGTGCAAGAATGGGGTTCCCTTGCGTCGCGTGGATTTTACATATCAGCGATTTGAAGTATCTCGTGGATGTAAGTTTGACTTGCATGCCATGAATTAACTTATATGCAAATAAGGATCTAACAACGTTAGCACCACTGGTACTGATGCTAGATCTAAAAGAGCAAGCGTTTACTTAACAGTAAATATCTTGGCATACCGTATTTTCCACTTCTTGCTACATTTATTCAAAGAATTTATGAAATCATAATTTGATTATTAGCACAAGTGCTTTCTTAGCTGTCATTTTGCATCCCTTGCATTACCTAAGTCTCTGCACTGTTTTTCCGGTCTGGTCACTGCAGTATGTCTTTTGTAACGCGCTCCCAAAATAAGATCTCTGCTTTATTCTTCTGTCTACTTTATTTCCACTACTGTTTACACACATTTACACGTTGCCAAGGCGATTTTGAAAACAGATATAATTATGTGGGCGTACCTTGAGTATACAGTACAAAATATTCTGCTTACCGCTTAGGCAAATAGCGAAATTGAGTTTGCATTATAATAAAGGAAATCATTAGGAGTCACCTTAAAGATGTTAGGAAGGAGATTCGAGAAAATGTTTTACTGAATGCTCTGTTTTGCTCATGAGCGTCCCAACGAGCTGTTTCAGGCAATTTCCATAGACACTGAATTTTCTATTGTCTTAATAGGTAAGTTGACGATACTTCGTGCTCACAGCTATTAAAGGGACACTAAAGGCAAATAACAATTGATGTCAGAGTGAAAGCCCAATGTATGACAACTTCTAAAACGGCAATATTATCAACAGCAGTGCCCTACTTACCGAGAAATTAAGCTAAATGTATCACATGACGAGCGCCACGAGTGGGACATTTTCGAAGTGATCCCGATGACGTAGGGAAGTCGGCCTACAATAAATCACTAGTAATCAAACTAGCAGCAGTAAAAAAAGAACATTCCGAGCTTCAAAAGACTTAATAAAATGATGTTTGTTCGTTTCCGCTTGATTCATGGAAAACAAAACCTCCGTGGCGTTGCCATGGGGAACGGCGCGCGTGGGTCAAAGGTTCCGTTTTCGCCGAACTGTGCCTCGCCCGTCTCAGTGGTAGTTTCGGGATCGCGTACTGTCGTGCGTGTTTTGCGCGCTCGTGAAAGTCGCTCTGACAGAAAGTTCGACAAAATGCCGAATGCGTGTGATATTGCCGGATGCCCGAATGGTGCACAACGCCAGTGCTGCAGCAAGGAAACCGGTGTGTCTTTTGACTGGGTGCCGCGGAATGAACCCTTACGCTCGAAGTGGCTTAGTGTCATGCCATTGCGCTAGTGTGCTAAACAGTCAAAACCTCTGCGTGTGTGCTCGCTGCACTTTCGTACTGAGGATTACGAGACCAACCGCAACTTGGTGACGGCTTTGAATGTGCCCATCCGAGCAAATCTTTGCCGCAGCGCCGTTGTTGCTACTGTGGGTCCCGCTACTTCCGCTCGGCTGCTACTAGTGTCGGCGGCCGCGCAGTAAAAGCGGGCAACGTTGGGCACGGCAGCAGTGACGTATGAGAGTCGTATTTTCAGGCGGGAGATTTGAAGCGCGCTAACGCGATGCGGACCACTAAAAACGTGATTTTATTTCAAAATAAGCACTTCCTTGGCACAAAAGCAGCACTACGAGGTTTCTGGACCGCTATTTCAACAATCAACGTCGACTTAATATTTGCCTTTAGTGTCCCTTTAAGGGCGCCGTCTGTATTGTGTTTCTGTACTCATTCAATGTGAATGTTTGATACACAACCACATTTCTATTTTACCCATATTTCTTTTCCTGTTTTAGGCTTTCTTAAACACTTTTCGCATTACTAATCGCCATGTAATGGGTGCTGCAAGTGGCAATAGCGCGAATAGCGGCGGTGTCCTGCGACGCTCTGTGGGACTATACCATACGTCTGAGACGTTTCTGTGTTGCACATGTTCTCTCGTTGAAGAAAAATTGCTAAAAAGATTGCACGTTAGTGAGTATATCAACAAAGAATACTTTACGCCAGCAGATAAGTAGAATATGAAAGTTCATTGCAGTTTTACGCCATATACGTATACACCAGGGGTCTCAAACTGAGCTTAAAGCCAGCAGGACGCAGTCGAGAAATTTAGTTGCAAGGGCTGGGACAGTGAAGATGGTGGGTGAGAGTTTAAACAAAATGACGTTTGAAAGGAAGCCTTTCCCATATCTCATATATAGGTTATTTCTGAAGGGGATTTGGAGTCAGGATTCGAGAAACATCGATACCGATGTGCACAACGAGTGAAATCTGGACGCGGATTCCGAAATATAGTTTTTGTTCCACGGTTATGTTTCAGCACATGGTGACCAGATGTTCCCCACGAAAGGAATGCTTGAGACCAGTCATGTCTGTGCAGCTCACGAACATACTTATTAAGAAAATAAAAACAAATGAGTCGAAGACGGTCATGTGTGCGGGCCGGGCCGCTAGCTAAAGGTCTCAAACCCCTAGTATACACCATGTGTCCCCTCCCCCCCCCCCCCTCACAAGAAATAAAAAAAATAAAAAGATGCCGCTACTAGCGTTGTTGCTGCTGTACCCCTGTCCGGATATACGGTATTGTGCAAGCTGTCTTTTACGGACAAGGTAAAAGTCCACACCGGTATTTGCGCCGTCGTGCGAAGGCTTCTTATTAAAGTTATTCTGATTATATGGCAACTTGCTAGATGGTCGGCAAGCTGTGCAAAGCAAGTACCTCTGTCAGTACCGCTGTCAGCGAAGTGTATAAAGAGTTGTCCTGTCACGAAGCTAAAACGAGCCCCGATAAGTTGTTTTGGAAGGAAACTAATGTACTTTGAGCAAGAAGGGCAAAACTTTTGAGATACTAACAGGCATTTCATTCAAGTGAAACAAAATAGGTCACAGTTAAGAAATTTTCAAGAAGACATTTTCATGCATAGGTGTTTGCTGCTATATTATATGGATCTATAATAACAAATTTGAGATTGTATCGAAGTATCTTAAGATACAATTGCCAAGTATCGTATCGGATACAATTTTTGCGGCAGTATCTTGTATCTGTATTTCCAATACTTCTTGCCCGAGTATCTTGCATCGTATCGCGATACAAATTCAAAGTATCTTTGCCCAGCCCTGGCCGTGTGACAGGGGTATGAGAAAGCCTCTTGCCAATTTTACAAATTACAATTTCACGATACCGACAGCATCCGCTCTCATCGCGAGAAGAAGCCTGGTAAGCGAGAAAACGCCCAAAAAGTAAATACAGGTTGCGACGCCGCTTTGACAAGTCTCGCGCAAGCTCGCCGTGACATCGTAGATTTTGACGGCTTCTGCTGGGGCCTACATAATCGATTGTCGCTTAAAATGATTCACATTGCATTCGTTACATTGCATATATGAAGAACGTAGTATTAACAATTATGACTGGGCAATGAAGAAAAGAAAAATCTTGATAAACGAGAAGATTTGTCAGAGCCCTCTGTCTCTGGCCTCAATCAAACTGTCGCTCGCACTCGATGTTTTTAAGGTGGGCCGTCTTATTTCTCCATAATGCTCAGGTGCAGCGATCTGGTCGCACAAGCGCTGCTGTTTTGCAAGGAAGAGGTTCAAGCGCCCGTCCAGCCACAATTTTTCTATTAGTTGCTCTTTCTTGAACGACAAGGCAGCCGAGATCGTACCTATAGCGTGTGCAATAAGGGCACGTATAGGCACCAGGCAACATCTTAAAGGGGTCATGAACCAACCCTCGGGCTTGGTGAGAAAACAAACGCTGCGGATACACTGCTATGGACATATCAGCCAAATCTTGTGCGCGGCAAGGACAGTTTACAGGCGGAGCGCGAAGTTTGCCATTTTCTCTGGCGCCCTCTTTCCATACTGCAGAAGCCTGTGCTCACTCTCTTCGGAGCTGCTGTGTGACGTCCAACAGCCGTTAGCATACCATTGGCCAACATCCGACATAAATAAAGAGCGGCGTTTGTATCAGATGCGCTTCTTGTTGCCACGGGGTGCCGCCACGTGCCGCCGCAGCACTCCACAGTCTGTTAACATTACACAATGAGCCACACTCGTGCACAGGCGCCACAACGAGAGAGAGAGAGAGCACGCGTTTTATCATACGCGCTGACGTAAAACTTCTTTCCCCCGTGCCATCCCTCACCGATTAGCTTCCTGCGCTCTCGTCGGGGCGAGAGAAGATAGAAAGCGCTTAAAGCGCGCTACAAACCCCTGTAACTCCGCTTGTTCTTGACGGATTCGTGAAAATTTTTCGGCAGGCGAGATTCGTGAGGCAATAAACTCCTACTGAGGTTATTCCATGATTACTTGGAAAAGTGGTTCATGATCTCCTTAATTATTGAGCGGAAGCTCTAGTCAGTGCGTCCGGCTCCTAAGTGCAATGGCAGCAAACTTGGACAAGTGACGGTGTCGGGCGATTTGTTTTTATTTATTGTTTCATTCTCAAAATAGTGAAGCTGAGGACAGAGGAAGTGACATTACTACACGAGATGTAACGACGACGTAACAGGGATCACGGACGGGTATTCCCTTTAGGACTAACCTCTTTCGAAGTAAAAACAATATAACGCAAACTGGTGCTGCGCCAGGAGCACAAGCTCGTGTTTTACCACCAGTTCAAGTGCACAAGTAAAAGATAAAAAGGACAATACAGGAAACAGGATCGAGAAAGTGAACAGCGGTAGTAAGTACCTAATGAACACGGATGGAAAATTTCAGTTCGCCCACATTTCTACATTTCGAAAGCAAAATGGCGGTCGTTATAAACGACTGCAAGCTCGGAAGCGCTGCATTTGCGGACTGGTTCGCGCAGTGGCGACCAGTTAGCACGACGCCAAACGCCCCGACGCGACTCTCAAGCTGGCCAGCAGAAGTGCGAGTGTATGTATATAGCCGAACTATACTTCAGACTTCCGCATCAGCGGCACCAAATGACGGCGTTTCTTCGCTCCTGGAAAAATAGCGAGCACCCAGCGAAAACAATGAAGAAAGAAGTGGCCGGCTCAGCATCACAGATTATGTCAGTGCTCGCATTGCGCATGCATTTTTCAGCGCGCGACTCTGCACGCTTACGCATTCAACAGCACACGGTGCACGGCCGGTAGAATAAAGCGCGGCGTGAAAGGAACGCGTCCCCCCACGACCGAGGCCTCGACGAAAGCGTGGCCGCATGCAACGAGAGCGGAACGGCCGCGGTGCGCGCCCACCGCGTGTCCCGGGGAGGCGGAAGACGCGACGCTCGTCACGACACGCGCGGTCACGCACCGCGCCGAGGCTAACTGTGAAACCGCGGGCTACCGCTGCTGCTGCTGGCTCAATCCGACGTTGTCGGGCCACATCGACGCCGGCCTTGCACAGCAGTCGGCCATACGGAGACGTCCACGAGAAAAGAGGCCTCGCGCCGTTGGTCAGCCACTTTCGCATGGCCGGAATGGCGAGTCCATTTTTGCTTTTGTTTCACCACGACAGCACAACAGAGGCTCTTGGTGCAAAGTGAAAAAAAAAAAAAGGCGCGTACGTATACCGACGCAGAGTGGACGCAATCACGAAGTCCGAGTTTTCTTTCTGCGCGGCTACTATCCCCGCCACCGACAGAGAGAGGAGCAACATTTATTGAAAAAAAAAAAAAGTGGTTCACTGTGGGTGGGGCCCTTCTTCCAAGGCCGCACACATACTGAACTATCGGGCGAAAAAGGGGACGGTGCACGGGGTGCTAACGGCATCAGTACAGCAGATGGATATCAGCCAATTCTGCTCTCGCACCCCCATTTAGAGTAAGTACGCATAAACTAGACCCCAGTTATCACCACTCGGCACGGCTAGCACAGGGGGCTGCGGGTTTAGTGACGTCACAGCTGATGGCGAGCGAACACTGACGACAAGCATGCGATAAAGACAGGTCGCTCGTTCCACCTGACCCGCAGGCCCCGGCCATACATGGCTGCCCCCTACATGCGATCAATATCCTCGTCTATAGTGACGCGCCCACGTTTAAATCACTTTAACTGCCTCAAATGTTGTAATGTCGAAAAGCAAAATGAAAGTTTCCAAACCAGGTGTGAGAAGCAAAGATATAACTATGCGAGCATTAATGTATGCCATTAATGCACAAAAACCGAAAAAACACAGAGTAACAATGACACACTATTATCACGAAGAAAAAAACTACACGCTTATTTCAATAGTAAGCCTTTGAATTTCTGTAAGGAGTGGACTACCTAAGGAGTTCGATTTCACTATTAGTCCAGCATATAACGGTTTTATCACGCACATAGCGTACTTTCCCAAGGGATTACGGATACAAAAACGAAACAAAGCTTAGCCGCAACACGTGTGTCAATCTGCTATTTCTCCCTGGCCGGTGAAGCGCAATGCAGTGCTACGTCGTCCCGGCTCATTTCTGCGGGCAAGATTTGGAGGAACAAACGCGAGTTAAAGCAGCCGTCCTTGGGCGATCGTGTCCCTGCGCTATCGCAGGGGCTTGGCTGGCTTAAATTATGCACTGACCTGCGCAGATCGTTTCCATGTGAATACATAAACGGATACAATAGATGTATTCGAATCAGAAGATTGCCAGCACTTTCTAGCAAACACGCCGCGATGAATATCCGAACAAAAGAAAATCGCGCACAGAAATTTGCTTTTCGTTATATCAGCACATCAACTAGATCGAACTCCACTGCGCATTGCAATACCACGCAATTGACGATCGCGGCTTATCAAAGTCCCGGCCGAAAAGGAACGAAAAGGCCGAAAGCAGTTCTCCACTGTATATCCATAAAATCGAAAAACGACTTAATGCGGCTCCAGTCGTGTAACGAAGCAAAGGTAAACTATGAGGATAGAGAGTGCTTTCAAGGAGCACTTAGCCATTGGTAATTTGCTACGGGCAAAAGGTAAGCTGTCACAGTACCATACATGTCGAGTGACGCACTAAAAACTGAACTGCGAGGAAATTCGCTAGAACTTGCGCGACGTCACGCACTTAACCCAATGAAAAACAAAAACGGCTCTATCAAACCTCGTGGTCGTTACATCCGAAGCCATTTGCAGCTTCAACTCCCTACAGACGTGGCGTGGTTGTTTACCTAACATGATGGTCGTGGAAATGATTGCGATGATGTTAGGACGCGCACGTCTGGAAGAGGGCGTGGAGCTGTTTCCACTGCGCAGTTCGGCTCAGATGCATGCTGTTACGTATTCGCCTAGCGCGCCACCGAAGGCGGCGCTGCGTACGGCGCTCCGATGACGCAATCGGGGAGATTCGGCTCTTGCCTGCTAGGCTCTGGCTAGAACAGCAGCATTTTCGTTATAGTTCGCTCGCGTCGCACGGCGCTCCTCGACTACTAGCTGTACTTTCTTCTAGTGCTAGTTCTATAGATGGCTGCCTGCATTAAAGGGACACTAAAGGCAAATAATTTATGTCAGAGTGAAAGCTCAATGTACGACAACTTCTAAAACGGCAATATTATTAACAGCAGTACCCTACTTACCGAGAAATTAAGCTAAATGTATCACATGATGAGCGCCACAAGTGGGACATTTTCGAAGTGATCCCGATGACGTATGAGAGTCTGCCTACAATAAATCACTAGTAATCAAACTAGCAGCAATAAAAAAAGAACCTCCCGTGCATCAAAAGACGTAATAAAATGCTGTTTGTTCGTTTCCGTTTGATTCATGGAAAAAAGAACCTCTGTGGCGTTGCCATGGGGAACGGCGCGCGTGGTTCCAAGGTTCCGTTTTCGCCGAACTGCGCTTCGCCCGGCGCCCTGCTTCAATTACGCGGTCGCGTCTCAGTGGTAGTTTCGGGATCGCGTACTGCCGCGTGTGTTTTGCGCGCTCGTGAAAGTCGCAGGTCCACCACAGCTTCGTCGCCCGACACCGCACTGCTGGTTTCCTCGCTGCTTTAGGGCTCGGGCTCCGGAGAGTCGCTGCCGCGCAGCAAAGGCGGGCAACGTTGGGCACGGCAGTAGTGACGTATGAAAGTCTGATTTCAGGCGGGTGACTTGAAGTGCGCTAACGCGACGCGGACCACTAAAACGTGATTTTATTTCAAAATAAGCACTTGCTTGGCATAAAAGTAGCACTACGAGGTTTTTGAGTCGCTCTTTCAACAATCAACATCGAATTAATATTTGCCTTTAGTGTCCTTTAAAGGATGTTAAACGTTTACACTTGCGTATCTTCTATATACCCAAAGCCATCGCGGTCAGGATCATGCCCCCAAGTTTGTAGCGTAACTCACTGGGCTGGGTGGCGTTGAAATATCTACGTGAAGCCACCAACGTCTCGCCAAGCGAGCTAACGACTCTACGCTGCTTTGGAAGCGAAGCGCGATCAATTTTAGGGCTTATTCGCAAGAGTTAGCGTTGTGTAAACAGACTTGAGTTGAACGAAAATTCACACTTCACTCCCAATTGTATAGTCATGTGGACCTGTGTGCACAAAACGTTGAACCTTTAGTGCACAGCGGGACACATACGTCCCCCTTTTCCGCCTGCGCGAAAGATTTTCTCCCGCATCACACGTTGCAATAAGTCGCTCATATCTCATCTAAGTCTTCGTATTGTCGAGGAAAAATCATTTACCACACTTTCGAAGGGCGGAGGTAGTGTTACAGTGACATTAATTTTTCGATCAATTTTTCATGATAGCTTCTGAATTTTCGTCTTATTTAGATAGAAAGAGCCTACCAATCAAAATGCGGGATAATTTCCTCTTTTTCTTGTTTTTCAGAGGTGATTTTATAGCTTCCAGTCATCACGTGTTTTTGTAAATTTGAGGAATAACTTCACCGATAAATCGCATCGAAACAATCCCTTGCGATATTGCCACGCTCATTCCTCAGCGTAATTGCCGATATTGGTGCGTAGAAATATTTTTCTTGATATCATGTACCTCAGCAACGTTGCTTGTTGGGCGAGTTGGAACAAGTCAGTCTTAATGGTATTTAGCGCAAACAGTAGACAAACGACAAAGGCGTGCGTCCACGTCCTCTCCTTTGTCCTTGGTCTACTGTTTGCGCTAAATACCATTATGACTATCATGTACCTTCATGAAAAGTAGGCGCACATTCACGGCCAACAGCTGTACTCGACAATTTCGACAGCCAAAGCAAAGACAGGCAAATTGACAAAAATAAAAATGGTTGGTGCATGCGGTGAAGTAAGCTTTACAGGAACAGAGCACAGCGCTATGACGGCTCACAAGAGGAGCAGGTGCAGGTGCTGCTCTACTGCTGGAATGAGGTCCCCACAACTTTCTTCAGCACACCTTGAGAAGCGATACTCTGCGCCACTTGCTTTGGCCGTTTCATCCCAAATACCCGTTGATGCTATCTCGAGATGGTGCCTTCATGATGCAGTGGGACAGTGCTTTCCCACTTTTTGAAAACACTCTCATGAGTCAGTGGGACATATATGTCCCACTTTTTTTTCAGTAAACTACTGGCTCGAGTTTGCTGAAATTTGTTTTATACTAGTTCTTTTTAGCTTGTATGACTATACCATAGCCGGTTTTTATATGATCGTGTGAAAAATATAGGCAAACCCACAAAGGGTTAACGAGAAAATAAAATTGATAAGTTCACCGACCAGAGGGTTATTGCGGACCACTATAGCGTGGAAACGCTAAAATTGACCGTCGGCGTCCCGCGTGGGCGTTGTCAACGCGAGTGACGAAAAAAAAAAAAAAACATCACGTGATGACGTCACATATCGCGAAAATTTGAGACGTCATCGCATGACATCACTTTGCACTGCCTCCGTGATCGGTCCACCGATCTCGGAGGCAGCGCAAAATCAGCTGAGGTGCACAAAGCTTGTACTGTCTCGGTCCTAAAAGCAGTGCAAAACTACGGGAGGTCCAGAAAGCATTCTGAGGGCGGCGGGGGAGGAACAATACATCAACTGAGGAAAAAGAAAAAGATGGCTTTCGCCTTCGAGTCGTCTAAGGCAAATGCATAAGGGACCCTGCGAGGTTTTAGTAGACTGATCGCACGACGTCCTATGAGCAGTCGACCGTTGAGAGTGATTTATACCATGTTATTGCTAATAGATCTTATTACGACTTTCCTACGCGAAAGCTTTGTATTTGTCTACGTTAGTATGATTACACTAATTCTGTTCAGCGTACTTTCAAACGACCGTGAACGAGTCAGAAAACGTCGATTTACCAACGTAGCGATTAAAATATGCTGCATAAGAGAACGCGAGAAAACCTGTCAATATTCGATAGCAACGTCGTGCGTCCCCTTTTTCCTCGTGCTCCGAACCTTCTAAATGTCTTGTCTAAATTTTAAGTACTTACGACGCGCTTACACAGCTGGCAGCTGCTGAAAACTTGGATCTAATCAAATGTTGTTGCCTGTAACGATCACTTCATTTACTTGAATGTCATCACACGTCGTTCGTCATATGCTCAAAACTACGAACAACAAGGACTAAACCTACGGAACAAAAGATAAGGACTCAACCCAAGGTAAAGAAAAAAAAAAACATGAGGACAGGAAAGTGTACTGTTTTTTTTTTGTTTCCCTTGCGTTGCGTCCTTACCTTTTGTTCAACATGAACCAACTAGCTCAACAACATGTTTTATTAGCCTAAGGAGCAGGCTTCGCAACCGAACACGCGCAGAAACATTGCGCTACAACGCAGACACGGAAACCGAAGTCTAAACGCTGCAGTCAGTGACCGAAAACGGGCCGGCAAGTCATTATGAGTGCGCCAAGGCCATATAAGTCATGATAAGAAGTCCCCGCTACAGATGCAGGTGTAAAAATGTATGGCTAGCAGACGAAACCAGAAGCAATCGACACTGAACGTGCTCCTGATGGCAACTTCGCTCGATTTCTTTGAGCACTTTGCTTGAATATTCAGTGCAAATTATTTTATGAACTTGCCCATTAATGTTTCAATAACTCGAGCAGGACAGACCGGCCGGCAGCGTCGAGCAGCCTTCACGTAGCGAGCGCGCGCGCGCAGAGCGGCACCAGAGTCCCTGCGACGACGTCACACGCGAGAGGGCGCCCCTCAAAGATCTCGAGGCGAATAAGCAGGAAAGCGATAAGATGTTAAAAAAGAGCTTATAATATGCTGGCTACATATATTAATCAAACCGCATTACGCACACAAATGCACGCAATTGCGAAATTCCATTACCGGAAACGCGCCGCGGACTGTCGCATCGATTCACTGATCGGAGGGCGCTCGGCGCGTAATGTTCACGCATGTTCAGTAAAGTGAGAAGAGTTACCATCGTGTTCTTGCCTGCACTGTATTCCACAGCATATAAATGCATCGATTAGTTCAGTGTCGGTCGACAGCTGTCGAACTGCGCAAGCTTTGCCGCAGGGAGCTGACAAGAGAAGACGAAAGAGGACGAAGTGTATCGCTTGAGCCTATTACACGAAACACTATTCGATAAGGATATTAAAGGTTGCGATACGCAGTCTTGACCAATCCCCCAGAGTGGGTATGTGCCGTAATTTTGAGGAAACAAACAAACTTTCCTAAACGAGGCACCATCCGATTCATGGCCGATCCCCCGGGGTGGTTTGCACCAGGTGAGTGAGGAACAAAGGATACAGTCTATGTTTAGACTACTTACACACCATGTTTTTCTATCGACTGTCTATGTACAGACCCTCCTGCACTCTGAACCGAACACGAAAAGCGACCGTGGTAACATATATAAACGTGTGGGAGTAGGCCAGTAAGGTGAATCATGATTAGGACACCGCAAAACCGCAGTGTCCCGTGTAGTTTTGCGGTTACTTTTCCTAATCATTGTGGAAACATATCTTATTACCGGGCCATGTGATTTTATTGCTCTTGACTGATCGGGAAACAGCGAAGACTCGGGCGAGAAGTCCACCGGCGGCGAACACAACGAGGAAAGAAGAAAAAGAGCGGAAGGTCACTTATTTTTAAGAAACATTGCCTTTCTTTCGATTCTTCGGTCTTCGAGAAATGCAAGGAAAAGTAAGACATCGGGCACGGCAGACGATGATGATATATGGGTTTTAATGGCGCAAGGGGCACGGCAGACGAGAGAGGAGCTTCGTCAGTACAACCAAGAAAGACGGAAACAGCCACTGCGCAGGATGTGAAGGTCAAGGAATAAGAAGAAAAAAAAAACCTCACAGGGTCCCTAATGCATTAACATAAGACGACTCGAAGGCGAAAGCCATCTTATTTTTCTTATAGCCGAAGTATTGATCCTCTCCAACCGCCCTCCGAGACGTTTCTGCACCTAGCGTGGTTTTCCACTGCCTCCAAGATCGGAGGCATCGCAAGCTTTTTACACCTCACCAGGTAATTTGCACTTCCTCTGTGATCGGGCCACCTTTGACCAAGCGACTAGGTCATGTGATGACTCCATCATGTGACGTGAAATTTTTGGTGATATGTGACGTCATCACCTGAACATTTTTTTTACACTACTCTTGTTGACGCCGACACCGCAGGAGGCCGCCGGATGCCGACACCGCCGACGATCAATTTTCGCGTTTGATGGGGCGTCGAAGGCTTTCGCCGTAAAAGGCATATTTTTCCGGAGCTGACAAGATTCGGAACAATGCGACGGGTGTTCACAACGCGCATGTTTCGTGATGCATTAGAGACGGATGTGCTCATTACAGTATACACTCTTAATCAGGTCCTGGTTAAATACTGGCTATATCTAGGAAATTAGACGAAAAACGTCCGGCACTTTAAGCGGGACCTGAGCGCAGCGTGCGGTTTTCTTTCCGCCTTGCTCGATCTGTACGAAACCTTAATCTTTCGATGATTTCGTCCGCAAAGCAATATCTGTTTCTCTTGAACCTGCCAAGCCTCTGCTATACTTCGGAAAGTCATCGGCAGGCAAGTTGCGCGCGCTTCTTTATGTGGCGGAAAAAATGCAGTCAATAGTCGCCCGTTCTGCCGAGGCCGACTATCGCGTCGGCCACTATCTTGTATTTTGCAAACAAGTGCAGACCTTCGAGTTTGAAAATATGGTGCGAAAGGAGGACTATACGACGAAACAGGAGAAAACGACACGGCGCTCTCCGCTTTCCTTATCCGGTTTTCGCGTTGGATTTTCAAACATGAACTATTTCCGAATAGCACAGCTGCCCATTCTTGCTTACAAGATTCCATCTTTAAGTATCGCGCGGGAAGTTTCGCATACGTATATATAAATGTGTGACGACGCAATGGTATACAGCATGTCAGCATTGTCTCGCCCACTGATCGATTACATACAAGTATATGAGCCAGCAATTTCAGTTATGAAGGAATGCGCCAAAACGACGCCGCGCATATAAAGAGATTCCTTTTTCTTTTTTTTTTTCCGGCAGGGTGTTTGGTGTTCCCAGTGACACGGGCACACCACGGACGCTGGCACGGACGGGCGCCTGCCCCCGAAGGGGCAGGCGCGCGGGCTAAACAGCGTGTGGCCGCGACAGCGGCCAGTAGCGCGTGACGGAGACCCTGCCAACCGGCCATTGAGCGTTAGCGAAATGGCCGCACTCGCGAAGCGAGGACGAAGCCACGATTAGGTTACCGCGCCCGAAGGGCACTGAGGGCCTTCACTGAGCAACAGGAAAATGGCCCTTTAAAGTTACGGTGACGGCACCACGATCGAAAATCCCTAGACGACGCGTCGTCAGTGACGTAGACGGTGACGTCGTCGCAATAGTCACGTGGGCGAAACGGTTCGACCTGCAAAAAAACCGTCCCGTACGGGTCCTGCAGCTTCGTCTTGATTGTTTTTTCTCGCGGTGTGGGCATTCCAACACCACGTGTTGGACAGCGCCCGGTGCATCACAAAATCGGCATAGGTATGAGAATATTGTGGGCTTCGTTCGATACATAATTCCGTAGGCAAACGTGTGAATGTCCAAAAATGGGCACTGGCATATGCACAACTGTACATCCATTATGTCCCAAGCAGTAAACTCATGTAAGACTGAAGGTGGGAAGAGAAGCAAACAAAGCTTCGCACTAAAAATGACAGAATGCACTGAGCGCCGTTGCCTCAGCCAGGGGGGGGGGGGTTGCTCAGAGCAACCCCCCCCCGCCCCCCAACGATAACTGTTCAAAGGAATACACAGCGACACATATGTCAAACGCGGCAGCTTCGAGAATACCGCTTCGAAATACATTGCTTTCGTCGCAGCAAACATGACAGCGCGCAAGCACGATACGTGGTCGCATAACGACTGCACATTTATAATCTACAAGACGTGAGACTACAACCGACACGGACTGTCAGGGCAATCTCCTTCGCCTCCTACCGCGAGGCGGAATTCCTAAAGGTTGCAGCATTGTAATGCAACGCCGTCTCCGCAAGTAACACACGATCCTCTGTGCCCGGGACACCAGCGGTTGGATGGAAACAAGAGGGAGACGCCGCGGCTAACGCATTAACTTTCCGAGCGGCGACACTGCCCACCTCGGCTGACTTCCAAATAACAAACCCATATCAAAATTATAACTCCACAATCGCAAGGGGCCTGCTCACAGATCAGCGTTTTACCCGACAGTTGTACCCCCCCCCCCTGCCACCCCCACCCCGCACATGCACAAAGATCAAACTGGCGATAAGGCCATCAATAGGAGAAAAATTCACAAAGGGGTTTATCCCTACTTAAAGAGAATACACGCCATGATCCCGACGTGACTGAGGTTCGTGCCCCAGGTGCTGAGGAATTCCTAGACTTTACCATATTACCATAGGGCTGCCAAAAACAGCCGCCACGCCTGGAAGACCGAGTCGCCAGCAACTAACACGCCGGAACAGTGGGGAGGTGCGACTAACCAGCTCTTCGGGCAGAAATCGTACATCGACCAGGCTACACAGGAAGCTACTTATATTATTTTTTATTTATTTAAGCGCGAGCACGCAACCTCGCAAACGGCCAGGACTGGGGCATTGCGGACTACTTTTCCCGTTTACTCGTTGCAGATATTTGCGACAGCTTCAGTATACTTCCGCACTGACGTTATTAGGCCTGAGTGAATATAAACGCGCACTCAAATGCACTTGCTCCCGCATTATGTGAAAAAAAAAAAGCATGAACGGCGGTGCCCCAGCAGGATTCGAACACGGTTTGCAACGCGGATGCGGGATCGCGTGGGCAAATAGAGCGTGCACCGAGAAACAAAGGCTTAAAACGAGAAGGGAAATGAAAGCGTCCGGCCGAAGCTCGGGGGCCCACGCGAGGCCCACACTAAAGGCACCGCCGGAAATGGAGCGCGAAGAAACGGGAGGCAGCTCGCCAAAGGAGCGGGTGTGCGCGTCGGGCGACGCTGAGACGCCTTGGTCACGCCGCGACCACCACGGCTACGAGGGCCCTGCTTGAAGCTGTAACTGCGCAGCAGCAAGGCGGGAGGGTGTTCGACGTTTACGACGGGTCATTGGCTCGGATTCGTCGGCTCCGCTTTTTTGCCCGATCCTGCGCTACATCTCACTTCCTCCTCGGCGACGAAAATATCGCGCCTGCCACCCCTCCTCCTCTCACCCGCGCTGGCCGAGCTGGGTGCTGTTCTTGCGCATTCCGCAGAACGGAACCGCTCGTCTCCCGTAGATCAGCGCACAAGAGGAAGTTACAGCGCTACGGCACCCTCCGCACAGGAACAACGACTGAGCAGGATGTGCCGCAGCAACAAACAAGGTCGAACGATCCACTTACGCGATTAGCCACGCCGACCGAGCACAAGAACCGCACTTCGAGAAAACGCACCTAACTATACAAGTATACGCATTGCGCGGCGCTCAGAGCGAGAACCGCCCGCACAGCTACGACGGCCGCTATCTGTATACCGTCGCAGACAAGGATGCTTCAAGTTAAGCTCCCGAGTAACGAACACAGAGATACGAGCACCGGGAGATCAGCCTTTCGAAACAATACGCGCTACTCGAAAGATAGTCCACCCCGATGACATAAAGGCTATGGGATTCAATGAGCCGCATTTTATTAAAGCGCAAGGTCGTGGGTTCAACTGTACGATGCGCCGGTACCTACAAAGGCCGCACGAGACATCAGTCCCAAGATCTCACTAAACCTTAGAACAACAGACAGCTGAGCTAGTTGGTAAGTATTCATTCTGAAAATACAGGGCGTGCAAAGACGGACACAAGAAAGAAGTCACGACACCACTAAACCATTCAATAGCTATAGTTAGCGACGGCCGCTGTGTACAAAGGATAGGGACGTAATCAAAGTGAGCTTATGACTGGAGCTTACTGGGAATTCTTGGTTCAAGGGGAAAGACTGCAAGCCCCTATCCCAATCACGACAGAAGTTCCACCGTTCACCCAGTATTTACAACGAGGGATAGACACGCGCTTTTTTCCTTCACAGTGGCGCGCGTGCGACCCCGGGCATCGAAGGACATTATAGACCTGTTACTGCTCTGTTTCGTGCTGCTATAGGAGCCGCTTGATAAGAAGGTTGTAAGTTGCTGGAAACCTCGCCCCCAATTTAATAGGTTATAGAGTCTCGTTCGTAATCGGAGTTAAGCAGACTACTCGCGCCACCAACTATAGGAACGGCCATGCACGACCATCCATCGTATCAAGAAGAACCCTTAAACCTGCCAATTCACCCAAAATGAGATTGTCAGAAGGCTCCTGCAAATTCGGGTGGTGGAAATCCCTTTATCTCCACTACTCAGTCTCTAAAAGGGATACGAAATAGGGGCAGGATTACGAGAAGGTAAAGTCCATTTGCTGCCCTACACATGTACGCTTGGGTATGGGAAGGTTACATACAAAAGGATATACAACGGATTTGCCAATAATCGATCTCATTTGTGATCCTGTACTGTGATCTAACGGCTGTGGACACGTGCTGCCTGAGTTCCTCAAAGCGCGTGTATATGTAAGCAGCCAAGGACGTAATTATTTAAACAATATTTGTGCACGTGCACGCCCATATTTTTATGTGAATACACGCGTAACGGAACTGCGAGCTCTATGTGCACACTGATATGCACGACCATAACGGAAATCGGAAGGCGTAGTGTACTCATTCACGCGCAACCACGCAATGGAACGCCCAAAGAATCGAGCAGAGCGCGCCTTCTGAATAAAAACGTGCAGTCCGGGGCGTCAGTGCACTTGCGACCGCTATTCGGGTACGGCACCACTCCCGAGCTCTGCAGCGTTATTCGCACGATCATCCAACAGCGCGAGTTCGCTTCCGCATTGCGAAGACCGCAACCACGCTACAGCGGCGGAAACGCTTCATATGCACGCGCAGGGCGTTGTCATATGCCGCGATTCCGCGCGTGAATCGATGCTTGTTGCTCCGAATTTCGCCATGGCTGAAAATTAAAACGATATATATATATCAAAGAAAGGAACGGCAGGAAGGTCACTGAGGCCAGCATCCGGTTTGTTATAAACTAAACGGTGCGAGCAAAAAAAGATATCACACACAGCCCGATTGCAGCGCGGTAATCGAGCACGCTATAGCTTAGTCAGTAGCACTTAAACTACTCGCACAGCTCTTAAAGACAACATTGTTAATAATATCTGGGGTTTAACGTCCCAAAAAAAGACAGCATTGTTCCCGACTCCAACTGCGTGAAACGAAGTGCAAAAACTGGTTGAACTCCCACAGCGCTCAGCATTTTCTTATCCTATATATCAGGACTGGTCGCGCCGCCTGTATGCTGCCGATATCATTTTTTATACCGCGATGGATTAGTGTTTCCATTAACACGCATCACGCTTACGTTCGGTGAGTTTAGACCTCGCTCTCCGCATTACGATTGGATAGCTCGAAGTTTTTGTTCGAGAATTATGCAACACTGAATCGTCCCTCTACAGTGAGCACACTGAACTGCCCATATGTCTTCACAAGAAAGTGAGAGTAGACAACGAACACTATGAAAAGTAATCGTTAGTGAAGCTCAACATCGTGCAAATAACTATACAGAGGGTCAATGCACTGAAGGGGCCAGGCGAGCTCGTTCTTTTTTAATTTATGCGATCCTACTAATTGTAGGGAGGAACATAACAAACGTAATTGGTCATTTATTATTATTTGCTGAGTTACGTTCCCCTGGGACCAAGAGAAGGGGAATTGATAGCTGTAAATAATTACGGTAACGTGCACAAGTGCGGTTATTGACAGCTGCCGCTGGCAAAGTGAGCAAGCTCGACTGCCGTGAGTGAAGCAAGTTATTTGGCTATTACAGGCCCCCTGAAGGCCCACTGAGACGACGGTAATCAAATCAGCGAGAGAGTAATCAAATCAGCGAGTCCACCGTGAGAGAGTATTCAAAGCAAGAAGAACCAAGTGGCAGTCTTGTCTCATAAGGGGGCTACGCAGTATGGCGTTAACGAGTTTTCGAAAAGCCTCGATAGTCACTTCTCCCCAAATTGTGTCTACTTAGACTGAACGCCACAGCTGGAGAAGGTAACTGAGAAAAAAAGAAGCGATGTAGAAGGGCGAACTCTCAAGAAAGCAGCTGTTCAATCGGCCCCTTTCTGCTCTGACGAGTGCAGAGAAAATATTCGCAAAAATGGTAACAGGCGCGGCACGAACGGAATGACCATTAGGCCGCAGCTCCCGTAGAGGCCATGTCTGCCAGCTTTCCCGTGACAATATTTTATCGCCGGAACATGGAACAAAGAGGGGCACTGCTCAGATGCGCTCATCGCAGTGGCGACAACGAGCGTAAAAAAGGGGTCATTTGGAGGACACTTCGTCCTTCGTCCTTCTTGAAAATCCAGAGTGCAATAAAGAAAAGGGGCGGGCGAAGACGCCAAGTGCCCGTCGAGCCGAGCGCGAGAGAACGTCGGGGAGACAATCATTTCAAACAGCGGAAAGTGTCCCTTCGGGGTGCAGCAGACCGCGGCTCAAGCACCGACGTAGAACTGCGCAGGCGGTGTGTATATCTATATACTTTACCTCACAAAGGAGCATGTCTGCAGCGGTAAAGTGTAAAAGACGATGGTCCCGGACGAACTGCGCCGACGATGTGCCCATCGTGACGAACGTGTGCACCGCAATCACCGCGCACGAAGGCGCGGGAATGATGGATTGAACGAGAGGCGTAGTTACGAAAGCCCTCACATTGGGAGTCGGGGAAAGAAAAATACAGAGCAACGTTTCCACTACTATCAGACTCCATCCAAATCCCGCATGTCGCGCATTTGGAAACACGGATCATATTAAGTGCCAACTGGAGCATGCATGCACGCACGCACGCACGTGTAGAGATCGCACCGAATGATAAATCGCGCCTTTAGTTCAAAAGTAAACTCTTATCTGTCGCGGAATAAATCCTGGTACATGCAACACCTGGCGCAAGAGAATTCTACAAAAACCCGCCTGATACCTCTGAATCCGTGGCACATCCCCTCCACGTATCGCGCAGTGTTGCACGTCTGGCAAATAGAGGTACTGCAAGGACAAAGTGTACAATGCAACGGATTCACCGTGATTTCCACTGTGTCCGAAAATGTGTCCGAAAATCCTCCAAACTCCAACTGCGATATTAGCTTGCTAACTTCAGCATTACTTTTTTTTCTGCGTCAGCAGGTGTATTAAAACTACTAGATACGTTAATTATTACAGTAATTCAGATCAATTAACTTTATTGAGTGCCTTACGAATAGGTGGGATGGGCCTGGATCCTGCCTAGGCTTCGGCCAGGGGTTGCTGGCCCTTGGCGGCTTCCTCGGCTCGCTGGACGGCCCGGAGTTGGTGCTCCAGGTCCGAGCTGAGCAATGCAGACATCCCCATAGGATATGCTCTAAGGTGGCTATAGAGTCGCAATGTCTGCACTTGTCTGTCGTGTACAAATCTGGGGGTCTTATGTGCATGATAGCTGGACTCTGTAATTACAAAATTTTAATGAATTTCAAAATTAGAGGTGACATGCGGTCGTGTCGAATGTAAGCATTGAAGTCCTTCCTGCGAAGAGTCCATTGCCGCTTCGAGATTTCCAAAAAGCGGCCACAGGGCCAGTCTCTTTGTAATGATCTCAACAACTAGACGACCAGCCAGAAAGCCATCGTGCAGGCTTAAAGGGGCACTAAAGGCAAATATTAAGTCGACTATGATTGTTGAAATAGCAGTCCAGAAACCTCGTAGTGCTACTTTTGTGCCAAGGAAGTGCTTATTTTGAAATAAAATCACGTTTTAGTGGTCCGCAGCGCGTTAGCGCACTTCAAATCACCCGCCTGAAAGCGGTCTTTCTCACTTCACTGTTGCCGTGCCCAACGTTGCCCGCCTTTACTGCGCGGCGGCGTGCACTGGCGGCATGCGCCATTCGAGCATCCGGCAACATCACATGCATGCGGCATTTTGTCGACCTTTCTGTCAAGGCGCATTCACACTTGAGAAGCGAAGAGAAAGCGAAAGCGCCAGAGCGGCCGGAAAACCGTTTTCGCGCGCGTCGGAAATGTTCACATTTGTTCTGCCTCTCCAGCATGCTGTCGCCGCCGCCGCCGCCGCCGCCGCCGCCTTCGCCACTTCGAGAATTCATTCTCTTTTCCCCGTTTCCTGAGCATTTAATTTCGTACCGAATTCAAATTGAGCATGCAAAACACGGAAAATAAATAGCTTTCACCTTTTCAAACCGCCGTTTCGGGAGATACACCAGCAGAAACTACATAAGCGGACACGGCAGCAGTGGCTGCGGCGGCGGATTCACCCGGCTTTGCAAGAAGCGAGACACGTTGGGGCACGCCGACTCGCTACTGCTACAACCTTTTTCTACTTCCAGTGTTCTTGTCAATCGTAATCCAAACCAGGTTCTCGAGGAACGCGTCCTTGTCGAGGCTGTGAGTCTTGTCGTGCTGGACGGGTAGTTTGCAAATGCGCCGATGTGAGCCACCGCCGACGCCTTGGCCGCCATGTTGAATTTGCGGTCTGTTGTTTACGTCACGTGATTTGAGCTAGCGCAGCCAAAGTACGGCTTCCCGTGAAGCGGAAAGGCGATCCGCTTTCGCGTGGCGGAAAAATCGGTCTCGGACCGATTTTTTCGCGTCCGCCTCGCGGCGTGGTTTTCCGGCCGCTTAGGCGGCGAAGCGAGTGAATTTCCGGTGAGTTTTGCCGCTTTCGCCCCCATCGAGGCCAAGTGTGAACGCGCCATCAGAGCGACTTTCATGAGCGCGCAAAACACACGCGGCAGTACGCGATCCCGAAACTACCACTGAGACGCGACCGCGTGAGCGAAGCCGGGCACCGGGCGAAGCGCAGTTCTGCGAAAACGGAACCTTTGAACCACGCGCGCCGTTCCCCACGGCAACGCCAAAGAGGTTCTTTTTTCCATGAATCAAACAGAGGTGAAAAAGCGGCATTTTATTACGTCTCTTGATGCACGGAACGTTCTTTTTTTATTGCAGCTAATTTGATTAATAATGATTAATTGTCGTCGGACGCGCTCACGTCATCGGGATCATTTCCAAAATGTCCCACTCGTGGCGCAGGTCGTGTGATACATTTAGCTTGATTTCTCGGTAAGTAGGGCACTGCTGTTGATAATATTGCCGTTTTAGACGTTGCGATAGTTGAGCATTCACTCTGACATAAATTCTTATTTGCCTTTAGTGTCCCTTTAACGTCGCAAAAGTGAAACACGCGTGCGTGCGCGCGTGCATGTGTGTGTGCGTGCGTGTGTTTTTCCTCTTATTTTTATTTGGTCTCCTATTTTCTTTCTCTCTCTCTCTCTCTATTCTTTCTTTAAAATCCCCTACTTCTCCACCCCAGAGTAGTGTAGCATACCGGGTACTACACTAGTAAAGTGAAGCTTAGTTCTAGTTGGTTGAAATAGTAACAGCGCGATATTCTATACACGGGAACACGCAAGAGACGCGACACGGACAAGCGCTGACTTTCAGCTGAACTTTATTGAAGGACGAGAGGAAAATGTAGGCGGGAAAAAAAGTTTTTAACAATAAAGCACGACAAAATATCGTGGGATGATCACGCGTGCTCTTCCAAAAAAAAAAGGATTATTATTTCGTCGACAAACAGACGCCGTACTGATGCATGATAAACCTTCTTGCGTAATATGGGCGGCTTCAATGATTTCGCCACTGCGCTGATCCCGACCTTGTTGGCACTACCATCTGGTTAACCTCCCTGCCCTCCTCTTCTCTCACTACAAAAACCGGTCGCAGGTAATTTTTGCAGAGTGATGACATCCGACGAATCCGCCTTTTTTTATTTTTTTATACACGTTTCTGTGCTGCCCTTTGCCGTCCACCGCTGGTAATGTCTTGTATAGGGTGTCGGAGCTCTTGCGTGGTGATTGGTGTATGCCTGCACCGATATTCGGTATTCACCGGTTATGAATCTCCTCGATCTCATTTACTGATTTCTGGCTGTTCCTCACTATAACGTCATTCCTGGAAGCTCTGTAGAGTTTTCCGAAAACTGGGTAAGAAGAGGTGAGCGTGATTTCGTGCTAGCAGAGAAGCCCGGTAAAGGCACTGTCACAATTCCCGAACTTATGACTGCCGAAGCGGCTACTGTCGCTGTACATGGAAACCACTTTTTTATATATTTTAGCATTTGTCCAGAGAATTCGCATCTTCGCCATAAGACGTATTACAACGCAGCTTTCCATCCCTAATTACAAATTTACCAGACTAGTGCATGTTTATATGGTCACAGTTTGTCGTTTGATTCAAGTACAATTGCAATAGCACAGGACTGATATAGAATAACGCGGCAACCTTGCGAAACACACTTATTTTTGCGAATGTGGTGACTCTCTTCATACTCATACGAGTAGTGTCGCGAAATCACTCCTGAAAACTGCTTCACTGGCAGTGCTATCAGACTTTAAAAGCTGAATGGTTCTCGCTTTTCGTTAAGTGCATCATGCTTTCGTTTCAAGCCTTTCATAAGGTATCGTTAGAGCAAGCTCTACGTGCACCATCATTAATTTCTGGTGCACTGATTCCAATAGCCGGCAGAGCGCGTCGAGCAGCAGCTAACTCGTCTTTCGTCCAGAAGACCACGGGCTTTTTCTTTTTCTTTTTTTTTTTAACATCGTGAAAAAGGTCTCACGGCAAACTTGACGGTACAAGGCGCCATATTCAAATTTTCTGGCGCCCTATTTAAATCTAGAAAACACCTCACCAAGGGTGCAGCCTGCATCGAAATCTACTACATCAAAGGGGTACTACTGACACCAATTTTCGAAGCTGAGTTTACTCCGCCATATACAGCGACTGCTCGGAGCAAGTGTGACGCTAGGGAAATGCCGTTATTTCATTTTTCACACTTAAGCAGAATCGCAATAGCGCGAAAGCAACACAAAGGACGCAGAGAAGCGCTAACTTTCAACTAAACTTTATTGCGAAACGAAAGGTATATATATACAGAAAGAGTAAATTAAGGCCGTCACGTGTCAACCAAGCATCAACAGAATGAACGAACATGGCACGAACATGTTCGTGTGCACGAACATGGCAAGTGCGGAAAAGCACAATAGAGTTTAGTTAAAAGTTAGCGCTTGTCTGCGTTCCTTCTTGTCCTTTATGTTGCTTCCGCGCTATTACGATTCTGATCATGAAGCACCAACTAGCCCGAATCTGTCACCCTTATAAGTTATATTTCACCTTAAAGTCATTTTTCGAATAGCGCACCGACTGACTTCAACACTAGCATGACGTCAAGCTGTAGGCAGCATCAATTCTGGTGACTTCGCGCACCAGTATGGCTAGTTGCGAAGACGCCCGCTTGCGTATCGCTTTCTCGATCGTCTGCTCTCGCCGTGCGGTCACCGTAGTTCAGCGGACGCGTGAAGCGAGCGAAATAGAACTTGCCCTCTATAGTCATGTGTGCACGCGAATACAAAGCCTAAGTTGATCAGAAGGCAAGAATATCGTTGCCAGCGCACTCACTGCCATACGTGCGGCGCATGAAAGACGACGGAACCACGCAGCAGCCGGGGAAACGGCACCACAGCTTGCGCGAGCACGTGACGGGAAGCTCACACCGTGCCGTGACGTCAGGGTGCAGTATAGGAACCGAAACTAGCTTTTCAGAACATGTAATTCATTTTTCAGGGCGCGCTCACGCCTATTAGTACATTTTCTAAGCCCTTGAAGGCTTGTCCTTTCATTTGGCGCAAGAAAACGACAACTGAAAGTTTTCGCGTCAGCACCCTTTTAAGGGGTGAAAGCCTTAAGTTGTGCCTCATCAGACGAAAAACGCGGCATACCGCAAAAAAACTGACGTGACCTCACACATAATGAGAAATAAAAACCAGGGTTACAGCCGGAATCGAACACAGCACGGAGGAACACCGGCACTCCGCGTGGCAGTGAAGCATTCGATACCACAGAGCCACGACAGCGCTTGAAACTTGAGTTAAATACTGGTGCTTCAATCTTTAACTGTCGGTCGAGGAGTCACATTAACCGTTAACAGATGTAATATTGCATGACAGGAGTCGCACCATGTTAATTGCGCAACGAGTAGGGGGTTAAATTTGCCGACCCATTACAAAGGGATCATCCATCATCACCACCAGCCAGAGCATCAACACAGTGTGCAGATACGTAGAGGTGCACACGTTGCCTCACAAGGCGAATAGTGGGTACTCCAGTATACTTCGCAAAATGATAATGAATTATGGCGTACCGGATGCCTTTCGCCTTCGAGTCGTCTTGAGCGAGTGCATAATGGACCGTGTGAGTTTTTGCCTTTGTAATGAAGAACAGCGCGACAAAACTAAAGACAGGAGTGAACTGCAGGACGAACGCCGACTGTCAATTGGAAACTTTCATACCAAAGGCTCTGTGTGCGTGAGTGATTACGCGCGTGCGTGCGTGCGTGTTTACGTCTGCCACAGAGCGTGCTGTGCGCAGGCAGGACAGGTACAAACAGAAAAAAAAAAGATAAACCTGCCACGACAAATTGAAATACATGAGTCACTAAGCAAGGCAATGCAGGACTGAGCGTGTTTCGACAGATTCTTGATGTGGGCTGCTTCCTCAATTTTCCGTTGCATCTGCCCCATGGGACTGCACAAAATGGTTGCTCATGATTGCTCCTGGACCAGGCCAGCAGATTTTCCCGGTATTTCAAGGCTATACAGACAAGGACCCGTACAAAACGTGACGACTCGTGATAACAATCTGTCTCCCTTTGTTGGTCTACAAACCGTTCTCGATCAGACGCGTTTAAACGGCGATGATAGCTAAACACACCTTAAATGAGTATTCGCGCATACTGTTTCCTCTCCATCGCTCGGTCACTCATCGCAGAATAACTGAAGAGAAAAAAAAAGCAAAAAAAGATTCTCGTCTCCAACTGGGGTTCCAAATGAAGACATCCTGCTTGTAGTTAAATGTTTTAAGCACAAGAGCATACAGCTGTTCCTTAAGTGAGGAAGAAGGTAGATGTAAAAAAAGCGTCGCATTCTTTGACTTTTTTTCTCTTTTCAAGCAAACCATCAGCTTTCATCAAAGACCTAACACGAAATCTGCGAAGGAAAAAAAAGGCTTACGCCGAAGCCACGCCGTTAGTACGCTAACATTTCTTTCCCTGCATTCTGTTTATTTCATATCATCCACTGTTCACGGGCGGCCGATGCCCGCGACAATGAAGCCGGGGCGCAACTCGAAGTGTGAGAAAAAAAAACGAAAAAAAAAACCATCGGAACAGAATCGAACCGTCGTCCTCACAAAACCCACGCAATGTGGAAGAAAAGCTGGAAACGGCGCCAAATTTGCACAGATTGCGTTGCGTACGAATACAATATAAATATTACAGGTATACGCATATGGCTCCTCGAGAGCGCATTTCGGTAACGTCCCACGACCGTCCTCGCCCACGGTGACAGACACTGCGGACGCCTCCCAGGAGGCGCGTTCTTTGAAGCTGTACGCTTTGTGCGAAGGAAGCGTTTTCACAGCTGGGGCAATGGAGCCATCATCCGAGCGTCACGAGCATCAGCACGCGCCTGCACCTGTCCTTCGTGCAGGGGATAGACCTAAAAACGAAGCTTAGGGCCCGGCTACGTCAAGCCCATTTCAATTACGGACTCCTTCCTTGTAGGCCCTAAACTTTCTCGCAGTACTAGAAAAGGAGAAGGTGAATAGAAAAATTGAGACAAGAACGGCAAATGTGGCAGACTACGCTCGAGAAAGAACACGTCGGCAAGAATTATTGGAACGAACGAGCGATATGCTGATCTTTGTAGAAATAACAAATTACACTGTTAAATGCAATTTGCGAAAACGATTAGGTTCGGAGTATACTATTCTACACATGCACACAAAAAACGACGCACGCCCATAAAACCGACGGGCGAAGATAAAAGCACACCAGTACAGTAAACCAGCGGTGCGCAGTCACACCACGCCAGAGCAGAAAAAAAAAAATACTTCGCAACGACAAAAATCTAGCAGAGGATTCGAGAGCGCGCACTTGGAAGCGCGAACTCCAGAGTAAATGGAAGCAGCTGACCGGGCCTGATTGCACTTAATGGAATCACTGCAGCATCAGCTAGCTCCGCAATTCAGTGGTCGCAACACGATGCAAACAGCAGATGCCGCTAACTCAGCAGTGCATTCCGAAAGAGGTTAGAAGTGGAGTGGGCCTCCACCCCGTCTTCCCCATTACATGCTCCCTGGCTCGCTAATGCAGCCAATGGCACTGCACACGCGGCTACCAAGCTCGTCACGCACTACACGCAGTAGCCCAAGCATGAGCCGAGTGGCAGCTGCGCGAAGACCGCGTCCGTAAATCAGCGCCAATGATCGTACCGCCAGTCGGAATGACACGCTCCCGGGATGCGCTAATTAGCGCGCGTTCGACAACCAAGTCACCTCCCGATTTGCCCGAGACGAAGGAGGCAAATTTTGTTTGGCAACACACTATATAGGTTCATTACCGACAGTAGACCACGACAACAAGTCGCTCACATGCGGCAAGACCGCCCGCGCCCATTGGGAATGCTGCGTTTGTCTCACGCAAAACGAATGGTGCATGAATTTATGGACCGTGTCCGGGTCTATTTAAGTATGTTTGTTTTACTTCATATACCTCAGAATCCTCGCTTTCTTTGACAGCGAAAGAGAGATTGGACGAGGGAGAGTGTTCACAGAAGAAAAGATATTGCGATATAGTCGAAAACCACCGATCTCTGAGCTCTGCGGCTGACAGCAAATGCGCGATGAACCCTGTTATGTGTGTGCGCATCAATTGTTATTTCCTGTCTCTTTCTGCCCGCTTCCCCCTTCCGCAGTGCAGGTGGCTTACCAAGTACACAACCTGGTTAACCTAGCGAGGACGGTTCCAGCCAACTATTTGGACGATAATAACAATTGTTGGGGTTTAACGTTTCAAAACCAAGATATGAGTATGAGGGACGCCGTAGGGCAGGGCTCCGGAAATTTCGTCCACCTGGGGTTCTTTAACGTGCACCTATATCTAAACCACTTGGACGAGGACAGAAAGACATACGACACACCGTTGTTAACCTATACACCTGCCTTTCTGCTGTCTTTACTCTCTATTTACTCTCTCGGTCCTTACTGAACTTGTTGCAATCGTTATCGGATCTTATCAACGCTGCTGAACTCAACCCGACGACATAGATGCCCCCCAACTTGTCTTTTTAGAACATTTACATTCGCTTCGATCCACTATTCGTGATCGGGTCCATATAACCTCTTGTCAGCACTTATTGTCTATTCGATTAATATCGATTTCATACTTGTAGGTCGAGGGTTCAATACTCTGCACATTTGTAAGGTTCGGGGTTCGAGTCTCCTTATACCACGGAAGTCGAAAGTTCAATACACTACATAAGACGTGCGTTAGAATCGTTGTTCATTATATACCAGTATATGCCCCCCCCCCCTAATTCCTATGGAACCCTATGACTTCCTATATGAGACTTTTTAAAGTACCCAAGGTAGTGGCCTAAAGTTGCGAATTATCCACATTTGCAATGTTCTAACTTGTCGACGTCTCAAATTGCCCTATTATAAAATTATTTTCCAATTACAAGATGTAACGTTACGTACACGAATTTGGCGGGGTACCCGCCGAAACATGATTACGTATTGAAAGGTGTTGAATACATAGTTACCATAGAGCGGTGTGCTCTAAGGCGCTACACAACCAAGTTAAAGCGGCAAGAAACAAGGGGGTAATATGGCGGCGGAGAAGCGCTCATAAATGTGAACAGTAAGACTGTATGAGCCCCTCGTCTCATACGCGCACGCACCTGAAATAAACACACACACACACACACACACACACACACACACACACACACACGCACGCACACACACACATGCTTACTAACACGATACGGCAATCGAGCAAGAAAGGACAAGTCGTCACTCCCCGGCGACCGCGGACTCTTCCGCAACCTTTGAAATTTGTATGACATAGTAATAACTCAAGCCTGAGGGTAACATCCACACCACTACTAATAAATTCAAGTGAAAATACAAAAAACAACAAGGAAAGACGCCCAGAACTACAAATACGGCTAATTTTTATCCTTCCACGAAATCGAAACATCGCATAGGAAACGTAAGCTATATATAGGTGTGCAATACGGCGCGGTAAGAAGCGGGCTGTCACACTATAAACCCCCTGGCCACAGCACAGCGCATACATCTTTTTGTTCGTTGTAAACAATGACTGCGACAGAATTCAGGTTCCATGTTCTAAAGAAATCCACATCCAGCGGGCGAGAAACAATAGCCTGCGTAAACAGAGGCGTTGCTTTTACGGTGTTGCCACAACGTACACACAAAACGGTAACGCGTGTACGGGTTCTACCCTTATAGCCCCTGCCCACTCGAATCTTTTGTTCTCAGCCTTCATGACGGCCTGCCAAGATGGGAAGGCCCGCGCCCATCCTTTTCCTTCTGACCTTTGTCTTTACATCACCAGCTATACGAACGCTTCCGGGAGGTATTGAAAAATAAACAGAATGAGGGCGCCTTTCCCTCTCTCCCCGACTTCATTTTCCCATTGCCCGCCCCTCGACACAGGAACAACCGCCTTCCCGCATTTACTCTGTATCCCATTAAGAGCCGACGCCTCCCTAGGTTCCCTGGCCTTCGATAGGTATACATGGCAGGTGTCGGCCACCGAGTACATTTTAGTGCCATCCTCCACGACCACAGCGAAATCATTCTTCCCAACTTTTTCCCATCGTTCTCATCACCGCCCCTTTCCTTTGTTCCCCCGCAAAAACAAACCTTTTATTGTAAGCCTTTATCGTCCACTTTCTTACCCTGCTGTCTCGCGCTGTACGAACACGTGTAGATCACGTGTGCCAGAAACCAAGCACGGATGCGAACGAACAGCAGCGAGAACAGTGTTCGACCCAGACTCGATTGCAGAACAACCTGGGAGAGCTGGTGTTCGCGGAGAGTGGGAAGAATTGAAACGGGAACGACTCGTTCCCAGACGCGGCCCCAGGTGGGATTTGCCCTTTGGCTTCTGCCATGACTACAGCACTAATATGATAACGGATGTGGTTTTACGCGCCAAAACCACGGCATGATCATGAGGCACGCCATGGTGGGGGACTCCGGA
Organism: Rhipicephalus sanguineus; assembly: GCF_013339695.2. NCBI lineage: Eukaryota > Metazoa > Arthropoda > Arachnida > Ixodida > Ixodidae > Rhipicephalus > Rhipicephalus sanguineus. The sequence continues at coordinate 213,726,651 of NC_051176.1, read as the reverse complement.
TTAATTCTGACCACCTGGGGTCCCTTAACACGGGTGGACAGCAAAACGACGCGTCGTATGCTACTTCCGGTTCGAGGCCTAGCTCTTCGCTGCTTCAACGTGCCTGTTGTTCAGTGTAATCGTGGAGGAGACGCGCGCACTTTTGCGACGCACTTGTTACCGGTTGCGCGGTCATCGTGTTCTTGCGTTCATTTGTGAATCGATAGGAAATATTTCGCATTTCACAGAACGAAGTGGGAAGTAGAAATAGACGGTCCTTGTGAATGCCCAGCACGGGGAAAGGTGAGAGGGGGTCTCGAGCGCGGCAGCTAGTATACGTATACGGTTATGCTTTAAAACACGCAGTAATATTTTACCGAGTAAGCTTGATTATGTATTTTCGAGCACAAACGGCGGCTACCTCAGAATCACACACATATGAGCACATATGGGGCCAAATCAGCATGCGTTCCCATATCGTTCAACAGTACAGGTGCTCTGCCATCAAATGCGCCGCCGATTTAGGGTACTTGCATTGCGTGTACTGCATTGTCGTTGCCTACTTTATGTCAAACTATTGGACAATACTGAGCGCGGACAAGGCCGGCCAATGGAACAAAACGGCCCCCCACTTACTGGCATCGACTACGACGTAAAACGACCGACGCCGCTTTTGAAACGACGAGTGACGTAATAGATATGGCGTCTGTAGTATTTCATAGACTTACAAACGTGAAGTGCCGAAACCTTAGAGCTGAACTTGAAAGAACAATGCATGTGGAGTGCGCAGAATTTCGCATGCCTTCAAACACGAAGTTCGAGGGCTCAAGAGAACGAACTCTCAGGCAAAGAAAGATTCAAGTCTTAAAATAGAAGCAAATCGCTTTTTGAGTAAAAACGTATTTTACTATCTTCATTCACCATATCGAACTCGAGATGGTATCTTTGTGACACAATTAAAGCGAATAAATCCCTTTACCAGTTCGATACATGAAAAAAGAATTACAAGTCTTACATTGGACTATATTTCATGACATCAGGAAGCGCAACGAATCTTTATATAACCCAAAACATGCGCGAAAGCACTCTCCGCTGACGAACAACAGGCATGTGTGACTTCCGTGCCACTTGAATAAAGGAAGGACCATTCCCACACTTTATAATTGTCCAGTAGTGATTGCATTTTTCATTCAACTAAGCTGCGTGGCTTTCCAAGGTGTTATGCAGCAATTTTCGAGAAAAATAACACCGCGACTGCTAGGTGGAACACGGAGAAAGCGATGGCATATGTAACAGTGCCCGTACGGCGGCGCGGACTCTCGAACCGGAAGTCGATGCAGACGGCCGCCGTAGCCCACAATCCTTTGCGAGAGTCAGGTTTCTGCTATCCACCTATTGCAATGCGCCTTCATCATAATGCGGCCACCGTGGCCAGGAATCGAACGCGCGACCCCTAGCAAGCGCAACACCTCAGCCTGCTAAGCTACCACGACGGGTTGACTACAGCACCGCTGTTCACTTTAACAATGACAGCATGACCCGTTGACCACTCCAACGTGCATCCGCCGTCTACAAGCGTTCCGCTCACCGCATATATTTCACGTTACATGCCTATAAGCCGAACGGCTTTTAATCGCTCCTTACCTCTGATCATCCCAGCACAGAGAGACCATTTATTTATAACACCCACGTATACCGCGTGAGCCACTAAATGAGTATAATACACCATGTTAACAGCAACAAAGCTGCAAACAGAGCGTTAACTGAATGCATGTATACGTGCGCGCGTTTTTCTTAGTGACCTTTTTTTCTTCCTTACATCCTAACACGTTCACGAGCTGTCAACACGAACTACTTATCCCGCATACAACTCTGTCCGCTGAGTACGAGTAAACATAACAATGATCAAGTTCATTTGCCCTCAGGCAATGACACAAATTTTTTAGACATCCTCCACCTGATGCTCAAAAAGGCATCGGCTTTTGAAAGAACTGGTTTGCATACACATTACTCACATACACAAGCATAAAAAAAAACATACGTACACAAGAATCAATTGCTTCCACTTCCTTCATGGAAGCGATAACACCACGATTCACCTTGTAGCCAAGTTTTCAAGTAATATCTCAGTGAAACCCCCGTATGTAATACACCCCCCCCCCCCCCAGAGGGGTCCTTGAGGAATAAAATTGAAAGTAATAATAATAATAATAATAATAATAATAATAATAATATAATAATAATAATAATAATAATAATAATAATAATAATAATAATAATATCTGGGGTTTAACGCCCCACAACCCCGATATGATTATGAGAGACGCCGTAGTGGAGGTCTCCGGAAATTTCGACCACCTGGGGTTCTTTAACCTGCACCTAAGTCTAAGTACACGGGCCTCAAACATTTTCGCCTCCATCGAAAATGCAGCCGCCGCGGCCGGGATTCGATCCCGCGACCTTAAAATTGAAAGTAATCTAACTGTAACAAGGATCAGTGTTGAACGCCGCGCGGCATGCTCGTTATATAGTAAAGCGCAGATTAATTTCCAGGGGCACCTCCATACATGAGCACGACTTATCGCTCCGCTAGTTGCCCTTACATATATAAGAGTGCTGTACATAAATAATTCTCGCTTACAAAGCTTACAAAGATGGCCAGGAGCCTAAGTCACAGTTTTATAAGCTCTAAAGAGCATTTTTAGGAACTAGCTAGTTACGTTGCCCACTATTTCGCTTTTTCTTGTTTTATTTTTCGTTTTACTTTTCTTTTTAACCACTAACTACGATAGAATGCGACACGACACGACAAGTCGGGAAGATTACGTCATACCACATAAAACAGACACTGATGCGGAACGAAAGAAATCCCCGAATACGCGCGTAAACATCCCGTTACGCTGTAAGTTGTTGAATTATGCAAGAGCGCATAGCACAAGCTTCCCGGATATCCGCGGGTTTGCCTGGAAAGCTGCGTGCCGGCGGTTTCCTTGCCGGTGCGCGTACACTCCAGCCCTTATCGCGACCTGCCCCGCAATCTGCTAAACCGTAGAAGGCGAAGGCACTGATACACCGACCCAAAATGACGCGTGCGCCGAGCAATGCGCGAACCTTGCAAACACTCGTCACCGAGTTATCAGTCATACTATACGACACGCGTATCTGGGGAAAGCGGTATGCGGAGAACTCAAAGGAAAGCCGTAAGTGCTACCCTAGAGACGTCACACCGGCCTGACGACAACGGTACGCGTCAACGACACGACGACAAAAGCCAAGATTTTGCGGAAAACTACACGCTAAATATGATCATGACACGTAACTGCACTGTATAGACGCTACTGAAACCGGCTCATGTAGCCTCGGAAGCGTAACGTTCACCTATTTATGGAGGCGAACTACATCACAGGGGCCCCAGAATATGAGAAGGCAGAACCTCGAGACAAACGGGTTGGGACGCTCTTTGCGATCACGCTCGACAAGTCCTCCTTGGCCTATTCCCGTGTATCATGCTGCGTGACGTTTCCTTTCTATTCGACCTAGATCACACGAGGTTTTTGCCTATGTACATATATACTGTGGACCTAAAAACGCAGGCGTTCTGAACTTTATTTTGATAGCTATACGCTGCCAAGACGAACTGAGCGGTGCGATAACGCAGAGAGAAACTGCGCATGTCAATCTAAGAATGCACCAGAATGGCTTCCGTGGTTCCGTGCTTCCGTGGCTCCAAGAATACACGCGGTCGATAGTGCGTGCAAACAGCTCATCAATCAACGAGACAACGCGCGCAAGTCAATGGTGGTGCCAGTGAGTGTTCACTGTGGCCGCTCATCTATGGACGCGCAGCCAACGGTACAGCCCACACGTCGAGCGAGCACCAATACACCGGTATAGGCGCCAGACTCGACCGACGCTGCGCAACAATCACGATTGGCGTGGAAGACCAAAGGGCGGCCAACAATACAGTGAAGCACCTGATTAATAAATATGCATCATGATGTGTCACTCCTCGAGGACATATCTGGGTGTGGCTCTCTACCTCTTTTAAGCACCTTCTCAGAAAAAGCGCACGTTTTGCAAAGGTAAACGACCGAATGATTCGGAGTTATGGGATAAGTACCGCCTTGCAGCCCCAGCATTTAGAAATGCAGATTGTGAAGCGGCTTTTTTTTTTTTTTTTTCAAATAACAAGCTTCCCTTATTACTAATCGAAGGTCATAAAAAGCTTTGCAAAATAATTGGTGGCTCTAAACAGAACACAATTTCATAAAACAATAGCGACGGTGCCCTTTTCCGCTTTCACGATGTCGTTCCGTGTTAAATTACACGTTCGCCATGTCTTTTTCCCAAGTGTCAACTGAGTATAATGTCAAGGGTAAACTGAACGCTCCAACAGAATGCAATTTATGGCAGCTAATTTCTTTTATTTCTCTTCCTGTCGATGCTTCCAGTGTGCCGCAGACTTAAGTCCTCATGCAGATTTTTTTGTCAATATACATTAACAACCTGGCTCATGTACTGCAGTCACCTATTATGTTGTATGTCGATGACTACGTAATATCACCTGACGCTGATCTTACGAGCCCTTGTTTGATACAATTGTTTGATGTTAATCTTGCGGTGCCTAGACTTTATGCGAACGCTTTCCGCAAGCTATTCGAACAGCGTTCGATATAAGATTCGATTCGCTCTAAAAAAAAAAAATACTATTTGCACACACCTACAGAGCCCATCGTACGGTTTTGTAAGCAGATATATTCGCCAAGCACAGAACAGCTGACTACCATGAACATGCCTGTAGTGACGAACATGCCGTCACTATAGTGACGATTTCTAAATGTGCTATGTCGAGTAACAGTAGGCAACAGCAATGGGCCGACCATGCATAGCACTCGTTTAAACGAGACTTCTCGAAGCAAAATTCTGAAGCTTCCTCAGGATCATATCCCGTATATACGTACACTGCAAGATGCGTTACATAACCGCCAATCGTCAGAATGAATCACGCTATTCCGAAAACTCAATAAATCACATAGGCATGCCGTTTCTCTATACGGCTGACGCTCGAAGAAGCCGCGCGAAGGAAGCGCTCGGACTCGATTACTCGGGCCGCCTATTTTTATCATGCGCCGAATATTACTGACGCTGGCGAGCCGCCGTTTTTATAACACGCTCGGCGTACACACCGAGGAAGCCGGGGCTCTCTAAGCGCAGTCAAGGGGGGGCCTGGGACGCAGACGAATGCGCAACGAATGTGTCAGTTGCGAAAGAAACGCGCGAACAGCGGCCCGTTTCGCTGCGCGGAGAAAGGAAAGCCCTGCGGTTTCTCATTCATTACTCGTTTTCTGTATTTCTTTTTTTTTCCCTAAACGCATTTCGCCCTCATTACTCAACGCCCGACCAGACGAGCAGCGCATAGGGAAAACACGGGGGATCGGGTGCGAGAGCAGCGTTGCGGCGGTGGGCCATCCGAAATCTTCAAAGCTTCGACAAGGGGTTGAACGAGCGAGCACAGCGGCGGGCTCGCTCGCGCTATATAGAACGCAACAGTAACAACGGATCAAACAAAAAAGACGGGCTATATCTCGAACGTTTTATCTCCGTCAGCCAATCTCTCTCTCGAAAAGATGCCATTTTTACTCGATTATCGTCCCTCTTCTCGCGAAACGCGAGAAGAAAAAAACGTCACCAGACAACACGAGGGGAGGGGCAAAATAGGCGGAGGGAGTTCAAACGAAAAATGGCCGCCGAAAGAAACACATTGGAAGTAAAAAGCGCTTCTTGAAAATCGGGCAGCCTGGAGAGACGCTTCCTTCCGCCCCTCCAAAAGGAAGCGCCGAAGGGGGCCAAACCCGAGCGGCAAAAGGAGCACTGCATGCACGTGGAATGGCGCGCAGCACATCCACACCGTCGAGGAAAATATCGAACGCGTGCTGCGAGTAAAACAAATCGCCGCATCAGGCGCGCGCTTTTTTTTTTTTCAAACCTGGTGAATAGCGACGCAGTCATTGTTCCCGGCACAAAGCTGCTTCGCGAGCACGAACGCGTGCGCCAAAACCACGAACGACGTATAAAGAGAAAACAAAGGAAAGCAGGGCCTCCATAATGCGGCACCAAGTGTTGACCCGCCACTAATTAGGAGATGAAACCGGGTGCGCATTGATACGAACAATGAATAATAGGTCGCGGGGCCACTGCGAATTGCATATATGAGCACGTTTGCGGCGAATACAGATAGTCGGGCTCGCAACCACCTAGCATCAACAAGCAGCATCCGTGGCGTGCCAAGTGTACCGCCTTTGTAGTCTCGTGGAGTTACACAGAAAGCGAGCATATAACTTGAGAAATGTTGCCCTTAGTGACGACAGAGTGCTGTATGCATATCTCACTCAGTGCAAAACGTGCAACGCGCAGCTTTTCTCAATAGAAACAAAAACCTCTATGAGCAGGAGCGTGGAAGCCGTGAACAATGGAAGGAGGTTGGCGACGTCGTGGCACGTCGGTATACTGCAGATCACTAGCGACGTGAAGAGCACGATGTTATGATCGGCCTGCCTGGCTTGGCGCCGCTTTGACGCATGAGACGTTGCGGCTAAGACTACCCTGATTTCTTCCGGGTCAGCGGTTCCAGAGATGCCCCAAGAGCGGCGACAACACGAAGGTCGTTCGTCTAATATTCTCAGGTTGTCTGCGCCCCTCGTAAAACCCTTTGGGCACGCCTGACCGACTGACAGATTAGGAAGAGTTGTTGGCCGTCGAGGCGGCTTGCTTTGTCGTCAAGGTGCCCCGGACAAAGGACCCAGCGTCTGGGAACCGTCTGCGGATGCATTTCCCGCGTTCTCCGTGGCGCCTTGTTGCCGCTGTTTCCACAATTCGTGGTCTGCCCGGCGCTGCATACTCATCATTGCAACAGACTACGAAATTGACTTCCACGTAAGATTCAACGTCTTCGTGCTGTGCCGTGTGTGCGCGGTGGGCAGTGTTTTTCCCTCGCCATGGGACGAACTGGATGTGCCTCTTTCTCCTTTCGTGGGTTGGGAAGGAGGCGGCGTTTCACCTTTCCCTTTTGGGGGCGGAGGTGAAGATGGAGATTTTCATTGGACTGTTGTGGCCTCCATTGTTTTTTCCTGCAGGGAACCCTGGGAAGGCCAGGACATAAAATGCGAGCGCCGATGCGCTCCCGACAAGCTCTCACAAGTTCTCTCAAGCTCTCACGAGCTCCGAGAGCTTCCATGATGCTAACCCCATCATGTAGCAACACGCTACCTGTAAATAAACGTTACTGTTAACAGCTCCGGGCTCCTCTCCTCGACATCTCCCCGGGACTCTAGCTGGCTCCGGTCCTCTGGGCAGAACCCCGATTACATCAACGAGGAAAAAAAAAAAAAAAACATCGCACACCCGGAGCAGTTCTTGAAGGCCTTGACAGACCCACTGAAGTGACACTCGCGGGCGCGGTGAATCAAGCTTTTGGATGCGACCTTGAAGCACCGGCAGATTATGAAAGCACTGGCGGACTATAGGCTCCAGGGGGCGGCACCGGCAACTTGGCACCCAAAATGCGGCATAATTCGCTATTACGGCTGCGCAGAAGTCACTCACCCAAATTATTCGCTGCCTGACGTATGACTTACTTGGAGGGCTATATATCTGTCGAGCTTTTTATTGTGATAGCAATTGTATAGACGCACGAGGCGAATTCCGGCCGTCTCGGTCGTCATTATGTGCTGCATAAAGTCAAAGTGCGATAATCTAGTGCTCTACATGCTGTAGTTGTTAGAGGTTATGAAAGACGCTCATTTCTGACACACATACAACGTCGTGGGGGGAATGAAAGATAGAATACAGCTGAAACAGTAACCTGCCTTCTTGTGTGACCCGACCATCGAATGCTAAGGTCAGGGTACCTCTATCCCCATCAGAAAAACAGGTGGGTGCCCGGCGGCACTGGGATTCGAACCCAGCACATCGCGCATCCCGGCGAGGCGGACGCTAAACCACTGCTCACTCGAACCCCATTCCCTCTCCTTCGCCTCTTGCTGTTTGCAAAAAGCTGCGATAAGACACGGTGGCAAAAGTGTTCTCCACTTAGTGCTGCCGTGCATATCGGGCAAGTCATCCCTCATCAACTTCACGAGAAAGATTAAACAGGCGTTTGCAACAGTCTGTTTCTGAGGGCCTTTCCGCAGAAGGCCAAACAGTAGGCGTGAGCACAGTAGCTAGAAGCTACAACTCTACCAGCGCAGTCTGACCAGCACGCCACGCTTTAGCAAGCACTGATAACCACAACGCGCCTTGTACTATCGAGCCCGACATTCTTTTTCTGACATGAACTGACAAGTACAATTTCCTCAGTTTCGACAGTACTAACGAGAAAGAAGGGGAAATATTGCTAGGCAACAAAACGGTCAGAAAGCGTAAACACGACTGAGGCAGCGCGCTCTCCGGTTGAATATACTCCAGATATCAATACAGCACGACACAAAAGTGCGGCGCATCAATCACAAGGTGCAGAGCCCAGCACAGTACACGAGCACACGCAACAATTAGGAATTCCCCATAGTTTTGCCAGGTGACTGCTTGAGATGGGCGACTAAAGCCTGATAGGGGAAACAAGAGGGAGCACATCACATGCCGGACGACCACGAAAAGCGGCGAAATCGCGCCACGTGCGCGCGCGTGCAACGAACGGCACGCAGCCTTGCCCGCCACGGCTCGTGGAGCCTCGTCCTATATTTGGGGCACTGGCTGCGCCTCTGCTCGTACGAGAAAAGCAAACAATGTCCCGGAAGTCTTTCGGAAGTGGAGCACATGCCTGTCATCTAAAATCGGCTCTGGCGCGCATCACAACAGCAGCTGCCGCCGCAGAGTTCGGCCCGGGGCCGAGAGGGACGGTCATCATATGCACCGGACACTTACACTGGACAACAGGACAGAGCGCCGCCACCCTAAACAACAGCTGGTCTAACATTTTACCGCGATATCGAAGTCGCAAGAGAAACCGCGAGGTGTTTCGAAAATTCACCGACGATCCCGACACTCCCTATCTATCTAAATAACTTTATTTGGTCCTGAGGAGGCGATGGCCCCCTACGGGGCCTCGTCTGCGGGCCGTGCCCACGACGGGACCGGGAGTTGAAACTCGACGGCCAAGTCGCGAGCCCTCCGGATGGCCCGAAGTTGGTCGTCCTCGTGGGGACTTGTGAGGAGTGTGTCCCTAACGCGAATTCTGAGCGCAGCTTCGTGTTGGGGCAACGCCAACTTTGAAGTTTTGGCTATCCGCAGTTGTAGCAATGTAACATTCACTTACATATTGCCACGGAAACTGCCAGCGCTCGAGTGCTGCGTACGCACACCATTCTGTGCATTGCAGGCGTCGCGAACAAAGCGAAACGCCGACAGCCCCGTTATGACAAGCGAAGCCGCAGTGCACGTGCGAGCCCTGCATGCGTACGAGCTCGGACCGAGGGGCCAGCGCGTGTGACGGAGGAAGAAAGCGAGGTTAGAGGCCAGTGGCTCGTGATAGTGTGCCTCGATGTGCGCGCAACAAAACGCGCATCAAGGCACCCTAGCTCGTGATACCGACCAGCGGCGCTGTACCGACATACTCGGCGTTCGCACTCCTTCTTCCTCGTTTCTTCCCTCTCTCTCTCTGCTTCTTTCTCTCATTTTCTCCGTTTCTCTTTGTCTCTCTCTCTTTCACTGTCCTTTCTCTATATATTTTTTTCGTCTCTGTTTCTTTCTATCTCCTTCTATGATTTTTTTCTGTCTCTCTATACTTTTATGTCCTTTATTCCCTTTATTTCTCTCTTCCTTTTTCTTTCTATTGCTCTGTTACTCTCTCTGTTTCTTTCTATTTCTCTCTCTCATTTTCACGTGTTCGTTTGACATTCGCATATGCTGCACACCCAATGCTGCACACCCGCGCCCTATCCATATGGGGAGAGAGGGCGCGGCGCCGCGTCAAAGTCACGCGTTGACGCGCTGAAACGCGTACGTGTGTTCGGGCCTTAAGAGCTGCGCTCTAAAACGAAGCCCACTGGCCAGCGGTTTTGCTCACTGAGTCGAAAGGTATGAAGTATACTGTCACAATGAGAGTAGGTATGGAAAATCTGCAAGAGAAGCGACGAGATTACCGAAATCTATAATAAGCATACATTATGGAGTGCGTTAAATACGCGAATGAAAGAGAAAAATTAAAGAAAAAATTAGCAAGTTTGGACAGACGGCCCCTCACATTAAAGAAATTACTTGGACCATGGCCTGAGATGCATCTGCAGAAAAAGGCGAACATCTTCCTGACAGATTTTTTAGTGGAGACCGGACTGGATAAGCGCCTGTGATAAACAGCCAGGGATATGAAATGTGTTAGTGCATATACTGTTAGTAGAAAAGGAAGGTGTGCGGGTGAACAGTTTATGACTGTGAACTGCTGCAAGCAAACTGTGTATTGGTATGATTTTTTTTCGGATTGTTCATGTTTAGGTACCGTTCAGTATTATTCTTTTTTTTTTTTCGCTGCATAACTTCGTGATATGGAGTAGCCGAGGCAATATGGACCTCAACCTCTCCACAGCAAAACAGTTAGAACAGAACAGAACCAGTAATAACTGATCGTAACACCTGTTCAGAGTTGTACGTAACGCGTTACAAGTAATCGATTACTTGTAATGAATTACATTTTCTTGTCATTTTTGTAATATAATCGATTACTTTTTCGAAACTAACGATTACCGGTAATCAATTACAGGGTGTGTCCAGATAAGATCGAACACGAGGTCCCGGTCACCATTCCCGATTTTGATGAAATTTACCGTAGGTCTAGGCATTACACCCAGAACAATGGTTTCGCAGTTAGTTTTGCGAAAAAAAATTTTGTTCGCCTGAAAAAAAACATACAAATTTTGGCCGCAAAAAAAAAATTCAGCCAATTTCGCGATTTCGGAATTTTGAGCGCACCTAGGGAAAAACGGTGCACTTCTTCGTCGCAATATTTATTCGCCTTAAAGAACAAGTGAAATGCAATCTTATGAGTTTTATTTCCCTTGTTTGTCGAAGCACTTTTGAAGAAAAAAATCACAAACTTGGCAAATCGCACAAAATACCTGTACTTCTGGAATTTATTGCTGCAAGCAAGTTAAAGTGAGGATAATAAAACTTGGTACATATAAACTTTAATACTTTCGCTGTCTTTTAAAATAATTTGCCTGGTTTTATCGCGCTCCGTTTTACTCGATAAATGGGCTGAAACGTAAGTGATTTACCAAAAACGCCGAATTTTGAAAATGATTTTCTCAAAAAGGCCATTTTTAATTTTTTTTAAAATCCATCTGATTGAAGTAAAGGACGTTATCTACAATTCTGCAGAAAAAAACATTGCGTTATTTTGGTTGCTAACAAGTTATAATGCGTCGAATGTGACCATGCCAGCCTAGCGGCCGCGTCGTTCGTTATGTGCTGAAACTCGGATATAAGTTGTTAAAAATACTTGTACATGACATAATCACAAATCAGCAGCTCCACGCCAACAAATGCGGAGCCAGGTGTCATGGTCCAGCAAGCTTTGTCTTGGGATCAGCCGCTTGAGAAGCCCGCAGCAACGGCCGCTCGATGCTGCGGGCACTCACATTACATGAGTACCGCTTCGACTGCGGATGAGCCCCGCTTGCCTGTCAAACTACGCTACGAGGACAAACGAGAGAAGGAATGCATCACTGTGAACGTTGAAGGCCGTTAAGTGCCAACAAATGTCATAATATGCAACGAAAACTCTGCCGGCAATTTCCCAGTGAGCGCCTCCAGTAGTGCGCTCATGTGTTGCTTTCTCTCTCCTGATGGCCTAAAGATAATTAGGTTCATTCTATGAGCAACATATGACAAAAAAGAAAGCCATTGACATCTAAAGAAAACTGTCATACGTGCTTCCGATGGTTGAACAACTCAAACTGCAGTTCATCTCGTGCCAGAACACTTGTCAGCCGGCTGTGAAAAGAAGTGTGTCCAAGTCCTTTGCTTCATTAAAGAACCACTTTTACAATACTGTATTGATCTGCGTCCGCAGATAGAATATACAACGCAAGTCGAGCGTTTACACGATGTTTTGCGGCTTCGGGCATAACAGCCGGGAAAAAAATACATGCATGCTGTATTGAAGGCGTTCACTGGGAAATTGCCGGCAGAGTTTTCGTTGCATATTATGACATTTGTTGGCACTTAACGGCCTTTAACTTTCACAGTGATGCATTCCTTCTCTCGTTTGTCCTCTGAGCGTAGTTTGGCGCGCAAGCGGACCTCATCCGCAGTCGAAGCGGTACTCATGTAATGTGAGTGCCCGCAGCATCGAGCGGCCGCTGCTGCGGGTTTGTCAAGCGGCTGATCCCAAGACAAAGCTTGCTTAACCATGACACCTGGCTGCGCATTTGTTGGCGTGGAGCTGCTGATTTGTGATTATGTCATGTACAAGTATTTTTAGCAACCTATATCCGAGTTTCAGCACATAACGAAGGACGTGGCCGCTAGGCTGGCATGGTCACATTCGACGCATTATAACTTGTTAGCAACCAAAATAATGCAACGTCTTTTTCTGCAGAATTGTAGATAACGTCCTTGACTTCAATCAGAAGGATTTAAAAAAATAAAAATGGCCTTTTTGAGAAAATCATTTTCAAAGTTCGGCGCTTTTGGTAAATCACTTACGTTTCAGCCCACTTATCGAGTGAAACAGAACGCGATAAAACCACGCAAATTATTTTAAAAGACAGCGAAAGTATTAAAGTTAATATGTACCAAGTTTTATTATCCTCATTTTAACTTGCTTGCAGCAATAAATTCCAGAAGTACAGGTATTTTGTGCGATTTGCCAAGTTTGTGATTTTTTTCTTCAAAAGTGCTTCGACAAGCAAGGGAAATAAAAGACTCATAAGATTGTATTTCACTTGTTCTTTAAGGGGAATAAATATTGCGACGAAGAAATGCACCGTTTTTTCCCTAGGTGCGCTCAAAATTCCGAAATCGCGAAATTGGCTGAAAAGTATTTTTTGCGGCCAAAATTTGTATATTTTTTTTCAGGCGAACAAATTTTTTTTTTTTCGCAAAACTAACTGCGAAACCATTGTTCTGGGTGTAATGCCTAGACCTACAGTAAATTTCATCAAAATCGGGAATGGTGACCGGGACCTCGTGTTCGATCTTTTCTGGACACACCCTACATTTGAAAGGAAGTAATTTTAAGGGAGCCCCCGTCGGTCCTTATAGAGCGGCCACATATTTTTAGGGACGCGAACTGCCGCAGAACACTGGTTACAACTTGATTTTGGGGAAAAAAGTAATTGATCACCGGTAATTACAAGAAAATGTAATTTAATTACCCAGAACGTTACAGTTTCGAAAAAGTAATCGATTATATTACAAATTACAAGAAAATATAACTGATTACAAGTAATCCATTACTTGTAACGCATTACATACAACTCTAACTGAAAGCATTCGCGACAACGAACATTACGGAAGTGTGAGCCGCACCTGCGGTGCGGGATGTTCGAAAATCTTGAAGGGACACCTAACAAAAAAGCGATTAACTTACATTTAAAAATCGAGCAACTTACAATTCAACAAGAGCGAAAGCAGCACTCTTACCGCGAGAAGATGCTTGTAGGCAAGAAAACGCGCGAAAATAAAGCACAGCTGGCGAGGCCACCCTGAAGTTCCCGCACCAGCTTGAGTGAAATCGTAGAATTTGACACCGTCTAGGCGTACGTAATCATTTATCGGTCAAAATCGTTTACAACGTGTTTCATGGGATGCAAAGTCTTAAAGGGACACTAAAGAGAAACAATGAATTGGTTTAGAATGATAAAATGTGCTCGGAGAACTCTTGTGTAGTTTATTTCACCACCATAGGTTTATTATTAGAGGAGAAAACCAAGTTCAAAGTTTCATTTTTAGATTTCGCGCCGAACTTTGTAATTCGTGACGTAAAAGATTTCAAAGAGCATTTAACGTATTTTTGGCGCCACTGGCTCGACGAAATTTCCGCAAACTCGTTATGTCAAGTCTCTGGCCCCCTCAGAGGACAATGTACTTCGATTTAACCGATTAGAAACTACGTAGGCCCAAGCAGGCGCCGTCAAAAATATGTGACGGCACGGTAAATGGTGCGGCAATTCCAAGGTGGCGTCGCCACCTGTATTTTCTTTTTGCGCATTTTCTCGCTTATTAAGCGTCTTCTCGCAGCAAGCGTGGTGTTTTTGGTATCGTGGAAGACTACTTTATTAATGCGAGAAAAATCGTTTTGCTCTTTAGTGTCCCTAATAATAATAATATCTGGGGTTTAACGTCCCAAAACCACGATATGATTATGAGAGACGCCGTAGTGGAGGGCTCCGGAAATTTCGACCACCTGGGGTTCTTTAACGTGCACCTAAATCTAAGCACACGGGCCTCAAACATTTTCGCCTCCATCGAAAATGCAGCCGCCGCGGCCGGGATTCGATCCCGCGACCTTCGGGTCAGCAGTCGAGCGCCATAACCACTAGACCACCGTGGCGGGGTTCTTTAGTGTCCCTTTAACATAGCAAGTTTCAGAATATTTCGTTGAAGCAACGTGGCCAAAATACGAAAAAAGACTGAAATTCGTCCCGTCACACCGACGCTGACATGCTGAAGTTTCGGCGCGAAATTCAAGAATGTAAGCTGACACGTGTAAACCGGAAAGCAACAAAATAAGACGACAAAAATCGTCTTATCGTCTTATTTTGTTGTTGTTTTCCGGTGCACACGCGTTCCTGATCAATATGAGCTCGGCGTTGTCTCGTTAAATTGAAAGCTCTGTGTGACTATGCATGCACGGTGTGTGAAATGTAAAACGACTTTCCGCATTTCGTTAAATGCCAATGACCTGCCACTATATCAAATAACGTGATGCATGCTGTAACAGGTTGCGGGTACAAAGGCCCCTGTCAGGCGTTGTTCGCCTTTTTGCTCCTGTACCTTTCTTAAAGTTGTATTCAAGATCAAATAAACATTCATTCATTCATTCATTCATTCATTCATTCATTCATTCATTCATTCATTCATTCATTCATTCATTCATTCAATGATAAATTGAACAGTTGTCAGTACCGCTTCGTGTTGTCTCTTTCTGTGTCCCGTATGTTTTTGCGGTTACCTTTCCTAATCATGAATCACCAAATGGCCTACGCCCACAATTTTCAAAATTTTCGCCTATCCTAAACGCATCAACCGAACGCCGTTCCGAATTCAATTGATAATCCAGCACCGCCCTTATTCATTTTTGTGCTGTACAGTCTGCCAGCCGTAATTCGTAAAAGTTCCCTGAATATCATTGCAATTATCTTAGCCGATCGCGTTCCTCCATCGGCCCCGCTATCAGTCGCTATGCTCTCTCTCTCTGCCAATGTAACTCTTCTTGGAACGTCGCCCAGCCAAATCTTCTGCCTTCCACCATCAACCTTTTCTAATGCGACGCGGTAATCGCTAGTTATACTGAAATCGACTGGTTTCAGTGGTAACGTGTAGGCGTAATGGTCAGCTCCACGTGTTCCGCACGAACAGCTACCACCACCCCCCATCATCCCACTTGTTTCTTTTTCTGCCCTAATCCCCTTTCCCCCAGTGCATAGGGTAGCAAACCGGAAGCGCGTCTGCTTATAACCTCCTTGTCCTTACTTTTTTCTCCACCTCTATGGATACGGAACATGAAGCGATGCCTTCATGTTTCCGCCCATGCATCTAACTGCCCACGGACGCACAACGGCTTTTAGTCTTTTTCTTTTCTTCTAATAGAAGCGGCAGCGCTGCACAATCTACGGCATCGTACATATACTTCGGGGTGCGCCTTTCGCCAACACAAATAATGGAAACTTCAGAGGTTCCCAGTGCAGAAAAAAGACAAAGAACAGATGTTATCGATGAGTAAGCCCCCTTGTTTTTGTCCAACATGTCAACAGAATATGCATGCCTTTGAGCGGACATACACGACGCGTAGAGTCGCTGTTCGTCCGAATGCAGAACGAATAACAACTCTTGATTTAGACTACCGGCCCGCTGACTACAACATGCGCGTCGCAGCATATGCGGCGGCGCGTCTCGGTGGGATCGGAGACGAGACAACCACCGCTAACCAAACACGGCCGTCGTCGCATCCGCTGTCGGTCTACGCGACTTGCTTGGGCAACAATGCAGTCAGCGTGTAAACTCTACCTCAGTTCAGAAGCGTCACGGTGCCGATGTGAAGGTCTTGATCTCAACAGTATTCAGTAACATTCACACTGAGACATCACGCACACAAACATCAGCGCGATCACGAAGCCGACGCTGGAATTGTCGTCGTACGAAATCACGGGATGAATTCGCGAAGTTGTCCGTTAAGGGGAACTTGAAAAGTTCCAAAGAAAAGTTCAAGCGCATACACAGCGAAAAAAATCACCTCTTACTCTTTTTGGTGAGTCCTGACTTCTCGCATATATCTCTCTTTAAAGGAGTACTAACAAACTTTTGAAGATAACTTGCGAGATAAGATAGATTTGTGTGGACACATATATAAAAAATATCAAGAGAAAATATAGACTATATTTCAAATTCAAACATATTTCAAACATATTTCAAATTAATTCAAAAGTGTATGCCGCGCAACTGAGCGCAAAACGGGGCATCTTGCGCGACATCAATATCGACTTGGTCGTGTAAACAACCACTTGCGTCACGAGTTTGTGTTGGCTGTCATGCTCCTTGCGAGTAATCCCTGTCGCACTTGTCAAGGCGGCGCCACGTCCATACGTTGCCGCACGTGTCACCGTTTTGTGTCATCATGTGGCCAGGTGTGTTAAAAAACAAAAACAAAAAAAGCTGGTCCCACCTCTCCTAGCGCCCTCGGAAACCGAAACTGTGACTGGGCGCTCTAAAAACGTCTCCAAATAATTAACCGTCACGCGCTCGAGAGGAAAACGAGGTTTCCCGCCGCCATAAATGGGTCATTAGCTACTCATCGCAAAAAAAAAAAAAAAAGAAAAACAAGATGCAAACTTTTCGTTTCAGCACTACTTTGAAAACACACTTGGAGACTGCACGGCACCTCCCACGACTCTCCGAAGAGAGTATAACGATATCCAAAAGAGTGTTAACGTGAATGTTCAAAGAGAGTTCTATATATGAGAGAAATTCAGGGCTCACCAGAAAGAGTAACAGGTTATTTCTTTTTTTCTTATAGTGAATTCCACTGGCCGAACTGCGCACGTTTTCCTGTTCACCGGCCGAGAAGTTGGATTGCACTGGTCGATCCGGAGCAAGTTCGCGTTTTCCACAGGTAGATTCGGAGCAACCCGCTCCACGACGGAACGCTCCGCATTCATCCGTCTCGTAGAGCCGGATTTCGCCGGAACTCCGACAACGCGGTGCCGTCATTTCCGGAGCAGCCGGACACCTAGGTTGTTTTCGGTGCTTTCTGAGGCGTTATACCAACGTTGGCAACCGGATGTGTGCGACAACTTCCGCTGCGCTCCCTGCCGGAACGAGTTTATTTTTCGCTGGCTGATCTGAATCGGGTCCCTCCGAGCCGGATTTTGTTGCTCCCACGGGGATTCGGCACACCGCTCGAAAGACTACCAGTGCAATTCACAATTCGAGTCTAGCGTAAGCCTGCCGCCCTTCGCACGTCTCGCAGCCGCTACCAGCAAGCTGGCATCTGGAGGAGGGGCCCAGAAGCCAACACTTTCGTGACCGAGGAAAAATCTGTTGTTTTTGGGTAGTCCAGGAAATATTTTTCCTCCCACAGAAATTCATTGATGCTAAAGTGTAAGGTATCAAATGATAAAGGAATAATTGGTACTTCCAACAGTATTAACTGCAAGCAACAGATCTATTTCTAACGTTATCAAAAAATTATCAAAACGAAAAAGAATGTAGCAAGAAGAATAATATTCATAAAAACATCAATGCCACTCCGCACAAGGCAAACAAAAAAAAATATACGTTTTGAACACAAAGCCCTTGTAGAATAATACTGCAAATATAAGCTCCTGTAAGTACAAAGGTTACTTACCTACATACAAAAATATAAGCACTAGTGCCTATCATACCACCGCGCGAAGCAGTTCCTCGATGCGGTGAAACAAAGGTTGGCTCACTGCGCGTTGGCTTTTCGAAAATATGCATCCACGGATATTTTCGAAAAGGTTGCATATCTCTCTGACGACTTCTGTGGTGAAAAACACGTAGAAGCCGCCGCGCTGCACTACGGGGCGCTAGGTCAAGATGAACTCCACTCTTCCTGCAGCCGGCGCCAAATGCTCCCGCCCGAATGAAGTTGACACCTTGCAGATAGGAGCTGTGACCTTTAGTACGCACCGGATACGTTTACGTCAACGCGCGGCAGCGATAAAACAGCCCGAGGAGAGAGCGAAACTTACTGGCGGATACCTCCGGGGCGATTTGACGCACTGTCGCCGTCCGTACTGAATGAAGCCTGACGAATCGAAGTCGTCTTCCGTGTCTCAGCTGCTACCATCATCCAGAGATTTACACTCAGATTCATCGGAATCCGTCGCAATTCGCTGTTTTTGTGGAGCACCCGCGAGCGACGTCGACGCCATAACTGAAACCACGAGCGCTTACCTCCCTGACTGCGAAGAAACTTTACGCCCCCCCCCCCTCCCGGCGGCGAAAAAGGAAACTCAAAAGCAAAACTGACAAAATACTGCCTCTTTTACCCTTTAAATGGCGTTAGCTGTCCAGAAGCGCTCACAGGGCGCCAAAATTTGAACTTGAAGTAATCGTTAACATACTATCGACGAGAATAAACGCAGTCACGAAAGTGTTAACGGTGCAGCGAAAAATGCGGTCCTCGGTACGGGTGAGGCGTCAGTGAGCACGCACAGAAGCGCGTGCTCCTGTACCGCAAGCACAAACAATTTAGGGACCGCATCGAGTCTCAAGTAGCTTCTAGTTCGTCGGCGACTAACGTATAAACAATAAGCCGTGGCTGAGCTTTGACGCGAAAGAGAAACAAATGTCCTTACGGAGCTAAACAACTCCCCGCGTTCGGCCCCTCACTATACGGGTTGACGGGAGGTACACAGCGCTTCGGGGACACGGAGGAGCGAATTCTACACGGATCACCTCCGAAAACGCCCGGCATTTCACGGGGTCCATTTCAATTCCGGTAGAGCGCGTCGGCACGACGCCACCGAGAAAAAGACGACGACAAGGGCGCCGCGCGACAGCTACTCGGTCTCTTGCAGAGCGGACTCGGCGGGATTTCGCTCGGACAGCGTGCCCGCCGCTCGGATTCCAGAGCGGCTATCTCCACCATATATTCCCCGGCTTTCGATCTTGGCTCGCCGATCAAGATTCCAACCCGCCCGTTCTCCCCCGCGGCTTCCTCTGCGTCGGGAGAGATTAAAAAGAAGAGACACTGGCCGCGCTGTTCTTTCAGTTCACCTTATCTCTTGATGAAACGTGCCTCCTGCAGGGTTCGGTTCCTCGTCTACGAAGGGCCGCGCCAAAATTGACTCTGTTGCCAAGGTGATGTATGACGTAACAACCCGCGCCTCGCGACCATCCTCGAGCACCCGTGCCGGGAAGTCTCACGTTCAAATATCCGCCACACAGAAAGGGAGAAAGAAAAAAATATGTCCACAGAAAAGAGCGTGCCGAACAAAAGTCGTCAGGCTTTACTGACACTATCGCGTGCAACTGTATTGGTAGTTCATGTTCCACTTTGTTTTCTAGGTCTCATCTCATATGCGCCGCATTGAGCCGATGATAGCAACGTTAACGGCGGCGCCGTCCGAGTCTGCGACGAAGAGCCCAAATAATGAAAAAAAAAAAAAAAAAGATGGAAAATACCGCCTCGAGCTTCACTAGAAAACCGAAAAAAAAAAAAACGCGGAACATTACAGTTCACTGCACATCGTCAAAGGATGCGAGAAAAGAGCGAACATGCTCAGAGTGACGGAAAGGGGAGAGACATAAGAAAAAACGCCCCCACACAGGACGGCGTGTGCAAAAGAAAAAAAATGAACACTCTCACATCAAACTTTTTTTTTAAGCAAATATGAAATTTAGCTCCACGCGTGGCGTTTCGCATAAGCTTCGGCCACAGGGACACGGGGCAAAAGAGTGCAGCTGTAAGCAAATGGCCGCACGTTCTCAGACACTGCACGAGAAGGTGCGCCCACGGGCAGCTGACGAGAGGTGAACACGAGACGAAACTGAGCGTACCTATCGAGCACGAAGGGTGTCCCGTGCGCGGGCGGCGTCATGTAGAGAGGACGCCAGGCGACGAGCTGTGCCCAGGATTCAATATCGCCGAGGTAGTCGACCGTCGTGCCTCACGCAATCATCTGCAGGGAAAAAGAAAGCGAGAAAGAAGACGTTAAGTAAGACGCCATCCGGAGGTCACCCGATACTTTCCCCCAACTCCCGCGATGCGGCAACGAGGCGATCATGAACGGCGACGCCTCACGAATCGCTCCTTCGCTCTATCTTCATTAGCAGGCGTCTCGCCAGTCTCTTAGGTTTAATTATGGCGCCAATTAGACGACGTCCAACAAACAGTGGGCGAAGTACGCTCTTCAGCCGTTACTTACGCGGGGGACAGCTCCGCGAAGAAAAAAAAAATGAAGGAAAACGCAAAACTTGCACGACTAACTACAGCATTTTTTTTTTCTTTCCGTTTCTTTACATATACAGAGAAACCACGGCACATGGCAGGATCCCTATTATCAGGCGCGAGAATGACATAGAAGTGGCAGCCTCAACCGCTTATTAGCGGAGACTGGCGGCCAGCATGGCACGTATTAAATTATCCACACGCGGTGACGCTTCGCTGTGACCAATCTGAGTCAACTGCTCTGTCAGAGCAGTAGACCTGGCAATGCACACAGTCAGCAAACTTTTATGAAAAGCGCGGGATGAGCGACTTGGGGGCGAAAAGAGTTTGCAGAGAGCCGTTCGACGTACTGTACGCTGATGTAATTCAGCTACTTCAGCATTGTGTTACCGCTGCTGCCGTACCGACTGCGCATGCGCGGTGTTTACCACACTTCCGCCTGCATTTTGGACGAAGCGCGGAATAAAAGCGCAATGCCAAGCTAAACTATTCTATGAGTTGATTCTATACGCTTGAAAGCAACTGGGACGGTACGATGACAGTCTTACTGACAGGTTGTGTCACTTCTGAATCTTGACAGCGTACGGCATTATTAGGCAGCCTTTCTTTTACTTTGGCGAAAAGAATGACGCAGTTGTCACAACTGGGAATGTGATGTGTACAGCCGCCCAAATCTCTAGTTATAGCGTGCGGAGCGGCGACTTTTCTGTGAGCCTGCGTCATATAATGGAATGAAGTTGCAAGAAATTGCTTTGTGCGCATGTGCTTTGTGGTTATGCACGTGCCCTCACCCTTTACGGTACTTAATTCAGTCATATGGCGAAGATACACAGAAAAAATTGCCGCTCGTTCACGCTATAATTAAAGATTTGGGTGACTGTGCGCATTCGATAAAGGCATCAAATGCGCTTTCTTCAAGTTCGATATAAAGGTTCATTCACGTCTAAGGCTGGTCACGTAGACACGCGATAGTACTGTAACTGTACATATCTGACGTTTCACGTAACCTTAATCAAAGCAAAAAAAAAAATGAAAATAGAGTGATACGATTTCGAGAAAAAGTCAGCAATTGGTCAAGGCCAGTGAGATAACCAAGCTTATCGCGACGGTATAAAAAAGCAAGAGCAACGTGTTTTGTATCACAAAGCAACGACGCGACAACCCCACATGGCAGAGACAGCGCACAAAAAGGGCTGCGCTTGAACTGGCAGCGTATTACATTTCAAGTCAAACACACGCCGGCAACGCATGACGCTGCAATAACGAGTAAAACAATCACGACTGCCGCGAGCATCGATTGGACAAACAAAATGCTCAGAAACATGCACCTATATTTCCCTGCGGGGAAAGCACTGCAAAGCTCTGTACATCGCATTCTGCACCAGCAAATATCGATTAAATGCGGCCTGCAGTTTCAAACCAGATGAGACAGTTGGCTTTGTTTTAAGTGCGCATCACTAGTGTCACCATTTCCTGTCAGGCCCAAGATCAATAATTTCTAACGACACAGACTGGTTATCCCTGTATGGACAAAGGTTTTTCACTATTTGAGGCACGCAGTAACAATGCGCCTGCGGAATAATTTAAAAAAAATAGGGGGGGGGGGGACTTGTTTACGCACAAACACTCATTCACGAGGTTGCGGGTACGACTGCCGACCTAACTTACAATAACGCTAGCCAGGCTATACTTTGCCGCACGAAAGGAAGCCCAAGCAGCCTCAAATTAATCGGAAGCCCTTCACCACGGCGTCTTTGCAGGCTCACGGTTTTCTCCGGGATCGCTGAATCCCATCCATCAATCTGTTAATCAAACAGAGAGACAGGTTTCTCTTCCGTTCTTACGTAATTCTACCTCGCCACCATCTGCTGCACAGAAAACTTTTCCTGGGGTCATGTTTCGTAAGAATTTCTCTCCTTCGATTACACTGTTGCATTTCTTTTTTATCCATCGCGTCGTGTGGCCGATACCGAGAATAAAAGCCGAGCGACGGAGCGCGGAGTCGACGATGTAGCGAAAACTGGAGTAGAACTTTACAGCAACAACGGAGTAGCAGGCACAGCGGACTAAAAAAAGAAAAAAAAAACGAAAGGCCCGCTGAAGTACTCCGCATCAACCCAATAAATTATACACCCGCAAATCGAACCGCGATCCCTGCGTGAACCGACTGTCGTTCGGGTGACGAAGCTGAACACGTCGCCCTGGACGTCAACTCTTCTCGACGGCACGCGCATAGCATGCAGGGTGACGTGGCCGTGCCGACACATCGAGTGCCTGCGCGACCGCAGTCCGGAACGCTACCGCGGCCAGACAAAAATGGGATGCCTTGTGAGCGGCAGACTGCGTGGGACATGCAGAGCAAAACGGTCGATGGCAACGATCGGCCGAACGTCCGGACCCTGCGAGCCGCACTCGTAGTACGCAGGGAGGGACAGAGGGGGGCCGGCATGCCGCGCGGAAAACGATCGCTCGAGCGACCCAAAAGGGGGGACGTCGGCAGCTGGCGTTTCTCGCGAACCAGAAGAACCGCCCTGCCCTGCGATACTCGGAGCCTCGAGCCCGCTCCTATTTTATCGTTTCTATTGTAGGACCATCGTTTCTACATTATATATTTTCTTTTTTTCTTTTCCACGTTCCGAAACCACGATCCGATGATGAGGCACGCCGCATCGGGGGTACTCCGGATTAATGGTAACCACGTGGCAAATCTTTAACGTGCATATAATCGAAGAGAGCGAGCGTTCCTCCATTTCCTCCAGCGAGCGTTCCTCCATGGCTTGACTATGCCATGCGCCATGGCTTGTTGAACTGAGTCATTGCTCGTCTATTCACTAAGGTCATATTTCCAGGTTTCGAAGTAATAATATTGGGCAAATGTGCGCAAAGCCCAGATATGTCGCTTCATTTCCACGCGTATTCGCCAGTGTCTAAATTCCTTACATTGTCCAGTATACTTGTTAGAACTAAGAGTCGTCCGCATACATCAGGCCGGGGACCCTCTGCTCGGCCCTTTTGACATTACGGGTGTAGGATAAGGACAAACCATCTTCCAGTCGTATTTGTATGTCTATGACACGCTTTCTTCACATACCGCCCCCTTTCGGAATGCGGCGCACAATCGAAAGCACAGCATCGTGATCGATGGCGAAGCTGTTCGGCCATCTGGACGTATAGCGCGGACACCCCTGTCGGCGAAACCGGAATGTTTAACTGCGTGCTCCCCGTGTCTATGTTGGCGGCCGTAAACGCGCTCGGACGAAACGCATTAATGCGAGACACGAGGATGGACGCACGAGAGTACGTCTGATCCTGCTGCGCATTGGAACAATGGACAAGCACGAAAGGAAATGCAAGGCGGGTTATCGTGAGCGCTCTCCACTCATTCGAGGCTCCAGCCTGAGTCAGACGTCGTTGCGTAAGTTGTGCCACGCGTGTAAACTCCAAGTTTGGTAAACCTGACGAAGGTCTTATCGGAGCAACCTGCTGCACCACTATTTCACGCAAACGCACAAGCTGTTCATGTAAAGGAGGACCCAAGCCCCTATTTTCAGGCTACCATTTCGCTGCACGTCCGCAACAGGCGGGCCGTGATCACACGTAAAGAAGGTCAAGCTATAGGTAAAGGGTCACTGGAGAAGTTACGTTAAACCACACCAGAAAATTGCGCTTCCGCAACAGTAAAATATTCACTTTTAAAGTTAATGCAGGCTTACTTGGCCGTAGAAATGACGCTTACAAAAAAGAAAAAGAGAAGTGGCCGCGACGCTCTGCAGTTCCCCTACCAGGGCTCGGTGATGTCACGAACCGTGTCTACCTGGATCGGAACCGCCGATTAGCTCGAGGGCGCAAGTTCCAAGTTCTGACCACGGCGGCCGCACTTCGGTGGGGGCGAAATGCAAAGAACACCCGTGTCAGACAGACACAGAACTTTATTTGGGTCCCGAGAAACGCTACTCTTTTAGAGCAACGCCGCGGGCCGCTCCCACGTGGGGACGGCGAGACCTAGCCCCACCGCCGCATCATGGGCTCTCTGCAGAGAGCCCATGATGCGAGCTGATGCGAGTTTGATTTGATTTTATTGATTCATCACAATACATGTGATCGGAGGCGAAGGGAAAAGCCATTTGAATGGCCCAAAACGGGCGCAACCACAACTACGAGCTGTCCATGGACAGCTCGTAGTTATGGTAAAACTCTGTAAGACAGAGTCCCAATCCTGTTCTGTGAGCCGACTTAGGCCCCGTAACGAGGCACCGCCAGAGCATATCTTCAAACTTACTGACCTCCCCGCAGTCAGGGCAGGTAGACTCGAAAGCCTCCGAAGAGACGATGCTGAGGAAAGATGGACTAGGATAAGACCTAGTCTGTAGCATTCTAAACGTGATGTCCTGACGTCTAGACAACTTGCTGTGCGAAGGAGGAAAAGGCCGCCTAATCAACTGGTAGTGTTTAGCATACCTGCCATGTTTGGAGAAACGGAATCCGGGAGATCTACTCAACGGGGGGGGGGGGGGGGTTAAAAATGTGTCGACCGCGCAGGGGGGGGGGTACTGCGATAGAATTTATATGGACACTGTCAGCGGGATTTTGCGGTCGCCGCTGATCTGTACAGAGTCCAAACCGATAACATCGCCTACGCATCGTCTGTTTCACGTGCGAGTAAAAGCGCGCTAGCGCTAGGGGCGAACGCGGTTACAGCAGAGATGAAACGACCCGGACGTCACCCTCGAGCGAAGGGCACACACGATAACATCGCTCCGCGTGCGAGGCCTGTCGTCGCTTGCTTACCAGTTATTTCGTCGGGCAAGGGACCATAAGGGCCGCCGTTGAGACGGGGACGGTCGCGAGCGCTGGCGAACGCGCTATCTCGACAGACATCGGTAACGGTTACCTTTTTAAGTGCTAGCCTCTCCACTTAAAGCAGTAGCGACACAAAATTTTGAAGGCGAGATAACTTGTGGGATAGATTTGTGTGTACACAAACGCATCATCTATAACCTATAACACATTTAGGATGTGGCCAGACAACTTTGTTCATGTGGCCAGACAAAGCACTGGACGCGCGGGGCAAAACTGGATTTCCGGGAGATTTTTCTATGACCCGTACAACCGGGAGAAACGTTCAAAATCCGGGAGTCTCCCGGGTAATCCGGGAGACTTGGCAGGTATGGTTTAGTGACTTCATTGAAAGTAAGTAAAGCACCCCTAAACACCCCACAATCAACCTGCGGACCTACGTCCTCCGCAGCGCGGAGGGTTAGCGCGCGCGCCCGAGAGCGAGCAGTGTCGTTGAGGTTTGCGAGGGAGTCCAGTCGGGAATCACCCGTGTGTTTAGATTCAAGTGCACGGCACGAATAAGGCTGACATTAAAGCGCGAAAGTTCAAACGTGGTTCTAGAAGAAGGTCAGTAAATTAGTAAAAAAGGAAAATGAAGAGAAACAGAAAAGGCGACACAACGGAGACTGGAAAAGCAGCAGACATTTTCTTTTGTTTTTTAAAGCCACTTCTCCGAACTCCGTACAGAACTAGCGCAAAGCGCACTCTGTTTCTGCGTACCGATTTCGCCTTTTGCCTCCAAGTATAGCCATGTGCCAACTCGCCCAACAAGCCGCTCCCTTGAATTCACGCCTGGCTCGGAGAAGCATTATTTCTGTGCATGAAAATGGCGATTGACTGCAAAGATTGCGTGACGACTGCAAACATTGCGCAGACCCATACTTAAGGTTGCGCCAATGGTAACACAGCTAGCGGAACAATACCTAAACCATGCATTGCGCGCCGCTGATAAGATTATTCTATTGAACAATGCGACATAATAACCTGCACACGCATTCATTGCCGCACGATTCTCAGCAGCCAGATTATTCCATATGTTTCCACCGCAGATGCAGAGAAAAATCGATCACTTAACTTGGCTAATCCCACAACAGAGGGTATTAGCCAGCTTCACTGGTAAAACCAAATTAACGAAAATAAGACAGGCGGGAAATGCTGCTGCCGTGGTAAATGAGTATGAAATATACGAGGATTTTTTTCTTTTTTTTTTAGAAATCGGGCTAAATTCTTAAGATATAGCCGGATGGTGGTAGAAAAGAGAACTGCGTTAACTAGCCAATGAATCTTAATCGCATTAAAAAAACATGGTTGATGCCTCCGTTATAGGAATCGGTATAACACGAAAGTGAAACGCGTCCTTAAAAAAGTAGTTCGACGTTCATTGTGCATCGATAAATGAGAGCTTGCACAGTGTCTGTTGGTGTTTGGCGGCTATAGCACCGTTTGATGTGGACGCACCTACGTAGATCCTAGTGGCACATCATCTCGACGACTAACGTCAATGATCATTATAAAACCTTTGTGATAGCTGAAGTAGTTGACATAAATCTGGACACAGCTTATGGTGAATCCCGCGAAAAGGTGGCACCAACAAGCACATGGTCGTAGTACTCGATATGTGCTCATGGAAAGCGCCGTCATTTGAGGAGAGAAGCGGCAAGGTGTGCGCTCTCCAGCAATTGGGTAACCTATACACCTAGCTCTGCTCATGCATACATTACCACAGAGCGCTTCAGGGACGCGAGAGGCACAGCTCGTAGCTTGAGCCGTGAACGCGCGAAGGTGTCCCGCATCCCGCTGGCGTGTGTCTTCCTGCAAGAAAGCATTCACTCAAACTGCATTGAAACTAAATGGAGTGGAAATCGGGGAGCCAGCCTCCGCTGCGTTGAGACTACCGAAGTGCGTCCTGTGGGTGCGTGTTAGTGTCATGGCGCTGTATTTCCCTACATCTCTCAAAGACAGCGACACCGCCCCACGCGAACAAAGGTCACTGTGAAACAAGGTGTGAAAGATATATAAGGCGCGTTTGTAAACACTCGTGCACGAGCGCCGGTACCGTTGTGGTATAAGCTCCCGGTGCCTATCGTCGCCGGCCGAGAGGTCGTGAGTTCGACTCCCAGGTCATCCAAATCAGCTAAATTTTTCTTCTGGTTTTTCTTCGTCATTTGTTCGTTAGTCTTTGACGACGTCATATCCGTGACGGAAATGATGTCAGTAAAGTCTTGGTGGACCCCGGCATAAAACACTGTCGTGTTCAAACGATTCTGCATCTGCGCCTAACCAGGCGGCATAGAGGCGTGGCGACATAAAGCAAGCCATCGTCGTCACGTTGCACTTACGAGGCCGCAGATGAGAACATTGAAGCGAACAGCAAGGCACTGGCCCACAAGGCGGCCGGTGCCAGTGACGGCGGCGGCAGCGTCATAGTCGAAGGTCATTGTGCGGCCCTACAATATCGAGGACGCGCTCCTATAGAATGCATTAAATACGTATCATCGACAAGCGAAAGGTAAAGCCAGCTGTGATTACGTGAATAGCCGCACGCAGTTACCTCACCTAAACAAAACAAATGGCGAACAAAACGGCCACCAGCATTCAGCCTTTTCACAGACAGTGCGCACAATAGACATGCTTCACGGTGTGCATCTTTCCGTTTAGTCCCGCTGCGTTGGCGCCCGCCTAAACGTGCTCACAACGGCACACTCATCAAGCTCGGAGTTTTATGGGCAAGCAATTCCCCGGATCCAACTACCACTCGATAAGAGCGTGCGTGCACGAGTTATGGCTATTCTATGCGCACAGCTAAAATTTCGTCTTCATCTCTTTATGGAGCGAGTGCGTGTTTTGGCTTTTTCTCTAAGTCGTGTTGCAGACTATGCGTTGAGCAAGGCAGACTGATGCAATCATTTCAGGATGCGTGTGGAAACTGCGTGCACTTATGTCTCATAGCAAGACGCCCGAATGTATGAGTGCCAAGTAACCATGGAGGACTCTGCAGTAACTGCATAATCATTCAAAAGCTTCAAGCACTTATCAGTTAGGTCCTGCTTTAATTTTTCCTTTTTCTTGTCAGCTCACGACAGTTCACGCTCTAACCGCGAGATTAACTACCACGTAAGACTCGATTATTTTTTTGTTCTCGTAATAATGCTATCAGTATGAATACTTTTTCCCTCTCCTTCCACGAAATCTACTCCATTATGCCGAAGTCAGATGCGCAAGAAAGCAAAATGGTCGATCGATCTGGGCTCCGTCGCTCGCCATAAAGAGTGGAGGCCGCAAATAATTGAGCGCAATCCAAGACGGCTACATTACGTGACGACTGAAGACGAAATGTGGCGCGAGCAGTCGGTCAGTTATTGAACAGCCGAACGTCGAAGAAACAAGAAAAGAAAAAAAAAAGAACGCCTACGCGGATTACGACGCGATTGCGAAGCCGTCCTTGACCGATGCGAGTGACCCAGCCGGAGATAAAATAGCAAGACGGGATTTCACATGGGCGGTTCTTGCATGCGAGCACAGTGTACCATAGCGTCAGACGCAGACAGCAATCGGCTAACCCAACGAAGTCTCTCGACCCCACTGCCCTTACGCGCGATATTCTCATTCATCACGGGAGCTCTTCGCTGACGTGCGCGTCGAAATCTGCATCGAAAATAATAATGTGGAAAGTGCTCCAGTCCGGTCCGCACCGAACAGAAGACCGTGCTCGCGAGGCGTGAAAACCGTAATTAATGCTTACGCGCCAGCGTTTCCACAAACCATGGATTTTCTGAAGCTTACGCAAGTCGGACTCGGGGCCTACTTCATAGTAGAGCGAGTGTATGCATACTTCACTCAACAGCACGGTTACAGAGCTTCCAAGCTGTGCGCAGCCAACCTTGTGCGATGCCAGAATTCCGTCAGAAAAGGCAATCACGTTAGAGCATGCGTAGGGTCATCCGCTGTTAGGAAAAGCGCACCATTAGCATACGCGCACTTGAGGATGGCTTAATATTGACAAGACAGACTTTTCATTCGCAAATGCCGGTCTATTACATCACTTGAGATGTTCCGGAGCCTACCCATCAAATTCCGTTGAAAAGCACCTGCCTTGGTCTATCTCATTCGGACACGAAGCAACAGCAATCTATAAATTCGGCCGATAAACAAGGCTTAAAAATTTTATTGAAGTATTGCCCTGACGGGCAAAACACTAACAGCGCCAGTAATGCGGGTGTGCATATGCTTAGCCCATGCGACTGCGGATTACAATCCCCCGAGGATCGGCCCAGTTCTAACACAATTTTCGGAATCGGCCGGCAAGGAAACCGACCGCACAGACATGCCAAACTATGTGGAAGAAATAAGGCGAATAAAGTTTCGCTTTGCGAAACTAATTATGCGCTTCCGGGAGAATATATATTTAGGTACCGTTAATTGTTTCGTGGCATCTTTCCGCAGAGACGGAAGGCCCGGTCAACGCAAACTCGTCTGCCTCGCGACGGATTCATCGTCGTCTACTCGGCGAAATACCTCTCTTACCCTCGTGCCACGTATACGTATGAGCTGGTTTTAGTTTATGAACGGTATACATCGAGAAAGATGGTAAGGCGTGCAGGCACGGACACAAGAGAAAAAGAACCTGACAATCCTGGAAATTCTGGAGACGCTATAATCGAAACTAGGCCAATGCCGCATCCTGAGGTGACTTATTCGGCTGGTCCTGCATGGTACCATTGCACGGTTATTGTGAGGGCTTAAATACTGCGAGGGTTTGTAACGCGCGGACAGGACCCGGAGGCCGTGAAACGTCACAGTCATAGGTGTGCGCAGTCTTCTTCACTAGGAGGAGCGAAACTTCACCTCCCTTTCTCCCTCCTTTCTCACAGCACCCCCCCCCCCCTCCATATGTCGAGTCTGAAATAGAGCTTCTCATTGGATGTAGAAATGAAAATGAAGCCATGATATGCTTCTCACAGCGGCCTGCCTTGGTCCCCAGCTTCCCGTGGGCCAGCACAAGTAGCATTTGCTGGAGTTGCGAGTAGTCAGTGTGTCCATCTTGAAATATTTGCGCAGGCACACGGGGACACAGAAGAGATACACACACACATAGTGTGTGTTTTTCAAGAAGCTTCTCAACGTAGCTGAACTTGAATTGATGGCGCAAATGCTCGGACAGGGACGAAAAACACAGGACGCGGACAAGTGCACTTGTGCGCTTGTCCGCGTCCTATGTTCTTCGTCCATGTCCGAGCATTTGCGCCATCAATTCAACTTCGGCCATGTACCAACTAGCCCGACAGCAAACGCTACTAAACCTTCTCAACGTAGCAGCGGCTACAGCACGCTCGACACACCTTAAAGGAGGGCGTTCACAGAAAGAAAGAAAGAAAGAAAGAAAGAAAGAAAGAAAGAAAGAAAGAAAGAAAGAAAGAAAGAAAGAAAGAAAGAAGAAAGAAGAAGAAAGAAAGAAAGAAAGAAAGAAAGAAAGAAGAAAGAAGAAAAAGAAAGTAAAGAAAGAAAGAGAAACGAAGAAAAAAAGAAAAGAAAGAGAAAGAAAGAAAGAAAGAAAGAAAGAAAGAAAGAAAGAAAGAAAGAAAGAAAGAAAGAAAGAAAGAAAGGGGAACGCATTCGAAATAGTAACAAATATAACGAAATGGTGGAACGTTGGTCCAGCTGGTGTTGCATAACGTGTTCAAGAATTAACGCAACGGAGAAAATGGGACGGAACTAAGAAAAAGTGACAGGAGAGGACCTCTGAGGCAGGGGACACGAAGAGCGCACAGTGTTGGAAAAGTGACCAAGTTCGATTTCACTGGCAGTGAGGGACAGTCACAGGGGATGGGCCAACTTGACGACAGGTGAACGACGCATTCTAGCTGTGGGTTCGGGCATAGAGTTTCCTACAATACTTACTAGAGGGAACTCTGGCGCTAGTGTCTATGGGAGCTGCAATGCATCGCGCTTCAGCCAGCATGGGAATCATGGGTAGTACACGGATTTGTCTAAACTTCGTTCTTTCGGCTCCGTTTGGCTCCGCGTCGCCTGCATCCGCTTTGTCGCAAAACGAAGTTCAGCAAAAATCAGCAGTTTCACTTCACCACTTTAACTTCTTTAGGCTCACCGATTCAAATCTGGTCACGAAGTTCACAACGATCCATTCTTTTACCCGAAAGAAAACCAAAATATAGCAATAAACAAAGCCACAAGTGCGTTCGAAGCCCACAAGAACGAAGACTAGGCAAATCCGTGTACTACCCATCATTCCCATGGTGGCTGAACGATCGCAGCGCCAGAGTTCCCTCTAGGTCATTTTAGGAAACTCTATGGGTTCGGGTCAACGAATTGGGATGATGGCGACACCACTCCTCCAGCCTTGGGAGAGGCATAATTTAACCAATCAGTGGTTGATAACCCCGCTTGCTGCTGTAGATATTTCGCCACTCTTGGAAACATTCCACAGCAACTCCACTCGGGGCAGTGCGCTCGGCAATATGACGCAACAGACAAACTTATGGTCTCGATTTTTATCTTACTCGGGGTGTCGGACAAACTCTCAACACGGCAATGTCGGCTGAAACAAGTGCTCGACATGCAGAAGTGTGCGCTAGGATTTGGAAACGTTTCGGACAATATCGAAGCGCGGACAGGCGTGAACTTGACAAGCGTGGTGCAAACCTACTTAATAACCAAATTCGATGCGGACCACCGTCTACAGCAGAAACGTGGAACACGATACGGCTTACGCATGCCATTGTCGACTACAAAAGTTATCGCGTTTTAAACAGCTACATTGTGCTGAGTGTATTGTAATATTGCCTTTTCAATATCTTAATACCAACAACACTAACGTACACACGAACCAACTCTGGAGGAGGTTTCGTCTGTGGAGCACGTTCATGCGCGTAAGACTGCATTTTGTACCCCAACGTTAGACTGCCTAATGGTGCAGCGTATCTTGAAAAAAAAAATTTATATATATATATATATATATATATATATATATATATATATATATATATATATATATACACACACACACACACACACAGTGGCGTAAGAAGTAGAATACGTAACGAATTAGACGTGCTAAATACGAAGACGTGTTTAGTTTCAGCTTTAGCTAGGTATTAGACAGGCATCGGGCACCTTGGATAATGTAGACCTCCTAAGTGTGGTTCGCCTAATTCCACAATATACCGTCATCTTATATAACAGCGTAGCACGGAATTAATTTCAGTGAAAGCCAGAGCTTCTGGATGAACTTTCCTGAGCGCCTCAGCTGGCGAATGGGAGCCCACACCCATACTTGACTACCGGGTGGGTACATCATGTCGCGACGATATACATCTCGGAGTCGATGCGTTGCTCGTTGTGAATTCGCTCGCGTGCGAGCGGCGTCTGCGAGCCGGGGTAAATTTGTATCGATGGTATTGTCGCTCCGGTCGGGTAATAGCAGGGCGTCCAGCACGGTGACGGCTTTCTGGCTGTGCAGCATTCCGAGAGGGGTGAACTCCATGCAGTTTCTTGAACAGTATTGCAAGCGAATGCTACGTAAGGCAGAACGTCGCCCCAGTTTTTTTGTGGTGTCGATAAACATACGCGGAAATCATTTAAGCGATCGCCTCGTTTAATCTCTCGAAGGCAATGGTATGCAGTGGCTTTGTGACTAGCGGTTCCCCTAAGCTTCATGGCGTCATGCGCCATATCGGCTGTAGAAGCGTATTCCACGGTCGGTTACGACTACTGTTGGCTCAACGTGGCGGAGGACGACGTTGTTCGTTAAAAAGTAGGCAATCTCACTAGCACTGCCTCGTTAGAGTGTACTAGAAAGGCTTTCTAGTACACTGTAGAGTGTACTAGAAACCTTTCTAGTACACTGTAGCCTTGTTGCAGAGCTTTAGTTTCGCAGAATCGCGTCAGACAATCAGTGGCGACTACGCACCGGCGGTTGCCATGATTAAAGTCCGTGTTACGCTTACACGGGTATTGTTATATGCTTTGTTTCTGTAAATAATTTTTTTTCTACCATGTGTCATATGACTTGTACATTTGGTGCAAATCTTTTCAGATGTCACTTGTTGCCATGTAATTGGTCTTCTGGGCCCTAGTCAAGTTGTTTCATTACAGCTTTTAAGCCCAGGAGACCATCCAGAATGTAATGTTTTCGTTTTGTTCTGGAAAATAAAGAGGAATGAATGAATTAATTAATTAATGAAAAGTCCCTAGATTTTTCCCTGGAAGAGGGGAAAATCTAAGGACTTTAGCCATCCTACTTCGGGATGGGTCCGAGCAAGACCATGACGATTTGTTCGAACGACTGTGTTGACAGGGCTGGTTTCATGAAACCAGCTTTGCGCAAAGGTGTAGCTTTCCGGCGCTGGTAGTCACCAGCCGTTGTGACGTAATGCTTCATGTCCTGGGTGAGCTTAGGCGCCAGTATAGCAGTGCTGACGAATACGGGCCATGGCGCGAATCTGAAGTGACTGGAAGAATGCTCATGATGATAGGCAGACAGAATATACGCACGCAGCGCTGACGTAAGGACGAGGATCAGCCGTCTGCTTACCGTCGCCACGGAACACGAACTTCAATCGTAACGTACCGTCTCATACAGATAAAAATGCCATGAAAACCATACAGCGTCAGCATGGCAAACCGCCACACAATGTTACACATCTATACGTGTTCAGACAAATCGATCGTTACCAGAATAAACTTGAGGAGACTTTGTCCACGTATACACGGATATACTACCATTCACACATAACCACGATGATAAAACAAATTCTTGCCGTTTCGAGTTGGGACGAACGGTTCAACAATAAGACTTTAAAAGCGACTATGTCCATCAACCGTCTTTTGGCTTTCAGAGGATATAAGTCGGTTGGATAGAACTGCCTGAAACGCGAGCAACACACGAGTATCTGTTTGGGGTTTTGTGCACCACGCTTACAAGTCCTGACGCCCCGGATTACCAAAATTTGCGACGTCATCGTGATGTAACGCCACATGATGACGTCATCACATGACATCTTAGCTTGGTCAAATGTGCGCCGATCACGGAGGCAGTGCAAAACCAGGTGAGGTGCCTCCGATCCTGGAGGCAGTGGAAAACCACGTTAGGTGTAGAAAGCTTTCGGGGGATGGCGGGACAAGATCAATGTATCGATTGAGAAGAAAAACGATGGCTTTCGCCTTCCAGTCGTCTTAGGTGAGTCCATAAGGGACCAGGGTCGTAGCCAGGAGGGGGGTCAACTCCCCCCCCGAAGTTTTTCAATTTTGCTTGCGTATATACACGCACACATACAAACGCACGCACGAACATACACAAAGTACGGGGTTGAACCCCCCCCCCTGAAAAAAATTTCTAGCTACGCCCCTGTAAGGGACCCTGCGAGTCTTTTGGACTCATTACGCAATTAATGTCCGCTAAATGGAGTAACCGAACTTAAGGGCTACAAATGTTCTATCTTTTTTTTTTTAATTTTGTATTGTCTAAAAAGCATGCGGCAGCAACGCACTAGTGCGAAGACTGAGGAAAGAGCGGGGCCGCTTCTTCAGTCTTCCCTAGCATGCCCTTCCGTAACATGTCTGCAACCTCCAACTCGCCTCCCTCCTCCACTCGCCTCCGCTAAACTATGCTACACGCTCGCTCCTCACCCTCACTTCCCTTTCCCATACCTTGCTATACTA
The DNA here is from genome assembly GCF_013339695.2 of Rhipicephalus sanguineus. NCBI lineage: Eukaryota > Metazoa > Arthropoda > Arachnida > Ixodida > Ixodidae > Rhipicephalus > Rhipicephalus sanguineus. The sequence continues at coordinate 213,691,529 of NC_051176.1, read as the reverse complement.
TATGCCATACATGGCTAGGCTAAGCTTTGCCATATCCCCTCCTTTTCCCTCACATCACTCCTTCTCACCTTAGTTCCCTTTCAGCTCCCTTGCTATATTATACATGACTGTGCTATCATTCAACCTCTCCCCCCTCCTCCTTTCCCACTCCTTACTATACTGGACTATACATGGCTATTCTGATTTACCCTCTCCCCTCATCCCTTTTATCCGCGTCACCCTCACATCACTCTTCCTCACCCCTAATTCCCTTTCCCGCCCACTTGGTATAATACACTATAATATACATGGCTATGCTATGTTCTACCCTCTCCACTCTTCCTTTCCATCCTTCTTGAACTCACTTCCCTATCCCACCCCTTACTGTACTGTACAGTCGCGCTCAATATGACTTGCAACACGGGAGCGCGTGGCCTCGCGAGTTCAAAGATTGCGCATGACTTCAACTTGTTTTTATTTCAACGACTAAATGATATTTTTCGTATTTGGGGTCATACCCGAGTGCGAGAAAAAGCGTTTAGTTATAGAAATAAGGGCTAGTGGAAGCCATGCGCCGTCTTTGATCTGGTGAGGCCACGCGATCCCGTGTTGCAAGTCATATTGAGCGCGACTGCACATGGCTATCCTATGCTTTACCCCCTTCCCTCCTCACCCTCACTTCCCTTTTCAACCCCTTGCTATACCGTACTGTGCATGGCTATTCTATGCTTTATCACCCTCACTTCCCTTTCCCACCCCTTGCTATACTGTAGTATGCGTGGATATGCTATGATTTACAGTCTCCCACCCTCCTCACACTCACTTCCTTTTCTCTCTTTTTATACTATACTGTACATGGCTATAGACATTTCATTTGGCATTTCGTTCTTACAGAGAAGATGAAATGCCAGGATCGGAGCAAATAGCCGCTTTCAAGCAGCCTGACAAGGGCTCCGGCCCTGGTTACATTTGGCAAGGAAGTCTTCATTCAAACAAAACACGTACGTAACATGCGACGTAATAAGTAATTATTACAGTGATATCAAATAAACAATCTCAAACACAAGTGCGTGAATATCACATTGACATTACAATGCATATTATGCCTATTAATAATGCCTTAAAAGCTATGCTATTCTTTACCCTCTCCCCTATTTTCCCTCCTCCTCACCCTCACTTGCCTTTCCCACCCCCTACACTATACATGGCTATGTTATGTTTCACTCTCCCCTTTCTTCCATCCTCCTCACTCTCACGTCCATTTCCAACCCCTTGCCACACTATGCTATACCACACATGGTTATGCTATGCTGTAGTACTACACATGGCTATGCTATGCTGGGTGATTCCACGTAAGATCGAACAAACGATGGCTGGTCGACCTCTCATATTTATTTCAAAATTTTATATATTATTGCCTGATGAGTGGAAAGAAGAGATCCGCAATTTGTTTTGCCGCCAAAAATTTTTTCGAACCACAGGAAATCAATAATGACGAAGAGGTGGAGTGGAGCGCTCATCCGCTCTGCTGTTTTGGCCAACTTTCGTTATGAATTGCACAAAATATATTAAAGTTAGGTAGCTGAAATTTATTTACCTAAATATATGCATGTTTTTGCTTCTGCTCAGGTATTTTTAGTTTTTATGTGTAGTTAGTTGTTTTTATAAAAAACCTCAAAAATGGCCCAATCGGCAAAATTTTCTTTACTTTGAAGGTCTTTATCTCAAAAAAGCCTTGTAGCAAAGGTACAAAAATTTCGCATTACGTTCTTCGCATGCGTATCTACCAAACTGCCAAATATTGTACTTATATAACTTTTCAGTAAAGTGATATGATCGGGCTAAGTTCAAGAAAACACCGAACAATGAAAACTTCTGACGACAATTAAAAAAAAGAACCCATTTTTTAAATTTCTTAAACTTTGTCCACTTATTCTCCTCCACATCAGCTTTCAGAATCATTAAAAACATGTTGCATAATGTCGTTGCACTAACAGTTACGGCCCCTCCAATGAGACCCTTAGGCAAGGATGGGCAATTCCGACTTCTTGCTGTATAAAATGCATGCAGGATTGAATTTCTTTTTATTAAAAGGTCAGCAAGCACCTAAAAAGGTGTCGCCGGCACTGAAGACGTTAATTTTGAACTTATTTGGTCACTGCAGCGGCCACGAGCGCGGAGCTACCGAGTAGGCGCGCGCGCACCCGAGATGCTCGTTGTAAGAGACGGCGCAGTGGGAGCTCGTTCTCGCGTCCTCAGACCGATTGAGTTCGAAACAGCAACACCTCTCGGGTGGCTTGAACGCACGTGCACTGGAGCTTCGCTATTCTATCCACCCTCTGTTCGCATCTCAGCTAGGCGCTGATAACACGGCGGAGGTGGAAGCAAGATGAAAACTCTATAAGGGAGCTATGAGCGCTCGCTTCACGCACGCTGCTGCCACAGAAACTGCGCTGCGCCAGTTGCGATCAGTGGAAAGCATGAACGTGGCGATCCAGTGGCAAAGCAAAATATGGATTGTCAAAGGAAAGAAAAGCAAAACTATCGGTAACCGGATGCGCTTGTCTATATTAGATGTCGGCAGCAGACGGCGTGAACTGGCCGCGCGTTCGGTGCGCTGTTCACACTTCATTCGGCGCAGATAGTTCTTGTGCTTTGCTCTTACTCTACTCCTCCTGTACGTCTCATGAAGAGAAAGTATAGCTCTGAATGAGTCTATTGTGGAGACTACCTTTCGAAGCACAAGAAGGTTAAAGGAGTACTCACACGAATTTTAAAAAAATTTCGGATTGTTGCTCTAAATAAAAATACTGGTGTCGAGAAACGTGAAACGACTATTGTGGTGCCTGGGAATGCATCCTATATATTTTAATAAGCGCCACCTTAAAAAGACACTTTCGGTTTCGATATCGAGGGGGTGGCTTCTCAGTGTCGTTTCATAGCAGTGTGACGTCACGGAGATACAGAAATTCGTGACGTACTAGCGGGAAATCCGTCATCTGCTCGTGGTGCAATAGACAACGATGAGTGAATTGTCGTCCAGTGACCCTGACAGTGATTTCTACGATTTAGGCTGCATGCAGGACGCAGAACTCGCGAACTCGGAGGAACTGTCTTGACTTGTCGGGATAATGTCCTTGCAGTGTGCCTGGCTTGCAGATGCTCAGCGACGAAAACTTCTAAGTCAAATTAAAATATTTTATACGTGTTCTCCGACTCCAGTGCGTGGACAGCGTGGACACTGCATACCAACGAAGCAAAAAATGTCCCTTTTGCGATGTCTCAAAATCGTGTCAGTACTCCTGTAATTATTGCAAAGGAGCCAAAATTTCGCAGAGTTACCGACCTAGACATAAATGCTTTGAAGGAACGTTTAACGCCCGAAAGATCAGTGACTGTAAGTGAGACGGACTACTTGTGCTACGCGTGCTTTTGCTACCACTGCAATGAAAGATCTTCACGGAACGCACAGTTTAACGATGACATTCTTATGCCCCCTGAAAAAGAAATCGACGCAATTAACCAGATCACTGCGACTACCAGTGCACGTGCGTTCAAGTCACCCGAGAGGTGTTGCTGTTTCGAACTCAATCGGTCTGAGGACGCGAGAACGAGCTCTCACTGCGCCGTCTCTTAAAACGAGCATCTCGGGTGCGCGCGCGCCTACTCGGTAGCTCAGCGCTCGTGGCCGCTGCAGTGACCAAATAAATTCAAAATTAACGTCTTCAGTGCCGGCGACACCTTTTTAGGTACCTGCTGACCTTTTAATAAAAAGAAATTCAATCCTGCCTGCATTTTATACACTTGCTGGGCAAGAAGTCGGAATTGCCCATCCTTGCCTAAGGGTCTCATTGGAGGGGCCGTAACTATTAGTGCAACGACATTATGCAACATGTTTTTAATGATTGTGAAAGCTGATGTGGAGGAGAATAAGTGGACAAAGTTTAAGAGATTTAAAAAATGGGTTTTTTTTTTTAATTGTCGTCAGAAGTTTTCATTGTTCGGTGTTTTCTTGAACTTTGCCCGATCATATCTCTTTACTGAAAAGCTATATAAATACAAGATTTGGAAGTTTGGTAGATACGCATGCGATGAACGTAATGCGGAATTTTCGTACCTCTGCTACAAGGTTTTTTTGAGATAAAGACCTTCAAAGTAAAGAAAATTTTGCCGATTGGGCCATTTTTGAGGTTTTTTATAAAAACATCTACACTACACATAAAAACTAGAAATACCTGAGCAGAAGCAAAAACATGCATATATTTAGGTAAATAAATTTCAGCTACCTAACTTTAATATATTTTGTGCAATTCATAACGAAAGTTGGCCAAAACAGCAGAGCGGATGAGCGCTCCACTCCACCTCTTCGTCATTATTGATTTCCTGTGGTTCGAAAAATTTTTTGGCGGCAAAACAAATTGCGGATCTCTTCTTTCCACTCATCAGGCAATAATATATAAAATTTTGAAATAAATTTGAGAGGTCTACCAGCCATCGTTTGTTCGATCTTACGTGGAATCACCCTGCTACCACTTCGCTTTGCACGGCTGGGCCGAGTTTTCTGCGGTCGCCAGATGCGGCCCTACCTGAAGCTTCAACAGCTCCGCTGCTAAAAGGAGAAGTGATCCGGTATAAAGGAAAAGCGCGGTGTGTGCTGCCATTTCAAATACAGGATGAAAAGTCAGCGCTCCTTTTAATGCAAAGAGCGCAGCAAAATCGAACGAATGATGATGACGATAATGTTTTTGTTGCTGTTACCACAGACTTATTACGGGCACGAATCGGGTGGTATTATTAAGGAAATAATAATGATAATAAATTTAGAAATCTGTAAACTGAAACATGAAATAAATAACAATAACAGTTAAGGTTAGGTGTTGTAGATCGAAATGCACTGCGCGCAAACGACGACGACGATGTTCGCGCCGCATAAAAAAAAGCAGCTCGAGCTACGTGGCCAAAGCGCTCGTGCCACTTCATCAGGGACCCTCGAACAGCGTCGGTCAACAGGTGCGTTCGACTACCACCCAAACGCAGTGCGAGAACTGTACAACCCGTGACAGCGGCCCGGTGAAGGCAACGTCGGAGTAAGTCAAGGCTCAGAAGGTGAGTGCTCATACACTGCAGGAAAAGTATGAGAGTGTGAGCAACATGCAAATTGTGTCCATTGGGAAGATTCTGTCTGCCCTTGGAATGCTTACCTGGTATCACCCGCTGCCAACAGTACTGCGACCGACGGCGATGTCGAACGAGGAGGGGTACAAGGGAACCACACTGTTGGATGGTGAACCGACGTAGACGAGACGGGTGCGAACGCAGTTTTTATTCCGCTGCTGTAGCTACACAACACCGACGTTCTCGCGGCATTCAAACCCTACACCCCTCCCCCCCCCCCCCACCCCCCCCCCCCCCGTTTCGGAAAGTACAGCTTCACTCACTTCCAGATTTCGGTAACTACTAAAAGAGCGACGCATGTCGTCGCACGTATCGGGGAACGCATACCTCGAAACAAGTGCCATGCTCGGAATTCGCGTTCCAGAACGGAACGAAGTGCTTTCGAGGTCGTCGGCTGCGTGCGGCTGGCAAGTTGCAATATATAGCGTAAATCTGTTGGTACGAGGTTTAATTGGCGACGCTTCGTTAACATTGATTTTTGGCTTCCCGTGCGAGTGGGGCGCGCTTCTGAGCGTGATTTGGTTCGTGAGGAGGAATTGCGCTACGTGCCACGAGTGATTTTTTTTTTTTTTTTTTCAGCTGTCAGGTACCAACGAAGAACCCCCTGCACGTGCATTTTATGGCGACATGTTTTAGTTTTGTAACACGTAAGCATGCCTTGCCTAGGTCTCCAGGGAAAAGTGTTTGACAACGTGACAGCGCAAGAAAAAAAAAAGGATACTCTGCAAAACCGTACCTTCTGCGTGGGTGACTTCACATTAACTTTGACAACATGCTGTGCTTTTCCCCCTTTTTTTTCTTTTTTTATGTGGGCCTTTAACAAAGCAATGGCGAGTTTTCCGCATTTCACATCCATCGAAATGCAATCCGCGACCTAGTGCTTTGCAGTACTATACGCCCGGGCCAGATAGCCACCATGGCGGTTTCTTATTTCAGCAATGATTTATTATCGTTTAGAGTTAGACAACATTAATTTACAAATCTTAAGCGGAATTATTACGCCGGTTAAGCTGTAGGTATATTCAAGAACGGCGTAGTGTACTTATCTTCCGCGCTCCATATATGTCCCGAAATACAGGCGCTTTTCTGATACCGACGTTCGAGAATTTTGTGTTTTATCTTCCGGGTATGTTCAGTGAACTGAGGGAGCAAAGTGATTTCTCTGAGGTCTCGCCTTATATACCAGTTACCGCGCGCTCGGCACACTTAATTACAAGAACATCGTCACCAAAGCAGAATAATGTGTGGTACACTCGGCTGGTCGTTTTAGAATGTTATGAATATACATTCGGCTAGTTCTTTAGAGCACCATGCTCCCAGCTTAGGGGGCTCTCGGGTGCTCACCTACGACCTCAGAGAGCGACCGAGATCACGTGACTACCGCAGCTTTCGTCCTGCCGTGACGACAGCGACTACATGCGCGGTATAGTTCCTAGGCTCCTCCGTGCTTCGTTTGTTTGCAATCGAAAAACGCGGCGACATGTTTCCGCTTCCGGCCTCCGAATGCTCTGGTACAGTGTACTAGAACTGCTTCTAGTTCACTGCAGCTCTGTGACGAGCCGCTGTACGTTCGGCTGGGACACGCTTTTGCTGCCTCGGATCAAGAGCGGGCTCCGCGTTGCTGCAATCCGAGTTAGAGAGAGGTGGCGACCGGCCGAATGTATGCCATACGTATAGTGAAAAGCAGGTAGTGGCAGACGTCATGGCCGTGACTGGCAGACGCTGGCAAACGTGTGGCTTGAGTTATATTTGAGAAGTTCTTTTTTGTTTTGTTTTTTTCGTGAGATATAAACGGCGCGTAAAGGCACAATTTGGGAAGAAGTCTTTTCGGACGTCTTTCCAAATGCGAACATAGCACAATTTGGCAAAATTTCTGAAGGCCCATATGGCAGAAAGATTGCAGTAATATTACCGCGATTCGAACACCTTACACAAATGCCTTTGCTTAATATGTAAACCAAATTTGGTATTAAAACGAGATACGATACTCTCAAAATAAATTTTTTGACCAACATCTCTCGGACGACATTCTACGATATTCGGAAGGCTCCCACGTGACCCATTTTTTTTTCTCGCCGAAATATTCTAGCAATTCACTGTTTTCAATGCAATAAATCAGCACGAATTTTTTTAATACATTTGACATGGTCGCGAAAATAACTGGGATGTTTGGCGTGGAAGAACCCGATAGTAACCTTCATGAGAGTACCGGGTTTTTGTTTTTTTTTAAGCTGCAATTAATCTTCAGAACCACACCTACCTCAGTCATTGGCAGGCGTCATTGTTGACATTCTAGCGCTCAGCTTGGCCGCCCGAAAACAGGTTGGTTTACTTGGTTTAACGTGCCAAAGCGACTCGGGCTATGACACACGCCGTACTGGAGGGCTCCGGGCAATTCGACCACCTGGGATTCTTTAACGTGCACTGACATCGCACAGTACACGGGCCTCTATAGCATCTCGCCTCCATAGAAATGCCACTGCGGCGGCCGGGATCGAACACGCAACATTCGAGCCAGCAGCCGAGCACCGTAACCACTGAGCTACCACGCGCGGCGGCTGCCTGAAGATAGGGTAATTTGACAGTTACGTGTATAATTAAGCGAGTTATTACGTTAGTTTACTTTGTTAATGTATATTTCATTATTGATCGAAAGCTTTGATTATTACAGACGATTAATTGAATTTCTCGGCTCAGCTAGAGCGTGTCGAGGACGGGGTCAAAAGTTGCAATTTGCATTAGCAACCTAAAATAATTAAAATTTTAACTAGCTCATATAACTTCACAAATTACGCTGACGGCTGACAATGTCCACAATAGAATGGCAATAACAACGTCACCATGACTTAGGAAGTTTTCATTCTAAGAAGCTCGTAGTGCCAAAAAAAAAAAAAAAGGAATTCCAGCAACACGAGACACCCTTCGCAGTTCAGCGCCCCGAACCGAAAGAAAAGAAAAGTGGTTTTCATTTAACAATTCGCATCGCAACCATCGTCAACAAATGCTCGGCGCGCAGTCGTGATGCGCTCTGACAAGCCGGCGTTTTGCACCGTATATGCGCACAGTCGCCGAGCGGCAGTAATACATCGAGCACGGCGGCACTTCATTCGGAACGGCTAGGCGACCACATAGCCGAAGAGTGCACGCTAGAAACGGCGGATCACGATGCGCCGCCACTCAATCGACAGCGCCGCAATATCAAACGTGTCGCGAAGCGAGAGTGGGGAAACAACACAAGCAGGCGCGACCGTAAGCGGAAGCAACACAGCACGGTGGCGGCGGCAGAGGCGTTATATATCACGTCCTGTACTCCAGCGGCTCGAACGACAGCCCCTTCGCCAACAGTCGTTCGTATAACGCGCGAACCGAGAACGACAAAGGTCCGCTCGCCGCCCTCGTGAACCTTCCTTGTTCTCACGTTCGTTAAATCTTCATGTACGAGGAAATTTATCCGAGATATTGGGGCCAAATGTGACAAACCGTGCCATGCCACTGATCGCCAGACTTGCGAGAGAGCGGGCAACCGATGGGCATCGGCGAATCACCATAACCCATCTTTTTATTACTATTTTTTCGCGCCCGCCCGCTCGGGGCACGAAAATAACGCGTCTGCTACAGCCCTATACCTAGCCTTCGATGTGCAGAGGGGGAAAAAAGGGGGGGGGGGTTGACAGGTGCTGTTGTTAGCAAAACAAAGCACACCGCGGATGGCGACTTCTTGGGACGATAATGCGATTGCAGCGGAGAGTGGCGCTCACTGCGACCAGACTCGCAGCGGTGGCTATAGGTGACAAACGCGTACGAACCGACTACGAATTAGATAGGGCTCTGATATCTTGCCGCGCAGTAGCAATATTCCGTAGGACCGCAAAAATTAACGCTTCACTTACGGGTCACCTATACACGTTAATGAACAACGAGTCAATTTGTTCAGAGCTCTCGAATCCTGCGGCACGGGTGCTCCTTTGATGAACTTAACAGAAATAAATAAATAAATAAATAAATAAATAAATAAATAAATAAATAAATAAATAAACCGACTGCATCCTAGTATATACACGTCCATCAGCATAATTTCAGCATCAGCATCGAATTCGATTAGTCAGGAACGCGTAACTAAACTTGAAATCAGAAAGAAGGTGGAATCCGTCTACTCTGCAGGCGTCTCAGGCGGATTACGGACGCACACAGCTAACCTCAGTTGTACTTGGAGTGAACGCGCCTCAAACACCGCTTTTGTTTCTCCTCCAGATGACGCTGGTCATTTCTCGCTGGAATTTATTATACTCAATCCGGCTTCCTTCCAAAACAGCCCGTTATACTTGAGGCGCGAGGTGAAATGTGTCCGCACATTTCAGGTCAAATGTGACTGCCGGCGTGCAAGCCTTAATGCAGGGCGAAAGCTCAGCTATCATAACAAAGAACACAATCGAGCCGCCTCCATATCGCTATAATTGCATATCGGGTCTTTGGTGACCGTGTTACAATAGCGGCCGCGGCGGAACGAAGGTCCCTGAGGCCCTTCAGTTTATTCAGAGGCGAGAGTCACGTTGACTAAGCCACTTAGAATGTCGGCGCTAATGGGCCGGCTGCGGAAACATTTGAACGCGCGCAATCGATACCAGCACGCGCATGAGGGCGCGGATTTCATTACTGTCTGGAGCTTGATTAAATGAGCTCGAGCTGGCCGAAACGTGCGAAGAGATTATTCGCCGCTAATTAATTGGCACTGCTTCGTATATAGATCGATATACTAGAATCAAGTATACACAGACAAGTACTATACTCTAAACGAGAAATTTCAATTTCACGGCGCCATAAAATTATGATTCCACTGTTATCCACAGCGCCGGCACAATATACGTGAACGACGTACCGTGCAAAAGTTGCCTAAGGCAAAACGTGCGCCAACGAATACAGTCAAAATAGAGTGTGTCGAAGAAAGTTTGCAGGCATAGCTGGTTAGAAGTTTTGAAGTTTGTGAAACGTGAGCAATCGTATGCGAGACTGGGGATCAACTTTGACCACCAGAGGTTCCTTAAGCATCACTTGAGTACTCTAGCGTTGATGCACTTCCTTCCCATCGACATGCAGCCTTCGTGGTAGGGAATCGAACCAGGGTCCTCGTGCAACATCGTACAGCCACCGCCATAGGCGTGCGCAGGGTTCCCCTTCAGGGGGGGGGGTTCATCGCAGCGCCCCCCCTTCCTATTAGGTCGATATATGGGGCAGACTTTGCGCCCCCCCCCCCCCCCTCTTAGGTGACTAGAGGGGGCGGCCGCCCCCCTGCGTGCAAACTAAATACACCTGCCGATTATCTATTTGCACGCATGACGACCGGTATATGCTGGCGCATGGCGGGTCGATTCCCGCTTCAGGAGTTTTTTAATCGTTCCCGCTAGAACGTTCTATCCTTTTATGAACACCGCGGTTGGGTGCCCACGGCGAAGCATCACCACGCGCGTTCAAATGTAAGGATTGTCATGCTGACGCCTGCAAGTCAAGACTTTTATGCGATCTGCCGGAGTTCGAGATGCGTGTCAAGTTAGCTTTTCGCCGTACGTGACGACACCACGGTGTCCGCTAAATTAGTGCGCATGAACCTGGTTTTTGTATAGGTGCACGGGATGACTATTTCATGTAATCGCTTGCCAATCAATTTTGAATGAAAATTACTGAATGCGATGCCGCGATATTATAATGTTCAAGAGCGTTAGGAGCATAAGGACGTTTGACATAATATGAACATGCCCTTCAGCGTGCTTTTGATAAACATTTATTTGGCCGCGCTTGGTTGCGTAATTATAGCCTTCTTGTTTAGGCAGTTATCGGTAAATAATAATTGCTGGGGTCTTAAGCGTCAAAACCATGACATGATTATAGGGCACGCCGTAGTGAGGGGACTGCGGTTCAGTTTTGACCAGCTAGGGTTCTTGATAACGCGCACCTTCGTCTTAAGCCCCCATACTCTGTATAAGACGGTCAGGAGCAGTGTACTTAAACGTCGGCGGACGAGCTCTCACTGGAAAAGGTAATGGGCGTTAACGTCAACAGCATCCATTATATGGTACGAGCTGCGTTATCCAAACTAAGGTATTTCAGTATACAGGCTGCTCCATCCATTGCAGATAAGGCACGGGTAGCGGACCGCACGCCAAATTCATTTCAGCCAACGGTTAGCTTGCGTATACCAACATAACGCGTGCGTGGGTTACAGGTCCAGATCTGAATAGGTATATATGAGAGCACCTTATGGACGGGCAATCTTTAGCCATATGTATACATAAAAGAAACTTCCGATATTCGCGTTCTTTTTTAACCCTTTCGCGTCTAGCAACCAGATTTCCGCAAAGGAAAAGGGTGAGAACAAAAAAAAAAGTCAGTTATCGTGCAGACGCGACATCCCGCTTGCTGCTTCGAGTAGAAAAATATCCGCATAACAACATGCGGAAGAAGTCATTTGTTCGGACACCCAGCGGGTGGGATATGGGAAAGCGTGAACGTGCTTTCTTCGACGCATCCCGCGAGCGCCGAAATATCATCGACTAGAGAATAAATAAATACAAATAAAAACGGGCGGAAAGAATGCGCAGCAAGCGTGCGAACCCCCATGCAAAATAGCGATGCATCCAAAATAGCCTCGAGAAAGTCTTTAAAGGAGACTTCTTTCCGCAACCGCGCGTCTTTCCCACGGCGCTGCAGCCACAGGGCCCGCTCAGCATGCAGCTCGCGTGAGCTGCGACGGAAAAACGGAAATGACGTAACGGCGCCACCTCGCCAGGAAAATAAGCGGTCGGCGCGGAAGCCGGCGGTAGTAGGTTCAATCGCCGACGGTTGTGGCCACCCGCGCACAGCGCAGTGCTTTTCCGGAAGCGACCGACGGCCGTCAAAGACAAAGGGGAACGTCGCACACCCACGTATAGGAGGGTGCGCTCCCGCGGAGCGGAAAGCGACCAATAAACGCGCGCGTGCGTGAGGTCTTGGGCCGCCAAACGAGGCTCGCGTCAACACGAAAACCGCTGGGCGTGTATGAGAGAACAAGAGTTGGGTTAGTTTCCTCACGTTCGACGACGTGTGCAGCGCGTACACCTGCTCGGAGAAATTTGCGGAAAGTAGGATATGAAGTTCCATCCACGCGCCCACCGCAGCTTGCTGTTCTTCAACCTGTCCCGCGGCGACTGTTCGGTGGCCTACGCGTGCTCAACGCGAGGTTGCAGAAATGCAAGATAGCGGTGGCATTCACTCAACATACACAGAATGTAAAAATGACAGCGTACTTAGGTTTGGGGTGCTCTTTTAAAGAACGCCATATTGTAGATGGCTCTCCGCTGATAGTTGTCCTATAGAAGACATTCTACTGTTTGGGGACGTTAAACACCACCAATCAATCGACGCACCATAGTGCACTTGCCACTCCAGTCAAGCGCGCCCACATTCTGGCTCATTTCCAATGAAGTTTTTTTTCGGTTCTGCGGATGTGTACTCACTTCGCTGAGGATTCCGTGTTTCCTAAACACTGAGCACATTAGTAAGGTATATATAACAGTAATAATAATAAAAGGCTTCAGCCAGTAGCCGTCAGAGATATTCTAATTTCAGTGGTTAAAGCGCACTGTACTCGTCGCCACGCACCAAGTCATCTAAACTGGTTCCACAGTCAAACGAACAAAACAAAAAAGATTCGTATATTACGGGTACATATAGGGTGTTTATTTTAGACAATGCAGATATTTCAAATCGCCTGCGATCGGGAGAATAATACCGGTGGGCTCGAATACTCGAAGCGGCGGATATTGTTGGTGAAAGAAATCGAAGTCCATAATCGAGTAATTAACTGAACTTCACTAATAACTTTTAATAAGTTACTTTACGACACATATCGCAATTGACGAATCGTAGTCAGCGAGTGTACAAGGTATATCCACCGGGAAGGCGCGAATTTCGAGATATGCGCCATCAAATTGCTGTGAAAATGCACCCTGTCCCAGTTACACTTTTTTTTTTTTCATTAACAAACCGCCTGTGTATTTCATCGCAAATTCTGAGAATTAATACTCGGTGCTGGTGACACCATAAAAATTCGAAGTGAACACATCGCCTTGCGAAGTCACCGGCTACAATTCGAGAACTGCAGTATAGCCGCAACGTAATCAAAACTAATTACAGAGTTTTTAATTAGTCAATCATGCGCACGGACTCCTTGCGTAACGAACGTCCGCCCCTTCGAATAATCGAGCGCAGGGACTACAATTATCCTATCTGCAGCGGGCTTTTTTTTTTTTTAATCACGTATCGTCTAAAGAAAACGCCAGGTATGTGTATAACCGGTGCCGCCGTATTCTGGCCATGCATAACATTACATCTTGCATCCTCGCAGCGATACCCCTTTGGCTCCAATCGCATCAGGACAACATGCGCCTGCTGACGACCGTACCCAATGGAGCAGTGCCAGGGGCCCTGTCGCACCGAAGCCGACAACGTGTTCCCAGTCCGTGGTTGCCAACGTAAGCGACTTCGCCAGGCACGATCTGGACAGCTCAGCAGTGCCATGTAACGCTCAACCTAATGAAACCAAGGAAGGCATAAGGGACGTTATGTGTAGTTTTTAAATGTAGTTTAGCAATTATGACGTAAGTGGAAAGCAATTAAAAGTGGACTAAGAAAACAACTTGCCTTCACGTACGGAACGAACCCGCAATCTTCGGATAACGCGGTAGGGCATCGGACGAGACGCCACTTTTAAAGTTAGCGAACATCGGAACATAACACTGGAGTTGAAATGCCAGACTTGGCGTTTGGGCATTACAGTGACGTCATGACGGCGAAATGTGTGTATAAATGAGGCTATAGCTATGATGACCTAGTGTTTACAAACAAGAGTACGGCCAGTCTACAGCAGCAACGATCGCAGGAATGGAGCGAGCTATATGTCACGACGAATGTACAGGCTGTTTCACACTGAGAGGAAAACTCGAAGCATATTGCAATGCGTTTTCCCCTCACTGTGAAACGGGCCGGGTACAGAAACTGATACATAAAAACAATTATATACAGAAAACTGTTTAGGGCGCTTGCCAGTATTCGGACCTTCATTTTAAGAAAAAAAAATATGACACGCCCAAAATGACGTTATGGAGTTTTCGAATAAGAGCCCCAAAGCGCGTTGCGTGTGCTGGCTTTGTGCACGCAGCTGGAGTTGCGAGTTTCTGAATATAGGGTCTCAGCTTAACGTTTCCATCTGGCACTTGCAGCGCCGCGGCGACCAGAAAGGCACGATGAATAATAATTAAAAGCTAATACAAGAATTTGCCTTCGGTACACGCAATCCTTAAAATTGTTATTTAAGGGGTGTAGTGGTAATGAATTCACTAGTAATCACCATCGATTCTGTAGGTCCGCATTACTTGCAATCATTATACTTGGCTGGTAAGTAGGGTAGGTTTTTTTTTTTTATCATCACAAAAGGTCCCCCTACAGCCTTTTTGTTTACTATGTATGTGATTTTGTATATGCACTAAATAGCGAATAAACTTTAAACTTCTTCAGTCAAGATAATCCCAACTTTGAGTCACGAGCTGCTAATTTCGCACATAAAACGAAATCCAGGGGGCGCTGCGAAGTTAAGGCCGAGACAGACGGTACGATTTTCCATGCGATGCGACGTCCGACGCGGCGGAGGGGAAACCGGAATGGTGACCTTTCATAGCATCAGACAGCCACCATTCCGACTGCCGCACCTGCGCGTCGGCCGTCGCATCGCATGGAAAATCGTACCGTCTGTCTCGGCCTTTAGGCAACACTGTCAAAGATGGAGGCTGTAAGAAGGTCCATGTGCGGGTTGTTGCTGTTGGAAGTGCTACGTTTCGTAGATTGCGATGACAAAACGCGGTGTGTCAGCGCTGTGTCTCGTGTTTTTCTTCCTTTGTCCTTGTCTGTGTACGCTGCAACGTTTCCAAAAAGCGGTGTTTTGTCGAAGGTGAGAGTGTCTTTGCTGCCGAGTACCTCATTTTGGTTGTCGCGAAGGGCAAGATCGACGATGAAATGAATGTTGCACTGTTCGTGCACGTAAACGTCTGTTACGAATTCGGGCGCACAAGAAATCCCAGCGCCGCTGCGAAGTGTTTTTACCGAGCCCGTGATCTCCGATGGCCAATGCTCCTGCACTGCTGGATTTCTAGCGAAGTGCAAATACGCATCAACCGTTCTCATCTACTGCTAGGTAATTGCTGCAGCGCTGTCACAGGCCGCGTCAATCGGCAAGGCAGAGGAGCTTTTCGACAGTGTTTCGTAGGCAGGTGAGCTAACACAGTTCGAAATTCCGAGTGGGCATCGTTTATAAAATGCTAATTGCCTAGAGCAACACGGCGGCACGTCAATATATTTTTGCAGCGACTTAGTCTGTCAATTACTAAATCCAAAGGCTGAGGCGGTGATTTCGTGCTACCTATTCGGTGCGGCTACAAAAAGAGGCGCTGAGAAACAGTGACTACTAACTGCTAAAAAACGATGGTAGGAAACTTGCTGACCATTCTTTAAAGCGGATAGTCTTACTGATTTGTCTGTGTGTTCGTGTGTGTGTCAGCTGATCCGCATGCGTGAGCAGAATTGGGGCGGTCGCAAATAATTCTGCTTACCTGCTGCAACACCAGTGTATCGTTATAGGCAGGTGTAAATTGGGCCCCTGCAGAGCTCACTGAACCCTACGATATGAGACATCGGCCGGGCTTTACCACGTACGCGTGCCCACAAGTGAAGGCAATCGAGCACATAGCCTATGAAGCGCAAGGCACTAAGCTACTATACGTCCTAATATAGCGAGCATCTCTTGTCTTGACGCCATTTCCAGTGCGCGTACGTACGAGACATTTAACGCCAAGCGGAAAACACGTTGATATCAACACTACAAAGATTTCGATTTTGACCGCCGCTGTTGCACAGTGCTTGGCTGCTGGCCCGAAAGACGCGAGTGGGACACGTGCGGCGGTCGCCTTTCGATGGAGGCGAAATGCTAGACGCCCGCATGCTGGGCAATTTCAGAGTACCCGGAGCGCTCCACTACGGCTCTCGTAGCTTGGATCACTTCGGGACGTTCCCATCCACAGGATTTCTTGATGCCGTTCGAAGAATGCAGCAAATTTTTAGCACAGCGACGTATTACTCAAAATTGTTCTTGAAGTGCCGAAGAATAAACAAACATCGTCGGAGTAAGTTTGTTGATGCGAAGGTTGGTTATTTAAGCCGTTCCTCGCCGTTCATTCAGAAAACGGAAGCCCGTGAAAATATAATATCCCATCTTTCCACAACGCCGACGTGCGTGGCGAAACGCGGGAAAACTGCTTCGCAACGCATCTTTCTTTGCTGGCGACGAATCCATCCAGCAGAACCGCTACCGCACGTGCGAAGGTGAATGTCGTCTGCTACTTGGACATCAACAGCCTGTTTCGCGCGCTCTCCGCTAGGTGGCGTATTGGCTCAAATTATTCGCAATTAAACCTATCTTAAAAAGATGGGCTAATTTTCGACCAATCTTTGTTGTATGCCTTAGATGGGAGAAAGCGATAGCCTATACTAGCATTTATTTTTTCATAGTGTCATCAGTTGCTCTGAAATATGGTCAGCTGGGACTTGGCCGAGAGCCGTCGTTTCGATGGGCACCGCCATGTTTCTTTACGCAAAGTTTTTTGGGGAAGTTTCGGGGCCCTCTGCTACATTCTCAAAATAGCGTGCCCGACGCAAAACCCAAACTCTGTTTGCGACTCGCGCATGCGCAGTGTATGTGTTTGGGGCCCCTATTTGATAACTCCCGCCATGAATTAAGCTGAACTAACAAGGTGCTCCTGACTGCTGCGTGAAATACTGTTCAGTAAAAAATCGCGCAACTGGAATCGATCAAGCCGCACTGACCAGACAAGCCGCGCGTTAGACACGAAATTACGCGCCTCTGTAGGCGATAAAGACGCGCGATCATTGGCGCATCGTCCATGTGCAAGGCCAGGTTGTCTATTCGAAAAGCCGCCTAAAACAGCACATGCTCAATACGTGACCTCCATGCGTGGTCGAGACCATTAAACGAATGTGACAAACTCGCATCGCCGTTAACATCAAACCGGTAACGACAGGAGGTCATTTAGCCACATACGACGTCTTTTCTCCGCTCTTCTCTACAAGAGTCAATGAAGGCGCACGGAATAAGTACCTCTCGATCGCCGTCGTCTTTGCGGCCACTCACTCCGACGGTATAGGAAACAACGCTGGATTCCGGCGGAAAAAGAAAGTGTGGACAATCCAAGTCGTTCCAGTGCCGTTCCCGAGTATAGACTCCAAAGAACGCAGCCGCCAATAAACGGGCGTTGCAAAGTGCACGTAATTAACAGCGAAGACGTCCCCGTCGCAAAAGTAACCCAAGCAAACGCAAAGCGCCTATTTCGATCCCAGGCCGCGGAACGAATTAGCTTCGCAATTAGCAAAGCGGCGCTATAAGGAGAGGGGGGCTCGGCTCTGCTGCTTCGGGGGCGGCGAGGGCAAACAGCGGTATCCTCGTCCGATCGCCGCTGCCCGTTGGGACGCAACTGCGCGCTCGTTGCGCTGTGCCGGCCGCTCCGAGTGTGCACCGTAGGGACCACGGGAGCTTCTGCTGCGTCGGCAGCTGAGCCAGACGGTAGCCGTGCGGCACCCATCTCAGAAGGAACGCGCCGACCGATGTTCTTTTTTTTCTTCTTTTTTTTTGTAACTTTAGAGGGTGCGCTTGCACACGAGGATTGCGGTGTGCCCGCTGAAGTCACGGCTGCTTCAGAAGAATTATCTCCGGCTGCGTACTATAATAACGACACGCTACTCACGGGCGCAACAACGGCTGCAGCGATCGTGCCGTGCAGACCGTCGCGACGGCTAACAACGAAACCGTGTACAGGTACATCCATTGAAACGGAGTACCCGAAAAACCCTTACGTGCTTTCCCTGCAACGGGTAAGCGTCGTCATACGCTCTGGTGCAAACGAACCGCGCGCATTGAAGATTTAGAAGAAAAGGTGCTGCTCGCTCTATCCTTCCAGGCGCGCGCCTCCAGAAGAACAAGGCAAGGCGAAGGGGAAAAGAGAGAGGAGGCGACGTTGTGCCGCGCGAGGAAATGAGGCGCACCTTGACAACCGCAGTCTAATGGTTCGCGAAAGAAAAATGTGAAGCGCAGCAGCACACGTGCATTCACGAACCGACCAGGTATGAAACAGCACGAAAACCCACGGTCAAAAAGGACGACAAGGGCAGGCCTGTTGTGCCCGCAAAGCACCCCTGCGCTTTTCCAAAGCCGAAAAATCAAAAAACAAAAGCGAAATCCGGGAGGCGAAAAGAAGTGGAGCCGACGCTCGCAACGACGCGGTCACGCCGCACGATAGAAAGAGCGGTCGCCCCCGCTGCCATGCTCAGGCAGACGAGCGCTGAAGAGATGCCATCAGCGAAGGACGCCGTTGATCCGACGACCGCGCAAGCCGCTGCTGGTTCGCGGGGCAGCGTCGTGGTGGTGGTATATATAGGTAACAAAGCCAGCAGCATCAGGACAAGCACAGCGGAATTGGCGAGCGTTGTTATTATTATTATTATTATTATTATTATTATTATTATTATTATTATTATTATTATTATTATTATTATTATTATTATTATTATTATTATGCGTGTGTGCATGCGGTAAGGAGGGAGGAAGGTGATTTTGCATTTTCCTTTTTGTAAAGGTCTGAAATTTCGAAGGTACAAGAAAAATTAAACATCAACATGCCACTAAAAGATGCGACTGATTCGGCAGACTTATTTCGCAACGTTATTCCAGTCTACTTAGATAAAACGACCACGCTTACTACAACGGCATACGGTAAACCAGTGATACGTATACGTACGTTTATAGCGAAATTTCGTTCCTTACCACTCCGTTATCAAGAAAACTTAATTAAAATTAGAGGGCTAAGAAGAGGCGGCATGCAGTCTCTATCTGGCCCTGCAGGATGATCTACGCATGGCCCCTCAATCGAAATACACTCGCACCGGTAAAACATTAGTATAGAAATAAAAGAGCACGTCCAATTTGTTGATGCCGATGAAACTCCGTTCAAGATGGTCCGGCCTTCCAGGATTTTTCTCGGAGCCTCGAGCGGGCCTCTTGAAAAATGACCCACCCCGGCTCTTCTTGTGTCACGTAAGAGATATCTGAGACTCTCCGACCTCTACGACGCGCGGAGATTCCACTCGATCGCAGCGGCGTGCAACGACGCACGGAACAATTAGCGATGGATAAATGGATCAGTGGTTTTTCGTACATCCGCGTGCGCAGACGATCGACGAACAATTTGCCCAGCGGAGTACCACCGCCGGTGCCGCGATATATCGATCATCGCGGCGGTGTTTACTGAGGATCGTGGGCGTACAAGCGAGGTTCATTGGTGTTCTTCCTCTGTGTGTCCTACGTGCGGAGTCAGGAAACGTATAAACAACGCTCAACTGCTGAGCCGACCTGATTGAGTGTCCGTCTGATGTAGTGCAGTGTCACCAGAAATCGACTCGTGTTTTGTGTACGACAGCAGCGTCCGCACTTAACACGGTGGTTAGCCGGGCTTGTCGGTACTATATATACTGTTACGAGTATATCAACGTAAACCGCGCGAGAATGGGCCGAGATTAACGGGGACAAATGACACAGGCGCTGACATCCGTTAAGCTTTTTTTTTTTGCTAACGTTGTCACACAAAAGAGTTTATTGCATAGAATGGCAGGGGAATATATCCAGTGAAAAAGAAAAAAAAATGGGTACGCAAATAACAGCGCTTCCAAACACAAGAAGGGGGGTACTGGGGTGTTAAATTTCTCAGATATGCGCTTTCTTTGTCAAGTTACCGGATATATGCCGAACTTGACGAGTGAGGAGCCGCGTTTGAAAATTTTAGAAGCTCTCACCTTACGATAAATCGACTGAATTTTGGGTTGCACTCGCACGACACAAGAAGTACAATGAGGTGCCTCGAAAATCCGTTGCATCAAAGCTGTCTTGAATCTCGTGTGCGCAGGGCAATCGTATAGCACATATTGTCGCAGAGGGCGGATTTTGCGATCCCCCTCTTCGCTAGCCTTGAGTTGCCTAATGAAGAGGCGGCATTGCCTTCTTCATCTGAAATACAAACAAGACAGCAGTTCGGGGGAAAAGATGGAGGCTTCAAGTGATGAATAATGTCGCTGGAGCCGACGTTTCGACAAGCAGACTTATCGCTGCCTTGATGAAGACGAGTACACTTGTCGAAACATTGGCTCCAGCCACATTCCCTGTACCGAGGATTTTTCATCGCTTCCTCGTTGTCACTTAGAGCTCAAGGCGTGTCTACGCGTTCGGTAGCAGTCCCGTCGAGACTTTGGCGCACTTTGGAAACACTGCTTCCAAAATGTGTCGCTCTCCCTTTATAACGTGACCGCCAAGATGGCGCCGTGCACCAGCACGTGTGAGCTCGGAGGCCTAGGTAAGATAACCATCCACACATGCGTGCAAAAGCAAACGAAACGTCTTCTGTAAGCCGTAACGGTATTGACAGCACCAATTCTAACGTCCTCGAGCGCACCGAGAGATGTGAGCGTATATCACCCATTCTGAAATGCCGCTTTGCTGTATATAGCTCGTGCATCGCAACGGCCAGCATTAAGCAGCTATTAAAAAAAAAGTCAGTGAATGGCGTTTGCCGCATACAGCCTCAGTGCTGAGGGGCGACATCCGTTGTACGAGTGTCGGTCCGATCAGATGAACCGACATAACTACAGCGGAGGCCAAATACATGGAACCTAATAAGCTTTCTTTCTTTTTTTTTTCCTATCGTAATCATGGCCAATGTCAGCAAGTGTGAGTTGGTCGAATGTATATTCACTTGTGAAAGCTCTGCGTTATGCAGACACCACAAATTTCAACTCGAACCGCTGACGATATATATATATATATATATATATATATATATATATATATATATATATATATATATATATATATATATATATATATATAGGTGGCCGTTACCGTCCTATAGGCTTCGCGAGCATATATATGCACGCACTAATCTGGCCTTCCCTGACATTGGCCACAGCGAGTTCCCTTTTTTTTGCAATTTTACTTTTAGATGTTACCCGCAGCCGAGAAGATCGGAACTTTTAGGACAACTGAGCACTGAAGACAGGCGACAAACACGAGCGAAACTTGTTCGCACTCGAGTTTCCGTATCCGATTGACAATTACCGCTGTGATCGTCTCGTTATCGCGGCGATCGCTATATGGCGTGCGACGCTCGTGCGCCGGCCTAGAGTAAATGTATAAACAATAACTTTACGCCCACCAACCAGCAAGCACCCTAACATAGGATAAATTTTGACGCACTCCTCTGGTAGCGCCAGAACATGTCGTTCATCACTGCATCCTCCAGTCACCCGTCAACTGCACGTGGAAAACAGCCAGCATACCAGCGCAATATGACACGGAAACGGATATAGTGATAACACCTCGCGACTCCCTCTTTCTGCTAGCTTTCATCTTGAACGAGGAAATATTGTTCCTATACACTCGCGAACAGCTTACTCTGACAACGAACGAAGGGAAATACGGAGACGATGCGAACGCCGCTCCTGAGAATATAGCCTCAAGGCCTCATGCGCGTTTAAGCTGGAGAACATTTTCACTTACTAAAGCGTATTTACGGTCATAACACACACTCCAATAGGTATTTCGCAAAAGCCAAACTGTCGCAATGTGGCTGAATAAGTAGACTCAGTACCCGAAAAAAAAAAAAAAAAAACGCGCTGTCAAGCTCTGACGAAAAACTTGGCGCGGTGACTTCTCTTCAATGTAACGAACTGAGGCCGTCCGGATATACGCATGTACTTCGCGATAACCCAATACCCTGCAGGAACGTGACAGCGAAGACTGCAGGACAAGAATGTTGAGACTCCTAGTTCGATAAACTTGAGGAGCATGCTCGCTACGGTTATTGAGTACCAAGTTATACATTCTACAGTTCACAAGGGAAACTTGACAGCGTCGGTTTGGCAAAGTGACTGCACAGCTTCTACTGCCTCGTATTGCAAGCACACACACACACACACACACACACACACACACACACACACACACACACACACACACACACACACACACACACACACACACACACACACTTTACGCGGTATCGACATGTTTCAATTTGCTTCTAGCGAATACGCCGCATTTCAGTATGTATAGTCCCACCGGGTGCTTCACGTCACTAGAACTAAGGATTAAAAAAAGTGGTTAAGCGCAACTGAATGAAACCATGAAAATGTGGCTTACTGTCATGTGGCGCTTCAGAGGCGTAGCCAGGGGGGGTTCAACCCCCCCCCCCCCCCGAAATTTTTCAGTTTTGCTTGCGTATATATACACGCGCACATACAAACGCACGCACGAACATACATAAAGTATGGTTGAACCGAAAAAAAATTTCTGGCTACGGCGCTTGCTAGGTTATTTTTCGTATTGCGCTTAATTGGTTAATTAACCCTCTGTGCGACAGCGGGACACATACGTCCCACTTTTCCGTCCGCAGGAAAACGTTTATCCCACATCACCCGTTGTAATTAGCACAACGATAAGTCACTCATATCTTACCCAAGTTTTCGTATTGTCGAGGAAAAATCTTTCACCACACTTTCGAAGGGCGGAAGTAGTGTTACAGTGACGTTGAATTTCGATTAACTTTTCATGATAGCTTCTGAATTTTCTTATTTAGATAGAAAGAGCCTACCAATAAAAATACCGGATAATTTCCTCTTCTTGTTTTTCAGAGAGGCGATTTTAGCTTCCAGTCATCACGTGTTTTTGTAAATTTGCAGAATAACTTGACCGGTAAATGCATCGAAACGATCCCCTCCGATATTGCCACGCTCATTCCTCAGCGTAATTGCCGATATTGGTGCGTGGAAATATTCTGCTTGATATCAAGTACCTCATGATAAGTAGGCGCACATTCAGGTGCAACAGCTGCAGTGTACTCGACAATTTCGACAGCCAAAGCAAGGACAGGCAAATTGGCAAAAAAAAAAAAAAAAGAAATGTTTGGTGCATGCGGTGAACTAAGCTTTTCAGGAACAGACCACGGCGCTATGACGGCTCACAAGAGGCGCAGGTGCAGGTGGTGTTCTACTGCTGGAATGAGATCCCCACAACTTTCCCCAGCACACCTTGAGAAGCGATACTCTGCGCCACTTGCTTCGGCCGTTTCATCCCAAATACCCGTTGATGCTATCTCGAGATGATGCTTCATGAGACAGTGGGACAGTGCTTTCCCACTTTTTGAAAACTCATGAGTCAGTGGGACATATACGTCCCACTTTTTTTCAGTAAACTAATGGCTTGATTTTGATGAAATTTGTTTTACACTATTTCTTTGCAGCTTACATGAATATACTACAGCCGGTTTTTATATGATCGTGTCAAAAATATAGGCAAACATACAAACGGTTAACGAAGACCAGCTATGCAATTTTTTTGAATGTTCACATTAGGGCCCAGCGCGTTTCGTTACATTGTAGAGGGCAATCTAAAATGACAGATCCAATTTTTTGCGGCAACGTCCATGAACGCCGCGTGGTGACTTTTTCCGGCGTGTAAAGAAAGCCAGAGAAATACAAAATGAGATCCCCGTGACTGCGCTCATGCGCTACCGTATACTACTCAGCCGTGCTTCTAGCGAAAGAACTGTGAGCCCGGACCGTCAACCCAGGCCCGTAGCCAGGGGAGGGGAGGGGAGGGGGGACCGCCCCTCCTCCCGGAATTTTTTATACATGGAGTTTTACCGAAAATAATGAAAGTAGGCGTTTTTTCTCAAATAGTCAAGGCTTTCAGCAAGTGCCCTCCCCCCCCCCCCCCCCCCCCCCGAAAAAAATTCCTGGCTACGGGCCTGCGTCAACCTATCGCTTATCAGGGACGACGGCGACTCCTTGCTGTGGGCCGCCGTCAAAAGTGCTGGCGCACTGTGAAGCCGATGACCAGAACCGCGGCTGCTCATTTCGCCACCGTCCGCGCGCACGGCTCTTTCGCACGAAATAAGGTTGGGAGCTCTGCCACGACCGCTGGATGGAAACGCGTTTCCATCCAGTAGCCGTGGCTCGGCAATACGGTAGCACGTACACGCAGTCACGCGGTTTTATTTCGTATTTCGCGGGCTTTCCTTACACGCCGGAAAAAATCACGTAGCGTTCATGGACGTATATATAACCACAAAAAATTTGATCGGTCATTGGGGGGGGGGGGGGGTACTTTGTAAGCGTTCTGTCACATAACAGAGGCGGGCACGGAACGAAACGTCACGAGAGGACGAGATGAGCCGCACGGGATTGGTCGACGCTCTTCTGACGATCAAGACGTGAGAATAGCTACAGAACGAGCACAGAACGGCCGGAGCATTTTTTTTATATATATATACACTAGAGGGAACTCTGGTTCGAAGCTCCCATGGCGGAAACGCATGGCGCTAGTACTCTGGCGCCATTCGTTGCAGCTCCCATACATGAGAGCTGAAACGCATGGCGCTTCAGCCAGCATGGGAATGATGGGTAGTACACGGATTTCTGTAAACTTCGTTGTTGTTTTTTTTTTTTTTTTTGGCTCCGCTTGGCTCCGCGTCGTCTGCATCCGCTTTGTCGCAATATGAAGTTCAGCAAAAGTCAGCAGTTCCACTTCACCACTGTAACCTTTTTAGGCTCACCAATTCAAATCTGGTCACGAAGTTCACAACGGTCCATTCTTTTATCCGAAACGAACGCCAAAACACAGCAATAAACAAGGCCACAAGTGCGTTCGAAGCCGTAAGAACGAAGATTGGGCAAATCCGTGTACTACCCATCATTCCCTAGGTGGCTGAACGATCGTAGCGCCAGAGTTCCCTCTAGGTAATTGTAAGAAGAAGAATAACTTTTATCGAGGGAAAGGGAAGGGATCTAGCAGCTAGATGGGTGGGGCCCTATGGCCAAGGCTCCACTGGCTTGTGCCGCCAGCCGGACATGGTCCAGAAGCGCTACTATAGTGCCTAGAATATACTATAGCGCTACTCTATGGGTTGGAGGCCCCATTCTGTCGATAGAACGGATACAAAACGGTCTCCGGACGACTTGGATTGGATCCAAACGTAAGCGCTGGGGCCAGAGAATCGAATTAGCCTGCTTTGTGCCTGGCTTACCCCAATCCCGTGCCGACAGTTTGTGAAAATCGCAACCAGCCGCCCACAACCGAACGATGGATGGTTGGATGGATGGATGCTATGAGCGTCCCCTTTATAACGGGGCGGTGACAAGTGTGCCACCAGGCTCGTCAAAAAAAAAAAAAAAAAAACTTTACTCTTCTTTTTCTTAGCGTTGGCCTAGTGCCTTTACTTCAATTAAAACTATTTTACTCCAGAAAAAAAAAACAACTAAGTTTTCAGCTCCGTTCTCTGCCCTTTGCGGCAGAATGTCTTTTTTTTTCAATAATTATTTTTGTCCTTTCTCTCTAGTTTTCTGCCACCAATACTCTAACCGTCTCTTACTTATTTCAATCGCAGGTGTGTTCAGCTTTCCATTGCCTCTAAAACCCAAGGCGTCATGTAGGCTCGTGCCCAAACGTACACCTGGGTCTGGGTGGATGTCTCCACATTCAATCAGAACATGCTCCGCCATTTCCTAATCTTCCCCGCAGCAGGTGCATTGTTCTTCTTTACTGAATCTCGCTTTATAACTACGCGTTCTAAGGCAACCCGATCTCGCTTCAAACAGTAAAGCGCTTCCCATTGAATTATCGTAAAATGCCTCCCTCTTTATTTCGTTTTTGCCCTTTCGGTAGTTACTCAAAGCCGTTTTTTCTCCATAGCTGCCGTCCAGTAAATCCTCTCCGCCTCTCTGACTTTTCGCTTAACGCTCTTTGTTGACATACTGCTTACACTACCAGCCGTATATTTACTAGTGAGCCTCCTAGTTCTTTTTCTCCACTGTGTGTCCACGCTCTTCCTATAGAAATAACGGAACACCTTCTCTGCCCATCTACTCTCCTTCATATTCCTTAGCCTTTCTTCGAACCTTATTTTGCTCTGAGCCTCCCTCGCCTCAAAACCTGGCCATCCCATATCGCCCTTTACAGCCTTATTTGTCGTCTCCCCGTGAGCACCCAACGCGAGGCGTCCCACAGTACTTTAATTTATATCCATTCCCGATTGCACCTCTGCCCTCATGCACACCACTGAGTTCCCAAAAGTAAGCCCCGGAACCATTACACCTTTCCACAGACCTCGAAGCACCTCGTACCTATTGTATCCCCAGAATGCTCTGTGCGATGATGATGATGATGATGATGATGATGAATTGTGGTCCTGCCCTTTGTAACGGGTAGGCAGCTGTCAAGTGCCTTAACCAAAAAAGAAAAAAGAAAAAAAATGTGATAGACACACACATAACGAAATGTCACGTTTGCAACAACCAGCCATCAAATTGCGACGCCACCTAGCGTCCACTCAAGACATTAACACAAATGAATTGTTAGTCGTCGCGCTCTTCAATTTCAAGCTTTGAAAAACAATGCCTGCCAATATTGATGTTCAGCTATAATATTTTTTTTTACTTCTTCATGCACTGAAGACATTTCTGAATTCCCTCAGCTCGCCTATTGGCTGTTTGCTCCCTCTCGTGCCGTTTCGTTCCGTGCCCGCCTCCGTTCTGCGACAGAAAGCTTACAAACTAGCCCCCTTGGTATGTCCTTTACAATGTAAAGAAACGCACTTGGTTCTAAAGTGAATATTTTAAAAATCTGCATCTAATCAAAAGCAATATAAGAAAATACCATAACTAGCGCCACGTGACGACAAAGTACATGTCATTGGTTTCATTCAGTTGCGGTTATAACCACTTTTTTTAACCCTTGGTTCCAGCTACGTGAAACACCCGAGAATAATGCTACGCACTTTTGGAAGCTACTAAATAGCAGACGAGCGCAAAGTCGCAAGAAGCAAATCCAATACACTTATCCTGTCGATTATGGCCTTGTTCGGGCCAATACGAAAGACTAAACGAACGAAAAATGGGTCATTACAAAATGCGCCTACGTAAGAGACTAACCGACGCGAGCGCATTCCTTACCAACCGACGATCCTGCCGAAAAGACGCTCCGGCCGCGACTTTCTGCATGCCGAGCCGGATGAAGCAGTGTGGCTGCTTTAATAACAATGTCTAGACCTCCCATCACAGCCCAGCGCGCGAAGAGCGCGCGCCGCGGACAGATAGAGCGCGTGCATTTCTAACTTTTTCTTTACTAGCTGCCGGATGTAGCGAGCGCTAAAAATCGGCGTATCAGAAACTCGTTTGCGCCTGATGCACCAGTGCGTATAGCGGGATGGCCAAATTTCGCACCAGGGCGACCGCAGGCGGATCGATGGGCACCACGCGCGTACATCGTCGGACGTCCGCAATGGCGTCCTGGGGCCGAGCGCCTTTTGTGCCCTACAACGACGCTTACCCCCGCGCGTCGTGAAAGACGCCAGAAACGCCCACGGCGTTCGCACTTCATTCATGTGCCCAGCAGCTTCCCGCGCCCCGCCGTGCGCTGAGCAGACAGCTGGCCGACGGGATGCGCGCCAAAGCGTCCGCACTCGACGAGCCTTGACAAACCACAGCGTGACCGAGCTGCCTGATCGACACAAGCATGTCAACCACACGCTGGCATTCATATGTCTGTCATACCGAGCTCGTTAATTTCGTGCTTTCCGTACCCATGCCGCGCCGGAAGGAAGGCTGAAAATGAAGAGTACGATGAACGACGCTAGCAAAATCGCAAACACGTGTGCAACGCTGAAATGCAGATTTGGTATTTCACCGTTGTTATAAACAACTAAACACACAGCCGGGTCTTCGTTTCGCTTTCCGGCGAAAAGGCCGACAACGCACGCCGCCTCGGACATTTTCTCCGCGAGGGTTCAGCCCGCGACAAACGGATACCCTGCAGCCCACGAGCAAAGCAAAGGCGCTGGTCATCGCGTGCTTTGCGAGCGCTGCTGCCTACCGGATACATGGGCCGCGTGGGCGGGAAGCACGCTTCCCGCGGCTCCGACTGAGGTGGCCCCGTTTCACGCGAGCGAGCAGGTGTTAGACGCGCCCGTCCAGCTGCCAGCCGAGTCTCCCCTGCCTGAAAGCACTCCACTAAAGCTCGTTATACTACCTGCTGCTTGACACTGTTTACCCGGGCTTCTACGCGCCAAAACCGCGATACGATTATGAGACACGCCGTAGTGGTGGACTCCGGATTAATCATGACCACCTGGGGTTTTTCAACGCGTAGCTAAATCTTACACGGGTGTTCTTGCATTTCGCCCCCATCGAAATGCGGCCGCATTGGTCGGGAATCGAACCCGCGTCCTCGAGCTTAGCAGCGCGACACCTTCTCTGCAAAGCTACCACGGCGGGACTGTTCATCTACAGGATCCACCACTAGCTATGAGACGTCGTGGTGGATTCTCCATTATGAGCAGTTCTTGGACGTACGCCCAAGGCACGACACGCGAGCACTCTCCCTCAACGTCAGGAGAGCCTGAAGCGAGCGTCTTTTATGCTCGCCCCACAGATAAACGTAAACAGTTACGTCACTCATAGCGTCT
The DNA here is from genome assembly GCF_013339695.2 of Rhipicephalus sanguineus. NCBI lineage: Eukaryota > Metazoa > Arthropoda > Arachnida > Ixodida > Ixodidae > Rhipicephalus > Rhipicephalus sanguineus. Next base: position 213,662,718 of record NC_051176.1, on the reverse strand, counting down.
TCTAAAAACGTGCGCTCCCCGACAGTTCACTTTCGCCTTCCTGCTTGACTTTGGCCGGAGTTTCACTAAGCTGTAAAGGTTAGCAGCCTCACTTTTTTTTTTAATTTTTATGGCACACTTCAATAAATTTACCACTAAGATAAATCGCGTAGCGCTTTTACTTAAATATGTGAGTCTAATATGAGTGTTTACTCTTAATTGTTATCTCGAGTATTTTCAAAGTCACAAAGGCAACCCACAAGGAATAAGAATTATGTCGTCTTACCCACTTTTTTTTTAAGGAACTGCGGGTGCATTTCGTGAAGCACCCAGCACAGGAATGCAGGTACCGCGGCCGAGAAACGAACCCGCAGCCCCACGCTCAGCAGCGCAAGAGTGCAAATGAAAAGTCAACACAGTGCCCGAACCAAATGGACAAAGGCAGACGTCCATCGGGAGTCGTCATTAGTAGCCATCTGTCGAGTCACTTCGACTTTTTCTCTCGGATAGCAAATTAGGTTGAAAAGAGCGGGAGAAAGAGGGTTCGATCGATTTCCCGACGTGCCCGTCGCAATCGTTTCCAAAGTGCACCTCCCGTGACAGCAGATGCCGGTCGGTTGGCATTAAACTCGGTGACCCCACCGTATGTACAGCAGGCATCTTATGAAAACACGAAAGGGCTTCAGTTTCCGTGGGCCAACCCCCGATAAGCGCAAGCATACACATCCAAGCACTGCCCGATAACGAGCCATCGAGAGCAGCTACCAAGTGGCAGAGCGCGCTCATCTGCCTCGGGTGTTCTTAACGATTTTTAGGTACGCGCGTAACAAGCGACGGCTCCGGAAAACCTACGACACAATATATAGCAAGTGCGAAACGCTCGGCGCAGTGCAGTGTACTTCGGCACCGAGCGCACAACTTGAGCCAAACTTGATCCCGAGATAACACGGTAAACGTGGCGCGTGTGGAGATCACACGTGCCATACTTTCTTCGCTGGCTCGGGGCAATGTTTATCGAAGAGATACGATTACTCGCCTGACACCAACGACCGCGGGAAACATGGCCTGTCTGGGCCATGGTTAAACGGACACTGCACCAAATTCGACACAAATTTAGCTAATTACGAAAGTTTGATTTTAGAATTGAAGAAAAAATTTATGGCAACAATTTTAAAATCAGCAGGGCGCTGTTTCAGTGACAATTGTTGGGGTTTAACGACCCAAAACCGCGATATGCTTATGAGGTATGCCATAGTGGAGGGCTCCGGAAATTTTGACCCCCAGTCAAGCATTTGGGTGCACGTTCTTTAACGTGCACCCAAATCGAAGTACACGGGCCTCTAGCATTTCGCCTCTATCGAAATGCGGCCGCCGCGTGAGGGATTCGATCCCGCGACCTTCGGCTGGTGCTGTTTCAAGGAACACTGCTTCTGTTTTGTTCCTTGGTATAGCGCAGTCAAGCCCACGATGTTTGAAGCACTGTTGATTACACGAGACCACACACGAAGGAAGCTTTTTTTGTGTGTGACACGTTGACGAATGGACTTGCGATTTCTTGCCGCGGACGAACGATACCGTTAGCATATGTGCGAATGTACAGATTGATAACGAGACTTGGACGTGTGCGTCTAAAATGTGCAAGTACGGTACCTGAATCTACTCCTCCTCGCTCAGAGACAGAGTAGGCAGGCAAGCTATGCTGATAATCTTTATTGGCATCCCCCTTTGAAACAGGGCGGCACAATGTATACATACTACGCCTGTCTCCCTTCATTTTTCTCGCCAGTAATCACCTCAACCGCTGTATAGTGTTACGCTCCTCAGCGTAACGCGAAATTTAGCGTACGGTAGCCGCCGGAAGTACAAGAGCCCAAACCGGATAGAACGCAAACAGGGATTGGGACGCAGAGATGGTTAGCGTCTTTACGCTAAGACGCTAGGTCAAACAACTTCCACCCACTTTGGAACCCAGAGTATCTGAAATATGGACGCCTTCCGCGCGTGTCTTGCTGTGTGAACATCCTCTCGTGGTATACAACTACTTTTCTGCCACATTTGTAAACCTCTGGAGCGTTGTTTCCATCCTCCGAATACAATATGTCACTTTCTTTTTGACGACTGCTGGTTTCGATTGCGGCCGAGAGCCCCGCCCCCGTACCGGATGTTTCGATGAGCCGGCACGAACGCGTCTGGCCGGCTTCCGAGAACGGCAGCCGTCAAGTGTGCGCCAGTATACGTTGCGTGTCGACGACGTTTGAGCAGCTGGCCTGCAACGATACTGAGCGCAAAATTCAGACGCCTGCTCTCGGTGTGGAGGCCGACTGACTACGCGAGTAGGCATTTAGATATTGGACGATTAGTAGCCTCGAAATTTCATTTTATTTTCCCCGTATTGATGTAGCAAACTTTTGGTGGCGATAGCTATTATGTAAATGTTAAAAACATAGGCTATACGCAACGCTTAAATATGAATACGACGTACCATAGCGTACATGGAAACACCGTTCCTCTATTATAGAAGATAATAAATAAATAAGCTCGTGATCTTTCGATTCCTTAACACGATTAGTACGAACGGCGCGTATGAGCTCCAGGTTGCTTTGGCCTAATACTTGATAAGAGCCGCTCCCGCAAGCTGAAGAGTCGAATTGAATGACTCTGGACGTGCGCTGCCGCAGAGTGGCCAGGAGGATGTGCAAGACGATATAGTGTTCGATACCTACTGCGCTAGCGGGCTGAAGATCTCGAAGGCCGTATACTCACTGTAAATATTTCACTGTCGGTCTACTTCATTTCATGTCTTAAGAATTCATCAGTTTCGAACGGTGTGTATGGCGCATGCCCTTGCAAAGTCATTTCTAAGCCGCCTCTCCTTACACGTCATTTTTTTTTTCTAACTGAAAGGAATTCATACTTAAATTTATTGACAGCTAAATGACCGCCATCATACGCCCATGTTCAGCGTGTTTCTGAATGAAATGAGATAACGACCGCTAGTGGCCGTTCCCGACTCTTCGGCGCATCAGCGAGGCTTGCGAACCAGCAAGTGTACGCAGCTTTTCGTTCGCAGGATATGTTTGTCATTGGTCGGCTTCTTCGTCAATAAGCCTAACGTCACGATTGGGCGCCACATGCCCCTAAAAACACTTCCCATTGTAAGAACTTTTATGACTACTAAGGCGGGAAAAACAGAGCTAGACAAGGGACGGTGATAACGACAGACTGCATAGAACGACTCTGCATCAGCGCCCTGCCTGTCGGTCTATCGCTGTCCCGTGTCTAGTGCTGTTTGTTCCCGTCTTAATGATGTACCAACCAGGCCAGTTAATTGTGCTCCTGCAGTTAATTTTCGGATTACGGGCACTGCACTCGCGGAGTCTAGGTAAAAAGGGCATCGAGCAAGCCAATGGTGACAGCGAATGTGCCGGCCGCCGCAAAGCACATCCTCTCTTTGGCAACGCGGCGATAGTCAACCTCATATACTTCGGGTACGGAAAGCCACGCTGCTATCGTCCAGCCGCCGTGACGATCGTGGGTTGCATCTGCGTTCTTGTTGGTCTACAACGGACGGCGTCCGCCTCGCAGGACAAAGGCTGTGGAGACGCAGTACCGCTAAACTGGTCGGCGCCCGTGTATTACCGGCGGCAGTGCGCCGACAAAAGAGCCTCGGGGGGGGGGGGGGGGGGGAGGGGGGGGGGGGCTCGGCGCCGCCGGCCTAATCAGGCACGGCGTCTTGCATAACGGAACATGCGCACGCTGCAACAAGGAAAACGCGGCCACACAGTGGAGGGCGCGGCACTAAAGCACTGCACGGGCCCGGGCCGGCCCGAAAGCCCGGGCCCGGCCCGGCCCGCGGGCCGGGCCGAGCCGGGTAAGGGGTTCTTGGATCGGGCCCGGGCCGGGCTCGGGCCCTTGATCTTTGGGCTCGGGTCGGGCTCGGGCCTGAGCCAGGCCCGTATTAGGCCCGGGTCTCATACGTATAGGTATAATTGCGTGTGTACGTTGTGCGGCTTTGTTTTAACACGAAAGTGTTTTATGCCGGGGTCCACCAAGACTTTCATGACGCATTTCCGTCACGGAAGTACGTCAGCAAAATGAATACCATCAGATGGCAAAGAAAAAAAGCAATAAAGAAAAAGTTCCGTTGGCGGGAATCGAACCCATGACTTCACGGTCCGCGACGACGGCTGGCGGGCGTTTAGCCCACTGAGCTACCGCCAAACACATTACGGAGGCGCCATGAACGCGCCTTTTATCTTTCACACTTGCCTCTCACAGTGATCTTGGATAGACGGATGCTATGAGCGTCCCCTTTATAACGGGGCGGTGACATCTGTGCCACCAGGCTCGAAAAAAAAAAAAAACAAAAACAAAAAACGCTCCGTTGCAACGACCGTCATACAAGTTTAATTTCGTCAACGCTTTAACACACCGTGAGGTGGCGGTTTTAGCGCAAGCCTCGCTCATAGCATCCATCCATATCGACAAATAGCTCTCCGACGCTCGCCTGGCTGTCGCAACGCGTTCTTTGCTCGCCCTGAGAGAAGTAACGGCCAGGCTATAAAAAAAAATAGAAGGAAGACACGACGCGCGGAGCGTTTCTATTCGCATTTCGCGACGCTTTGAAGGAGTGCATATCGAACATTAGTGTTTATTATGTGCTTGTTGATGGAATCTTTGCGCTGGATTCACCATATGCGGAGTCCACGTATATGTTAACTTCAGCTAAATAATGATCGTGGGCGTTTGTCGTCGGTACGGAGATGTGCCACTAGGCGTCAACGTGGGTGCTTCCACATTAGGCGGTGCTATATCTGCCAAACAACGATAGACATTATACAAGCTCTCATACACCAATGCACTGTAAATAATCAACTACTTCTGTGACGACACACTTCACTTTCGTGTTATACCGATTCCTATGACGGAGGGATCAACCAACCATCTTTTTGTTGTTTTGTGCGGTTTAACTTCCCGAAGCGACCCAGGCTATATATGAGACGCCGTCGTTGAGGGCTCCGGGTAATTTAAACCACCTGGAGTGGATTGGCGTGCACAGAAATTGCACAGTACAAGACGTCTACAATTTTGCTCCATCGGTATGCTACTCTGGATTTCAAGAAGCGCCTAATATAAGCTTCCGCCATTATAGTGAGTGAAAGACGTTCTTGGGTACCGTGTAAGGAAAGCAACGGTAAACTGCCTAGATTAGTGTATATAAGATGTGCGGTATCTAGGGAAACATTCCGAGTATGCAGCTACGCTCGGATGCCCGTAGACTGGTCAACACGACTTGTGAGCTCTTTTTCGTGCATTTTAAGTGCAAGATGCGGAGCGACTCTTAACCCAGGGCAAACGCCGTTGTTGATTTTCCCATTACTAGTGGTGATGCGCCAGACCATAGAGACACTCGTTTCCCCGAGTGGCGGTGGCGGTGACTCGGGGAAGAAGGGTGGGACAAAGAACCTTGTTGTTTTGAACGCGAAAACGTAGTGTAGGTTGGGTGCAGTTGCCTGCCGAGGCGTCAACACGACTGCTTTAATTTATGTAACGTTGCCCAGCCTTGGCGTATTCCTCCCAGAAGCAGCTAGAGCACGTTTTGTTTAACGCGATAGCGTTAAAGAGCTCGTATCGCAGAAATTCCGCCGTCGGCGTCGGCGCCGGCACCGTTGGTTGTGAGCGAAAAATCATCATCTTGTCCGTGGACCGAAAAATCGAAAAAAGCTGCAAATAAAATAAAAATGTTGGGCCCGAGTGAGAATCGAACCCAGGCCGTCTGCGTGGCAAGCAGGTGTTCTACCACCCAGCCACGCCTCTGCTTGGAGCTGCACCGAAAGTAACTTTTATGCTTCCCAAAAATACGCGTCCTGTATACAGGTGTCACAGTACGAGATGTTAATATCGCAGTTATTATTGCGTGGTACAAGCATACATTGCCATCGGGCGTCGCACCACGTCAATATCATAACGACTTGGTGGCTTAAAGACAGCCACCCATTACAAAAGAAACACACATTACTGCGCGTATTCCCTTAAGACCACGTAGTGGGTGCATCGCAGCTTCGAAAAAGGTTCTCGCGCTTAATTGCTCCTGGTTTAAAGCATGCTACCCATTACATAAGAGAAGAAGAAGAACGGAAACTTTATTGTCAAATCAATGAGATTTGAGTCCGGCGTCTTTTTAGTGGGCCTGGGCACCCACCGCGGACGCGGTTCCGAGACCTTGTCTCGAAGCGGCTTCCTCGGCACGCTGGACGGCCCAGAGTTGTGCTGTCAGGTTCGAGCTGAGCAGTGCGGTCTTCCAGCGCGAGCGGAGGCTGGCGGTGGAAGAGACGGATGAATCGGCACTGTTCGATTTGTCTATTAAGCCCTGACACTCCCACAACATGTGGCTAAGCGTGGCAACCTCGCCACACGAGCTGCATCTGTTTGTAGTGTAAATATCTGGATACATGGCGTGCATGAGTCTGGGGTTCCTGTACGAATCTGTTTGTAATTGTCTGTAGTGTACCGCTTGCGTCCTGTTTAGCCTATCGTGAGGGGATGGGTATACGCGTCTCTGTAACTGGTAGTGTGTCGTGATATCGTGAAACCTGGTCATACGATCCTCCCACGCCCAGATGTTTGCCGTACCCCGCGGGGGCTCTTGTTCCTCCGGTGATGCTCGGTGAGTGAGGCCTCGAGCAACACGGTGAGCCGCTTCGTTTGGGGTGCTCAGTTACATAAGGCACACACCTTATTGCGCGCATTCTGTTAAACACTCGTTGTGTTCGAAGTGCGCACTAGTGGCAGGATATCGCTATCGCGTTCAACTCTTAAAAGCGAAGCTTAAGCGTCCCCCAATTTTTCATTGCATTGTGCAATAGATAAAGTTTGCAGGAGACTTGCTACTTTTACTCAACAGCCCTAGCTCGTATGCAGTTGATGTAGACTCAACCTAAAAATTTCTGCCATGCGTTTTTCTCCACTTTATGAAGGTATTATATTTTGTAGTCGTTCTTTCAAATGCAAAAATAGATTGTGTGGTTAGCACTGCGTGCGTACATAAAAACAGCCAGCCATGACTCCAATTATATTTTATATTGCCCTGCAATTATTTCGCAAAAGCGTTACGGGCGTAATTAACTGAAAGTATACACAGTACCAATGAAAGTCGTGACACTGAAAGAAGTTCCTTAAACAATCTCTAGATAATATCTGGTGTGCGGCAGGTATCTTCACAATCACCAAAGTTTGGACAGTGTCTCCTTTATGCTCAAGGCATAAGTAGCTGAAACGGGCCGGGCCGGGCCGGGCCGGGCCCAAACCTTTCGGGCCCGGGCCGGGTACGGGCCACATTTAAGAACACCGGGCCGGGCTCGGGCGGGCTGGAGCATGGCGTTTTCGGGCCGGGCCGGGCCCGGGCCGGAAAAATCGGCCCGTGCAGTGCTCTACGCGGCACTCGCGGCCGCTTTCCCTCGACCGGGACGCCGTTTCCGATACCCGTACGCCGGACTAACCGCAAACGAAATCCCCGCGATTAAGTCTGAAAGCTAAGGAAGACTATTGGCAAGAACGGCGAATCACGGCGGCCAGTGCCGCCAGTGGTTCTCAGTGCGCCGTTCTCAAGGTGATATTCGTGGTACAGACGACAGCGTTGTGCGAAAGCGGGGCGCGTAACGTAGGGGCGAAACCCTCCAGCGTGTCGACCGTTATCAGCTCAAGACAAAAGCCGCCGTGCAATTACTTAATCGCTACGAACGGTTTTTTAGGCTCAAACCAAGACACGCAGACAAGCGCACACTCGCAACTGAGTTTTATTTTTTCGATGCTTCGCTGCATATACCCTCACGCACACACACGAAAACACAAACAAAAGAGCTTACATGGAATGGAGCCAAGCTACGTCAGATCTCATCAACTATAAAAGTGAACTCGTTCTCATGAAGAGACAAAAGAACGCATGCACTACGGTCAGCGTTTCGGCTTCATCTGCATCGGTCACAATGCGCGCTCACGACACCTGCAGTTAGTTGGCGTTACCTTTAGCCCCTTCTTTATTCTCCGCGTTCAACAGTGACAGTGGCGTAGGCCGAAATTTTTTTTCGGGGGGGGGGGGGGGGGGGGGGGGCACGCCCTTGATCCGACGTGGGGTCCGGCCAGGTAAGTGTGGTCGAGTGTCATTTTGTGCTCTGTATACCATGGCAGAAAAAAATTTCGGGGGGGGGGGGGGGGGCGGTGTGCCCCCACCTCCCGTGGATACGCCCCTGAACAGTGACGGGAGTAACAAGCTCCCGGAAATGCATAACAACAAGAAACCGCAAGTCAGACCATATTTTTATACAAGCTCGTGTGAAAACCCGACAATACAATGATAATTGTTGGGGTTTTACGTCCCAAAACAACGCGGCAATACAAAAAGAAAAAGATGCTGACGCCCGTTCGTTAACCATGAGGGGGAACATCCCATTCATTCGGCTAAAAGGAGAGTTGGTCATGCATGGCAGGGTTCATTTCACAGCCAATCTCCTAGGCGTCAGCAGGGGATTTTCCCCGCAAAACGTGCAACTTTTCGCGAGAAAGCTCTCGCGGCGCTGCAGGGTACTTCAGTGCTGTGAACGCGAGCTGACAGGTGAAGTACGAGCGCGCTTGCTGGGGCACACGCCCGAGCAACACCATAAACCGTGCTACTCCACCGTGTGCGGTATGGGATTGAATGACGGGTCACTTTCGGTCCGATTCAAGGGCGTCAGCACCTTGGACCATTCACACGAAAACATTCTGCATCGTCGACACTTGGCGGATGCGCCAAAGAGCGTCTTCCATGGGGCCTTTTGCGTCTCCGGATCGTCAAGTGCTGCCAGACGGAAGGGATGTCCGAACGCTGGCTCAATCAGCCGCAAGGTTGTGCCTCGAGTTCATACGCACTTCCTGCCACTGATGGTGTGCAGCCGAGGGCTGTCGCAAAGTGTCGCGCAGCGAAGACAATGTGTATGCATTCTCCGGCCCTGGTCATCGAAAGATCACACGGGTTTTGATACTCAAGGACGGAACTCGATGGACAGCACGAGCCTTTACGTGACCAGCGATGTGCGAGGCCGCGCGACAAGTACAAGCCTCCTCGACGGACGCTCACGGTAGAGAATACTACTGTGAGCGTCCGATCGTTAGTGCAGGAGACAAAATACTCGCAGCGAAACTGAAAAACCGGCGTTACCGAAATTGCCGATCTACTCTCCCTTGCCGGCCTCGAGGGTAGCGCAGCCGGGTGGGAGATAAAATAGCGCACTCACGTGTGCACAATGGTGCCCAGCTGAATGCCGATTCTCATACACATTGACACATGTCAGGTGTGATGCAGACAATGATACCAGTCGCACGTACGCTGCGTTCTTACTTTGCCAGTGGCTTTTTTTTTTTTTTTTTGTCGTTCAGAGCTTCAAACCGCAGGCGCGCTTACCGCGCATGAAGAAAATGCGACAAAATTGGGGGTAGCACAGAAAGGGCCAAGACTAACTTTTTTATAAGCTGTCGTAAGTTCACACAGTTGCACTGTCGCGAGCACGGCGATCTGACCGGTTTAAGATGGAATACTGAAGTAGTGACGTCAGCTACAGTTGCAACGGTACCTGCAATCAGGGACGACAATTAACGCGCATACCATAGGTTTTCCCAACATTACTGTTCGAAGAAAAACGATCAACGTCCTCACACGTAAACGAAATTTATCCGCATTTTATGCAAACGGCGATCAATCCTGCGTGCAATATGCATGTGGACTGAGCAGCTTGCTAGCGTTAGCAATAGTGCGAAACAAACCCGACTGCGTGCAGCACTTAAAGGCGATATTATAAAGCTTGACTATCAACTCAAGTGATAACGCACTATTGTGTTAATATTACGAGCTCGACACCATGTATATCCGCTGAGCAATGGGGCCATGGGGCATAAAAAAAATGTGTAGGTACCAAGCGGTCTGCCTGATAGGCGTTTAGCTTGAAGCAGTATATTTACTTATTTCTCATCCTTATACAGTACTTCATTAACTAATGCCGGTGCAACTTGACCGCCAAGCTAAATGAAACATGGTCGAACCCACGCATACACAGGGAAAGAAAACCACACCGGCAGCGACAAGGGCGGTCCGTCGGGTGTTTGCTCACGCGAGTTTGGTACACATCAACTTCTTTAGTGGAGGCTTGAAAACCTGATCGAAAAACAGTGTTCCTGTTCGGTTGTCGCAACAAGGTAGTTACGTCTTCTATATGTCGCAAAATTAGTAACGCCCAAATCCTGTTACGAAGCGTGCAGGCGACTTGAACGAAGCCAAGTGAATACCTGTCGTACGACCACCTGTGGCCAAGCGGCACGTATACTTCCCCAACTGCCACCACAGAACTTTCTTCCAACACTGCTCGCCAATTTCCGAAACGTATTGCTTCGAACAAAACTACACTGTGAAAGCACGTCCGCACAACATTCCCATCAAGCCACAAGCAACAACGTATTATTACGCTGAGAAGTAACTTCTATCTAGCGAAGTTAAAAACTTTGTTCCCCCCTCCCCCCTTTCTCATCCAAGACTTACCTAAGAGCCGCTGCCGTTTGTTTCTTTTTGTTAGGGTTAGCAGCACAGACTGCAGTTGACACGAACAGTTTTCAATGCTTGCAGAAACACTGTCACACACTGCCGACGCCGCACCGTCCTCGCAAAACACTGGGCGCAACTCTTGCGACAACTTTGACACCGGACTGGGCCAAACTCTCAAGGAAACGACTGACGGAGTAGCGCGAGCCACCCTGCCGCATCGACCACCTACTCATACAGTACCGAAAAATGCCTGCGGCGCCATTTTGACGGCGGTGTCATCTAGCGGCGGTTGAGCGGACGAGAGACGCGCGAGCTGTGTCGTCTGCTACCGCGGCGTCTGCTAGCGCAGATACCGCCCCTGAAAGGTGCACCCGTTGATAATAAAGACAACCTTGCAAATTAGACGTGGAAGAAAGCGCACAATATTTCGACATCCAGGAATCTGACGGAAACATATATTCAAATGCGACAGAATCTACACCTTATATTTCTTGCCCGCTTCTCGATTTCAAAATCTCAAAAATACAGTAAGTACAATACCAGGCCAATCAGTAAAAAAAAAGCAAAAACGATAATTTGTTTTCTCGGCTAGCCGTTGAGATTACTTATTGCGCTAAGGTAGCATGAGCGATACAGGGCAGGAATACGAAATCATCAGCAAAGTGGCAAGTTGTATTTGCAGTAAAAGAACGTCAGTGACCAGTAACGTGAAAGTTCGCACAACCCTGCACACGTAACTGTGCGTGTTTTGAGCCAGATTTTTAAATAAACCTTCAGGCGGGGTGGTATGATACGCAGGCGCGCCGAGCCACGTGCACAGGTAGCGTCAGCAGCTTCATAAATACGTTAAAAAAATCATGCCAACGTACGTTTTTGTATCGTAAGCATGTCCTGGTGTATGAATCACAGCAGCATAGTTCAGCTTCCTATTCATCACGTATGAACTCTGCCTTTGAGATATTTTGCAAATGCGGCACGGAAATACGACGGGTAAACAAATGCCTGCCGCGACTGCGAAGTCGAACCTCGCGTTTCTCTTTTTCTTTTTCTAACTCTTTGCTGCTAGAACCCTAGAACCGCCTGAAGATGAGGCAACGTTACATTGGTTACATCACCAGCTCTGCCGGAGAATCTTTCGCGCACCGTTGCGTTTATTAGTGTTATTAGCTACCGCTGGTCGCGCCATCTCTTAACAATTTCTCAAGAATTCGTCGGCGTGATTCTGCAGGCAGTAAAAAACAAATGCCTTCGAGATCCTCATTTGTTCAGAGAGCCGTCGCTGGGGTGAGTTCTCACCATCTATTTCAGTAAATCAATATTCAAAACTTCTACTGCAGCATATAATATTTCTGGCTTTTATAAGTATTCAATCAATTTTTTAAAAAAAGTTACGTCATAGGTGCCATATTTAAAAACTTATTTTTTTAGTGCAATAAATACGATACAATTGTACTGCATTTTATATTTTCTAGCCTGTTTTTCATGGCATGTGAGTACTTTTAAAACCTTGACTATTAAATAAGTGCATCAAGTTCTTTCCTTCCTCCATGGTTGTCTAGAAGTTGTTCGCGCTCTACCTTGAAGTCGGTATCTGCCAGAAGCGAGAACAGATACAAAATGGCGACGCATATAAGCCGCTCTGGTTCAGCCGGCTGGCCGAAAAGCGCGCCACAGGGTCAGTACACGGGAAAATACTTGGGAACCAATCCGTCAAACCTTCTCAACTTCACACTGAACCGAACTGTCAACCTGTGAGTAGTTTATTATGTTCTTGAACACTGCCATGCTACATGGGGATTGGGACAATAGCGGGAGTGAACGACACGATTCGCTTTTCTAATCGCACCGTGTCCTTGGTGAATGTATATGAGGTCTCGTGCACGTTTGTGAATGACCTGTTTTCTTTCTCTAAGGTATCCTCTAACGAACTATACGTTCGGCACAAAAGAGGCGCTGTATGAACGAGACAGTTCGGTACCGGCGCGGTTCCAGCGCATGAGGGAAGAGTTTGAGAAGATTGGCATGCGGCGGTCCGTCGAAGGTGTCCTGCTGGTCCATGAGCATGGTCTCCCCCACGTATTACTATTACAGCTTGGAACCACTTTTTTCAAATTGTAAGTAGTCTCCACAAAGGTTGTGTTTTTAATAAGTTGTGTGCTAGAGTTCACTGCTCGCACCACTCGAGCATTGCGGGACCCTTATTAAAACACAAGGATTGTCTCTTCTGTAGTGCTCAGTCGGTGCTTAGAGCAAAATACAAGCCCAACGACTTGACTTGCTACGCAGACAAGTCCAAAGTCGATGTCGTTGATTTGTCTCGCCTTTCATTGCGAGTGGCACCTGCGCTGTACCGCTGTTAGCCTCGGAGATGCTGTTGATTCTTGGTACTAAAAGAAGTAACTCGTGAAACACTGAGCTGCATTTTTTTTTCAACATCCATTGACTTCTTTTTCCGTTAGAAACCTGTCGCTTCATACATGCCAGTAACGTGCGACAGACGTCTTTCTAAAGCTTCGTCGTAGTGATGTGTTAAAAGCACCGTGCATCATCCTGTGGGAGTCATGGGTGCCATAGTTGCAGCTTCTGCAGTGCTGCTGGAAATGCTCAGGTTGCTATATTGCTATTGATATAGATGGCTTGCATTGACGTCACGGAAACAACCATGTTGGAGCACCAGCATGTGGAGACGCGACGCTTGCGATGCCACATTAATGCTATCAAAATATCACATGCAGATTATTTCATTACACACGCACAGAGACGCTCCTGCCACGTCGTTTTCACATTGTCGCAATTTGTTTGTCATCAAAACCACCATCGAGTACCAGTACATTCAGAACTGGTGTCTATGACATCATGTGCGAGCCATCTTTAGCATTTCAGTATGGTCTTCCACTGGGGCCAGAATGCAAAAATGCATGTATACTTAATCTAAATGCATGTTACAAACTCCAAGGTAGTTTTAATTAATCCAGAGCCTATCACTTTGCTCAAGACGTGCTTGTGGGCTAGTTCGTTCGCCATGATACGATATGGCATTGCAGATTGAGACATGGATGACACTGCAGAATAACAGCATTTGAGCTCTATTCAGTGGTTTCCATGTTTTAATGTGCGCTGCCACATTTCAATATGTTGTCCCTCATAGCTTGTGTGTGTTTGCTTGAGATGCTTCAAATTTTATTTGATGTCCTCCTTACCTAAATGTTTAAGAGAAGTGTTTTGAAGTGCAATGAGATATGCAGTGCATTCGTGAACTTTGATATTTTTATTGATTTATGACCATGACATTGTTTTCATTTCAAGCATATTTTTCCTGAGGACAGGCACCCAAGTTATAGCTACACTGACATATTTTCATTTACACTTTTGTAGACCTGGTGGGGAACTCAACATGGGAGAAGATGAAGTGGAGGGACTAAAAAGACTCATGACCGAGGTGGGTTTTACAGCCATTTTGCAGTAATCTGACATTGAAACCGAATTGATGTATGCTTATCAAGTGACTTTTTTTTTTATGGCCCAATCATTCTGGAGTTAGAATATTCCAGACTTCTAAGCCAAACTGTTATCAAGATGTAATTATATGAATTGGTTAGCCACTTCCACTTCATTACTACTGATGATTCTCTGGGTGACAATTAAAATCATCACCTTGGTGTAATCATCGGTAAGTATATAGTGGCAGTAGCTTGCATCCTGTCGTACATTGGTAATGTTTTGTTTTGGGTTTCCGAATTTGAAACTTCAAGGACGCAGTTGCTTGTGGAATGCAATAACTTTGGGGTAGTGCTGTCAGAGGAGCCAAATAAGATATGAAAGCTTTTGAAAGAAAGCCCCACCACCACCCCTGGTTCTTTTTCTCACTCTTGCTGTCTTAAACAGTGTGTGTTCAAGAAAACCATAGAGCATAAATCATAATTATCTTCAATAAAATTAGGTGTATGCTCCTGGTATAGCAAGATTCAAGTGGTATTTCGTAATCTCCATTGGGAGCAGTATATTCTGGTGTGTCTAGTCCTGGTGCTGCAAGTCCATGCTCCTGCAATCTAAACCACTCATGGTCGTTGTAGAAGCAAGCATTTACAGCTTTGTGTGCACCTAAATGCTAGCAGGTCTGCAATATAATGTTACACAAGTAGCTGCTCACTCAATGTTATGCATGGGATGTTTGCTATCTATTCTTTTCAGCTCTAGTGTATAACCTACCGTGTAAAACCTAACCTTGTATATTGCATGTTAAAGTGGTGTGTATTGAAAGATTTCTAAATGACTCCGATTGAGTCTGGCGCCCAGGCTGAATGATGCTTGTGGGGTTATTGTGTAGATCCTGGGCCGGCAAGACGGTGTGAAGCAGGATTGGGTCATAGAAGACACTGTTGGCAACTGGTGGCGTCCAAACTTTGAACCCCCGCAGGTTAGTACCTAATCATAGTCAGTGAGTGTCATTGTGGGTTTGTTAGTATTTCATCTTGAGTGTGTTTAGTATTTCATTGTTTGTGTGTGTACGTTTGTATGTGTATGCGTGTATGGTTTTATTCTGGAAAGAAAGCCAAGTACATATGTATTATAACCCTACACATTCTACCGCTGATTTCTTCATTGTAAACCATTTGTAAACATTGTCGAGCCCGGAATTTGCATGACTGTTATACAGTCGCCGACCGTTTATTCGGACGCCGAAAATTCGGACATGCTCGTTTATTCGGACACCTTCGCGGCACCGCCACTCGTCCCACTGAAGTTATGCAAACTCACGACCGAAAATTCGGACGCCCCACAGTCCGCCGTTCGATTTTTCGGACTCCGGCTGGCTGATCGAGTGCGACGTTGACCGCCATGACAAGCTGTCAGCAATGTTTACAAAATTTTGATAGGTTGCCAGCACTGAAATGTTGCACTGGCTATAACTGGAGATCGTGCCAGTGTCAAAAATCCACGCATAAATTACCGATCTCGAAGGCTGTTTGTTCGCTACACGTAACGGTTGCCTTTTGGCTTTAGCCAGTCAAGTATCCACTGAACGGCTACCACGGCCGAACAGCAGGCCAAGCCAAGCCAAGATTGGAATCTGCTCGGTGCGGCTAGAGTGTACTAGAAGGTATACTATACTAGAAGGATCTAGAAGTGTACTAGAAGAACTTCTAGTACACTCTATTGCGGCGTTTGAGGAGAATGAAAACGCGTACGAGTACGACGCGGATCCTAATTCGGACAAAGAGAGTACGACAACAGAAGCGCTGCAACATCAATTAGCCCAACGTCGTTTCCTTTTGGCGTGTGAGGGTTTGCGTTGTCAGATGTTTCTGTGGCTAGGCCTGATCTGCATCCCGAGCTTAGTGTCCCGCTCCCTTGTTTGTTGCTTGGCGTGCGAGGCCTGATCTGCCGCTGCCCGTTCCATGTGCGCCGTCGGAACTAAAGAAACGCGGCAACTACAAGGCCGTGACGATGGCGAAAAAAAGCGGCGATTATTCACCAGGTGGAAGTTGCTTGGGAGTTTTCGCCGAGTTGGGCAATGAGATATCCGTCAGCTACTCGAACCAGCGCATGTGGACAGTGACTGCCGTGATGACGCACCTCCGACACCAGTCATCAAATGCGGATTTAGCATAGGCCGTTACAGTGCTACTGCCGACCATCACGGGTGGCCAAACATTGGCTGAAATACAGGCCGACTTGGTCGCGCGTAAGCGTACATGTGTACAGACGCTCACTGACAAGTTTTTTTCCAGCCGCTGGGCCAATAAAAGTGCTTTTTTTTCTGGTGAATCCGTTTTTTCGGACTCCCGATTATTCGGACTTTTCGGCGGTTCCCGCAGAGTCCGAATAAACGGTCGGCGACTGTATAGCAATTCAATTGAATATTCTTGGCACATGTGAGAGCAGTGTACGTAAGCATAGGGAATTCTTGTACTGCCTAGAGCAGGGTGTTCATGGGAGTGGGGAGGGGGTAGGGCCAAGAACTGAGCCTTCAGGGAATGTCTGTAGTTAATTTCATGAAACAGAAACCAACTCGCCGCGGTGGTCTAGTGGTTATGGTGCTCGACTGCTGAACCACAGGTTGCGGGATCGAATCCTGGCCGCAGCGGCCGCATTTTCGATGGAGGCGAAAATGCTTGAGGTCTGTGTACTTAGCCAAAACGGTATTTGCCGGAGCTAGTTGGTTTACAGCTAACACTGGTTTGAGTAGCAAAACTTAAAACGAGGGACAAAGAGAAGACAGACAAGGACATCACTGTACTAACAACTGAAATTTTATTTCTATGCATGCGGCTAAATAAATAACCAAAACACGCGCTGTCACCAACACGTATCTAACAGTGACTGGCGACTGGTGTCATTTCCACGAACTAGTTTTTCACACGCCAGAGAGAAATGAAAGTTCTTGTCAGAACCACTGACTCTGCACTGACGTACGTGGCACCTTCCTTCTCGATTTCTACTGCGGACACACACTGCGCAGTGTGTGTCCTGTCTCTTCCCTGTTCGTGTCTTCAAAGCGCACCCACATCGTTTCCATTTGTGAACAAGGCTCCCGTCCGGGAGCCAAAACGTCTTGCTTTTTGCTTTTATCGTGGTCATCGTCTAGTTTTAATTGTCTTCATGTCAGTTCCTGACCAGACGGGTTTCCGTCCAACTCTCGACTTCAAAGAACCCCCGGTGGTTGAAATTTCTGTAGCTCTCTACTACGGCGTCTCTCATCGTCATATCGTGGTTTTGGGACGTTAAACCCCAAGAATTATGTGAAACAAACTGGGTGCCAATTGTGTCAATGTTGGAAATTTAGCAGCATACCATGAGAGCCGTGACATCGTAATTTAGTGTGATGGTAAAAAGTATTTAAAAAATGCCCAGAAATGCCTAGGACTCGTGTTATGTGCGCCCCTAAATTTTTGCCCCAGTTTATGAAAAAGAAAGAAAACTTCTATATTTTGTGTTCCTAGTCCTGCCTTGCCAGAGCTGCTGCACGCTGCTGCTTTGGGTGATTGATGTGGCTGGATGTCACAGGCATTTTAGGCCGCATACAGAAAAAAATTCAGGCAGTAACTGTTTACTGTGGAATTGTCATATGCTGTGAAACCTTGTTAATGTTCACCTATTTTAATAGCACTAACAGTTAAAACATAGTTGCAACGAATCCCTGACCCAGTCTGTCTCCATGGTGCAAGCATTGGTGCGCATTGCGCCGGGCCCTTTTGCTATGTCAATGTGCCACTGAACTTGCGGCATGGCCAATGATGCCACAATGTCCCATAAAATGTCTTCAGGCTTTTCAGTGGGTGTAGACTGGCTGACTAATGATTCAAACCTCAGTGCAAGTGTGGCGATACCTTAATTGATAAGTACTGGAAAAGTGCGAAGTCATGAAGGCAACCACTGATTGACGCGCCAGTATGACTTATTGCCAACAACCCATGGCAGCAACAACCCATGGCAGTGAGCATGGTGTAGCACTGTTGTAGCTGTACTTTATGCTTTTAAACCTTAACTCGTGTTTTGGCATGCCGGTAGAACTTCCAAACTTGTGCTTAAAATAGGACAAGTGCCTCTTGGAATTGCTAGATTTCATACACCCTTTCATAAGCAGCCATCAAAATTTGAGAGCCTGAAAGGGTTCAGTTGATATTCTGGGGCGGGACGGTATGTCCCACTTTTGCTCATGGTCTCAAGTGATTCTTGGCATAGATGTTGTCCCACTGTTTTTCAGATAAAATACTACAAAATAATATATCATTGCAGGGTTGCTGCGTAAGGTATAATTCATTTTGAAAGGAGTAGTGTAAATCATAAGTACATTTTTTTAACGTCTCAAGCAGTTAATAAATTTCACTTGTTCAGTAGTATTTTGATTGTCTGTTGTGTGTGCCCTGTATGATTCAACGAATAATCTGTGCCTTTTCAGTACCCCTATGTTCCACCGCATATCACAAAGCCCAAAGAACATAAAAGGCTCTACCTTGTTCAACTTCCTGAAAAGGGTAAGACTTTTTTTTTTTTCCCCTTCCTCAGTTTATAGCATGTCTTGCACCCCAATACTAGTACAAAAGAAGGGCCAGGGGATGGGGAGGGTTATGCGCCGTACTAAAAGGACCCTGCAAAACATTTTGAATGTACTCTGAAAACATTGGTGACTTTTAGTTGAGGCTTCTCTGAACATGCAAGCCAGATATTGTAAATTCTCTGCATGCAGCAAAGAATTTACGATTTGTGTATGGATGTGAATGCAGTAGCAGTAACCTATAATTTTGTTAATTGATTGAAAATGTGTGTGCGGGTGAAATTAAAAGGAACATTTTGTGGGTAATTACTTGGATACACAGTAAACTCGGTTTGTGACTTGTCTTCTTGCAATTTAACATTGCCTGTACCTGTGCTTCATATTTCTTGCACTAATTTTTGTAAATCATTGCATATTTTAGGGCCTTGCCATTTGTTTTGCAGCACTTTTTGCAGTCCCTAAAAACTACAAGTTGGTGGCTGCCCCATTGTTTGAGCTCTATGACAATGCACAAGGATATGGCCCCATCATTTCCAGCCTCCCTCAGGCCTTAAGCAGGTGACTGCATATGCATTGTTTCTCTCTTTGCAGCTGAATCAGTATAAAGTGCCAGCAATTTCAGCATTACATAGAGCTTTGTCAGTGAGCTTTTTCGAAATGCCAAAATGGAACCCTACATGTGCCACCGTGAAGTCATCTGGTTTTACATATTCTTAACTGCATGCTCTGAGGCCTTGATATAAAGTCTGGGCTGATGCGAGGGCCAAACACTGTTTCACCTGAAGTGATACCTGTGCTTACATTATGCTATTGTCATAAATGATCATTATTCTGTTTTATTTAAGAGATCTGGTTAGAGACTACTTATAGAAATTTTGTGTTTTTGCTTTTCCCCCCTCTCCCACGCTTGGGTCAACAAACTTGCATCATTATTTTCTGTGGTAGCATTGTCATACCTGTAAATTTTTGTGACTCTTTTGTAAACTTTACTAAATTTGAGCTCATTCTAATATTTTAGAGCATTGCATCAAGCTTTAAAAAACAAATCTTTTTTGTGAAAAATGTTCTGAAGCTATTGAAAGGTTGCAGCAATACAAGCTTGCTGAAATTCATGAAAAATGCTGATTTAAATGGTGCTTGCCCTGCTCTTTTGATAGCAAGACAAAATGCCATAAAAGTACACCAGAAGGGTACTTGCTTGGAACAAGCCTATTCAGACATTTATGCGAGTAACTGTCTGAAATAGGCAAAAATTCGCGGCAATAAAAGTGCTTAACACTTTCGTGACCGCGGAAAGATCTCTTGTTTTTGGCTAGTCCAGGAAATATTTTTTTCCTGCCACAGAATATAATTGATGCTAAAGTGTAGGGTATCAAATGATAGAGGAAGGATTGGTCTTTCCAACAGTATTAATTCCAAACAACGGATTTATTTTGAATATAATAAAAAAAATATCAAACAAAGAAAAATGCATCAAAAAGAAAGATTCATAAAAAAATCAATGCTACTCTGCAAAGGTTACACATTAAAAAAAAATCGAAATATACATTTCGAACGCAAAGCCCTCGTAGAATAATAGTGGAAATATAAGCTCTGTAAGTACGAAGATTATTTACATAAATACAAGAATATAGGCACTAGTGCCTATCATACCACCGCGCGATGCAGGTTCTCGACGCGGTGAAACAAAGGCTGGCTGCGCATGTTTCGGGGAAAAAAAAATTTTTTTCTGTTCAACTTTCCTAGCATAGTTTGCAGTTCTGGTATTTTTCAATTTTCCTGTGTATTTGTTGAAATGAACAGTGTAGCCTGTTCTAAATCTGCAAAAATACATAATTGTACCCTCATTTGACCTCTTTCTCGCTCATATACTGCCGAATACCTTACCGACCTTCACATTTCACCATTTTCTCATCCACTGAAAGGTTCCGACGGGGTTAAAAGATAGCGTAGAAAAATCGTTCATGTGTTGCAATAGAGAAGACACGTGGTGAAGATTCTCGTGGGATGCGACGGTCGTCTTCTTCAGATCAGAGACACTCAAGAAGCCTTGAACCTTTTCCGTGGCATCACTGACGGTGGACAAAGGCCTGGAAATATGTGTTGTCGACACCAACACCAATGCAAACGCGGGACTTCAACGATTACCATGTACACATGGAGTGAGACGAACTTGCTCATCTTCTCTTCAGTAACCTCCCTCCATGGATCCGTCCCTCTCACTGTATGTTGGCTTTTCGAAAGTATGCATCCACGCATAGCTATCAGTGTGGTTGCATATCTCTCTGACGACTTCTGCGGTAAAAAACAACACGAAGACCACGCCGCGCAGCACACCGGAGCGTTGGGTCAAAGTCCGCTCCGCGCCGTCTTCGCGAAGAGAACTGCCCTCTTTCTGCAGCCGGCGCCAAATGCTCCCACCCGAATGAAGTTAACACCTTGCAGATAAGAGCTGTTATTTTTAGAACGCACCGGATACGTTTACATAGACGCGCGGCAGCGATAAAACGACCCGAGGAGAAGACTAAACTTGCCAGCGGATAGCTGCTGATGTTCCTTGGAGGTTTGACGCACTTTCACCGTCCATACTGAAGCCTGCCGAATCGAAGTCGTCTTCCGTGTCTGTGGTGCTACCATCATCCAGAGATTCCCGCTCTTGTTAATCGGAATCCGTCGAAATTCGCCGTTTCTGTGGAGCACCCGCGAGCGGCGTCGACGCGAAGTCTGAAACAACGAGCGCTCACATACCAGACTGCAAACGAGCTTTAAAAATCTCCACACGGTGGAAAGAACAAACTTGCAAACAAAACTGATAAAAAAAACATCTCATTTTATGCTTTATATTGCGTTAACTGTCCAGAACCGCTCGGAGAGTGCCAAAACTTGATCTTGAAGTCATCGATAACATACTATCGATGGGAATAGGTGCGGTCACGAAAGTGTTAAGCCAGGGGTCTCAAACACGCGGCCCGCGACTTCACAATGAATAAAATTTTGTGACCTTGTTTAAATAGTACTGTAATTTTTTTTCTCGTCTGTTGTGATTAATAATGCTTTGTTTGAGTATGCTACAGAGACTGGACTAGTCTCAAGCATTTTTTTTTTCATGAGTGCCCCATGCTGTATCTCTATGCGCTGAAACATCACCGTGGAACGAAAACTCAAAATTTTAGGATTGCCGTCCAGATTTTAGCTCTTGCCTGACAAACTTGTTAGAAATTATACACACGTCATCTGCAGTATAGCACTGCAAAGGTTCGCCTGCTTCTTTAGCTGCACTGTCTCGCACCACTCGTCGCTGGAGGAAGATCCTCAGCTTGTGCATCTGCAATCGGTCCCTTAAGGCTCTCCCAACAGGTGCTCACATTTTTATCAGTTGCCTTGTGGTCCTGCCACATGAGGGGGATAGAGGGCATCACTGCACTGAATATTACATCATAATCGGCATTGACAGGGCTTTCCTCATCATGAAGTATTAGTTCTTGTGCTTCAAAGCCCACATGGTGGAAACTCCTCTGTAATGTGGTTGCCTGCACTTTTTCCTATGCATGGGCCAAAATGTGGAAAGCTGACAGGAAATCTATGCTGTAGCTCTTCTTAGTGTCTGTGCAAAGCAGCATTCGATGGAGCAGCTGGCTCCGTTAAAGAACTTTGCTGTTTTGTATTACACGTTGATTCGTTAGCTGGGAAGAATTCAGAGACATCTCCAGTCCTTCCTGCCTTTCCTAATAAATCTTCCATCTTCCTCCCATAGGCAGCTTTCAAAAATTGCCATAGTCATGAGTGCTCCTCCATTAGCACGCAGGGGTGCAATTCCTGCTCCATTTGCGGCATTCTACTCTATCACCTGCCATTTGTTCCAGAAATAAAATTCGATGCCATGCAGGAAATGTTGCTACAAATAAGGGCATGTTGCAGTTGCAGTTTGTTGGCAAGCTCTCTTTGTGTCTGGTTACGATTTGGCTGTAGCCCCCCCCCCCCCCCCAATTACACACTGTTGATTATTTTGGCAGCTTCTATCACTGCACCGGAAAGCTCCAGAACAGAAAAATGGCATAAATTACTATTATTCATGTATGCACTTGAACCTGTCTATAACGAACCTCCATACAACGAATTCCTCGATATTACGAAGTTTTTCTTTTCCTCCCTGTTGCTCCATATAAGCATTTGTCATTGCGACCTCTATGTACTTAAATGTAAACATTTCGACAGAAGTCTGTGTGGCTGGGTGGAAGAATTAAGAAGTTGAAATACCTCCAGCCACAAATTCTTGGAGGAAATCTTCTTGGTTTCCTCCAAGAATTTGTGGCTGGAGGTATTTCGACCTCTATGTAACAAGGTGGCAGCGGGAGACACCCTTGATATAATGAATTTTTGCCGCCGACAACCTAGAGGTTTTGCCCCGAATTTTGTCACGAGCAGGAGCTGCATGCATCTTCTTCAAAAAAATTTGCTCCATATCATTACGCGGTTATGCCTCGAGTTCACGCCGCACATGGAGAGCACTTTTCTGAATATTCCATGGTATCCGTGTTTTCGACGACATGCGGCTTTGTAATTTTTTTTTATGCGGACAGCTGTGTTGTCATTATCAAGGAGATGTTCTGCCACGGTGGTTTAGTGGTTATGGCACTCTACTGCTGACCTGAAGGTCGCGGGATCGAATCCCGGCCGCTGCGGCTGCATTTTCGATGAAGGCAAAAATGTTTGAGGCCCATGTACTTAGATTTAGGTGCACGTTAAGAGAACCCCAGGTGCTCGAAATATTCCGGAACCCTCCACTACAGTGTCCCTCATAATCATATCGTGGCTGTCCAGAGGGCCCGTGTGGCGGCAGAAGGGCCTGGCCTCTCTGTCCCGACATGGGAGCGGCCCGCATCAGTCCTGGACTGAATCCTCAGGACATCAATAAAGTTATCCATACCATACCAAGGAGGTGTCAGATTAGGTGCTGGTGGAAACTGTCCAAGACCATGGTGACAACAATGACGATCTTCGGAGGTTGACTCGTTACGCGCTTCGCCGTTGGCACCGCACCGCGGGTTCGCTAGACTGTGGCCTCTGCGATTAGCTCCGGCAACGCGACGGCGCATCGCCCAAGCCAATCTCGAAGGCCACGGCTAGACGATGATCTAAATAAATGTTTTGGGTGAGCTCTGCCTTCAGTTCCCATTTTTGTTAATGAGTGCGTTTTCCGAATTTTTTGGCTGAAGCTGCATATAACGAAAACGTGTTCTTAACAAATTTTTTCGGGAATTTGTCAATTTCGTTATACACTCAAACCTCATTATAACAAAGACGCATCTGCCATGAAAATAACTTCGTTATATCCGAAAATTCGTTATAAACATTTATTTGTAACACTGTAGCTATGATAAGACTATTCTTCATTTACTTCGTTATAACCGATAATTCGTTATATCAGTGTTCGTTATAACAAGGTTTGAGTGTATCCAGGTTTATATTTCTTTACGTAACCGCGGCAAAGCTTGCAGTCGCAAAGGCATAAGTGCCATTATGAATACACCAGCTAGCTTGGAGCCAACTATCCGACATCAAAAGCGGGCAGTAGGCCTCTAGCCTTTTCTCCCCGCTCACACATTTTCGTTACTTGCCTTTGTCGCTATCACAAACTACCGTCATAAATTGCATGACTGTAGGTCGACCTGGTTTATTTGAATTTGAAAATTGGAAGTTTGGAGCTCAACGTGCAATTGAAATCAGATTATACACTGTCGACCTTTATGAAAGGGAACGCGCGAGTGCATGGACTGCGCTTTACGGCGGCTGTCTACAGTGCCATCAACCGACAGCTAAAGGAAGCACGTAAATATCGAATCATGACCAGTGGACAAGCGCTGTTAGACTGCGCTCCCTCTGCTCTCCCAATGGGTGATGCCTGCAGTACCTCATCTGCAGCGAACTAATCAAGCGCAGTGCACGAGCATGGTCGAAACGTTCGGTGACACACCTTCACAAAAGCAAACCACAACAAACCATCACCCTCACCTCTATAACTCTCTTTTAGGCGAATCGCAACTCGCATAAGCCAAGAGACAGAGCTTCTAAGTTTCGACCGCGCTCGCGCACCATGCTCGATTTGTTGGCAGCAGACGACGTGCAGGCATCGCCCATTGCGCAAGCAGGTATGGAGCGTAATCCAATAGCGCTTGTCCACTGGCGATAACTCATTTTGTTTTCCAACAGATGACTCCAACGGTTGATGGCGCTGTAGGCAGCCGCCGCAAAGCGCATTCCAAGTGCTCGCGTGTTCCTTTTCATAAAGGACTGTGTACATCACCAGTAACAGCAAGACAAGCGAGAATTTAGGGACTATGCAGTACAGTTACAACTTCATTTGCTTTCGGGTTCTACCCATAGCATGTGATTGTTCCGTGCTCTTGTTCCGAAGGTTCTTCTCTCTCTCTCTCTCTCTCTCTCTCTCTCTCTCTCTCTCTCTCTCTCTCTCTCTCTCTTTGTTATTCTCCCAACTTTTACTGTGCCACCATAGAGTTGATATGTGGCATGCATGGCTCTTGTGGGAGTGTAGTAGCTGTTCCATCATTAATGGAACAGCTACTGTTCCAATCGGCAGCTGTACCCCTAATGGTGAATGACAATTCGTTTGGGGGGAGCGGCAGGGCATGTAGTTGATGGAAGAGGTTCTCCTTTTGTTTTTAGAACACTTTTTTTTTTCTTTGAAGGCCACTTGCTGATCTTGGGCTTGATCTTTGTACTTCATCATCGTTGGTGCTCCAGGCCCAAGCAACACTGCTCATTCATAGCAGTTTTCAAGAGGGCTGCTATTCTACATGCCGAGTAAACTAACACCTGCGTGGTGGGACGCAAGCTTGGAGATTATGAATGAATGGTGTGGCAGTGGCAACTGTAGCATGGCGAAATTTTCACATGTGACGCCAAGCGCCGAGGTTTCCAGGGCCAAAGTCGACACACCAGGTTGGATACTACAGGAGTTAGCTGCTAGCCTTCGTATAACATTCCAATTTGTTGCTACAGCATTCACTGCTTTGCTTGTGCAGCAAAACTGTTGACTTTTTTTATTCACCATTTGTGAGTGCACTATACAGTGAAGTTAAATGCTATAGCATTTCTGTCTTTAAGCCTAGCATAGCAGTTTTCCTTATGCAGTAGAAGAAGGGTCCGAAGGGATCGTCTTTTTGTAACAGTACTGTCGGGTTCACCGTTTTAGTATATGATGCATGCGCCTTAATGCAAGCTAAAGTTAGATTTGCCCTGTCTATCACTTCTAAAAAGGTAATTTAGCTGTTCCCAGCCTGCTCCAAAACTGCATTTTACTTGCTCCCAGGAGTGTTCCTGGCAAACTGTCAGTTCCAGCCCTGAGCAGGGCACATAATGGGAAGGTCTCAAATGCCCTTGAAACAACATGAGTGCCTTCACTTTCCTTCAACCAGCAGCTTCCAAGTTCTCATCCCCTCCCATGTTTGCGCCCACCAGTATGCCTTTGAAGGCAAAAATATTTCGGGGAATCTCCTTGCAAAAAAAAAATTAAGGCAGCTTCGCACTATTGGTGGCAAGCGGGAAGGAAGTGTGAAGCTGGGCGGCTTTCTTTGTTTCTCCTCATTTTTGTCTCTCTCTTCCTCTCTCTCTCTTTTTCTCTCTTCCCTCAGTTTTTTCTGTCTTTTTTGTGTGTGTTTATTTATTTCTCTTTCTCTCTCTCTAGCTGTTTCTTTCTTTTTCTTGCTCTTTCTATTTGTCCATTTCTTCCCTCTGTCTCTCTTTCTTTCTATTTCTCCCCCTTGCTATACTGTACTACACTATACTCTGCTAGCATGCCTGGATGGCCGAGTGGTTGCAACGCTTGCCTTCCGATTGTGGGTTTGCAGGTTCGAATCCCGCCTCACCAAGAAATTTTTTTCGCTAAGAATTCTGTTTCTCTTTCTGTATATCTCTTTCTCTCTCTCTCTCTCTCTCTCTGTACTCGTTCTCTCGCCCATCTGAATTATTGCAACCGAACCCACATTGGTCAAATCGGCGTGCATGTTCTGAGAGCGAAGCAGAAGATGAAGTGAAAGCAAAGGTTGACGAAGACAGCGTGTGCCGGTTCATGGTGATGATCATTTCTGTTCACGCGTCACAAAGCAGTGCTCGGCTTACACAGCTGCGCTGTTAAAACCCCATATCCTGACAGGGGACCCTGCTCATGAAATTTTTTTTTCTAATTCTTGATTGAGTATTATGAAACTCTGAATTTATGTACAGTAGACTCGTTGAACGGAACCTGAAGGGACCAGGAAAATGAGTTCCGTTTAACAGGAGTTTCGTTTACTGAGAGATGAACAGGAGTGCATAATTCAAGTACAAAAGCGACCATACTGGAGGCAGCAGTTAGTTCCGTTTAAGATATTTTCGTTTACTGAGAGAGTAGTGTATATCTGTGTGCCAATTTCAAATATGCAATTGTGTTTAGTATAGTATATAGTAGTTTTTAAAATATCTAACATTTCATGTGCCTTTTTTCTTGCAAGGCTTTTCTTGAATGGAGAGGTTTACAAGGTAAAGTTGCAAAGTAAATAATCTGGGAGGGGAACTGTATATAATAAAACATATTCATGTTCTGAACTGATTTGAACAAGAGTTATGGTATGTTGAACATTCACGAGTTAAATTCCAGCTTGACATAGACTCGGCGGGTCTATCAACCTGCAAAACCTGGAAAAGTCAGGGAATTTGGACACGTCTGGAAAAGTCGGGAAATAGTCATGGAATTTCTGAAAAACCTGGCCAGGTCATGGAAACTGACAGCAGTCTGTGCGACCGTCACGGAAAGAATCTTTACCTTTGATCAGAGCTTGAAAAGTCTCTCCTTTGGCAATGAAAACCTAAGCAGATGCGTAAAAAAAAATAGGCAGTGCATAACTGTTGCTTCTACAGATCACACAGCATATCTCAAATCCCAAACACGACGTTACTCACGCCGATAAATTGGTGCATGTTTGTCTTGGTCACAATCTCAGCTCAGCTTGAGAGCTGGTTAGGCTAGAAGTACCATCAGCAGAGGCTCGCCAGGCCATGTCAAGCTTATTCAGTGGCAGTGAAGCAGCAAACGTCCTCAGCTCTACACTTATTGTTGGTAGCTCTGGTTTCAAGGGTAGCATGGCGCAAGTGCAGCTAAATGTCTCATTTCGGTTTCTTGAGGTCATGTTATTAATATTAAATCTTAAAGGGGTCGTGAAAAGAAAATGAAGCTGCCCGTTTGTAACTTTTTCTGCTTCAACAAGGATTAGACATGCCAATTTCGAAATATTTCGGTGCTATATACAGTCTATAATTAATGACACCCATTTGAAGTCACAGTTTTCTTGGGCTTCTAAACGACTATGCGGCACCACGGGCCGCCATAGGCACTAATGCGTGATGTCATGCTAAGCGAAGTTATAAACACAGCGTTAGCTTTCTTTTGCTCTAAAATAATATATATATAGGAGCCTAGAAAAGAAACAAATAACACAGCACTTGATCTGCTTGCTTCCGCTTTCAAGTACATCCGGTTCCGTCGTTTGTATTCTTGCCTTCGCTCGCACGGTGCAGCGTCCCAGTTTTTTTCTTTCTGGTTGCATTAGGTTGTGTTTTACGGCGTGTTTTGGGTGGCTTAGGCCTCGCTATGCCAACCGTGTGCGTCGTCAGACAGTGTCGTACAACTTATCAAAGTGGAAACAACGTTTGCTTTCACAAGCTGCCGGCATCAAAATCGAGACTGTATGATGCTATAAATCTCTGCCAATTATTGCTCAGCAAATATCAATGCATCGCCATGTTTTGTCAACGACAGAGACTTTTCATTGGCTGACTTAAAATGACGCCAGCTGTATAGTTGAGGGGAACGTGAGCTGGGAAATCGTAATTGTGATTTTATAGTTATTAAATGAACCTGGACAATGAAACGAGTCGAGGAATAGTATTGAATAGACGGCCAGGATTCCAAATACACACTTAGTTTAAAATTTTCGGAAAACGTTTCACGACCCCTTTAAATCTGTGGTAATTTTTTAGCGTCGCATCCATTGAAGAGTACGTCAACAAAGGGAATATGCCGGCCTCCGTGATTCCTCCATGGAATCGAGGAAATTATTGCCTTCTCATACGGCCATGGTGCTGCCCTGCCTTCTGTTCAGTTTCCTTCGTGCTGCCACATAGAAAAAAAAACACATAGACAAGACACACATACACACTGTGCTTGTGTGTGTGTCTGGTCTGTGTGATTGGTAGGTTGTGCAGGGTTTCCCTTTTTGTTAAGATGGACCGCAACTTGCCCAACAAGTTCATCTAAACTACAGAAAGGTCGATCATATATGCAAGTGTGCTTGACCAGCACTACAAAAGCGCGTTTCTGAAAGTTTGATTGCACGAGAGAACACTTAGAGACAATGTGGGTTGAACTCTGGTAAGGTTCTCATATAGAACTAATGCTGTTTGTGAAGATGCCACTTTGCCTTTCACATCGAAATTCTTCTGTGGAGTAGGAATTTTCAGTAAGTAAGGAATGTCTTATGGGAAATATTAAGGAGTCGCTTGTAGCATAAAGGTTCGTGTACGATGAGGTGTCCACAGGAGATGGTGTTGCAGAAGTTGACGTAACAGACAAGATGATAGACATGGTTTGAAGTGCCAGCATCAGATGGAAAGAAGACGTGGAGAGAAAATAGAAGGGACGGTTGGACTTACCTCATGTTGAAAGAAAGAAGATAACTGGCTCTTGTGAAAGAGCTTGAATCGTAAGAAGCAAGAGCTGATGGAAGACACACAGCTTCAGGACTCTCTGGTGCAGCAAGAAATTGAGTCATTGAAACAGTAAAACCATTGCCATTTGCAAATAAACCAGCTTTTCTGTTTGTAGATGCAGAGTTATTGTGTCTTTGAATATTTTATTTATTGTAAAGGATGCTTTCAGCCAAGGGAATGTAATAAAGCGGCATGGCTTGCAGTTTACATGAGTGCTCCATCCTTTTTTTTTTCCTTTTTTAAACCACTCGAGGGTTTGTTCCCAGTGCGCAGAGTTTTCCAGTCAGACTTACCAGTCATGGAATTTGCTTAAAATCATCATGGAAAACCTGGAAAAATCGGGGAATGTGGAAATATTAAATTGGTGGACACCCTGAGACTCACTAACGAACGTTCATACCATGATCTTTCAAACGGGATTAGAACATCCACTCTTGTTTCTGTTCTACATTCTAGATTACATATTGTGATATTCTGATTTATGTTGCAACTCTCTCGGTGTATGGAAAATCTTGCTGCCAAAAAAGGCGCATGAAATGTTTGATATTTTAAAAACTAAACATATTGAACAAAGAAAAATGTAATCGTTCACTTGAAATCATTGCACAGTTAGTATACATAAACTAAGCAGGTTTGTTCAAAATTGATCAAGATTTTTTTTTTTTTTTTTTGAGTTTGAAGAGCATTGTTGCCCCTTCAGTAAAGTTTCCTTGAGCAGGCTCACCTGAGGTAGTATTAAAGGGATGGCCATGACGCTTTTTATATTGGCTTAGCCATCAGTCACATACAGCAAAATTTTGGACCTTAGTTTGCAGGCCTACCTCTTGTGCCTTCTGCTCCAAAAACGCTTATCAGTAGATTGGTACTCAGCACGTGCTGAAAGCACAATAACTTTTTCCGGTTCTTCATATGATGTCCACATCTGCATCCACTTTACGTAAATGTTCCATTCTGCATTGCACCTGTGATGGTTGCTTTGTTCTTCGACATCCATGACAGTGTCAACTTTGGCATGTCCAACATTTCGCCACCTCTGTCTTGGGCAGGCCGCTTTGATAGAGCTCCTGAGTAACTCAAAGGACCTTTTCAAGTGACGAAGCTTGATATGGTTGTTTCTTCATGCCCTCCGTTGTGCCAAAACATCCACCACAGGTAGAAGCTGCACATAGGTCGAAGACAGAGCAGCTGCAGTAGCACAAGTCAGGATGGCTGTTGGATTGGCTTATCCTCACTATGGCATTAGCTATGAAGAACTATTTTATGGTATTGAGACTACTTTTGGCTTGTGCAGCAAAAAGATGCCTGTGCAGTGTTTAGCTTTTGTGCTGTTTAACTGTAGGTAACACATAAGTAGTGTTTCAATTAACTGAAGAATTTCACTCCACTGCACATAGGAAACCAACCAAATAATCCTAAAGAAATTTTCATTTAACTGAGTTTTGTTTAATGGCAGTGCACTGTAGTGAAGCTGTTGTTACGAATGGGGTTTTCGCGACGAGGAAAGCCGGGAGGCTGGCGAGCCTTTGATGCCGGAGATGTCGGACTATCGCTGTGGGCAGATCAAAGAGGCAAAACGTTTACAAAACTTAACAATGTTTATAGCAGGTATAGCAGGTCATAGCAAGATATCGCAGTACAGAGCCTGCCAGCTCGACCAAGTCGGCTGGGGCGTCTCTCTAACAACGGACCAGGCCGGTCTTAAATAGGGGACCAGTCCATTGTTGACAGGGTGGCTCTTTGGTCCCAGGTGTGGAGCAGCCTTTCCATCATCGTCAGGAATGCTGCTTTCCCTAGCTGGGTAGCTTCGAAAAACGACTGGCGTCAATCGACGGGGTTGGCTGAAACAACTGGATTTCAGACAATGCATGCAGGGCTAAGTCCCTGCTTCCAGGTGGCAGGTGCGGGCCCTTTGCTTGGTCGCAGGGTAGACGCTGACCGCGATGCCGTGGACTTCCAACGAAGTGCAGGTGTTTATTCGCTTCCACATTCGGTCAGGTGCTCTGGCACAACACTGTGCAGCAGTGTTGAACAGCACCATCGAATTTTATTTGTAAAAACCAAACGTTTCAATTTCTAAGTGGGGGTATCATTCGGTTCCACAATGCCACATGTATTGCACAGAGCCAGAGGTAAGCTTTCAATCCTATCCGGTGACGCGCCACATCGCTGAGAGTGGCTTGTCAGGTGTCAGAACAGCAAGGCGCTTTCTGATGGTGCGCAGCAAGCACTTCGATCTTGGTGGGTTATAGCATTTGCAAATGAAAAGTGTTGATGCTAAGTCAAATACACTCACACATTTCTCACTTTTAGTCTGTAATCTGTGTATCATGCTTGTTGCATGCATAGTTTCTGCGCGCTACGTGCGTGAACGCCGTTGCGGTCCGCGATAGATCGTGGCAGCTTGGCCAGAGCGGCCAGTCATAATTTGCTTGCACTTTTGCATACTTCCAAGTAAATTAATCAAGCCTTCAAGTATGCAATTCGTTCTACAACCTTCATGCGCTAGCTGCGAGTACTTTTAAGCGAGCGTCACCGAGCCTTACTGTAGTTTGCGCGTTTTCCGTTGCGCTTACCCAACTACGAGAAGCGTTCTCAGTGATACGAAGTATAAAGATGAGAGCTGCAACTCGTCCAGTTTGTGCATGATCTCTTGTTGAGTAAAAAAATTCACCAGCGATTACAATACTCCCTAATGTGAATTCTGAGCGCAGCTTCGCGTTTGGGCAAGGCCAACTGTGTTTGAAGTTTTGGCTTTCTGTAAGGTATCGACTACGCGATAAATCATAATTATTGTGAAGCAGGACAACACCCACTACACCATTATATTCGTCTGTCTGCGTATAAGCGAGGTACCGGCTACACATCTGTAAGGTATTATGTGAGATTTGTTGATGCTGAATGTGGCTGATGATAAAGAAGAATTATGGCTGAGCACTGTACTGTGTGGGAAGCATTAAACCACACACTCGTTGCCCAATTAGCATTGTGTGATGACTGGTTGTTATTTTACTCTTTTGCGACGCTATATTACATGGGTTAACGTGATTCCTTGCCCGACATGGCGCCTGTATAGGGTCCTTTTGCAAACGACTTTCGAGCACCAGCGTGGCTCTGTGTTAAGTACTCGATTGCCGCACAGAGGGCCCGGGTTCAAATCCCATTTGATCCTGGGGATTTTTTAATTTATTCTTTCTTGTCTATTGGTTACATTCTCATGTCTATCGGTTAGGCCACTGACGGCAACAGCAACGGCGACGCCGCTCAATGCAGGAGCGGTCGCCTAAGAGCTGCACTCTGAAATGACTTTTCGCGAGCCAGAAACAGACGGTCCATTTAAGCAATGAATGAACATGCGCGAGCGAGTTTATCGACACTGCTCATGGTGATATGTTTGTTCTCTGAATCTTCCAGAAATGATTGAGGCCTGATATACTACCGAAGTTGAAGTTACCGTAGCATATATTAGATTAGCAGAAGCTGCCTCGCAAGGTGCGATACAAGAAATTGCGATACATGCCGCGACCGACCAACCATATCGGAACAACTTGAGGTTTTATAAGCATCCTGCAGGGCATGAGCAATTCAATTCTGCAATTGTTTTCTCGTTAGTTAACTTGACATACTTTTTTTTTTTTCGGTCTTTGCTAAGCCCAGAAATCTGGGGCACAAATGTCATAACATGCACAGCATTGTCAGAGCAGCACGTAGAAGAGATGACACTGAATTCAGTGATGTGTCCTGTCGCAACAACTTTGTCGCCATCAACGATAAACGTGACGCAGTCCCCAACATGACTCAGAATTCTGCTCAGAGGCAAGGGTACTGTGACATGGGATTATCAAATGTTTCTCTCTCAACACGTTGAAAGGAGATAAGCGTATGTAGTGTGGTCACATTAAACATTACATGCTTTTCGCATCACTACTAAAAAAAACTACCGACTTTCCATTACAAAAAGGAAAGAATGAGTAGTCAACGTCGACCGAATTGTCCCCCTCAACTTCCATCATGATTTCTCAAACAAAAAATTGACCGCGTATCTGCGTGCTTCGCTGCATATGTCGTCGAAAGACGATAGTCTTTGGTCGGCCGTACTACATGAGTCCTAGTCTCATTCGCAGCCACCCATGATGCTGTTGTCAAACCATTTCCGTCCTCGCATGATAAATGCAGTGGGGGTTTGTTTGAACAGATTTAATTTTACCGCATTGTCACTGCTGGCATGCCATGTGTTCGTACTTCCACGACATGTCAGCAATGTTTGGGTCGCACGCGGTACTGTATAGCATGATAGTTTGCAAAGAAAACTGGCGGTGACCAACGCGACCGGCGGGGACGCCGGCCAGCCCGAACACGCGGTTTGGCGCGATGCGCCAAAGGAGAATAAACATCCGCACTCAACGAGTACTCTCCACAAACTCTCTTATTTACACGTCTCCTGGGTAAAATAGGAATGCCAGAGCGGCGCCCCCTGTCATTCGTACAATGCAATACTGAACCGAAACCGAAACACAACATGAGCTTGTGCAGAGGGCTCGGAGGAAGACAAGTTTCAGCGCAGCTTAAGAAACTAGGGTCTTTAAAATTGCGTACCTATGTATTTTCTATTAAAGGAACACACCGCCTAATACTTACCTAATGATGTTGCGCCTCAGATATGCGTAATATTTACTTTTTGATCGACAACGTTCACAAGTAGGAACAGCTGTACCAGTTCAAGATGGGTGGGCAGTAAGCAAGTGGTTCAACTTTGGCCGGGTGGCTGAATCGAGTGACGTGCCGACAAACAGAAAGACAAACCAAAATTTCTGCGTTTAAGTTCCCCAAGAAAGACTATAGTCTTTAAAAACACAACGCACACTGCTGCTGGAGCAGCGGCGATGGGCCACCGGCATCCACGTTTCTGGGCTTCGTCCGTGCGCCACTAGCTGCAGACTGTTCGATCTTGAGGCCATTAGGGACCCATTAATTTGTGCGACTGTGCTTTTGATAGGCTGGTATCAATTCTTGCACTAGACCGCTGTTAAACAAGGTTGCAGAGCTTCAGTTGAGATGGCTTGTTAACTGATGCTTATTCTTTTTCTTCCAGATTCAACTTCATCTATTTGTGAATAATGAAATTGGACATTTAAAGGAGTGTTTTCTTCTGGCATTTCACGCATCCGTCTGGCCATAGGGAGCTTCAGTAAAGGCTTCCATAGTCATCCACGAGCGAGTCATGCCCAGCACATAGCTTGTGCACCCACTCATTCGCAGCCTGCTTCACCAACCAGAATTCAGCTATTCTATTTCGTATTAGAATAAATGTGTAAAGACACTTGCTAAACTTTAGCTTTACAGCATCTACTGTAAATCATCGTGCTGGTTATTTTTGTTGTTCTTTATTTACACATGCATATGTGATCATGATTGCAAACGTGTGAAATTGTGTGTTAACAAGAGTAGAAATTTCAGGTTTACTTGATTCTGTCTGCACCTATACACTGGTTCATGCCATTGTCGGGCTCATGAAGATGAAGCTAGATCATTGCCTCAGGCTGAAGGCCTGCAGTATTTTTTTCCTATCTGGTTTCAGAAAGTATATACACCATATGAAAATCACAATCTCCTGATCCTGCTTTGCTGGACAAGCTAAGCTAGCAGCATCTCCTGAAGTAGTGCAAGCAATCCGGATTCACCTGCTCCATTTCTCCTTGAGATTGAAAACACTTCATAACCAAGAATGCAGATGAGCAAGCAGATTACAGCTCTGGCTAGTTGTGCTTATACTGTACATGCTTGCAAAAAGCAGCCCGGGATGTGATCCTGTGCAGTTGGCATTTCTATGCTTCAGGTCAACCTTGCCATTTGGACATGTTTCAGGTTAACACAGCATTCTAGAAATTGAGCTTGATTAGCAACAGTGCAGAGTTTTTTCATTGTATTCTGGGGTGGTCGTGTGTGAGAGCTTGACTGGTTTATTTTTTCTGTTTGTGTGGTTGTTTATGCTGGTAGTGCATTTTGTCATTGTCTGTTCTACCCAGTGTGGTATAAACATGCACCTGTCCAGCTGCTGCTTGCATCTACGTTTCTTTTAATACTTCCCTCTTGCGGGCACAAAGCGCGCATCCTTCCATGACTCGTTTCTTTTCCATTTTCATCAAACTACATGCATCTTCTGCACTATGAAGCACTATATACATTTTACTTGAATTGTGCGATTTCATTTGTGCGTAGGAATTGTTTTGCCATCTACACTTCTGTCATATAATTTAGTTGATGGTAATTAGGTGTTTGTAAATTGTGTAGACTGCACCACATGCTGCTTTGTGCAGAAGTTGTTATATTGCAGGAACCACGTTGCTGTGTGCATTTTTTTATGTTATACTATTAGTTGTTGTTATTTAAATGCTGGTAAATTGTGTAGACTGTACAACATGCCTTCTACAGAATTTAAATGACACTCTTTTTTGTTGTTGTTATATTAACTTTTATTAATTTGCCTCGCTAAATGTGTAAAATGAGTAAACATAAGCTTTTTTTTCAGCTCCACCCAAGAAACATAGATGTGACTTTTTGAGTTATGTAGAAAGATTGACTGATTGACACAAGGCTAACACAGTCTGTCAGTGTTAAATTCTTGTAATTGTTTAGAGTGGAGTGTTGATGCGGTGGTTATATGGCTTTTTCATATTCACCAATTTATGAAAGTCGTAGAAAGCAGGGTTATGTTGACAAATCTGCAATAGAATAATCTTCATGAACATGCATGTGATAGTGTGTAAAGTGACATCAATAATGATTTCAGCTCGAAAGATGTAAAATTGCCTTTAGTAATGCAAGGTTCGCAAAAGTCATTACAATATTGTGGGTAAACAGAGGAAGCCTCCGAACACAAAGCAAACATTTTGACAAGAGGACTTGTGTTTCGTGGCATCAGGGTTTCACGAGTTAGATATTTGTCAGAATGTTGGCTTTTCAGGCTGAAACTTTCTGCCATTACCCTTCATCATTGGTCTTCCTTACAATGTACCAGTATGCTGTAGAGCGGTGCATACTTTTTGTTTTAGATTCTGTAATAAGTATTTGCAGGTGTTAAATGTTTCTGGTGCAGAGTACAAGTGATAACCTGATGTTTCACTTTTTTAAATTGTTGCCCAAGTGAAGCGGTTATGCATGCATGCCACCTGGAGGCAAGCAGTGGACTGTCATATTTTTCATGTGATCATGTCACTGTGTAAACGCTTCTCACCTCTGTTTCTTTGGCTGAAGTAGAGATTTTTATGATGCGGATGAGCCTGCACGTGCACAGTTGCTCTTTGGTTGTATTTAAAGCCAGTAGCTGTGGTTGCACTATAGTAGTGTGCTCAGGTAGGGTACAGTAAAAAAAAACGTTCAGAGGTTCATTATCTGGCGAATGTTTTGTTTGTGCGCCAAAGAGAGGATATGTGTGTGTCCATTATTTGGCATGACATTTCAGGGCCGTAAAACAATGCCCAGCAAATCTAGCAAGCTTTTTTGCTCATATGTTGCCCATTGCTAATGCTTATTGGTTGTATCAACAATGAAGAGGCAGTTTTGGAGCCTTTTTAGCGTCGTTTTACAACACACAGTGTTGAATATGAAGCTCATCGTCTTTCTCTTCTTCACTTGAACTTTTCACCCTCGTGGCAACAAGTGGGTCTTTGCAGTGGACCACTTGTTGCCTCAGCCAAGGAGAGCATCCAAAATGGAAAATAAACAAAAGGGGAATATTAAGGGCTCGTTTTTTTTCTTCGTTAGAACGTTCTTAGACACGCAGCAATGCTGATTAACTCTCCTGTGTTTAAATGCACAGATACACCCAATAAGGTGGACGGAAGGATGACCGCCGCCGTAGCTCAATTGGTAGAGCATCGGACGTGTTATTCAAAGATTGCAGGTTTGGTCTCCGCCGGCGGCAAGTTATCTTTTCGTCCACTTTCATTTTTTCACATTTATATCACAATTGCTAAAACTAACATCCCCTATACTTTCCTTGGCTTGATTGTTAGTTCTCATCGAAATAGAAAATAATACTATGTTAAAGCCATCCACCTCTTCTTTCTCCCCCCCCCCCCCTTTTTTTTTGTTAAAGGGGACATGACACAGTCACCCGACAATTTGCAGTTTTCAGCGAAAAAAACTGAAGGACACTGTAAATTCCAAAGTGTGTTCAGCTAAAGCCTGTGGCCACTCGACTGACTATGCCATGGTATCAGGGGAATCCACATTCTTGGGGCGCTTCTCGGAACCACTTGCCGTGGAATCACCACCGGGCTGCTTAGGAGCCATCTGACTAACTCGACTGCTGCAACGAGACGTCTGACAAAGGAGTGTTGCTACACGCGCCGCTGTACCATCACGTGATTGCTGAGAGAGTGTGAGGGGGCACGGACGGATGCCGCCGCCGCGTTGCGCAACGCGCATTAGAAGGAGCAACGCGCAATTGTTGCTATGCGCCGCAGTGCCATCACGTGATTGCTGAGAGAGTGTGAGGGGGAGAAGTCACCGCTGGCACCGTTCCAGAGCACGGGCGCAGTTGGACGCCGCTAGTATGATACATTAAAGGTTTTTGCCTTAAAATAGAAGTAGAGGGTCTTTTGTGCACATACATATATGAAAAATGGACTGTAAAAGAGTATTTCAGTGCAAAATAAGCCCCAGAAATCGCCAGCTATAAACCCTGGCTACCGCCATTTAGCCATTGCATATGGGACATCATGTGCCGCATAGAGCGGAGCCATCTTCTACCAAAGTTTCAGCCACTGCAGATTGTTCAATTTTAATGCCAAGTTTAAAGGGGTACTGACACCTTTTTTCGAAGGCGAGTTTACTGTGCCATACATATCTCCTGTATGACGAGACGGCTCTGAGCAAGTGTGAAGGTCAAAAAATGCTGATAAGGTATTTTAATTTGATATTAATGTCAATTTTTCCATGGCGCACCTACTGACATTGACACTAGCTTGACGTCAGGCTACAGTACAAATTCTGGTGACTTCACGCAGCAGTCTGGCTATTTGTGATGACGTTAGGTACCAAAACTTCCAAGATGGCCGCTTGTGCGTCATCAAAACTTCCAAAATGGCCGCTTGTGCGTCACCAACGGAGTCACGTTGCGGAGCGGCTGTGGAAACGTCACTGTATATTGTGCGAGCACGTGACGAGAAGCTCGTACCGTGCTGTGACGTCAGGGTACAGTAGGAACCGAAACTAGCTTTTAAAAACATACTGTAATTACTTTTTCAGGGCGAACTCGCGCTTAGCACTACCTTTTCTAGGCTCTTGTGGGCTTGAACGTTCATTTGACGCAAAAAAACGACAACTGAAAATATTCGTGTCAGTACCCCTTTAAGAAAGCTGAAATAGCTAAATTTCACGCACAGCTGACCACGGAGCACAATCGTTAGCCAGAATGCCAAGGCTCGCACAGCAAGCAGCTTGTTATGTCACACCTCTCGAATGTGCCAGTGTTGCCCGACTGTCAGGCCACTCCCGTGCTTATACAAATATTTAATTGTAAATGAAAGGCTTGACCAAATGGGCTAAAATTTTGGCAGCTTGTTTGTGAACACATGAGGATTAGCACACATAACGCAGATTTTGAAGATTGGGTGTCATGGCCCCTTTAACTAACCTTGGTCAGCCTTTTCATTATTGATTGTTATAGAGATTGACTGCAATTCACACCTACTATGCTGCTATTCCTAGAGAAGTATAGTTTTTTTCCCTCTTTATTATATTCTTGATTTTTTTTAATGTGGTTCAGTCCGCAATATGAAAAACCATCGCATGTCATTCAGTGCTGTTCACTGGTGTACATTCTTTGCTTCTGTGAAAAAAAAGTAACACTTCATTTGTGCTATAACAGCAGTTATTGCAAACATACAAGTCATAGCCTCATTCACTACTCGCTGTGTAGTTCTCGTTGTGAGGAAGCTGTAATTGACCCTTTGCATTTCTGTTCCGGAACTAAAAAAAAAATTTATCTGCATGAGGACAAATCTACTGTTTCCACTAATTCACTAAGGGCTCAACATAGCTGTATTAAACTGGCAGCAGTCAAAAGTGCTCTGCAGCAAATAAACTTCGGTTATGTAGTATAGTGCAAAGCTTTATATTCACTTTCTCATCACAGCTCCTAGGTGCAGTTAAAGGGACTCTGAAACAGTTTTGATGACTTTGTACAAATGCACTGAGCCGGTAGCAACAGTCCGTCAGGTCTTTTGCAGGCCAATTTAAGTGCCCTGCGTTAAGTGTGTCATTTATCAGGTCTTAAATATGCGCATAAGTACAGATCTCTGTGGCACTGCCTAAAGAGTTTTCAGCCACCTCTGGTCATTGCATGTTGCATGGGTTCACAATGCCGCACAGACAACCGATCTCTGTGGCTTTCCCACTGACGTCATTGGTCATTTTTTCAACCTGATTGTGAACAAAGCCAATTGCATAACACAGTGCTCTGTAAATGTAGAAACATGCAGCTTTTACCAGAGAACGCTTCAGGGCAAACTAGCGGTGCAAAAAAATAATGTGACTGACAACGGAGCAGCAGGCAGAACGGCGGGATGAAAAATTCTCCTTCCACTTGACTGTAGAGGTTTCATGTTTCACATAAAACCTGTACACCCATGGCTTTAAGTTGTGCCGTTTTCGTGTCAGATTTCCACAGAAGTTATTTCCTTAATGTCCGTAATAGGGACAACTCTCCTGTTGTTACTTTGAATCAACCTATGCGTTTTGGTGGCAGCACATTTTGTTTTCTGCAGTGTCCTCTTTACTTTCTTTCTTTTTACTTCACTTTTTTTTTTTGCGTCTTAAGTTAGCTATCGTCTGCGTTGCCACCGCCATTCAAAAAGCATTGAAATTTAAAGATGGGTATTGAATGACATGATTCTTGCCTGTTTGCATGGAGTGAATTACAATACCACTTTATTTTGGCATGTTGATGACAATTGTTTGGCTTTTCACAGTATTTGTGTATCTAAGCAAATCCATTAAGGCTGCAGAAGCACAGCAACCTTCCAGCCCCTTTGTTTTCTTTCTACTCTTTGAATATTTGCAAAAACCTTCACATAACCAAATACTCAGAGTGCCAAAGTAAGCAGTGCACCCACACCCTATAAGAGCTCCCTCTTTTGACAAGCTGCTGTTTGGTAATATTCAAACTCTTAAATCTTGATGCCATCCTTTGTAACCAAGTCCATCACCAATTTGTCACATTTTTGGTGTCACTAGGTTGCTCTGTAAATCTGCTTGCCGATAATGATGGCACAAGTTTCTACATGAGTTGGATCTCTGAAGCCATGAAGTGAATTTTCTCTTTTTTGCAACCCAGGCACATAGCAAAGAATGAATGCATATACGTGTGTTTTACTGAAACATTGATTTAGTTGCCTGCATTGGCCTAAAAAAAAAAAAGATTGCTTTTGCTTGGCATTCTGTGTGTAGGAACTTGCATGTAGCAGCTTAAAAGCAAAAATGATATGGCTAAAGTGAATTTAAGATTTATTTTCACAAGTTAACTTGTGTTTTGTTGCACAAATTTCACGCATGTCACTGTTTTGGCATTGATCACTCCATTTAAGTGTCCTGCTTATTTCTTTTGTGTTTGAGCTGTATTATGTCAGCTTTCAGCCTTTTGTAACCTGTTTCATGTATCATTGATACCGTGTACAGATGCAGTAAAGAAGTTCATGATGTACAGTTGAACTTGCTTCTATGTATCTTCTATGAGTGTCAAGAAAGGGGGGGAAGGGGTTATGAGAAGTGGCAGTTATATTGAATTTGTGTCAATGCATCGCCATGCATCACTTTCATAGAAACTGACAACTTCTTTGTGTTACAAGAAATGTAAGCATAGCATGATAATACAGCAGCCAGCGGAATGTTTAATTTTTCTTCAGGTCCTGAACTGATGTCAACAACATAGGACTTGAGTGAGTTACCTTATGAACCATGGAGGAAGGAAAAAGACTTAGAGGACGCTTAAGTTTCGCCTTCATGTGTAGAATGCGATAGCATTATCGGGCCCCCATTCGCCTCGTTTTCTCAATCACCAACCTGGCTTCGCTTCTCGGTAGAGATCTCAATCATGCTGTAAGGAAAGGAATGCCGGTGCATGTAACATTGGTCGTTTCAGACTATCCCAAAATGCCTACTGCAAGTACAGTTAAGTGCCTGCTACGCCATAATTTTTCCTTTTGTGAATTGGCAAAGTACCCATTACGAGTCCACAAGGCAACACGTGCACCTGCGCAGCTACACGCTTTGTTGATGCTGATGATGATTATTGTTTATGGCTGAGCACTTTGTAATGGGTGCCCCTTTAAACCACCTACTCGTCATACAATTCAGATGGTGCGACACCTTGTGCGATTCTACACTGCCATGCAATATCACATGTGGGAGACTCCTCGCACTGCATGACATTCTTATTTCGAAACAGTTTCAAGCATTGGCGTGGCTCTGGTAGAACGCCTGCTTCCAACACACAAGGCCTGGGTTTGATTCCCACTCGAGCTGAAGATTTTTATTATTTATTTGCTTCTGTCTTGATTTTTTCCTCACTGAAAATGATGATTTTTCGCTCTCAACCAACGACACCGGCACTGGAATTTCTGCGAAATGACCTCTTTAACAATATCGCGTTAAAAGACTTGGAGGAAGCGTCACATGAGTCCGCTGGCCTCTGCAAGCCAACCTCCTTTGACACTGCCTTTCCTGCTCTCAGAGGCCCAGGGCACTCTGCCTCTGGGAAGGATTAGGCCCCTGCAATGCCGCAGCAGACACAACCAAAGTGAGCCAGCCAGTGCACTGAAACCTCGCTATAACGAACACGGATATAACGAAATGTCGGTTATAACGAAGTAAATGAAAAATAGTCTTGCAATACAGTGTTAGTAATATATGTTTATAACGAATTTTCGGATATAACGAAGTTATTTTTGTGTAAGATGTAATTTCGTTATGAGGTCTGAGTGTACTACAGCTTGCTTATCACGTGACTATCCGTGCAGTGCAGACGTAACTCCGCTGCCGATGAAGGTGCCTCCCGCGGCAACAAGCGCAGTCTTGACGGGACACTTTCACCCGCTCGCCCTGCGCGCTTCACGGTCCCGCGGTGACGGCGGGCGGTATCCTCGCGGGCTGTTCGTTTTATTTCTAACAATTTATGCCCACTTTTCAACAAGGCTTGCTATTCTTCGAAATGAAACACTAAGCATTCGTGCATATTTGCTCGTCCGAGATGGGGTCATGCCGCAACTTCAGAAAAGTATTCCACGCATACCGCGCTGCTTTTTTGCTCTTCGAGCAGCGCAAGTATTCGCCCCGAGATAGGGCTAAAGGGGGCAGCACCGTCGCCGCGGCGCGTATACAAATGTACGCGCTTCGCTGTGAGCGGTTTGAGTAAATGGATCGCGAATGAAACGCGTTGAATGCAGCCTAATAGTAATATGTACGTTCTCCAATGCCGAATTGATGCGTGAAGCCCGGCCAGTGTTACTTGCGATAGAAGCGCAATCTGCCAATGAACGGGATGCTCGTCCTGGTTGACAGTCTGCGCTTTCGCACTATATGATGGTTTTTTTTTTTTTTTTTGTACGTGTTTAGCTTGTGTTCCGCCTACTCCGCACTGCTGTAGCGCGACT
The DNA here is from genome assembly GCF_013339695.2 of Rhipicephalus sanguineus. Classification (NCBI taxonomy): domain Eukaryota; kingdom Metazoa; phylum Arthropoda; class Arachnida; order Ixodida; family Ixodidae; genus Rhipicephalus; species Rhipicephalus sanguineus. Next base: position 213,619,754 of record NC_051176.1, on the reverse strand, counting down.
GAACTAATTATTTACTTCTTGCTCATCTGGATACAAAAAAAAAAGCCCGTATCCCTGCGTGACGAGTTAAAATAGTACTGCGTGCACGAATGCTCGCATCCGCATTTTTTTCTTATTCAGTTCTCCATGAAACGTAGGAAAGTTGATAAGTTTAGTCAGGAAAGCTACGTGTCTGACAGCGCCTTAGCGCTACGGAGACGTCTAACACGTACGCGCTTTTTTTATTCCAGCAACCGTATAAAAGGTAACAGTTCCGCACAGAGCTTTCTTCGATTGATTACCTGCATGACAGTGATGCAACAAAGGTCCGGTTATTTTATGGGACAAAAGTATGTTTTTTTTTTTTTTTTTTTGTTTTTTTCAAGCGAAGAATATCCGCTGCCTTGCGTCCATATATATAAGAACGCCACACAAACGCTCATGATAGTGTAAAAAAAGAAAAAAGAAGAGGTTTCGTGCGAAAAAACTATGCAGAAATGTAAGACACACCGTCTGGATTAATTTTCACCATCTGGGTTCTTTAATGCGTAGCTAAATCTAAACGCACGGGTGCTTCTGTATGGGTCATTCCATGCCAAATCACCCAGCGTTTTTCCGACCATCTCATATATGGCTGAAAAAATTTCCACGTTTTTCTTGAAGTTCAAAACTCGTCCTGCTTGTTTATTTCTGTTGCCAAAAATTTTCCCGCCTGTTTGTGAGAGAGTGTAGTTTTGCGCCGACTGAGCTAAAGGGTATCAAACAACAATTTTTTTCAAAGGGCGTTTACGGGATGCACTCGATAAATTGGTATTTCCGGCAAGCTAATGAAGTGATGTAACTGTAAAAATAATGACTTATTTACGTATATCGATTCTTCGAGGGCTTTTCGCACGAGCAAAATTGAATAAAGTTGCAAAGTTTGATATTTTTTTCCAGGAACAAGGCAAACTCAAAGGGTAGAAATTAATTATATACTGGAAGCCTGTTCGACATACTACAAAAGAAAAATAATTTAGTCGCTGAAGGTGTAGCAAATCGTCTGAAAAAAAATTGCGAATATCACTTTTTTTGAGAAAAGCTCTATATTCATCGTCAAAAAACTTGCCTTGGTGGTCGGACTAAAGATATGCACGATACTTCATTTGAGAGCTCTATGTATTAGCTGTACATAGACAAAGTTACAAAAGGGTATTATTTTTTTAACTTGAGAAATAATTTTTTTGAAATTTTGCATCTCCACCAGCTTTTCGCCGACGTAACTCAAGCGGCATGAAACACTCGCAAAGGCAATCTTCAGCCCATGCCCACTGACCTGGGATGCAGACGTCAAACATGGTACTGTATATAAAGCAACCCCATTTCCTTTTCGATTACTTTATAGACAGCACCATGTTTGACGTCTGCATCCCAGGTCAGTGGGCATGGGCTGAAGATTGCCTTTGCGAGGGCTTCATGCCGCTTGAGTTACGTCGACGAAAAGCTGGTGGAGATACAAAATTTCAAAAAATTATTTCTCAAGTTAAAAAAATAATGCCCTTTTGTAACTTTGTCTATGTTCAGCTAATACATAGAGCTCTCAAATGAAGTATCGTGCATATTTTTAGTCCGACCACCAAGGCAAGTTTTTTGACGATGAATATAGAGCTTTTCTCAAAAAAAGTGAAATTCGCAATTTTTTTTTCAGACGATTTGCTACACCTTCAGCGACTAAATTATTTTTCTTTTGTAGTATGTCGAACAGGCTTCCAGTATATAATTAATTTCTACCCTTTGAGTTTGCCTTGTTCCTGGAAAAAATATCAAACTTTGCAACTTTATTCAATTTTGCTCGTGCGAAAAGCCCTCGAAGAATTGATATACGTAAATAAGTCGTTATTTTTACAGTTACATCACTTCATTAGCTTGCCGGAAATACCATTTTATTGAGTGCATCCTATAAACGCTCTTTGAAAAAAATTGTTGTTTGATGCCCTTTAGCTCAGTCGGCGCAAAACTACAGACTCTCACAAACAGGCGGGAGAATTTTTGGAGAACAGAAATAAATGAGCAGAACGAGTTTTGAACTTCAAGAAAAACGTGGAAATTTTTTCAGCCATATTTGTGATGGTCGGAAAAACGCTGGGTGATTTGGCATGAAATGACCCGTATAAATTTCGTCTCAAGTTAAAATTGCGGACGGCAACTCAGTGTTATCACTTCCATGTCATTCTACTTTTTGCTCTTTTTAGGGGACAATTTATGTACCGAAGTGTCAGACTTCACTTGACAGAAATATTTCTCTGTAACATGACTAAACGAAAGTCCCGCAGTTATACACCTAACAACAACGCGAAAGCGCATGACTTAGAGCCTTGTTTTTGCTTACTACCGAGTCGCCAAAACGCTGCATCCCAACGATATTTAATACTCCTCATATTTAGGACAACGTCAAGTGCACTTGAGATGTGAAGTGGCACCCACACTGAAATAATTCTGGTGAACGGACCGTACGACGACAACAGCGCTCTCATCAAGTGCACTCACTGATCTTATTACAGTGCCAAGGCCAAATGCTTCTGTACATCGTGTTAGGCATACGTACAAGCACATAAAAGTGCGCTAACACAGCGGAAAAAAACCGCCCTCTGAGGACGCGCTTGATGTACGCGCCCATGCAAACGCAACGTGGCTAGCAGACGACGCAGGGAGCAATGCCTAGAGGTGTGCACGGGCTCCGGGTAGCCCGAAAGCCCGACCTAACCCGCGGGCCGGGCTCGGGCGGGCTGATGTATTTTCCCCTCGGGCCCGGGCCGGGCTCGGGCTACTTGAAGTTTTATCGGGCCGGGCTCGGGCCCGGCGCAAAGCCCGACTCAAGCCCGAAATATAGAGAATGAGCGGGAATTGTTTTTCAGCACGCATACAGCGCCTTTTCCGCGACCGTCCTTTACCGCTTTTCCTTTCCATTGCAGTTGTTCAACGAGTTGTGCGACAGTGGTGAGAATGTAGCAGTTACAAAAGATGAGCTCTCCGATTATTTCTCCATGGAATCGCCCTCCGGTCCATTTGAAGTTTTAGTCTCCTGGAAAAACAAGCAGCAGAAATATCCCAAGCTTGCCAGGCTGGAAAAAAAGATATTAGCAATTCCGGCGACGAGTGCAAGCAGCGAACGTAACTTCAGTTCGGCGGGCTACATAATGCAAAAGCGCCGCACTTCGTTGAAGCCGCAATCGTTGGACTGCTTGCTGTTTTTGCACGACAATTTGTAATCTGTGTAATAGAGACTGTTCGTCGTGTGTCGTTTGATCATATTTGATATGCTCAATAAAATGCCAAAATTACCGGAAAACGATGTTTTGTTTTTGCAACGAACCTTCAAAAAGCCGGGCCGGGCCGTGCCGGGCCGGGCCCGGGATTGTGTTTTCGTACGTCGGGCAGGGCCGGGCGGGCTCGCAGCCTTTTGCCGTCGGGCTCGGGCGGGCCTTCGACAAAGTCAGCGGGCCCGGGCCGGGCTCGGGCTCGGAAATACGGCCCGTGCACAGCTCTACAATGCACACCACTAGGCGTGGTTCAGCCAGTAGCCGATTTTTTCAGTTTTGCGCAAGTGCCAACATTCATAAAGGGTGGTTTAACCGGTTTAACCGCCCCATCCCGAAGAAAAAATTTGTGGCTACGCCCCCGTGTTCCCTGCGCAACCCCTGGCGGAAAAAAAAAGGGGGGGGGGGTGTTACAATCCTCCCAAAAAAATATTCATGAGCCATTCCACTCTGATGAAAGGTCTTGAGCGGTGACGGCGATCATTACCGGACTTTGCACAGGCGTTCGCTGTGCCACGAACGTCTGCTTTTAGATGCGAAGTATCTTTTGCTCGGGGGTATGTAAGGCGGCGTGGTAATCCGCACGCAGCGTTGATGTCCGCACTCACACTACGCATGCGCGACTCTCCTCCTTCCCTCTCTCCAACAGCTGCGCGTTACTCTCTCCACTTTTCTACCAGCACCTGCGTGCGCTTCTGCGTTCTCGCTTCTGCTCTTACGGCGCATACGCTACTCTCCTCCTCTAGTCTCCTCTCCTTCAAATAGTAGAGCGCTGCGCCTGGCTGCGCGCGTTCAGTCCAGCGCTTGCCTCGGTTAGCTCCTCTGAAATGCGGGCTCGACATGCCGAAATTCTCTCCTGCGCAGCGCCGCGATGAGGGCCAGCGCATGCGCGTCCCCTCCCCCTCTCTCTCTCTCTCCTCTCCTACTCTGCCTCTCTCTCGCGCGCCTGTCGACGTTCCCCGCACGCCCTGTGAGAATTAACTGCTAGGCTAGAGGGAAGACGCGACGCGCGTAGTGTTCCTCTTCGCGTTCCACGACGCGAGGTCGGTAGCATGCCCAGCGAGCGCCAACGGAACGCGATCGTGCAAGTGATCCGGCTTCGCATCGCCTCATGGTCCCCTTTAGCGGGAGATGGTGTAATTTTTTTATTCGGTGTGATACCGGAGTCCTTTGATGGTAATACATGTGAACGTTCAATCATGAACGTCATGAACGTCCACAAACGAGCACCGTTCACTGCATTACCATTCATTAGTTTGTTTCACCGCCGATAAGTGACGCGACAAACGAGATCGCAATTCGTATTCTCGTACACAAAGACGCGGAGAGTTTCGCCATAGAGTTTCCTACATGAGTTTCGCAATGATTGAAGCATGGAGTATAGTGTACTAAAATTATTCTAGTACACTATAGCATGGAGGAAGGATATTTCCTCCATGATGGATGGGTGGAAGGATGCTATGAGCCGCCCGGAGCCGTATATTAATATACGGCTCTGGTGCCGCCCACCTGGCTCAACAAAAAAATCTTTTTCCTGTTTCTTTTTATGTTCGCCTAATGCCTCTACTTCGATAAAATTTATCTTACTACAGGAAAAAAAAAAAACGTAAATTCTCAGCCCAGTCCTCTGCCCTTTACGGCAGACTGTCCTTATTTTTTCCCCAAGCGGCGCGTTGGCGTATTAGCGAAATATGGAGAACCGCGAGAGGGCGCCATCTGAAAATGTAATTTTTGTGTGTTACCTGCTTAGCTCTCATAGTGCTCATAGTGTCTACAAATAATTTCGTTCTCATTCAACATGTGATTTTTTGTATGTGTGGAATCGCTATAATGACAGCATTCGATGCAGATGGGCTGCCCGACGTGGTGCTTCTGCAGATATTCAGGCTCTTGAAGTTCTCTGATCTATGCAAAGTTGGGAGGTGAGCGGTCAGATCAATCACTTCGCCAGCATGTCTAAAGGGTGCATTGCGAAAGCTATCTTGAACAGTGAAAGCAATACCCGATACAATATTAGCGGGCTGCACCCGGCCCAATTTCATACGTAGCATTGCTATTCCCGAGAATATGCCATTTTTAAGCTCCAGCATGCTGAACTTGTAATCATGTGTGCGGCCTTTGTTACAGTGTCTAGGCGTAGTCTTTGTTCAGATTGCGCCTACTTGATTGAATTACAATAACGCTAAGCAGGGGTTCATGTCAGAAATACTATCTCGGCGTTGCATAGTCCAGCGATCAAACTGAAAAAATGTGGAAAGGAGTGCCGCCAAATGGATTCAAATGTCAACAAAACGTTCGCGGCTTGTGGTACCATGTGTGGTAGTAAGAGAAGTTGTCCATTTGAAGTCTCTGATTAATAGCCTTAGAGCGCACGCCCATGTGGTCCTACTGCATGGACTAATCTGGCCGTGAATAAAGCTGCGGGATTCGAAATCGTGCTTTGTTTGCTACGTGGGCGCAGCCTCCTCCAATTCAAACGCAGATCCATCGCTATTTCAAGGTGTCGATGGAGAGCCAGTTTTTATCTTCTTGATTTCACACTGCTTTGTGCCGTTTGAAGTTCAACGTCAGTTTCACACATACCCTAACTCGGCTCTCAACAGAACTGCGGTCACTTCCGGCTAAGCTGCAATGCATTTGACTTGCGTCACTTCATCAACGATGGGTCGTATAGCAATTAGAATATGCAGCGTTCGAATGAGGAATGTTGAATAATTGAAAGCACATGTTGGAAAGTATGAACATGGTAGAATTCATCGGTATAAATTATCGGTGAACTCGACTGTGTAGTGGGTAGCGTGCTGTCAATCCGACGATGAAGACACTTCGAAGGACGCTATCGTGCGAACAGATACGGGCATAGAGTATGACATGAGTGCGGAGACGCGTATTCATTACAAGGCACTGGGCTATGAACGTTATTTTCTTTGGACCCCTTGTTCCGACAACTGTGTTTAGGTGCGCCATTGAGCGCATGTGACCAGTGTGAAGAGTGGAAACAACTGTCAAGCTGTCAGCAGGGCATCGAGTGCGCGGTGAAAGTTAGGAGCACTTCGTCACTGCTATGCAAAGTTAATAGCTGAATATAAAATCGTGAAGCTTTAACGCTCCGGAGGCTGTAGAGTGGGCTACGGGGAATGTCGTAGTAGAGGGCTGCACGTTAATTTCGTCCATTCGATGGCAGTTTTACGTGCAAAAAAAAAAAGCATGTCTCAATCCCGTTCCCAATCGGCATGCGGCCGCCGCAGTCGGGGACCCGCGACCACGCGCTCAGCGGCTGATTAACCCGTTATGCCAGTTGGTCTGTATTCGCACCTTATTGGGACATTGAATAAAGTGTATTCTATGTGGGCCGTACGTATGGCAGTGCTTTAAAACTTAGTAAATCCTCAGTGCAAAGGTGCAACCAGCACGCTGAGAAAACACAGGCATCATTTTGATCAAAGCACAGGAATCTCAATACAGCTGCAATAATTAGATTTGTACTGATAGAAAAGGCATGGAAGGTAATGAATATTGAATATTAACTGGAAAATAGGTGGGGAGATGTGTAATGTTCACCAAGGAACTTGTGCTTCTCCCAGTCCCATAACTAACCATTTCATTATGTTATGCCTTCATCAAGGTATTCCTCCCTGAAAGAGGCCGGAGCCTGGCCAACTGCCTTAGTCAGTGATTACCCTGATGAAGGCTAGACTCCGGCCAAAACATTAGAAAAAAACAACATTTTCGTTTGTTCTCTTTTTGAATGTCTTTTGAATATATATATATATATATATATATATATATATATATATATATATATATATATATATATATATATATATATATTCATCTTATGATTTCACTATTGAATCCAACTGCCTAAAGAATGTGCACTTTTGTTTGACAGTTGGATACCAGGGGTATGCTGAATGTGAAAGTGTTATTGAAACAAAAAGGGGAATGCCCATATGTCCCTACTTGTACGAGAGAAGTTAGGACGGAACGTGAGGTTGATGTAAATATGTTCTAGAAAACAGTGGTGTGTTTACCTCTGTGGCATGCTGAAAATTCACAGCTTTCATGTAATGAGAGTTCAGTAGTGGCCACACAGAGATCAAGCACTAAATTAGGCGAATTCAATGTCTCTCCGAGCTTGCAGCTTTTTTGTGCAGTTGCTGGCGAACAAAACAATTGGCAGCACCCCTTATTCTTTTCACGTATTGTACATTGAAGACCTTGAACTTTGCAGTCTTGATGCCATGCAGTAGAATACAAGGGTTCACTGGCCATTTTCCCGTGCCTATGTTAGCTGCATAAAATAAGTAAATAAACCAACAGTTAGTCCAACCGGCAACAGCCCAACTAGCCTTCTTCAGTCTTGCTGCTAAGTTCACATACTATGTGACACCTGCATGTAAAAGAATGCATTGTTTTGGCCACGAGTGGTGCCAGCTGGCAGACCTTGGGTTGTATACTCAAGAAAGTCGATGGTAGCTCTAAAAGCACCACACATATAATGCAGAAGATGTGGGTTCTCTCTCCACCTGCTGAAAGTCGCCTTTTCACGCGCTGTCATTTCCATCCACCTTGTTTTTTCTGCATACCAATTAAACATAATTAATTTACCATATGCTATGTCTTCAATGTGTGCTCCTTTGTGCAGTAGTGACAGACATAAAAAAATATTGAGCCCTAGGATCCCTGTATTATTCTTGCTTGTTGAACTTGGAACTGATTTTTCTATAATTAATCATTGTGTTTGATGGTACAAGCATGCCACTGACAATGAAGCATCGGGCTAGCCTTCTTGCATCTGCTATTAGTGTAGACTTGCAAGCACTGGTGTATTGATATTATGGTGCAAATTATAAAACCCAGTGTGGTTCATCTTGTGTCTCACCTAAACAACACCTTTCTTTAACGAAGTTTAGCAGTAGAGCATGAAACCTCCCAAATTTATTTCAATATCTTTTACCAAATGCCACTATGCATTAGGCTAAAATATAATGTGAAAGGTGCACTGAATGGAACCAAATGTAAGAAAAGTGAAGCTACATGGTAGCTACTCCTGCTCATATTTTTTATCACCTTTACGTAACTGTGGGAAACTTCACAACATTCAACAGGCGTAGAAAAAAGTGTGAGGTTATGGCCCTCTGTGGCTTAATAGCTGTTTTAATTGGATGTTTGCTGAAGGTTTCCACATGTACTGCGCAGTAAATATGCATGTTCATTGGTAGTTCAGAAATAGGCAGATGGTATTTATTCACCATGTACTACTCATGTACTTGTTGGTTCCAATTGGATTGGAGCAATCTTGAAGAACAAGTTAAGAATACTCATTGTGAATTTGTGCATTTCATTGTGAAGAGTGATGGACTATAAGTGAAACGTTTCTGTGCCTCTGGCAGGGTTTGCCGCCGTTGGTATGGTCTCTCACGGAGCCAGGCCCTGTGGACGTGCGTGGATGCCAGTGCACCTGAAATCAGCTCAGTGCAGATGGACAGGTTGGCCTCAGTGTTAACAGACTCCGTTCGGTGGTTGTACGTGTCCAGCTTCTTGCACTGCGGCCTTTTCCTGTCTCCAGGAGCTCTGCGTGACCTCCGAGCCCACTGCCCTTACTTGTCCACCCTTGTCATCAAGAGTGCCCTTTTGACAACTCTTGATGACTTTGCCCCTGTCACTGTTGGGGACCTCCCACCCACTCTCAAGACCCTTTCACTTCGCCACTCTTTTTTTCAAGTGGACCAGTTCTTCTCACTTTTGGCCATTCGTAACCTGAGCATTCTCGACTTGAGCTTTTGCTGGTGTGTCTCAGACCAGGACATTCCCTTTGTCACACAACTCCCAAACCTTCGTGAGCTCTACCTGGAATATTGCGAGGACATCCGGGACACGGGTGTGGCATTGGTTGTAAGCCGTGGCCATAATTTGAAAACCTTGGCCCTTGATGGTACTAAAATCACAGATGAGGCCATCCGCACTATTGCCGAAAACGCATTTGCACTGGAAAGATTGTATGTTGGCAGCACAGCAGTTACTGACATTGGTGTTTTACACCTCTCTAAAGGAAAGTGCTTTTCATTACAGGAACTTTGTCTATTTAGCACTAGGGTTACTGTACAGACAATGAAGGTGCTGGTTGATGTTTTCCCACAGCTGCAGTGGCTGAACTTGGAGAACACACTCATTGATATTGGAGATAGTCACCTAATTGCCAAGCATGCACCACCCGGCTGCACTGTTCTTGTGGATGGGGTACGCTTTCATCTAGGGGTTGGCTGCAACCATTCTGTGGACCGGTTGCGACTACAGGACTGAAGATGCAGCATGTCTGCCATGCCAACTTTTAAGTGTGCCTCGTGTGCTGGGGAGCTCAAAGAAGTATCATTGAGACAATGAAAAGGGCCAGAGTGGCACTCGTGATCATCATAAGTGGCCTGAACCAACACTTTTCATGTGGCCCATGCGGGCGCTGTATAGCCGGCTCATTTCGAGTAATAGAGCATACTATTGGTTTTCACTGGTGTCAACCATACGAGAGTCAACCAAAAGATAGCTTGCTTCTCACTACAGAAATTGGATGCAGCATTGTCATCCTAGAGCAAAGGGGCCCTGAAATTATTTCTTAATGTCATGTTGGAAAGCAAAAAAAAAAAATCAGTAGAGCCCATCTGTGCAACGATGTAATGGACTGAAAGTGGCCCCATGCATAGAGCACAAGACATTGAAAACACTATGGAAAAAAGAAAAGAAATGCTTGTACCTCTAGTATCATCAGAGTGGAGTGATGTTGTAGTGCATTTTCTGATCATAATGGAAATGTTGCTGCTGTCTTCATATCCAAGGAAAAAAGCAAAGCTGCAGCTTCAAGGCAATCACTTCACTGAAGTAGCATGGATATGTCCTTGAGTTGAGGTGTGTAGTGTGAACTTTCAATTCGGTTTCAACACAAGGTGAAGGCACTTGGTTTTCAGAGATATGAATATTTGATTTGTCATGCTCATGTGAAAACACCCCGGTGACATTGTTACAAGGCCCCATAACAAATACTTCAAATCCAGGATTTTTTTTTTATTGTTGCACTCTTTATAATTTACACTTGTATAGCCTGACAGATATGTGCATCTTGGCCAAAAAGTGTGATTACCACTAAATGCACCATATTGCTCACCTCTCTTGTTTTGAAAGGCACTGAATCTGTGTAGGTGAAATTGGATTTCAAGTCCAGTGCAGCTGTGCTTAGTAATTTTTAACACCACGTACATGGTTGTTGAGCACCGACTTGGAACATTTAGTGTGTGATCACTCAGAGTAAGAAGGGAAAGCCACTGTGTTTGTTACATCGAAATGTCTACTTAAGATAGCTCAGCAATGTTGCTGAGGTGACATTTTTACTGCTTACATGAGTGTGTGCAGGGCACGGTCACCGACATACAGTGAATGTCAAGTGTTTTTTTCAGAGGTGTTTTATGGATTTGCCTACCTGTGCATGTTGTTGCCTTGCTTTTATTTATTCTTATTTGTGTTTGCATATTAGTTTGTGTGTCCACAGCTTTCTTGCTTTTTTCATATGCTAGAAATGCATTTACTTTTTAGTATAAAGTCACCTGCGCACAAGACCGGCATAAGCGAATAGCGAGGATTAGCAAAAAGTGCAGAATTTTATTCACCTTTTATTTTATTTTTGTATTATCTTCATTATTATATTTTTGTAAGCAACTTTTTCTGGTTATTGCTTGTGCAAGTTTGACCTGCAAAAACTGACTCTTGATATGTGTATGTCCTGCCTCTTCTGACCTTTTAACTGTCAGCTTAAGCTAGATTATTTTACTGTGTGTGGAGAGGGAGTGGTGTCGATACCACAACATTGTTTATACAAATACCATTGCATTACTATGTGTATATTTATGTCTTACATGCTGTGTATGTGCAGTTCAATATTGCGTCTATCACTTCTGGCAGGAACTTCACAAGTAGCTGGCAGGCCAGCATTTTGAGTGTCCATGTGGAACCTGTCTTTTGCAATTGGCCTTTTGCACAAGAAGGCACTGGTAGAGTTTATGTTGATGGAAATTGTGTTTTTTTATGTGACAGCTCTATAGCAATTTTTTTTTTTCTGCCACCTATAGTACGGTTGGTGGCTTCAAAGTTAAACCGCTTATATATTCTGATCATATTGTAGCTTTCTCTTTGCAGTGTTGAGAATGGCAGTTATAATATTGTTTTAAGGCAAAAAATGGACTTTTAGATTTTGTTTGCTTATTTATACTACTCATTTCAAAGGCCTGATTGGAGTAGGATATACGCCTGTGAGTCTCGCAGGTTTAATAGGTTTTTCTTAGGACAAAGATGTGTAGTAAATGCTGCATACTGCACATCCTAATTGCTTTTTTATGCAGCTGTTGTTATAGCAGCTTCCGCTGCCAAAGTCATGTTTTGAACCTGTGTGTTTGTGTCTGTGTGGGAAGCTGACCATGTGCTTTGTGGGCTTTGGCCTTAACACATGCAAGCATTGATGTGTTCGTCCATTTGAGAAGCTATGTCTATTTATTAATTATTCACTACTTCCCCACTTGTGGTCTGGAATGGTTGAATGATCAGAGTTCAAGGAATCTGAAGGGATGACGCAGCATGAAATATTATAGTGTGAAGAAAGTAAAATGTGGAGTTTGACAGAGGGTGGGAGCAGATGAAGAGCTAACATGATTGTCTTTTCATTTCTGCCCTTTCCTGGCTTTGGAGGCTACATTGCCACCATTTATTTTCATAATCAAGTGGTTCATTTTGCTGCATTATCAGCAAATGTCCCTTGAAAAAAAGATGTCATTTAAATCTAAGCCTTGAGCAAAACCAGAGCCTTGTGTCCTGTATGGTCTTCCACTGTTCAGCCAAGGACTTCTCATTGAGTGCACCATGTTTTTAGGGTGCTGTTGTTTGGCTGCGTTTGTACTTTGTTCAATGTGTCTGCTGCTAAAAACCTAGGGGTGATGTCTTTACCAAAGTCTAGGCAGACTGTCTGCCTTAATGTAGTTGTTAGCCTCAGCCAGGGTGCAGTGCACACCTCAACCGATAGATTTTTTAAACATTTAACAATATGCAGTTTTTCATGACACCATTGGCCATAAGTGCATCAGCCACTCTTTCTGCAAACGTATTGTGCAAGATGCTATGGTACTTTAATAGTGCATGGTACAATATGCAGTCTGTCATCACTCATTGCTTATTGCAGGTCAACATCAGAGCACATATGTTGACATCCCTTCTTGTGTGGTTCCTGGGTTCTGTGTTGTACAGGGTAAATCTAGCTCATGTAGTGTAGTGTTGAGTGTGTTACTTTTATGCTTTTTTGAGCACTGTATATAACACTAGGCAAGAGGATTTCTGCTGTTCTGGTCTTTGGACTACGGACTTTGGTGAGGAGGACAAGCTTTATTGGCACAGCCTGGAAATTGCAGCTTGTGGTCATTGCAGAATAGCTTTGTAGTACAAGTGATGTCTTCAATGTCATAGCTAAGTACACTTAAAACCAAACTATTCAGAATACTTTCTCTTTGTATATCCATGATTGCTCGCTGCATTTTTCTAATGTCTGCAGGGTTTTTAAGGATGTACTGCAGAAAGACTGATTGAAATATTTTGGTGCCGTCACGATTTTGCCAGACTATTTTTCCCACTTTGTGCTTCTGCAGTGGCACTCACAACTTGTAGAATTTATAGCAGAAGTGTGTGGTTGCCACTGAAGAAATCTTTATGGCTAATGATGTGGTAATTTAATATTGGCAGGAAATATTCAAACATAAATAAGCTAGTCTTTTATTAAAGCTCTCTAAGTATTGTTATACCATGGTAGCCCAGTGGCTATGGCATTGTGCTGCTTAGCTCAAGGTCATATGTGTGAACCCAGCCACAGTGGCCACATTCTGATGGGGGCAGAATGCAGAAATGTTTGGTTAGTTAGATCTAGGTGCATTTTAAGGAACTTGTGCATTTTAAAGAGCTTCAAGTGTTAAAAGCTAAGCTAAGGTCTCCCGCTATGGCATGCCTCATAATCAGGTCATGGTATCACCAGCCAAAACTGCAGAATTAATTTTTTTCAACATTGTACTTCGTAAGCAAGATACATAGCAAGCATATTATACCACAGCAAATTACAGTTCAGATTGCACATTTAAGTTATGTGTTCCTCTTATTTTCATGTGACATACAAGGAGTTGCCATAGAACTTCGTTCTGCATTAAAGAAACCACCTCTCATGGCAAAACGTCACGTATAGACATTCTTTTCTGGGAGCTGAGAGCACAGGTTTTGTCTTGGAAGTTCACTGAATTGTAAATTGCGCATTGGCAATTGATACCTAGATTTGTTTTTCTTGTTAACATTATCATTGCAAGCATGTAATACAACCTGCTTTCCAATCATATATTCAAGGCAAAATTGTGTTGTTGATATAATGTTGACTAAGGTGCTGCAGAAGACTAATTTATAGTGTGTGTATGTTCGTTGACATAGCTATATGCCATTTTGAATATTTGTTCAAAAGCAACTAGAGGTGACCCTGAATAGTGTGATATACTGGTAATAAGAAGTAGTGCTCATTTAAGCTTATTTAATACATCCCCACTGAAAGAAAAAGTCTAACTTTGAGCGTACTTGTGAAGCCGACAGTAGAAAAATTGATCTTGGGTAATCACCTTGACAAGCATCCGGGATCTGTGATACATAAGAAAGTTCAAGTGAGAGAATAAACATACAACTACAGGAGTAAAGGGATAAACTATCCTGTCCGTATGTTTAGTACTGGTCAGTGTTATGTGTGTAGTCCATAGCTACAAAAAAAAAAAAAATGAAAAGCTTTTATGAAGTGCATGTGAGAACTCAAGAAAGATTGGTAAAGTGGTTTGTATGCTTGGTCTATGCATTTCAAACCATTCAAAAGCCAATTATGCAATTGTGTGCCTTTCAACAACCTGCCGAAGGCATAAGGAGTGTTAACAAAGAAAATGATGCTGCTGGAAGTGCCCTGGCAAAGAGCGTTTGTAAAGATGCATTTGTAGTGGCATAGCACGGTAAAATTTTTAACGTTTGAATGTGTAGTTTATGCGACAAGAATGAAAGAGTGCTGAAAGCAGTGTTTCTGCCATTTCTGTTAACCTTTGCTTCTACTGGTATGCATTAGTTTTTTTTTTTCTTTTTTTTTCGCACATTGCTTACATTGATCTGCTGAGTATTTTGTTTCATTATGCAGAATGTGTGCATAAATTGTATATGTACATGTTAATCCATGCATGTTATTTGAGGATACATATCGTGCTAGTGTTGACATTTTAAAAAGGTACTTGGAATAGTGTTTGGATATATTAACAGTCTGAACTGCTGTGGACATGGTTCTAGCTTGGTGCAAGTGTCGTACTGCAGAGCATAGCAATTTGTGTGTCAGCAGTTTTTTGGTAGAAAAAAAATGTTCGTTCTAGCTGATTGTCTTGCTTTGATGAAGTGGGTTTTTTGTAAGAGTCCATTAAGTGGACAGCCCATTTCAGCGAACGCTGATTGGATAGAGCTCGACAGCTGGTAGAGCAATGCCAGTCATAACCACTGCTCTAGAGCACCATCTAATCATCGTGCGCCGAGGCGGACCATCCTTTTGGTGGACTCTTACAGAATACCAGCTCTGGATTCAATAGAGTATTGATGAACAGAACAGTGCTGGCCGTATTTTTTTCTTGTGCTGTCTATGTTGGCACTGCTTCATTTATACTTGTTCTTGAAAAATTTTTCAGTGAGGTTTTAGTGACCTGCACCATCTTTACATTGTGTGTTACAATAGCATATCGATAGTGGGCAGCTGTACACAAAGACTTGTAATGCCACTTCTGTTAAGTTCCTATGAAAATGATTTTGGTACTGTGAACTAACTCTTGTAGGCACACAGATTTTTTGTTTAGTTTGGTGTCTATTTACTAAGTGGTTCAGGTCGCAATAATTGATGTCTGTTGTGGAACCACACAGCCCTGCGCAGGTTATTTCCGTCTTTGTTGAAGCAAGTTTTTTTTAATTTCTGTGCTAGCTGACATTACAACTGTGCCATCAGTTTAGTGCCCTTGCTTCTTCACTGTACAACTTAGCTGTGATACATGTATATATGACACCTACAATAAATGTGTATGCAAATCATAGTATAGCACTTGAATGTTTTTATTGACTTTAAAATGACTGGTTGACTTTAATGACTATAAGTGGCTGAATATGGAAGATGCTTGAAAGAGCTAATTTTCATCTTCAGCATTATACTCAACCAGTGCTAATTCACCCAAATGTTAATTCTTCCATTGTATTTAAGTTCATTGTACCTACTTGCATATGTATGCAATGGGTGTATTGGCCATTATTATTGGCTGAGGCGAGTACAGCTGCGGGGTGGTATTAATTTAGTTAAATTTGTAAAGAATGAGTAGTATATACCACTAAAGTAGTCTTGGCAAAGCAGCAGGTATGGTAATCTTATAGTTTTCACGTTACCAACCTTTAAACAGCACATAAGCTGGCGCATACAGCTTGTGGTTGTTGCTATGACGTGACACAGGGTGAATGCGCATAAGACGAAGTCAGATTAGGTGACGCATGTGTTTCAAAACTGTCAATTGCCCTTTCTAGGAAAGAGCTATGTTTCTTGCGTCGTGACAGGAATTTTGTGCAGACGGCGCACGCGTGATGTGTCACGGGGTTTTTGCTATACATTTGGTTGCTTGTGTCTAAATAAAATACTGTTGTAATCAGCGCTCATGTGTGTCAAGCCTCTTCACTGTCTTCGTCTTATGCGCATTCACCGTGTCATGTCACACCAACAAGCCCTGACTTCTACCTTAGTGTAGTTGCTATGACACAAATACAAGACCAGCTCAGTGGGTCCCACCTTATCTTGTAGACCATGCCAAGGAGCCATGCGTTTGAAGTTCTGCTTAATTCCTGGCAAACAGCAGGGTTAGCATTTCTTTTTTTTTTTTCACTTTCGGTACAAAAAACTGCTATTTTTGCAAGCTTTTCGTATGATCACCGCTGGTATTTCAAATGTCAAATATTGCATTCTGGATTTTCTGTATCTGCACCATCTTAAATGAGGCATTTATGTAGTCCAAACTTTTATTGCAGTTTGCCTTTAAACAGATATCTGTTACCATTCACATGGGCCATTTATTCCTCGATTTAGTAGTATAGCATATTTACCGGCAGCGCAACCACACACACGGACAGAGTAGTAGTAGTAGTATAGCATGTGTAGTAGTATAGCATGTGTAATCTGTGACGAAGAGCTGCATGTCCTGCTTAGAAAGGGGCATGCCCTTTCAGGGCATTAAGCTATACTGCCCTATATCAAACTATATATGCCCTATGTTAAAGGGCCGAACGACCAATTTTTATGGCGCCTCTTTAGTGCAATGGAAAGCATACTGGTGAGAGTGTCTATTCATGGAATGGTAACGTGGAAAACGCTGTGAAACATTTGTAATCAGAATTTTTCTATCTGCGGCGAATATGAAGTCGTAAACACAGGCGAAAACCCATGTTGCAAAGAGTGAGTGCGAGAGCGATTCGTGTTCAAGCCCGGCGACTTGCTGCGCATGCGCTGCGGCTCAACATGTTCCACTGGCAGCGCTGTGCCGCGAAGGCAGCACCTCTTCTCACCATGCAACTCATTTCACCTCGTAAGCAGAAAAAATTGACCAAGCATAGATAATAATATACCTACTCAAATTTTCAGGAGTAATTATGGTGTGCATGACAACATCAGACTAGGCGACTACGCACAGCCAAGTGATTGATTCCATAATCCAGCTTCAAGGCTCTTTAAACACGATTTAAAAATATAAATCCTGCTCACAACGCGAAAAGGATGCTGGAATCTGTCAGTCTGCTTCACGGTCTTTTCATTTCTACCAGGCTGTAATCACACGTTATCAGTTGTCAGTCCCTTTCACCTCAGTGCTTTCAATAAAAATTTGCATCACTTTTACTAATAAATTGTAAGGTGCTGCTCTAATCCGCTCACATAAAAATTTTATTCCAAGACTTTTTTGCGCAATTACTTCGTTTACTTCCATTCAAACCACCAATTATTAGGCTGCAATTTTGTGTATCATGGTATATGCTGAGCACAGTGGAGTCATTTCAGAAAAATTGCAAAGGGGGGACACAGATCTTGCCACATATTGTTTTTATAAATATAAGTTTTATTTTTATTAGAATCATGCTTTGAAATAAAAAAATGAGTATGGGATTCACATAGCATGTAACTGTATTGCGCTACTGAGTCTTCTGGGAAACCGGTTGAATGGCAGTTGCAATTTCAATAGTCTTGCACAGCCGAGGAGTATTGAACGCAGGTATCACTAGAAGATGAACAGGTGTTAAAAATAGTTGAATACAAAACATTCTGTACAATACGAGTAATGACCACCTAGGAGATCAAAGTATGCATTCGACTAGCGTAGTCCTCAACAGATATGTTTGAAAGATAAATCTCAAGGAGGGACACTTGCAAGAGGCGACACCCCAGCCTAAACACAATGGGGTCAAGACCCCCCCCCCCCCTTGATTATGCCAATGGTTGAACCTAACAAGACTTTTCATAAAACTTTAAAACAAATGCACCACAAATGCAACATATTTTCAGTGGTAGGGGTACTAAAAGTTGTGGCAGATTCCACATATTCTGGGAAACAATTTCATGTGAAGCAGTCATTCACTGAGTAGCTGCTTATGCCGCACTTTGAGCCAAGCATTACAAGGTGGGCAGACTCTTTTTGCTGTTCCGCGTTGATACCGATGGTGAATCTCCTGTGGCGCGTACCCACATACCATAGCCGTATGTGGGTATACACCACACGACTGTGAGAAAGGGTTTCGTGTTGTGACCTGTCAGTCACATTTGTCATACATGCATACCCTCCTATACCAATCTTGGTATATACCAAGTAAAGGAGACGACCACAAGAGTGCCCAGACGTAGGTGGATAGATAGACAAACACTCAAAGTGCCTTTGGTTCGCTAAGAATGCTGCACATTTAATATTGGTTGCAAGTTTCCGCACGGTTACTTTAAGAAGACAATAATGCCTGGCCATATTCATCCACATCTAAACTAAACGCCTTCAACGTCTACTACAACTGCTATTGGCCACGAGATCGAGCAGAGTCGGCACCTAGCGGCGAGCGGACGAAACCCCGTGGTGTGGATGGCTCCTTGCGTCGTCTGCTAGCCACACTGTGCTCGCATGTGTGTGTACGTCATGCACGCCCTCGGAGGACAGCTTATTCCATTGTGCTGGCACAGTATCGAATGCTTGTACGTATGCTTACACGGTATACACGAGCATTTCGCCTTCAGAGACTTGTATGCGCTCTAATAAGTGAGTGCAAGCACGTGTCCATATGTCGCTAGGTCTAACCATCGTACCGCCCATTCGCCAAAGTCATTTCAATGTGGGTGCCACTTTGTCGGTTCAAGCATATCACGTAGAGTGCATTTGGCGCCGTCCTAAACGAAAGAAATGCTAAATGTCGAGGTGCGGATGTAGCATTTTAGCGACTGCTTCTCGTAAAGTGTTGGCGATTTCGAAATCCTTGTGATAGCGCAAAGTATGAACTAGCGTCTGCAAAGGCCGGTTAGCGGTAAAAAAAACCCAAGTCACGCGTTTCTATAGCAGTACACGTATTCATGCAAACAGAAAAGTAGAGTGCACAAGGTTCTACTTCATCTAATTACGCAGAAATACAGGCTCTCTTTTTTGTAGCCGCTAGAGCAAGAAATAAATAATTATCTAGGTCGCGCAACACTACTTATATTGTGGTATATCGGCAGTATAGAAGTTAAACACGTACAAATAAAGCAAGAAAAAACATCGAGCACAATGCAAAACACGACTGTGACCGAAGGCCAGTACCCCTTTGATTGGCAGATTGCGCTTCTCTCACACGTAATAGGAACATTAGTCCGGCTTCGTGCATTCATGTGGCAATGGAGGGCGTATACCGTATTTACGCGAATCTAGGCTGACCCCGATTCTAAGCCGACCCCCGAAATTCGCAAGTCCAGAAAAAAGAAAAACTTAATCATTGTACTCGAATCTAAGCCGACCCTCCCACTTTCGCACATCGTTTTTTCGAAAAAAAAAAACATCGGCTTAGATTAGAATAAATATGGTATATCACCATTAGGCTGCTGTCAACGCGCTTTATTCGCCGACAATCTACTCAAACCGCTTACGACGAAGCGCCGCTGCGTATAATAGTATACGCGCCGCCGACCGCCTATCCACACTAACGCTGCGGTGGTGCTGCCACCTATAGCCCGATCTCGCCGCGAATACCAATTAGCCCTAGCGTTTACATAGTGTCTAATAAGCCTGAAGAGAAAGCAGGCCCTTTGAGAACTCCTATGGCTCATGTAGAATGCAGAGAAATTGTGTACCTGTTATATCTTGCACCATGTCAGTTATGCCACAGTTATGGCAAGGAGTGTGTCGAACAGTCCTCAGCAAGACAGGTTGAAATGACAGAACCATGAAATTTTTATTAACATATAGTGCATTACCATTTCATAATTTATATAAGCAATCATGGGAAGTGCTACAAATGGCAAATTTGCCAAGAAATTTATTTCTCATGGTGCTATGTCCATGTCAACTTGCCAAAAATTAATCTTTTAGACGAGCCACAAGACTCCTGTCCTTGTATACAACATTAAAAAAAAAAAAAGACAACCCACAAAGCTTTCATGTAAAAAGATTATTATTCTATCTAACAAGACATAGAATCCAAATTCCTAGTGGCCTTTTGATGAATGATCCTGGTAGAATCGAAGACCACAGTAGCCACAGGTGTGGTTGCCAGGTGCATCCTGCAAAAGAGGCCAAGAGTCAAGGTACAGCAACAAATTATACATACCTTACACTCAGCAATACAGTCCTCAAGTATGTATTTACATCATGGCCATACATGTGCATGAGTATACACACTCGTTACAATAAACCAAGGATGGTGCCAGGTGGGAGGAACTTATGCGCTGTGTGTTGACTATGTTTGCACGGGGGAAGGGGCAAGCAAAAATTATGGGTGGGTGGTGGCCTCCCCCCGACGGTGCCGCCCTTGCTATGAACTGGCCTCAATAAGCACGTATACATAACAGAACAGCTGCATGCTTTATTTTTTACATATCTGACTGGTTTACATCTTTACATCAACACTTCAATAGTCATCTATGATGATTATCCAAGTTGATGTAAAGCATTTCTAAACACTATAAAGACAGATATCAAAAAAACGGCAGGAAGGGGATAGGAAGGAAGATGGAAGCTTGCGATCTAAAAATCAGTAAACGGGGTGGGTGCTCGAGTCGACATTTCGACAAATGGACTTGTCTTCTTGCCTTGAAGTTCCAGCCTTGGAGAAGACAAGCCCACTTGTCGAAGCGTCGGCTCGAGCACCCACCCCTTGTTACCAGATTTTTTTCATCATAAAAGGCATACGTAACGTGTAAGCTTTTTATTTATATGTACTTGTTCTGTGATGCACTGAGCACTACTGCAGCCCAAAGTGAGCCATTCAATGATATGTCACTCCAACTGCATTTTTTTCTGGTAGGAGAAACCACAAGACTGTAGCTTCAACTGCACTTGCTATGTCTTTGTACAGTACATGCAACCACGACATTACATGGGTGACCCAGAGCCACATTTTGATCGGGGTGAAATTCCACTTTGATTTAGGCTGGTTGGTTGGTTTATAGGGTTTAACATCCCAAAGCGACTCCGGCTACGAGAGACACCGTAGTGGAGGGCTCCGGATAATATCAACCGCCTGGTGTTCTTTAACGTGCACTGAAATCACACAGTACAAGGGCCTCTATGATTTCGACTCCATCGAAATGAAACCATAGTGGTTTGCTATCACAGGAATTGAACCACTGTGCAGGGATGTGACCGCAAACCAGCCTCTTTCATGTCGGTAGCCAAGCGCCATAACCAAAAGCTACCGTGGTGGCATCTTTGATTTAGGTGCATTTTAAGAAACCCAGGTAGTCAAAAACTAGCCCAGAGACCCCTACTAGTGTTTCACACTGCCTTAGTGTTGTTTTCAGATGTTAAACCCAATGATTCAATCGTGTGGTTGACTGATAACTTCCCATTTTTGTAGGCTATGTCAAAACTAAATTAAGTCATGTTGCACTTCATTGTAACAAAAATTGCACTTCTACCAATGTTGGCATTATTTGTACCTGTGAGGCAACAAAAAGGGCCCCTCACCAGGCCTTATTACAAATTATAGTTACACTCTGGAAGTTGTAAGGTGCCATTTACAGAACTTTTGCCAGAAAGATTTTTCAAATTGGTCATTAGAGAAGTTAGAGAAGGAATTGAAATATTCTGTTGCCATGATGTTAGGAGGTGAGCGTCTTTGTCAACAGACACTACCCTTTGCTTTGGCTAATGTCTGCAAACAGAATTTCTTTTGTGCATTATTCCAGAGCGAACCAGTTGAGAGGCGAGCCCTCCTCTTTTCACTTTGTGTGCATTTGCGCATATGGCCCTGGCTCTCAATCAGAAAAGAAGGGTGTGATTTTTTTCTTTGACATTTTTACCACCTTTGTGCCACACAGCCATTCCACATGTGCACACATGCACGGTGAATAGATCACTTGGCACTTATTTACACATCATGCTTGTTTGTTTGCAATGCCTAAACTTGGTGAGGAGCACTGAACAGCATGCTGACAAATGGCTTGACACAAAATTTTGTCTAGGCTTTCTTCAGTACAGTCTCCGGTGGTGCATCAAGGCACTAGATGGTCACATAACTCCATGATGCTGAGAAGTATACTTGAAATCCTGTAACGGGTCCTAAAGTGAACTTAGGAGCCAACGTTTCTACACAATAGAGTAAGTAACTTGTGAGCTGGTGTTTAACATGCAAAAGCAACATCCTAGCTCCAGCTTTCTTTATGCCCTCAGACAGTCTCCCTTTGCTCAAGAAAGGCCCCCAGGGCACATGTGCAGTTTATATGCAGGTATTTGTGTGTGTGCAGGAGAGGGAGAGAAGGAGCTATGTATGTGTGCATGTATCGCTTGTCAGCCCCCCCCCCATTTCCCCTTAAATTTTGGTGGAGAACAGCCCCCTCCCCTCTTGACATTAAAGGCCCTGTCCTCAGAACAAACTTTACTTGAGTAAAAAGTCATGAGCTTCATGTTCAAGTATCTCCTCATCATACTGTTCTGCTTTGGCTAACTAGACAAGTCAGCATAATGAAGCTGAGCCAAGCCAACAGCATATGGCTCTGATGGTACCTGTTTCAATAAATATCACAGTCACCTAAACCACTGCCTTATGTTGCAAAATTAACTCGCTTGAAAACGAAATATGAAAGTATGACATACTTTGAGCTTAGAAATCTAAGCTCAAAGTTTGGGCAGCAAATAAAGCACAAGACCATATTTAGTGATCCTTCAAATTGGCATCCAGATGCTTCACAAAGGGCACCTCGAGAGCGTTTTGTAGTACAATAATTCTGCTGCATTTTCTATTGGGTATACCAGGTAATAATGAACCAGAATGATGAAAGGCTAACCAAATTTATGTAAACTCTGGGATGGCCCAGGGCTCCACTGCCACCATCACACCATGTTGTACGGGCATTGACTGCCTTGGGAGGTACTTCTGCGATCAACTTGATGGCAAAATTTGGGTTTATCTGGAAAAAAAAAATTTTAAATATGACAAACATAAAAGTCTCATCAGTGGAAGTACGACTGCTACAGTCATCAGAAGTTTTCGTGTGATTAATAGACTACTGCAGGACGAAGCAATCCCTCGACGAAGCAATCCCTCAAAGATTTCCCATTATTCAGTTATCCACCGAGGTGATGGAGTCAAATGGAGTTTGACTCCCTAAGATGGAGTCAAATTTTGGCTTGACTCCATCTTATGGAGTGAAATCATAAAGAGTACTCAATTGGCTTTTGTCAAAATGGAACAACAGGTGCTAAAATGTGTGTCCTCATTTTGGTTATTTTGGACTTTACCTTGAACCAGAGCAAAATTATGGGAATCTCTAAAATCAGCTAGGACAGGATATTACAAAAGTATGAATGCACAGAAATAGTACTCATGTGTAGCTGCAGAAGAAGTCTCAGAACTAAGGCCATACAGTAGTGTCAACTTTTGCAAGTGCTGCTGCACCATCAGAAGTAGGCTACCATAGCATAGCAGTAGTATTGTTCGGAAGTCTGCAAGTGCTAGAGTCTATCACTTGCAGACACTGGTGAAAGCATGAACAGGTGCTGACAAAGGTGTGAAACTTCTTCCCTTAAACAACTGATGTTTCAGCCTCCACACAAAAGTATTGTTCACAATGAAGAGTGAAGTAGGAAGGAAACCAGATCCTGACAAGATTTTGTCAAACCCTCAACTTGCAGACGCTGTTTTTTAAACATTTGCAAGTGTGAACAACTATTTCAATGGCTTGCTATTCCAATTGTCATTCACAGTTCAGTGCATGCTAGGTGAGGGCATCCTACTGAGGTGTTTACATGCACTGGCATAACTATTAATTACAATGAATTAGCTGCTTTTGTACAATGCAAATGGTTACTACAACCAGAGTCCTTTGATACTTTACTGGTTATGAACTTCAAGACCAGTTATCTATGCAAGCTGCTACATACACTAAGCAGAGAACTGTCTAGTAAACAACCAAACAGTAACTGCAATGCACTGCAGTTTCTACATATCTTATTTTCAACAGAACAGCTTCATACTGTTGGGCATACTGATGGCCCTCAGCTTCACTCTTTGGCACTACAATGTCAAAAGAGTGCCTTCCAGGATGCACTTATTGCTAAGAATGATGCCTTGTGGAAATACATTCCGCACGAGTGAACATTTGGATGACTGAAGGAGGAAATCCCCATTTGGCCCACTTTGCCTCCTCGTGCATTCCAGCGTCATTGTACAAAGCGAACAATGACAGTTTTTCATCCGACTCTCTGTAACATAGCAACATTGGCGCACCCAACAAGTCTTCGGCATCGTTCTACCCACTGATGATCATTTGAGATTCTCAACACATAAGTAGAAATAGAGCATGCATCCACGGCAAAAGCACCACGCCAATACATTGCTCATCAGGCCACTGCTTGCCAAATGTCTCCTTGCTACTAGTCGTGCCGGTTGGAAGCATATGAACACTCCCATAGCACAAGGGGGAGTTTTGTGTAAAAATATCAAAGGACTGCTACAACTACATCAAGTACTTGCACATTGTATGTAAGGTTTTATTGGTTCTCATTTGCCTGGGGAAGCCACACCTCACCAACAGGCATGCTCATCCACTAGGTGCAACAGATAAGGAATAAAAGTAAAAAATATGTAATGTTCACAAAATACAGCCCAAGGGTTATTTCATTCAGGTGGTATTTGTAGCAAGCACTTGCACACAGTGTGCAAGTGAGTGAATTAGTTTCGATTCATTGTTGCGATTTCATAATAATATGTAGCTCCATTCAAAGGTGTTCATGTCCCACTGCCAAAGGGTGGCGGAGGGGACCAAGAGCTGGCTTTGACTGGGAGGGAAGGGGGGGACTAAAGCCGGACTAACTGTACATTGCAGGAGTCACACAAAATAAATCTGTTGCGATCAAAATTTAGCAGTTTATGCAGATTTCATTCTAGCAGTATGCCACTTATCTAATGCAGCTGCTAATCAGGCATACTAAAGAATGTAGCTCGCCAGTGGACAAGATCAGGGAGGGGGAACATTCGCTTCCCCTACTCTGTAATTGATGCCTCCGTTTCCATTTACGACCCCAAGTTTTAGTCTGTGATGTGCAATATTAATGAGTCAGCAAGCTGGTGGGCAAGAATGAAAACTTTTAATTAGGTCTATACAACCTTTATCAGTTGATCTAAAACAAAGGCTCGCATAGTGTCCCCCCCCTCCTTTTTTTAATGCAGACATCGAACGTCCTGTTCATACATCCAAATATGAACTCTTGTAAATAACATCAAGGTGTAACGAAGGAGTAACTATGCAGTTTTCCGGCTTTGATTTCTTGCCAGCTTTTAGCTTTCCTCCATCTCACCACCTCCTTTCTTTTTTTAAAGGCAATAACATTTCACAGTTTTTTTTTTTTTTAAGCTTCAGCTTTAGTCTCATGGTATGTTTACGACTTTTCAGGACACTGGTAAAATATTGATCATGACTTGCGAATGTGTACGTTGGAGTAGGGACAAATACATGTTCAACTCCGCAGTTCCCCAGCTGCAAAGTCATAATTTTCAATAAAAGCAACTCAAGCGGGCACCATCAGAAGTATTACAGCTTGCAACTAAAACTTAACAACTGCAAGCATATCTCACCTGTTTAGGGGTTTCCATAAAACGAACAAGTCGATAATCATCCTTGTCCCAGTGCTGAAAAATGATATGTTTCGTAAATTTCCACAAGGTCAAGAACAAGAGCCGTTAGGTAGCATTTCATTCAACACAAATCCCGCACGTGTGACTCTACCTGAGCATTAAACTACGGTACACTACAACGACGCACAAGACCGAGGCTGCAAGTAGCATTAATGAAATGGGTTCCGCTAGGTTACCTGCCCAGTGTGTGTTACAGGATCTTTGGGGGGTTCCACATCTTTCACCACATTAGAACTTGAACGACACTGCAGTGCCAGGCGCTGTGCAATTTGAGTGAATTTCGACGGATTTCGCATGCACGAATACATGACCTCTACGGGTCTGTGGGTCTGTGGCAAACTGGACACACGGTAGACGGTAGAGTCAGGTAGAGTCAGTAGAGTGTACCGAGTGTAGACGTCGCGAAGTGTGCTGTACCCAGCCAAAGAGAAGCCGAAGCTGGCCGAAGCCAACGAAGGAGAGTCACAAATCTCAAAGGCTATGTAGCTTCTGTATATCGCGAGTGTCAAGTTCCGTTGTGAGAACAAGGTTCTATAAACGCTGGTTGTTGAGAGCCGTAAGCGGCGATAGCGGCGACAGCCAGAAACGCGTCATGGCCGCGCCGATGATTCAGTCAAAGCCAGTCAAATGATTAGCCAAGCGGGAGCTGCACGCTGCTAAGGTAGCTACTTGGTAGCTAAGGCAGCACATGCACGCAGTTATCGCGGTTATCGCGTTTTAACTTCTATGGTTCGAAGTTTCGAAGCTTGAAGAGCGAGCAGAAGGGTGGGCACGCCTTTTCGTGTCCTGCCAGAACCCGGAGCGTGCTGCTCAGCTGTTAACAGATAGAAGGGGTGGAATCTAGCACAGGTACGTTGTACTGAAAATACCACATGCTGAGAGCAAGTCTCCTACTAACAAGGAATATATTTTGTTGTCGCTAGCATTGATAGACATTGACCACTTGCATGAATGTTCGGTGATAGCAGTACATTTCGTCGAAACAGCGCGTAACTAGTCGAAGGACAGAAAGAGGGGTGCGCAGGACATGCACTGTCCTGTTCACTCCCCTTCTTGCCCCATGTCTAGTTACGCTCAACGAAATGAACTTCAACCAACTCGGCTAACTTAACATCTTGGTAACAGTGCAGGCTCATAACGCCTTTCTATAGTGTTCAGTCGGCCAATTTGATAGCCGTCTTTTGTACAATAAAAAACGGGCCTACGTTCCAGTGAGACCTAGCAGCCAGTGGCGGAACGCATGGAACGCGCCGCTTCTGAAGGTTGAAGTATGTCGAGATGTTTACAAGTAGGGACAGACGCAATTTAGGCAGACATAACCATCCATGGTCCTAGGACGGTGCGGGAAACCGGTGGGGAGACTTCGTTAGGCTGCTAGCAGGTGGGACCAGGGCTGGGCAAAGGTAATTCGATATTGTATCACGATACGATACAAGGTACTCGGTCATGAAGTATTTGAGATACGGATACAAGATACTACCGGAATTATTGTATCCGATACGATACTTCTCAATTGTATATTAAGATACTTGGATACATTTACAAATTTGTTATAGATCTATATAATTAAGCAGCAAGCGCCTATGCACAAAAATGTTGGCTTGAGAATTTCTTAGCTGCGAACAACTTTGTTTAATTTAAAGGAAATGTCAGTTAGTATCACAAAAGTTCTGTCTTTTCTGCTCATAGTATATTAGCTTCTCTCCGAAAGAACTTATTCGCATGCTTGGGTTGCTTAACATGACAGCTCTTCGTACGCTGCGCTGTCACTGGTTTTTGCTTGCCTCATTTGTAATTAATGGGTGTCGCTGCTCTCTTTGCGGACCAGTTGTCATCTACTTACAAGAACATCAATAAGAAGCCTTTGCACGGTGGCACAAATACCGCTGCACAGACTTACCTTGTCCGTAAATGTATTAGCATTTTCGCAATGCCAGATCACTCGACAGGTGCACAGCAGAAACAACGCTGGTAGCGATATTCTTTTTTGACGCATTGTGTGTACACTGTCGTCCCTTATGAAAGGGAACATGCGAGCGCGTGGCCTGCGCTCTGCGGCAGCTACCTGCAGCGCCATCAACTGGCAGCTAAAGAAAGCACGCCCGCTTCTGGCGTCATCTACTGGCAAACAAAATTATAAGTCATGGCCGGTGGACAAGCGCTGTTGGATTACGCTCCCGCTCCGGTAGCGCAACGGGCGATGCCGTCAAAAGCGGACATGCTTTCTTTAGGTGTCTGTTAATGGTGCTGTACGCAGCCGCCCCAGAGCGCAGACCACGCGCTCACGTGTTCCCTTTCATAAAGGATGACAGTGTACGTAGAGGACATAAAACTGCAGTAACACTTCATATGCTACTCATGTGCTGGCGTAAAGAGTTCGTTCGCAGCATATTCACTAAGAGACGTCTGAGATGTATTGTAGTGACACACAAGGCATTGTAGGATACCACTGCTATTCACACCATTGCCAGTTATAGCTCTGATTACCTGGTGATTTATGAAAGTAAAAAAAAGAAAAAAAAGTCTCTTTACGGTGACTCAAAAAGGAAAACGAATCCAAGTAAAATAGCAAGGCGGTTCCGTATCAATCAAGTGAATAAGTATACATGGTGTTTCACGTAACTAGAACCAAATATTTTTTTTACAAAGTGGTTAACCGGAACTGAATCAAACAAATGGCATGTGTTTTACAGTCATTTGGTGCTCGTTACGGAGCTTTTTATATTGCACTTAATTGTTGAGTAGCTAAGGCAAATTATGCAAAATATTAAGTATTCTTTTTAGGGCCAGGTGCGTTTCGCCACGTCATGGACGGCATTCCAAAACAACCGATCCATTTTTTTGAGGCTACATACATGCTGTGTGACGATTTTTACTGGCTTTTAAAGAAAGCCCACAAAATTTGAAATAAAGCCATGTGACTGTGCTGATGTGCTATCGTACTTCAGCACTCTAAAGGGACACTAAAGGAAAATAACAATCTGTCAGAGTAAAAGCTCAATGTATGACGTCTAAAATGGCAATATTATCAACAGCAGTGCCCTAATTACCGAGAAATTAAGCTAAATGTATCACACGATGAGCGCCACGAGTGGGACATTTTCGAAGTGACCCCGATGACGTGTGAGAGTCAATACAATTAATCGCTAGTAATCAAACTAGCTGCAATAAAGAAAGAACCTTCCGTGCATAAAGAGACGTAATAAAATGCTGCTTGTTTGTTTCTGTTTGATTCACGGAAAAAAGAACCTCTTTGGCGTTGCCATGGGGAACGGCGTGCGTGGTTCAAAAGTTCCTTTTTCGCCGAACTGCGCTTCGCCCGGCGCCCTGCTTTGCTCACGCGGTCGCGTCTCAGTAGTAACTTCGGTATCGCGTACTGCTGCGTGTGTTTTACACGCTCGTGAAAATCGCTTTGACAGAAAGTTCGACAGAATAACGCATGCATGTGATGTTGCCGGATGCCCGAATGGTGCACGCCGCCAGTGCATGCTGCCACGCAGTAAAGGCAGGCAACGTTGGATACGGCAACAGTGACGTGCGAAATACCGGTTTTAGGCGGGTGATTTGAAGTGCGCTAAAGCGATGTGGACCACTAAAACGTGATTTTATTTCAAAATAAGCACTTCCTTGGCATAAAAGTAACACTACGAGGTTTCTGGACCGCTATTTCAACAATCAACGTCAACTTAATATTTGACTTTAGTGTCCCTTTAAACCTGCTTCGGAGTGATACAACCGGCGCCAGACCATCAGCCTGTCGCCTCTCAGGGGCAATGGAATTTCCTTGCCATGTGCAGCCTTCAAAAATGCTAGTGCACTGGGAAGCCGATGCCTAGAGCCGCGGCCACTCATTGCGCCGCAGTCCATGCACCGGATGTTTCGCTCGAAGCACGTTTGAGAGCGCTGAAGTACGGTAGCGCACAAGCGCAGCCACGTGGTCTTATATCACGGGCTTTCTTTATACGCCGGAAAAAATCTCCACACAGCATGTACGTTGCCACAAAAAATTGGATTGGCCGTTTTGGAATGCCCTCTACAACGCAACGAAACGCACGTGGCCCTAAAGTGAGTAGTAGAAAATTTGCATAATTGATGTAAGTTTATTAACCAATTAAAGGCAATATAGAAATACCCTCATGAGCACCACATGATGATAAACAATATGTCGTTGGTTTCATTCAGTTGCGGTTCACTGCTTATTTTTTTTTTTAATATTTGGTTCTACTTACGTGAAACACCCTGTATAAACATAGTACAAGCGGCACCTCTAAAAGCTATAACAGTTGAGCATGATGCATTGTCATCTTAGATGTTAAGGTTAGACAAAGAAAACTCAGTGCCTATGGAAAATAGCATAAAACTGCTATTAGGGACGATCATGAGAAAAACTGAGTACTTGGTATTATGTTTCTCGAATCCCCCTCCTAACATCTTGAAGATGTTTGCTTAAAATTCCCATTACAACACAAACTGAATTTAGCTATTTTACTAATTCGTATTGAATACTCTAGGTATGCCCAGATTATTCTACCTTTGTCTTCAACATCGCCATGACACAACAGTAATCTCAAATGGAACGTAGATATGTAAATAGTAGAAATGACGCAGAATCGCATTTGTTTATAAGTCAAACTCATTGTGTGTAAGTTAGCTTACATCCACGAGATTTTCAAATCGCTGATGTGTGAAAACCGCAAGATGCAAAGTAACCCCATTCTTGCATTCTTCAGACTTCTTAACGAAGCATCATGCAAGAGAAACTTCGATAATGACACTATAGCGGCATCAGAATTTGTGCGAACACGCCGCACGCATAGCGGTATGCACCACGGTGCAGTGGCTACGAGCGAGTGTCATGGCACCGACACAACTAAAAAGAAATGTAGAGAAAACAAAAGGTCGGCTGCATGTAGACGTACGGGTGCTTGTTTTTTGTCGAAATGGCACGAGAGCCACCACGTGACTTTGCTCCACCACTTGGGATGTGCAGACCTCATCGCCTGCTCTCACTGAAGGACTCTGGCGGAAAGATAGCAGAATGCCACTGTTTTTAGGTGGCTTAGTGGCAGAAGCACCAGCTTGAGAGGCGGAGTCCAGCCAATGTTTATTGTTTCGCACGGTGGTGTTGCTATAGCAGTATCTTGTATCTTAAGATACACAATACATTATTGAATGTATCGGAAATTGAGATACTGATACACATATTGCGAGACGTATCGTGATACAGATACAAGATACCCAAAGAGTACCTAAGATAGTATCCAAAATACATGTATCTTCGACACTGCCCAGCCCTGGTTGGGACTACCAACTGCTAGCAGCTGCTACAAGGTAACAGCTGAGGACGCTGGTGCAATATGCAGCCAGCTATTCTAGACAAGTGCGGTTCAATCTATACTAGTTAGCTTGTTAAAACTCTGGCTGTGGCGCAAGACAATGCATCCAGAACATTTTCTTTTTGTGCGAAGACATTAAAATGTACCTTTCAGTAGGCTACATTCTTGGCTTGTAAAATACAGTTGCAGGTTAAAGTTTCTGTTTGGTTCTTTGTCACTTGATGGCTAGAATATTTATTTCTGCATTCTTGTTGTTGATTTCACATCTTCTGTTTGTTTCAGGAAGGTGTGAGGTTGGCCATCTGCTACCGTGATGTCCTTGATTCAGTGCTCGGCAATCATGCTCAACATTGCACGCCTGCTGAATACCAAATCATGCACAGCTATGCGAAAGTTCAGCGTCCTCGCTGCAAGAACCAGCCAGCTGAAGAAAGCTTCTACTCAACCTCTTACAGCAGAAACTCCATTGCAAGTTGCAGTGAGGACATTTAAAGACTTGGATGTTCTTACTAAACGATGCAAAGATTGCTACTTCAAGAAAGGAGATGATCGTTGGTATGTCCTGTGCAAGACGCATGGAAGGCACAAGCAGAGGCAGCGTCTACCTGATGAGCGTCACTTCTGGATAGTTACTCACAAGACACATGGCCCAAGAAAAAACTTTTAGATTGACAAAGCAATGTAACTACATTTGAATTAAACCTGATATTTGCTTGAAGTATTACAAGACCATAAGTTTTTGTGTTTGTACCGTGTTTGTTTCATAGCTACAGCAACTTTGCTAGTAGTACAAACGATAACAAGGTTAAGCCACCTGTAATAGCTTTGCCAGGGCACAGTTGTGTCTGCAAGGTTGCAAACGTTTTCACCTTATTACTTTTCCTCGCAATAAGATCTGCAATGTCATTCTAAAATATAATTTATGCTGCACCATACTACCACTGTAAAAAAACGCCAGGCCTGCGCGGAAAGCGCAGAACAGTTACAGCGAAAGCTCGAAGAGCGCCATTTCTAGAGCCCGTTATAAACTCTTGTGGCTACTAATACAACTACACTGGCAACGTACCCACTATGCCACAAATAATTTTTTTGAAGTTGGGAAGCACCCACCACAACATTACTCGTCATTCTGCGGAGAAGCGAGGTACCATCTGTAAGGCATTATGTGCAGTTTCTTGATGCGACGGCTGATGACGAAGTATTATGACTGAGCCTTTTGTAATGGGGTTGGAGGATTTAAAGGACCCACTAGTTACGTAATTCGCACTGTGTGACGCCCGGTCGTTATTTCACTCTCCCACCACGCTTTATAACATACACTAACGTTAGAAAGAAATAGAGAGAGGGAATTAACTTTATTGAGACCATGAAGAAATAGATCATGGGAGCCTTATGAGCTTCCTTGGCAACCAATAGAAGTGCACTTGCGAGGAACTCACTACGCTATAAATCATAATTTTTGTGAAGTAGGGAAGCAGCCACTATGCAATTTTTCGTCATTCTGCGCAGAACCATGGTACCTGCTAAACACCTGTAAGGCATTATGTGCACTTTGTTAATGCTGTGGCTAATGACGATGAAGAATTATGGCAGAGCCCTTTGTAATGGGTTGGAAGCATTCAACAACCCGCTCGTTGTGCAATTCGCATTGTGTGATGCCTGGTTACAGAATTCGCGTTGTGTGACACTTGGTTGTTATTTTACTCTTCTACCACGCTACATTACATATGTTAATGTTTCCCGACATGAAGCCTGTATAGGGTCTTTTTGCAAAGCAGTTTCAAGCACTGGCATGGCTCTGAGGTAGAATACTGGGCTCCCACGCAAAGGGCCCAGGTTCGAACCTCGTTCCATCCTGGAAATTTTTTCTTATTTTGTTTTTTTGCTTATTTTGAGCGATAGTGGTTACGGACACCGGCGGCGGACAACTACGGCGCCAAAAATGGCCCTTGTTGTGATCTCATAACAGCTTTCGCTGTAAAAGGGACTTGCTTTATTAGTGTGGTACCTGCACAGCATGATTAGCCGATATTGTGTCACAGAATGTTTTTTTCCCACATGTGGTGGAGGCCACATCTGACAGGCTCATTATTTCAATACCTAGCATGACCAATGCCACTTGGTGGACATCATCTTGAATTGCCTCAAAATGTTCACCAGTACACCCCTGGACTGGATTTCCTAACCTAGTGGCACATTTTGAAGCAATATATTTTGTACATAGATTAATAAAAGCCGTATACTGGTGCTTGAAGTAATATGAAACCGAACGTCAAACATGGTGGTGATACAACCCTGGTAATCAAGACAAGCAAGATATTTCTAATTGCATTCAACTGCTGAGACTATATTATGAAGTGTAATTGGCTAATTACTTTATTCCTAATTTTAAATAACACTTTTAGTGCGTAGGTTGCATTTGAAAAGCTGTAAAGCCTGCTCGAAAAGGAATGAACTAAGGGCTCGTTTCTTTGTTAGACACAACCTGGTTAAGCCAACAGACAGTGAAGCCAAGGGAGGCATAGGGAATATTATTTGTAGTTTTTTTTTTGAGGGGAGGGGGGGGGGGCCCTGTAGTGGTTTAATTACGACATAGATGGAAAGGAATTAAAGTGGATAAAAAATCGACTTTGCTGCGGGTTGGGACTGAACCTACAACCTTCAGATAACGCGTCCAATGCTCTACCAATTCAGATGCATGCTTGAAACATTCGATGGAGCTACAGTGCTTTCATGAATTCTATTTAAAAATATGGGTCTTTTTCCATGTGCTAAAAAAAAATCAAGCACTTGTGCTCGAAACTTAGTGAGTTTTTCATCCCAGTCCACAGGACGAACCGCATAAAAATATGGAAAGAGTTTCGTTCAGTTTTTCTGAAATGGTCGTACAACTTTTTATGCACAACTATAATAGGCCTTAGAGCAGTATAAAAATTTTGCATTAGTGAAATTAATTAGCTATGTAATTACACTTTAAAATTTTTCTGTAACTCAGGGGAGGGGAGACAAGCCAACCGTGCTATTTTGCTACAGTTTGCTGTCTGCACCTTGATTGCTGTGCCCATCTAAGTGAAACTAGTGCCAACTGTGCCAAGGTTCACTATTTTCGACTGTTTACATGACAATGGAGTGTTTTTTTGACTAAAATGTTTTTGGAATGGCACCAAGCACCTAAACAGCTTTTTAACATTGATGTCTCTCTTTTTCCACTGATGTGCTTTCTCTCACATCAGCGCTGCCGTGTCAGCCTCTACAAGTGACATCTTGGTACATTGTCTTTAGTCTGGAAGATCGTCGCTGTTGATGAGGCGATTTTTATTTTTATTATTATTACTTTTAGCCACTGTGCACATTTGGCCTTACGGCAACCACTTCAAGCACTGCGCTCTGTGAATGACGTGTTCATGCAAATCAAGTGTTGGACGTGTAAAAGTTTATTTTATTTCTCCCCCCCCCAAAAAAAAAATTGCATGCCAATTGTGCTGCGGAATGTTCTTCAAGGTACCGGTGGTAATTCTAAGCCTTGTGTAGCAGATGGCGGGCATGAAGCACCACTCGCGTCCTTTGAAGCACTGGTCGCACGTAAACCGACGTAAAGCTGTACATGGCAAACCAGCGTGCATAAAAGTGAACCATGTGGACCATAGAGTCTCCTACAAGTAATATTGTAAGAAAGTCCTTGATGCAGATACCGAAGCGCCATGGGCCACAACATCTGTGACCACAAATAATGCATGACTACACTTGCAAGTCTGTTATCAAACGCTGCTTGAACAGCTAATATTGTCATCAGTCAGCAACAACAGGCCAGACAAGTAGCTCTCAGCTTGTGAAACTTCCCTAATAATTCCCACTCGCATGTTACAAACTATGCTCGTGAGCACAAATCTGCAAGTCTCTGCAACTCTTGCAATGACTAAGAGTCTTGAGTGCCGCTGGCGCATGAATGCAGTGGTCTTCTGCATCTACATGGCTCACCTAGACGTGCTACTCATAGGCTACTGAAGTGTGGATGCGCAAGGGCGTCCGCAGAACTTTTTGCAGGAGGGTGCATACGCAGGGGGGGGGGGTCATTCAGCACTGGCAGCGTTTCTTTAACTGCCATGACATGACAGGCAAGATTATTCAGTAGTTTGTAAGTTGCGAAATTGAATGGCAAACCTGAAGGCCAGGACCTGAGTGTGCTAATCAAACTGTGTAGCTTATCGCAACTGCATAAAAAAATATTATCCGAAATTCCAAGGGGGGGCAGCTGCCCCCCTTGCACCCCCCTCCGGACGCCCATGTGGATGTGGCACTCAATGGCTTTGTTCAATCCAAACCCATGTAACAAAATTGGGTTTATAGCTTACTTGACTTGGCTTCATGGCAGCTTGTTAGAGCTAAATCAAGGCATAATAACATAGATATTGATCCACAGTGTGACATCCGCAGACTGACTTGTGCTTAATTGTTGCCAGGCATGCATTCCAGACATGACATGTAGTGAAAAGCTGTTTTCCTGTATTAACCGTTATCTGTGTAATAAATTTTGCTGCATTTCAGGTCCACTTGCTCTGATGCATCCAAACATCTGGCAGGTGCCAGCAAATGCACGTACAGATTGCAGCCATTTGCAGTGCTCATATTTTTCTGCTTTAGATGAACTGCTGCGCCTGCCACCCACAGAGATGAACTTCAAGCTTGGAACAAATAAATTTTTTTGTATAGCTATGTCATTGTTTTGTGAAATATGTTGATGATATGCATTACAAGCAAGGCAAACTTTAATTGAACATGGTTACGTGCTATTTACCAGCTTGTGGCTCACTGTGTTGAACACAAGTTCAAGTCGGATGTGCCATTCCCACAGTTAAATAGTGTAGAACTGTTGTAGGAGGATCAGTATCGATTGGAACAGAGCTTAGAATAAATAAAATGCTCTAAATTAGAAATGTCAGTAGTACAGCTTATCACTGAACAGAGCTTAGAATAAATAAAACGCTCCAAATTAGGAATGTTCGTGGTACAGCTTATCACTGCATTCCTAAGATATTATTGGAGGGAGCATTGGCCGACTATTTGACATTTATAGTCTTTCATGTCTGCATTCTTGTCTTGGCCAAGCTTAGCTGTAGATGTCTTGCTGGCTTGAGCAAGCTAGTAAAAGGACATCTACAATCCACAATGTGACAGAGACATACTTGCTATGGTATTGCCCAGGCCTGCATTTAAGCTGTCTTTGCCGCTTTGGAGTAGTAGTAGTAATAGACTTTTATTTCAGCCAAATTCAGAGGCCCTGCGTTTCAACCGCCTGCGTGACCAGTAGACGCTGTTCTTCCCCTTCAGCGCCGAATAAGTCGAGTCAGGTGGTGATGGAGAGGGAAGGAGAATAAGAGCAGGATTGCTGAGCATCTGGACGGTAGAAAAGGCAGTGTGACAGGTCTGTATATATGTAGGGGGACAATTGTGACAGCAAGGGTCAGATCTATATTTATAAAGAAAAAGGCGAGAGAGGGTGATCAGGCAATCCATTAGGATATGCCACAGAAGGCGAGCCTCTAGCACAGTGAGTGATGGATGTGGGGAGGGTAGAGGTGCTTGTCCAGTTGGAGCTGGAGGTATACCTCCTTAATAGCACAGCGCAGGGAGGTCAACAGGCCTCTGGCCTGACCAACCACCTGACCATGACCATTGGATCCATGGAGCATTTCATCATTCACCACTAGTCTTTCTGCACAAATCATACTTGTCTATTTTTTACAACCTTTTGCATATGCCTAAAGGGCAAGCTTGTGAAATTAAAAAGAAAAAAAAGAAAGTCCTTAAGATGGGTCTGTGTCACCTGGACTGTGGCCTTCTCTCTTTGTTTACATTATAGCAGCATTTTCTGTTAACACAGTGATAAGAATGTGCATCAAATAAATGCTTATTGTACTGCTGCAAGTGATCCCAAACACCATTTTGTCTGCTCCAAAACTGCTAAAAAAACGGCTGTTCTGCTCCAAAAATTGTTCCAAACCTTAACTGGTCGTATCGCCACTACACATGTCATTAGCATCATTTGCCTTAGATGTGACACCTTTTTAAAGGACCCCTGAACAGGTTTTGGCACTGCAAACAAAAATGAGCTGTGCTTTGAGTCAAGGTCACACGCACAAATGCCCTACGCAACATACATTCTACCACTGGATATGTGCAGTAAAGCAAAATAAGGAGGAAAAGAAAGGGAGGCTGGGATCATCATTGAAGATGACATGGCCTCTCTGTTCTGATACAAAAAAGAACACGGAAAAGGCAGCCCCAAGCAGAGGCAAAGCAGGTGGAGCACACCCACTATGATGCTAGCCTCATAGTGGCATGGTAATAGGACAGTTACACTTCTCAGCTGTTTTAATAATGGTTTATTAAAACCTTTATGTCAAATTATGGCCTGTGGTCCAAGTGTGGGTAAGGTATCAGGTGAAGGGAAGGATGTTTGCCTCTTTAGCGAAGGGAAACAGAGCTTTAATTTATTTGGTGGACAACGAATGTTAAAAAATTACTTTCAATGTGTAATGAAATTTGTAATGGGGCCCAGTGAGGGAGAGTAAGAGCTTAGTTCAAGTTCAATTAAAATACTCACTATTAGTAGTGAAAAAAACTGACGAGAAGGGAAGCACTTATCAGTCCCTTTTGACAGCTCTACCAAAATGAATGTCAGCCAATGTTTGTCATCTCCTTTCTGTATTTTACAGCAACACCAAAACTTATAACACCTTTCAGTAGGTGAACATGGTGAATCAATATTAAACTTTATGGTTTTCTGAACTATGTGGCAGTCATCTGACGGCGGTGCAAACAAATTTTTTGAAGCCTTTACTCCAAAAGCTTTTGTACTTAGGGGACACATTGCACAGAATGTGTGAAACGAGAACTATGCACAACATTTCATACGTACGAGAAAGGAAAAATGCCTGGGCATTAGATTAAACATATGCTAAGGATAAATTGGTATAAGTCTGGCAGCAAAGGTTAAGCGCAACTATTATTAAGCTTAACCATTATTGGGATAGACACTGACGAAGAATTTGACAATGTGTTCAACGCAGCTGCTGGAAAACAGCAGGAGTGCCTGTTGTTGATAGTTCAATATTTTGACGGAATATTTGCTGGCCATCTTAAATACATAGCATATTGCAGCAAACATTTAAAACTAGGGCAAATGACATTACTTCCGATCCAGTCATTGACCTTTGCTTTCAGTCTGCTTGTCCTCTGCCTTCATCCATATCTGATACTGCTGAAAGGGTACTTATAAATGCGAAACATATGGCCCACGAAGCGAAAAATTCAGCGTTAATACCCCATGGCACCAAAACCCATATTCATGTGCTGTTCCATGTGTGTGGAGCCGCACCTCACAGGAGATCGTACCTGCAAAAAGAGGCTGAAGCCAAACCGTTTCCTACAGCACACCGACGCAACTCAGCACAACAAACCATCCTGAAAAACCCCACATCAAGCCCGATGTGTCAGCTCAGATGAGGAAGAAGCAGCCTACATGTGACCGAGATTTCCTGAGCCTCAGACATGAGTTCTTCAAATGCACTCCGCAAGCGAGACACCAATGAAGATCTCGGACGAGATCTCAATCAAGATCCAGAGCTCGCAGATCTGCCACAACCCTCACCCTTGCTTCAAATCCTCCATCCTCCCCAAACACCCACCCAAAAGTCCAGACCAGGCCACCAGTAAGGGCAGCAGCAAACTAATCCACATGTAGGCTGGGTGCAAGTTGCATCACCCGCTGCCAAACAATAACTCAAAGTCCCGAATATCAACATATTGCCGAAAACAAACTCCTTAAAGCAAGCTTAGCAGAAGTGAAACAAGAGCTGGCCACACTCTGCTCCACCCACACTCAATCCAAACCCACAAATATGGAACTGGAGATAGCCAACGAACCTGCGAAGCAAAACTCTAAAATCATGATATGCATCAGATCGCAATTTTAGCACAGCAAATGCAGAACTTACAGCAAAAAATATGCACCGAGCTACGAAACATAAAAAGTAGGGGTGTGCGAATATTCGAAATTTCTAATATTTTTCGAATAGTGTTTGCTATTCGATTCGATTCGCACTGGAATTTTACTATTCGAACTATTCGAATTTCCCAAAAACAAATACAGTCAACGTCCGATTGAAAGTGACCCCTTCAGATTTTTAATATGCTTCACCTCATTACTCTCGTATTGCGGCAAAGCTGCCTTTTCAACTCCGTTACGGTCGAACTTTGCCAAGACACAGTCAACGTCCGATTGAAAGTGGTCCCTAGATTTTCAATATGCTTCACTTCATCACAACCCGGTATTGCGGCAAAGCTGCCTTTCAAGCTCAGTTACGGTTGAACTTTGCCAAGACACGATCAAAGTGGTCCCTAGATTTTCAATATGCTTCACCTCATTACACCCCGGTATTGTGGCAAAGCTGCCTTTTAAGCCCTGCTACGGTTGCAAATGTACTCGCTGAAGAAAACGCTGGTTCCAACATGGAGATGAAAGATGTGGCAGAGGTGGGGGCTCAATTAATGCTGTTTTGGACCTGAAATTTGAGCAGGAAGTCCGAAAAATTGGAAGCCGAAGCTTTTTAACATCCAAAATTTCAGATGTTCTTATATATCGACGTTTACGAGGCAGGTTTGGAACTCCGGACTTGAAGGGAGCTCACCCTTGTCTGCCACTTCAGTTGGGTTTCCACAGAAGTTGAAAGAGGAGGAGAGGCTGAGGAAATGGCATCTTTGTCTATCACGTGTAAAGTGTTAATTGTCAACAACACATTGGTTGCACCAAATCATGTACATAAATACAATTGGCTTCTACATTGCCTCATTCTTGATAAGACAACTATGAAACACCGCCCCACCAGTGCTTCATCAACCTAGTGAAAAGAAACACTTTCATGTTGCTATCTCATAAGAATATGCTTAGGAATTCTCTCTAACTTTTCTTTCTGCAATTTTGCTTCGAAGTATTAGAAAAAGATTCGATTCGCACTCACACTTAAATATTCGAATTTGCTTCGCACCCAAAATTTTGCTATTCGCACAGCTCTAATAAAAAGCTATTTAGATGAATCTGTTAACAGTGTCTGTGATGCCATGCGCAAGTGAGTGAATCTTGGCCCAGAAGCCCCAACTTGCTTGAAGGCAATGGAGATGACAGACAGTGAAAGCCCTAATCATGGCCGATTGTCGCATGAATTCAAACGAGACCCTCGAAAATTAGCAATGGAATTGTCGCATTCTACACAATAAGATAGCTTCATTATTCCACTTCATGCAAATGGCGCCAATTCAGCCAGACGCAATACGTTCTCAGAAACTCAGTAACTAAATTCCCACCCTAATGGGTTATGTTCACCACACCCACCCCGACCACACAAAGCTCACAGCGCTGGTTCAAAACGACATCACAGTGAGTGTAAGTTACATGTCCAAAACAAATATCCAGCACCAAATTCTAATGATCTGGCCCTGTGAATGTAGCGAATCAGAAACTGTCATAATGAACATCTATAACCCCCCCCCCCCTCAAGGAGGCAAATTCTCTATTTCAAAGATCTATCTTGGCATGCAAAATGCCTAGTGCGCAATCAAGATAAAGTACTAATACTTGGGGATCTCAACTCGCCACACACAGACTGGGGGTACCCGACCAACCATTAAGGTCGTAACCTTGTCGAGGCAATGGGGGGATCATATGAGGCTAGTCATGATCCTGGACTCTCCCATGCAAACAGAAAATAAAATCACGAGACACACTTTTCTGGACCTCATGTTCGTGAACACTTTACACCGAATCAGCTGGGCTAACCTTGAGGAAAATCAAGGCACCAACCACAGCATTATAAGCATCTTGGTAAACTCGACTAAAATAAGATGGCCACAGGGCCAAGCAACAATGACTAACTGGCAAGTGTATCAGTAAAGTCAACCAAACACCCAGCTAAACAATGCAGCAACATGGGCGGAACGATTATGGATGGCATATAGGCGGACTGCAAAAAAAGGTGTCACTAACCGACGACATCCCAGCAGTCAACCCCGCCTTACTACATCTCTGGGAAGCCAGGTGCAGCTTCATAGAATGATGAAAACGACAAAGGCATAATCAAAAACTAGAACTTAAAATAGTGCAAGCCGTCGAGACAAATAGCTGGCGAAATCCAAGGTACCGATGAGGAACTCCCCAATAGCAGCACTACCCTGCCAATGGCGGCGCAGCTAATTCTTAGACTGATGCCCGTGCAACCATCACTATTACTAAAGAAAACCACGGCCCCGGGCAGTGACCAACTCACTAATGCTATGCTAAGGAATCGCAGCCGCGAAACCTTCAATCAAATCACATTAACAAAGAGGTCTGGGATACTGGCACAGTGCCAAGGGAATGGAAGGAAGCTAAAATAATTTTAATACCTAAACCCAGAAAAACCAAAAACCTCCAAAATATGCGACCAATCTCCCTCACATTCTGTTTAGGAAAACTATTTGAGAAAGTCGTGCAAATGCGCTTAACTGAGCATATAGAAAGTAACCAACTGTTCCCACAGTCAATGTTCAGATTTGAGCCCCACCTCTTGGCCCAAGACATTTTCCTCATGTTAAAAAACAAAGCGATAACTCGCAGCTCTGATAGAAAAGTGGTAGCACTAGACCTCAAGAAAGCATTCGTTAGCATGTTGCCCTGGCTCAAAATGGAAGTGCTGCAAGGATTAGGCTGCGGTTATGTTATATCCACAGCCATAAGTTGGCAAAAGATTTGTAACTCCCTCAGACTCACTGATGAAATATATTTTGCTCTTTGGGCTCACTCGGACTCAGACTCACCAAAATTTTCCTCAGCTGGACTCACTCAGACTCAGACTCACTAAAATTTTTTTCAACCGGACTCACTCGGACTCAAACTCGCCAAAATATTACTCACTCAGACTCACACGAGATATTTTTATGAAGAATTTCCCGTGAAAGAGTTTGTGTGCAGATGTCAAGGCACCTTCTCCCTGCCTTCCTTCATAACTTATGCCTCTGAACAACAATATTGAGCTGGCACGTGCATGCTAGTGCGTTGAAGTATGTGTGAGTAGACGTAAGTATAAACGCGAGCCGCTATAAGGCTGATAGTAATGCTGAAGATGCGTAGATAGGACCATAAGTCGGCAATAAAAGGTAGAGCTCACTCAGACTCACTCAAGAAATATATTTTGCGCTTAGGACTCACTCGGACTCAGGTTCACCAATATTTTCCTCAACCGGACTCACTCGAACTCAGACTCACTAAAATTTTGCTCAACCGGACTCACTCGGACTCAAAGTCAACAAAGTACTAGTACTCCCCCGGACTCACTCAGACTCAGACTCACGGCTCCATCAGAGTCCTGAGTGAGTCGGCTCATGAGTGAGTTTGCCGACCTATGCCCACAGCAACTCGTGGCATTAGAGTAAGATTCAAAGCACACAGTGTGGCAGCATAAAAGCAACATATATAAATACACATAACATATACAAGAAGCTAGCTCACTAATGTAATAAGAAAGTGTATTTTAGTAATCAATTAAAGCATACTTATACGAACAATAATAAACAATAATAAATTACAAGCACACAAGCGTATAGCAGTGATCACAAGAGCCAGCATGAGTGATCAGAAACTGTAATGCAGGAAGAATTATTTCACCAGTGCAAAAAATAGGTTATTAGACAATGTAATTACGACACTCATCTAATCGATTCCAGTCACCTATTGTTTTAGAAAAAGAAGACATGCTAAATGAGTGTGTTTTGCAGGGGAATTCCAATACCTTATACTTGTAGTCAACTCTTTGGAAATTAGTTATAGGAGCTTTGATGCAAATATGCCTGTCAATGCCAACTTCTGAATGACAGATATTATGAAATCTATCATGTGTCGTCGACAATCTAGTGTATCCCATTGCAATAATTTTTTCATGCGTGTAGGACTGAAGCTTCTGTCGTAACGTCTACAAATCGAATGGCTAAATTCTGCACCCTTTCAAGTTTTTCTCTGTTGCGCACTGTTGAAGGCCCCAACAACACATGTGTAGTCAATAATAGAACGCAAGTATGTTTTATAAAGCAATTCTTTAGTAGGCATATCAAAGTTCTTCGCATTACGGCGAAGGAACCCCAGCGCCTTCCTGGCCTTGCCTGCTATACAGGGTGCCCCACCTAACTCTAGCCAGGATTTAAAAATATGCCGACGTACTCCATGACGACGCGACCAAATGCATGTTGCTGACTATTGCATTGAGCAAGTCACCCTATTTTTTGTGTTCTGCTTAATTGCCTAATTAGACACGTTTAATTAAGTAACTTTGGACGCAACGAAGCTGGGCAAAAAATTCCAGTGAGAAAACTGGAGATCGGTTTGCAAAACGTGCCATTAGACAATTTATAACTTTCTACCTATTAAGTATTAGTGTTTTTCTGCTTACTACAGATGCCCGTGAAATACAAAAAAAAGATACAGATACCACATGACAT
The DNA here is from genome assembly GCF_013339695.2 of Rhipicephalus sanguineus. NCBI lineage: Eukaryota > Metazoa > Arthropoda > Arachnida > Ixodida > Ixodidae > Rhipicephalus > Rhipicephalus sanguineus. Next base: position 213,576,163 of record NC_051176.1, on the reverse strand, counting down.
GACTGCCTGCATGCCTGCGCGTGCCGCGGTTCTAGTGCACCCTAGCATTCCACGCACAAACAATAGGCTTCCCTCGCAGCGGTTCATGACAGCGATGAGCAGAAGCAGCGGTTATTGCTTGTGTTGCCGATAGCAAAACGTGCACAGCCACCATCATCATCACTACCCTGTCGAGGCAGCACACCTCGCCAAATGCTACGGTCATTTGAAACACGTAACGTTAAGAAGCACTGCAATCACGGCATGCATAGGTGCGCAAGCGGGCATTTCATGTGGAATTTTTTGTATTTCGCTGGCGTCTGTAGTAAGCAGAAAAACACTAACACTTCATAAATAGAAAGTTAAAAACTGTCCAATCAGACGCTTTGCGAACTGATCTACAACTTTCTCATTTGAATTTTTTGCCCAGCTTCGTTGCTTCGAAAGTTAGTTAATTAAACATGCCTAATTAGGCAATAAGCCGAAAAAAAAAAAAAAGGGCGACTTACTCCATTAAACTCTGGCTAAAGATAGCTGGGGCTACCTGTATAGTCAACATGTCACTGCCAATTTAAGTTAGACGAAAAGTAAACTTCTAAGTATTTGTATTCGGTAACCTTACTTATAATGAGATTGTAAATTGTCTATGAGGTTTGCGACTGCCTACACAAGCTTTTCTGCAGGAGCGCATGACCACCATTGGTGCTGACTCAATCTGATGAAATCAAATACAGGTACTAGGCAGAGGCACCTTGCAAGGTTTCACCTTGTCACCACTGCTATTTAACATCAGAATGCGCGAGCTCATCTCTCCTGGCGACAACACCAGATCTAGGTCATGCACTGCATGATTATGGGTGTCAACCGGGTCAAGCAGGCACAAGGAAAAACCACTTTGAGAAAACACCCTGCAGGAGGCAATAAACAAAGTTAAAGCTCTCACTGACACCATGGGCATGTGCTGCACACCGAAGAAATTGGAATTTATTTGAATTCAAGCTAAATATACACACACTGACCCAGAGATCGAACTAATGCTCCAAGACCAACCAATGCAGCAAGTACAATAAATGTGAATTCTGGGCCTCTGGCTAAGCAACAGCAGCGTCAGTCACAGTCTACTGGATACAGAGTGTGATGGATGCACAGGGTAACTGACCACAGGAAGGGCTTTAAGGAGGTTGAATCAGATTAGTACAAGCTCTTATAATCAGTACGGTGACAGCCTAGGTTACCAGCAGCCTACCAACACTGAAGTAAGAGTGATTAACATACCAATACGCACTGCATACAAAACCGCCCGAGGACTACCTAAAAATACCACCACAGACCGACTAGAGGCACTAAGATTGTACAGTACGTGTGAAGAGCACGCTGCCACTGTAATAGTAATATAGTGTCTCAAAGGGAAAGACTGAGTATCGATACAGGCAGGACCCTGCTTGTGTGCTTAGACTTCAGTACCTAAACAAGGAACCCAGCCCAATGCCCTGGAAAATATGGAATAGAATAATAATATCTCCAATACCAAAACACATGAGCCTTAAATATCACCCAGCTAGAAGGCAGGCAAGGGCTAAGAATCTACAAAATCGTTTCAGCTTGCATTCCGGAACGCTCTACAGGGACGTATCTAAAATGCAAAATAAGAGATACTCCCTAGCATCTGAAGGCCAGCGATCAACCATAACAGCCTCTACCAAAGCAAGATCAGCGAGTATGGCAGAAGCTGTGGCAATTGTCCTAGCCATCAAAGATTAAGATCAGAGAGGTGAGTCGGCTTTGGTACTTATGAAATCCCAAGTAGCTTGCCGCCTATATTTAACAGGATACATACCCAAGGCTGCCTTGAAAATTCTGGGAGATAATTTGCAAGAAGATTATGCGATTGTGTGGCGCTCCACACACACGGGACTGGAGGGAAATAAAAGGGCGGAATGGCCAGCTCACACATTTAACGTACAAGTGCCAGCTAACCCTATCGGCAAACGTGCTCACGTGACATCAAAGAAAACCAACGATCAAACCACCAGAAATATGGTAATCTGCATCCTGACCTAACCATGGAGCAGGCTTGTGACTGGTGCCGACTGCAAACAAGCACATATGCAAATATTTGCAGACGGCACCATACAAGGCCCACACAATACATGGACATCTGCCTATGGTGTGGAGAGCGGCCCACTCTTGCCTACATAACATGGGAATGCTATTCGTGGCTCCTGAATATCAATTCCCCCAAATTGTGGCAAATACCCCAGAACAGGCAGTGGGAGACCTGGCTTAATTTCAAGCACAGAAAAGCAGACCCAACTGGCCCTTCTTGACCAAGCCCAGCGAGCCACAAAGGCCAGTAGAGCCCTGGACCGAGAACCCCATTCACCGACCCTAAATCCCCTTCAGGCAATAAACGTTTATTACTGCTATTACCAATGCTACTGCTACTCAACGGCACTCTGAAACTTCTAGTGTGTAATTAAAATTTGCAATGAGACCCAGAGAAGGGCCTTAACTTGCTTGAGTCAATCTTTTGTGCCCACTGCATTTTAACAATGAACAATTTCCAACTTGCCCAAGCTCCTTTTACTGATATTCAAATGATTAGGCATACAAGCACAAATTTTACCAAATGGCGAGCATGCCAGGTGTAACAAAAAGAAATCACTAGTCCCGACCCAGTCAGCACCATTGCTTTTTTCCACTTCTGACCAGTACTCAGGAAAAGGCTATGCTTTCTACGTACGAGAGGTTGACAAGCAAAAAGCTGCTGTTTCACTGTTTCAGGGCAAACTGCAGAATGTGGCCAAGCTTCTGAAGAGCAAGATTCGTCTATTCGGCCACAAAACAGGGTCTAAGCCATGCAATGTTGTGGCGATGTGGTTCAAGAAAGCCCAGCAACAAGAATTGGGCGTACTTCAAATACTGGAGCTATTTGCTCAGAGCAACAAGAGAAAAACAAAACGATTATTTTGAACACAGATAGCTGAAACTAAACCTCCTCATTGCAGTAGAGCAAAGAAAGCCTGAATGGACACTGAAGCTTGATATCTAGGGTCCTGAGGGTACCATTTATGCAGCAGGATAGTTTTTGAACTGCATTCTGGCCAAATTTCATGTAAATTGATCTACTGCAGTAGTAAAAGCATGTCTAGTCAGCTTTTAACTTTTTACTTTGTCTTACACACTTTGCCATCTTTATCGCTTGAGGACAAAAATGCATGTGTTTCAATCTTGGTCAAATGTTGTATGAAGCTGCACGGGTATATTAGGTGTTCTTGTACTTTCCGCAGTTATGGTCTGATGTATTTTACAAAACTGATACTCAATCTGATCAGTAACTGTAGTGTATTAACATTTCTTCTTTGAATAACAAATCTAAACGTCTTTATTTTTGCTTACTTGCAGTTACTTGCTTAAAAAGAGCATAAAAAGTTATAAAATAACACTCCTCAAGGTCTAGTACGAAGCCCAGTCCAGAATACAGAACGTCAAAAAAAAAAGTAACCAGACAAAGTATTGAGACATTAAAATCAGATTCAACTGACGCAGCTGCTCTACGGGCCTTCACTACCACTGCATTAAAATCGCTGTGAAACTCCCCTTACAAGCTTCACCATAAAAAAAAATTTTAAAAGAGTGTGCCAAGTTCTTTTTCAGAAATTTGATTTTTACTCAAGAAGGTCAGTGACAGCCACTCTTTTAAAAAGTTAAGATGGTGATCAGCATGCAGCGGCGAGCACAGATTCACTCCAATGCAAGGAGACTGGCAAGCTGAAAACATGTCAGCCTGCCCTCGCAACGAAAACAAAATATGAAAAAGAGGGGTTACATACGAGGGTCAAAACAGACCTGATACTAAAGTGAATAAACTGGGGAAGTTCAGCGATGGTAATGAAGAGTTGTATTCAATAATTTCTCGTATTATTGGTTGAGCATTATTGAGCTCTGCACAAATGTAATTCCTAGAGCTGTGCGAATTGCAAAATTTTGGGTGCAAAGCGAATTTGAATATTGAAGTGTGAGTGCGAATCGAATCGAATATTTTTCAAATACTTCTAGGATGTTTCTCGAATACTTTAAAGCGAAATTGCAGAAAAGTTAGAGAGGATTCCTAAGCATATTCTTATGAGATAGCAACATGAAAGTGTTTCTTTTCGCTAGGTTGATGAAGCAACAGTGGGGTGGTGTTTCATAGCTGTCTTATCAAGAATGAGGCAATGTAGAGGACAAATTTTATTTATGTACATGATTTGGTGCAACCAAAGTGTTGCCGACAACACTTTACACGTGGTAGGCAAAGATGCCATTTCGTCAGCCTCTCCTCCTCTTTCAACTTCTGTGGAAGCCCAACTGATGTGGCGGACAAGGGTGTGCTCTCTTCAAGTCTGGAGTTCCAAATCTGCCTTGTAAACGTCGACATATAAGAACATCTGAAATTTTGGATGCTAAAAAGCTTCGGCTTCCGATTTTTCGGACTTCCTGATCAAATTTCAGGTCCAAAACAGCATTAATTGAGCCCCCACCTCTGCCACATCTTTCATCTCCATGTTGGAACCAGCGTTTTCTTGAGTTAATACATTTGTGACCGTAGCGGAGCTTGAAAGACAGCTTTGCCGCAATACGAGAGTGTAATGAGGTGAAGCATATTGAAAATCTCAAGGGGTCACTTTCAATCGGATGCTGACAGTATTTGTTTTTGGGAAGTTCGAATAGTAAAATTCCAGTGCGAATCAAATAGCAAACACTATTCCAAAAATATTCGAAATTTCAAATATTCGCACACTCCTAGTAATTTCACAAATACAAAGTCTCATTCCATTTGTGTTTGAATATCAGATACACTGACCCGAGACTCCTGAATTGCCCTATCACTTTTCAGGTTACTCCTCAAAAACTTTTTTATTCAATGTACTCAAAGTAGTTAGTGTTGAAAAGCAGGATCTGCAGGCAGTATGTTAAGAACACTGGTAGCTTTAATGCTGCCAAGCTTGCTTATTTCAATGAAACTCTTGTGCTTGTCCGTCTCTCTGGTTCTGTGCCGAGTGACAACTTGCCTCACAGCCATCTTCACAATAGTGCACTCCTTAGTCGCCTTTTTCTTAGCCAATGCCTTTTGAATGAAGTCCCTGCCTGGTGGAGGGTGTAGCTTCCTGTAGTCAAAATTCTCTAAGCACATTTTCATTCACAGACTAGCCTCCCCAAGAGACATATGTTTTAGCCGAGTGTGTAGGTCTGTAGTGCCAGTAGAAACTGCTAGTTACAGCATGCTACAGGTGATGGCCTGCTGTAAAAATGGGCTTCTAATCTGTGAGTGGTTGTTGAGGCAGGAACTGCACTTCGCTTTGCTTTTTTCGGTGTATATATGCTTTAATTTCACTGCCTTAAGTGCATTCTCATCTGCAACTTCCACCTTAGACATGGCAGGCACTAAGGTGGCCTGAATTCACATCCCCCGTCCTAGATAGGCTCACAATCGAGTTGTGAAGATATGTTATACCACACCATAAGAGCAGGCATGAACTTTTGTTCAGAATTAGTGCCAACACTGGTGGGTTTCTGCTGTCACATGCTTGGCCGTAGCTTGGGATGTTGCCAATTGGGATAAAAAGCGAGAGTGAGTTACCATTGGTGGCAAGTCCACTCAGTGGCTTTTTTTTTATATGCTTCACTTACCTTGAATTCATTCCCGGTAATGTTTTGGATATGGAAATACCAGTGCAGTATACAGATTTAGAGCTCTTGATAAAAATGAATTTCATTACATATTCGAATAAGTAGATTGAGCCTAATGCTTGTCACACTCAGCCAGTCTCTGCTTACAAATGGGGTCCTCCTTGCTCACTGTACCAGGAATGCACTGATGCTACCGAGCACATCTAATTTGGAGCAGTTTCTGGAGCAGCAAAATTTTCATTTTGGAGCACTTTTGAGCAGCTAAAATTTTTATTTTGGGGGACTTTGGAGCTTCGGAGAGCACACTGGTGCAGCTAATTTAACATTCTGGAGCATGTTGGAGAAGCAAGTGGCATTGACATTCACACATCTGAATAATTATTATGAACTCTAGTGGTAGTTACATAGATATCTAGATTTGTTGTAAATCTTATGGAGAAAATGCTCTCCAGAGGAGAGCACTGATTATTGCACTCTATTATGCGAAAATAAGGGCGTGATGCCATTGGATGTTGTGGAATAACCTCCTCATCTATTTTCCTTTCTACACAAGCAAATAAACAGAATATTGGATCAATAAAATTGTATATTATGAAATAACACTCTAAATACAATTATGTGGTCATTAAAGTACAAGGCTCCTGCTACGAATCTGTAGTCTTTATGTTTATAAAATGTTGCCCTTTAAAACAGCAGAAGTGAGATAAAAGCCGTGGCATACAACAGTGCCTCAATACATGAGTGTCGGCAGAACTTTGAATTGGGGTTGGGGGGGGAGGGGGAGTGGAGGAGGAGATGGGGGTGCAAATACCCCTTTGGGTGCCCTTGCTGACGCCCATGCTTCATGCTAAAAATTCACTGCCCCTTGTTATGCATTCTAAGGCAAAAGCCAGAATTTTGTCTTTTTTCTTGTCAGTTGATTGTATTGATCCTTTTTGATTGATTATTGAATATTACCTTAATTACATGGCGTGCAGCACTTGAAATGAGCTACCAGCAGTGTTTCTGGAACAAATGATGTCAGCCAATGAATTGCCGCCACACTTGATCACCACCGATTGGCCTAGAAGTCACGAGCCTCTGGGGAGAGCGTGTTTCGCCATTGAGTCAGAGAATATCTACCACTTTAGAGAACGGAAACTGTACCTTTGACTGTAGTACGGAAATAAGGGTAGCGGCGGCGTACTGAACTGCAATAGAGCGAGGCGAGATGGCGCTGCAAGTACTATCATCATCATTAGAAAAACGCGTTTTTACGGTTGGTTCGCCCTGGTCGCGCTACTGCGCGTTTTGTTCCCTGTGGTATTTTGTTCTTTGTCGTTGCTAAATCGCTGCTCGCGTGTGTAATAGTTATCGCCAGGTGACCAAACTGGCCTCGACTGGCAAAAACAACGTCAATCAAGTAAGGTTTGCATCGTTTATTGTGAGTGCCCAAGCTGGTACAAGCAATGTATACAGTCAGGTCCAAGCAAAACAAGTCACTCATACACGTCGAAAGCTTTCAAACCGTACGTGTGTAATCAGTCTGAAAGCTGACAAATATGTGCATATAACTGAACACCGAGATCGCTGAAAGAACGTTGCTCTCGTTGTGTAGCAGCGTCCGAGTTTTAACAGCATAGCTTTAGGACAAGGGTCTTATCCTTCCGTTAGTTATGCGGCGCTTGCCAGCTTGTGTTGATCTTTGAGTGCATGGTGTGGAGTCGGAAACGAAACGTGCGCTACGCCGACAGATAGTTGGCGCAGTGAGAGCAATGTAGTTTTGATTAATCTTTTACGTAAACAATCGCGGATGCGTACAGTTCTGCATCCTTCTCGCTCTGCGATGTCACCTTGAATGCGTTACAAATAAAGAATATCGCGTTGTGTCTACAGGGCAGGCACGAATTTCTCGGCTATATTCTCGGCCGTGAAGCCATACCATAGGTATTACGTATTCAGGTAATAGGTGGAAGAAAATATTTCAGGCTCGTTTTGTTCCTCGATATAGTTCAGTTACACAGTTTCTACAGCTAGAATTTCTTGGCGCTAGTAGTAATCGGACTGCTGAGAGTGCAGCATAGATGAATGCTAAAGAAACAGAGATATAAGGCGAGTGCTTACAGATTCTAGAAGCACAATTCTAAGAAAATAAGCTTTAGGCATGCAGTGTACATCTTTGTTGGTGTTCGCACAGAACACTAAACAACTGCTCAGCCGTAAGCACAATCTCTGTATCACATAGACATGTCGATAGAACTTGAGCACTCTATTGCAAGCAGACTCACGAAATCAAGCTGTGGGGCATGATGTGAACCTGTGCCAATGCTGGATAAATAAAGGTCATATATATATTGCATACTTGTTATTGTGTTATTTACTTTTTCAATATATTTGGGCTTGGGAGCTCAAGTATGTATTCTCTCTGCCACTTTTAGAAGCTCCGGCTTGAAATACTGCCACATGCGCACCTTTCTTTCTATGTTTTATGTTATTGGCCAATTGCACGTGTAGTTACTGCGTTGCGCAAACCGTGCCAGAATGTCTCGGAACATTCCAGATTATTTTAGGATCTTCTGTTAGGCTGGAGCGTGCAACTGCAAACAGCTCACTTTATTGTCGAACTAACGCAGCCACCAGTGATAATGCTCAAATGTTCGATGCCGCAGGTACAAATGCCGACGCGCCTTGCCACAGATCAGTTTATCGACGGCCGACGCCTGTTCGCCGCTATCAGTGTGCAGTGTGTATTGCTGTAGTTTGACTTTTCGTTTCCCGGCCACAAGTTCGGCCGAATAAAAAGTTTCACCTTGGACACACCGACTGCTGCTTTCGTCGACGTCACGACCCCGTGACAATACGTAAAATCTTGTAGTGTGGCTGTGGATAAGTCCAAGTTCATGTATGTTTTAAATTACCTCTTCGATTTCCTAGTTTTTTTTCGTGACAGTAGTTCACAGACTTTCACTTCATAGTGGTAGGTGCTACAACTGTGACATGTTAATTTAATCAAACAGCAGAACTAGGTGTGTTCAAACAAAGTTGGGACGTTTCTCTGCTATGTAAAAAAGAAAACACTACCATACTCACTGAACACAATCTCACTCATCACGACAACGTAAACGTGCTTGGTGAAGCTGTGCTGGAAGAAGTGCTCGTCACACTTATAATTTGTTTATTAGCTGTAAATAATTTGAAGGAGCCCATTGAACATATGTGCAAAGGCTAATGTAATTGAGCACAGCCTTGTAAAGCTTTGTCGTATCTTTTTGTAAACTTCTATGATCTAAACACAGTTAAGGCAAAACAGTTTTGGGTATAGTTTGTAAACTGTCTCATAATACACAACTAAATGTTCCATTTATGTTGCGCGGTGGCTGCATTTTTCGATGGAGGCGAAAATGTTTGAGGCCCGTGCACTTAGATCCCAGGTGGTCGAAATTTCCTGAGCCCTCCACTACGGCGTCCCTCATAATCATATCGTCGTTTTGGGACGTTAAACCCCAGATATTATTAGATGTTGGAAAGACTGTTAATTCCCCTCACTGCCGTGATGTTCGTTTTGTAATGTGATTTATAATTAAAAAAAAAACTGACCCTACGTTTCGAGACTCGTTTGGTCTCTTAGTTTTTTTTAATTAAGAAGACTAATGATTAAATGTGGCTGGAGAGTCTTTCTATTCTTATCATCTTGCCCAGCCAGACAGACTTCTATATATTTACCCTTAAATTTATTATTTCTGATGATTCACATGCAAACCATGATATGATTATGAGTCATACAGTAGTGGGCAGCTCTAGATTGATTCTAACTGACTGGAGTTTAACAAACGCAGTTGTAGCCTTGAAGAAGACAGGACTGCTTGTCGAAACATTTGCTCCAGCGACACCTCTTGTTCACAAATTTTTCGTCTCTTCAAGCTTCTGTCTTTCCCTGAACTTCAGACGCAGATCTAAGCACACGAGTGTCTTTGCATTTCACCCCCAATGAAACGTGGCCACCGTGGCTGGGTATAAAACCTGCGTCGTTGAGCTCAGCAGTGCCAGGTAACGTAACTAATGCACGGAGCTAGTGCTCAATTTCAACGCTATTGCGGTGTAGATTGCATGACACAGTAGACAGCTAATACTTGTAGACGATTGTAGGCACAGCTCCATGAGATGCCTGGTAAACCATTCACAAATACAGCATTGCAAGCGTGAGGTTCAAGATGACCTGTTGTAGCAGCAGACGTTCACATGTTTCCCCGCACTTGCAGAGTGGACATTCGGGGGTAGTCACCCTGTCGTTGCCTGACAATCCTGGAAAAACAAGTAATGACATCACCAGATATTGATAAGCATAATCAATTAAATATTAAATTTTGCAAAAGTAAACATATGAACATAGTGAACAAAAACAGCGGTTTGTTATACATATATGTAAACGTACCTCATAATGCATGTTGTATCACTCGGGCTAGCTTCTTTACAAGGCGTGTCATGTAACAGGTGCCTTGCTCATTGCACACAGCTGTTTCCTTGTCAGGCCAGGAGGCTACAGCAGAAAAAAAAAAATATTTCTGATTATAGTGACGGTTTTTTATGACACTGAAGTGAAAGTACACTCATAATTATGTGAATCTTTTGTTACACTAAATGTGTAGTAAAGGTAACCTAAACTAACAGCAGGAGAAATGAGACCTCCCTGGCTTCTCAAATGCGATCCGGCAAACTATAACTCATATGTTTTTTGCACTGATATACGGGCTAGTTACGAAGATACATGCGAGGCGTTGGTGATGCAATTGCCTCCCTTTATTTATTGCAGTGGCCTGGTTAATGTTAACCGAACGATAAAACTCGGCAACCCGCTCCCACGTGAAGCCACGCCGCAAGGAACGCACGTTTTCTCAACGACAGAGTATGACGTTGAAAAATTGAATATTGCAGTGCGTCGCCTCCGTGTGACACCCGCACAAAGCCATTGGTTAAAAAAAAACTGAAGCAATGGGTTTTTACTCACCGGTCCGTGTATTCTCGGGCTTGAAACGAGTGTCATCCGGTGAAAGCTTCAACGGTCCCTTCGTTCCCCTGAAGTCAGCTGAATGCACTTCGCGAAGGGATTTTAATGAGTCAAAACGAACAGAACAAAAGCGAGTGTCGGCCGGCAGTGGCTCGAAACATTTACAGCGAAACGAAACAGCGCGAGACCCATCCCAATGCACCGCGAACCGTTACCCGTCGTTGCGCCGCGGTATATTTTGAAATGAAGATAATGATGCCGATAGGCTGCTGACAACTACGAGTTTGTTGGAGCAAAAACTATTACAAAAGATTGATGACGTGGTACCTGGCGAGGCAAGGCCACTTCGTATAAACAGCAATTTGTTTATTGAAGTGTAACAGTAAGCAAACAACTAAACTTCCTTATTTCAAGAATATTTTAATTTGAAGTTTGGGCCCGACGAGGGCGCCCCTACATAAAAAGTCAAATAGCGCGAATGGCGGCCACCACAAGGTCGCCATGTTATCCTAACGCAGAGGTTAGTAGATCCACTCCCGGTGTTTGAAGCTGGAACTCGCCGCGGTCGATTTTTTCGCCCTCTGTGGCGATCGCTGGAACTTGAGACTTTCCGGGGCCTGATTGAGTCGACTTGCTCAACAGAAGCTGCGTCGGCACAGTGCATGGAGTTTTGACTTAATCTAGATGCACATGCGAGCACTGTTTCGTCTGCAGAATAATCCTTGGTCCGTGAATGTGACTTTAATGGCCCCAAGAGCAAGCTCCACATGTTTTGATGTGCCGGCGGTACGATTGCCCGTGATAGACGCTGTCAAACCCGATACTTTGGCACAGTTTGGTGCAATTTACGTCGATTTTATCAGGATGGCACAGTAAATCCAATTTGGCACACTTTGGTGCAGTTGGCGCAAGAGTGGAATCACTGAGGAATGCAACCTGTGGCAGCAGCAGGTGTATGCCATTTCATAGCATGTATTTCAACCAACGTTACTAGAACAAACTCAGTTTCAGAGCTCCGTATCTCCGCCAGCGGAGGAGGGTGGTCCGAACGGCGGTCGCGAGAACTAGCGGCGCTGCAGTTCCGTCTTGCGTAGAGTTACTGTTAGCATATACAGTAACTCTAGTCTTGCGCCACTATCGGCGCGTCGTCTGCTGCCACGGCATAACGCTGCGGTCCGCCGCGCAGTTGCTCGCGGCAACTTTCTTATTGTACTAGTTAGGTGGATACTTAGGTGGATATGCATAAGGTCGTCTGTATGCATTGGCCCGCGTGCGTTGTTCATTGATTGGCTAAGAATCGATGTTCGGTCCATATTGCCACGCCCACTTCTTGTTTTATTTTTATGTATTCGGGTTTGACCAGCAAGGACGGTTATCAACGCTCGACGCTTTCCACGAAGCAGTGTTCGAGAAGCTTTGCGATTGTAATAGATCATTTTGGTAAGATTGCGCGCTGCACGCGAATGTTCCAGCTTTGTGGAGAGATAACGCCGCCACCAGCGATATCGCTGGAAAGTTCGATAGCGCCTATATATAAAAGCCAACGCGCTTGACCGCTTGTCAGTTGATCGACGGTCGACGCTCTGTTCGCCGCTATCAGTGTATTGCTGTAGTTTGACTGTTTCCCGGCCACAAGTTCGGCCAAATAAAGAGTTTAATCTCTGACCTGCTGACTGCTGCCTTCGTCGACGTCACGACCCTGTGTTGAGCTGTCTACATTGCGCTTAACTTCCAAGCATAGGAGTTTCTATGCGAATGAGGGTTTTCAGAGTAATTTTTATAACTACCACCACAATTTTAGCCGCTGCCGTCTTATCGAGACCAAGAACAACCCAACACGTTTGTAAAAGCCTTTATAGTGCACAAAGAAACGTACTTACTCGAGATACAAAAACGTTCTAGAAAAACAGTACTCATGTTTCTACAATTTATTGAAAAAATACTTTCTCGAAAAACATCACCAATGCTTTGCAATGTTTACAAGACACGTTTTCGCGACGGTTAAAGGGATACTGACCCAAAATCGGAAAATTTTACGAGAACTCGGTAAATGAAATCTCAGTGTGCGATTACATCGAATAGATGTCGTCTCTGAGCAATTACTTCAGCGGATAGTTGTATTTTCGGTGTCCCATCTTTCTACGCCGCATCCTTATACGGTGCCTTAAACAATTCGAACAGATCGGCCGTGCCCAGGTGAAAATGTGCAACTGGGAATCCAACTGGTTTCAACTGGTATTAACTGGAATCAAATGGTCCCAGTTGCAGTCCAACTGGCCCCAGTTGGAAACCAATGGGTCCCAGTTGATTCCAGTTGCAACTGGTTCCAGTTAGCAGCTGGTCCCAGTTACAACTCAACTGGTCCCAGTTGATTCCAGTTGCAACTGGTTCCAGTTAGCAGCTGTCCCAGTTACAACTCAACTGGTCCCAGTTGATTCCAGTTGCAACTGGTTCCATTAGCAGCTGTCCCAGTAACAACTCAACTGGCCACCAATGGGAACCATGACCAGTTGAACTGGAAGCAGCTGGTCCCAGTTGGAAACCCTAACCAGTTATATTGGAAGCAAGTGGTCCCAATTGTGCGCTGCCTGGAAGGGGGTGTTTTACCGAAAATAAATAATGAAAATAGGTGTTTTTCTCGAATAGTCAGGCCTTCACCAAGTGCCCCCCCCCCCCCCCCCCCAAAAAAAAAAGATTCCTGGCTACGGGCCTGATATCCAGGCTCCAAATAAACAGTGATTCCGCTTCATTAACCGCGGTTGAGCAGAGCACTCGATCGGCTTCTCATGTTGAAACGAAGATCATGATCGAGCGAGGGTGACGAGACACACGTGGCGCAACGAAAGGGTTTTTCAGCGCCGCTTTACCGTTCGGAAAAACTTTACCGTCGTGGAATTGGCACGTAGCTTTTCTAATCATGCCACTTTGATAATCTAATCACGTTAACGTACGCTGTCAGCAACTCGCGCGGCTATAATGTTATAGAAAAACTGCGTGTCGACCACGACAGTACAGTGTCTCCGTACCTGCCCTGCGGTAAACAGGCACTGGTAAAGCACACTAAAGAAAAATGTGCAAACGCACGATGCTTGCGAATGAATCGAGAACACAGCAGCGCCTAAATAGCGGTACGTGTTGTTAAACACCACAGAATAATAACATAGAAACCGCCATGAGACCGCAACCGGCATAGAAACAGCCGATTGACCAAAAAAGTGAACTGGTGCGCGGCGTGGCGCCAGAGATGCTGCGTGTTAATTGTTATGAACTTTCTTTTTTTCACGTTAACATAGAAACCGCCATGAGACCACAACCGGCATAGAAACAGCCGATTGACCAAAAAAGTGAACTGGTGCGCGGCGTGGCGCCAGAGATGCTGCGTGTTAATTGTTATGAACTTTTTTTTTTCACGTTCCTTGCTTCTACAGAAGGTCCTAACCTTAAAAAGAAGCTTTGAATAATATTTAAATTTTACAGCAATTTATGCTAAGCAAGACAAGTAGCGCTATAAAAATACAGGCGAAAATAATGTGGTGCAAACCAGGTGTAAACGTCGTTGTCGTGCGTCCGGCTCGCCCGATACGAAGACAAGCCGAGCTTGCGGCCAAGCCAGCCAAGCTAAGCCAAAAAGTTAACTCGGCGCACGCTTTGTGTAATCTCGACACGTAAGCCTGCTTACACGGTGTTTGCTTTAGTGTATTTCCGCGACGAGAACGTGAAGGCTATGTTCAACGTGCACCATAAGAACTCAGCCACAAATGTCTTGGATTATGACTCTACAAAGTGGCACCAAGAATAATGGCAAGACGAGCAACAAGCTTACGTCAAGGCCCATGTGCTCCGATTGTTCGGTGAGTTGAGTGCATGGTATTTACTCTTATTTAGTCTTTGTTTGATATTGCCCTTATTTTTTGTATTAAAAACGTGGGACGAAGCAGAAAGATCGGGAAAACAAGTCCCTCGTCCTCCGTCTCTGGTATCTGATGACAGCGAGACCAGCGACGCTTCAGTTCAGACGCTTTAATGGAGGTTGAATTATTGCGCACATATATTGTTGCAGTTTGTTGTTGTGTTTGTCTCTATGCACAAAGAAACATAAGCGTAGATCAGGGCTGAAGGACCGGTGCCCTGCTCGTCAGTGTAGTTGAAGTCTCGCAAACCCTTTGTGTACTTTATGCTCAGCGTGTGTGTTGAGCCAAAAACGCGTTTATCGGCTCTAGTCGATGCGGTGTGTGCGTTGGCGTGCGCACCAATCGGCTTATCAAACTTGTTCGACATAACATCACAAGAACGATATAATTCGTTACAAAATGTGCGTAACGTATGTTCATTGGTGCGGTTTATTAATGCTGTTGGCTTAATTGCATAAGCATGTAACGTGCAGCACGTGTTTTAGCCAACTCATTGCAGCCTGACTGCTGTGTTGGGCTTGCAACGATATGGAATCTAGGCTGCCTTGACTACAATCTGTTATATCTTTCTGACTGCCTCATCGTGAATCTACCATAGCTTAATTTAATTACTTCATGCCATCTTTAAGTTGACATTTAGTGGCATGCTCTATGCGTAATAGTCACCACCATCCCGAAAAAGATAACCATACAGATTGTAAGCGATTATTGAAATAGTTTGCAGTAATTCAGTGTTAACCACACAATGTATAAGCTTGGGCGAGTTTGCAGTTCATGCTTGGGTGAATCTCAAAGAACACAGGACGCAAGCATGTAAACAGGCTAAGGCACCACTCTTTTTTTTTTTTGCCCTCTCTTCTAATTTCCTTCCTCGATTGCCGCAAAATTTTGCAGATATGCTGTGTTCTTTTACGCAATAAGCCACAGTTGGGTGTGTAATATTTCACTCAGCCTTCCGCAACATTGTGAACATGTGCGGTGAATCACAGGTCTAGATAATTTTTCACTGTACCCCCAACTTTGTACACATTGCTATCAAAGTTAAAGTTCAATAAAGAAGTGTTACAGTTTTTCTGATCTCATGGCTCTGTTTATTTTCAGAATTTTGGAGGCATTTCCTCGAGTGCCGCTGCGGCTGCCCAGAAGAAAGTCACAATAGACATAGTTGCCTTGGCAAAATGGTCGCTGACATCATGAAGGGCCAGCATAAGCATTTGTAGTTTTGATTATGAAAATATATTTGAACGTATGCCTCATTCATCCACTGTGATTATCATTGCATGGGCGCTGCTATATTGCAGGCCTTCTGCATGACGACGGGACACCCATGAAACACTTACTCAAGGCTAATTCTAATAGGGCAAAAAATGACAATAGGACAAGCGGGCAAAAAACAATGACAAGCTGAGACCAGCTGCAGTGAGGAAACAACTGGGACCAGCTGCAGTGGGGAAACAACTGGGACCAGCTGCAGTGGGGACCCAACTGGGATCAGCTGGGACCAGTTGCAGTGGGGACCCAACTGGTCCCCGCTGGGAATTGTTCCATAAACCATTTGAACTGGGACCAGTTGGGACCAGTTGCATTCCCAGTTGCAAATTTTCACCTGGGTGATGTGAGCACAGAGCAGTTATTCGCGCGTACTCTGTCGCTAGAAGAGTCGTCAGTACTCAACTTCAGTTTTTCAACTTCACCGAGCAGATGTTCCATGCCCGCAGTACTTTACACTGTACGACAGCCGTTTGCATTTCGTGCTGTAGCCGTTCACTACGCAGTTAAACTGCTCGTCAACTACAATTATCTTTTGCACAAGTAAGTCTCCGTTCCCGAAGCAAAGTGTGGGATTGGGCTAGTTGGTATTCCATTATTATGCTCAGCGCAAAAAAATTTGACACGGTACACAAAGAAAAGACGCGAACCAGCGCTGGTCCTCGTCTTTTCTATATGTGTACCGTGTCAAATTTTTGCGCTGAGCAGCCCGTTCCCGAGCCGGCGGGTGTAAAATATTCCGCACATCTTGTTCAATACCTCTATCGTAAAATCTCTCGAAAATCCACTGCTTTGAAGGCATAGCGACAGCTGACAATTGATTGAATGTTAGTGTGATGCAACTCTCAGTCTCGGTAGCGTATATAGGTAATCGCCTTTCGTTTTGCTGTTCTATTTCTGGCGGCTCCTCCAGATTGGGCACTGGGCTTTCGCGGGACACCGTGCGTTTTGGGGGGGGATTTGCGCCTAAACCCCGAACACTTTGGCTTTGAAATGTGGGGTGGAAGTGCTGGGAACAAGCGCGGCACGGCACCTGGCGCGAGTTCCCACTTTCCACGTGGGATCAAAACTTCTTGTCCCGCAACGACACGACCATAGTGCTTTACAATGTCGTCACTCTCAAAATGAACGTCACAGACCATGCATTTCGCAGTAAGTTTTCCATCTTTGCGATGCAAAGCTTGAATGGCGTAGGGTCTTTTGCAGGTCCGAAGAAGTGTCGTGAAGCGGAGTCGTCGTTGCGGTAGCCGCTCTTGCAGCCCGGCGCAAAGCAAGTCGGCATACCGCACTGTGAATCTGTTCGCCCTCGTTACGCTTCGTACATCATGCACTTGTCTCGGTACAAGACGCTAAGCCTGGTCAAGAACAGTCGCAAATATGACGAGCTAACAAAGCGCAGACGACGCTGTAACCCACGTGCGCTCGTACATCGACGGCGCCGATCACAAGCGCCAGCCGCGGGAGCTAGACGTGACTGCAGCGCCACTAGTTCTCACGACCGCCACGCGGACCGCCTCTCCGGCGGAGCTTTTAAACTGAGTTTGTTCTAGTAACGTTGCTTTCAACTACATTTCTTCACTCATTCCAATCTCTTCCTTAGATGGGGTACTAATACTCATCACACTCTGCCACTCTTCATTCACACACAGGATTCTCCTCACTTGTCCTTCTAGCAGTGCGAACCATGAGAGCAGCAGGAGGCATATGCCATTTCATAGCATCTAAAAGTACCTGCTTCAATCACGCAAGCCACTTGTGATTGTACACCCTTCAATGTCTCAATGAAGTTACCACTTCCTTCTACACTATATGCATGTTAAATATTGCCAATGTGCTCCCAAATGCCATGGGAACTACTCACAGATGCAATGTTTATGAAGAGTTGTGTTCAAATTAATAGCCGTTACGTTCCGGTACCTTAAGTGACTTTGGACTGCTAATCACATTAGCATGATCAAGTTAGCTCCGTATGCACAGAGAGAGAGAGAGAGAAGAGATGAAGAAAGGCAGGAAAGTTGACCAAATGTAAGTTTCGATCTGGTTATGTGCAGCGTTTGCACCTGGGATTTGTGACTTTTTACAGGCTCAAAATTACTTTGACATCAAGAATATTCGTCCAGAGCTTCGTCATACACCGTAAAATCTTAGGGTTGAGCATATGAGTTGTATTTTTTTTATACTGACAAAAACAAGCCATTATATTATTTACAACATGGAAACGGTCATCTAGGTAAACCACTCTTAGATAATTTAAGGATATTAAGGGTATTAACGTTTTAGTCTCTTTGTCAACTGAAAACAGTTTCTGCTACAGCCTCCACTGTATTGCACAAGGGTTCTGAGCTGGGCTAGTTTATGTTCATTAAGACAAAAGAGTGCAGATGATGGGCTGGATAGAGAGACAAAACTATGCCAACTATCAACACTGCTGTACACAATGACTCCCATTTTATGTGTACCGAAAGCTTAATTTTTAGAAGTATCATATCCCCAACCAGGAATCTCAACTGAAACCAGTAAATAGTTATTTGGCACAAAGCTTCAGGATGTGCCTCCAACTAGAATGGCTCCTTACCGAATCGCATATCATACGTGATACACATTGAAGAAAGAATTTTTTTAGCACAGTAATACAAATGAAAAAAAAAAAAAGCGGTGCCTTTCAAGTTAGAGAAGTCGGCATTTGGAAGCATGCCTTGAAAAATTGGGGGACCCTTAAGCTTCGCCTTAAGAGTTGAACGCAATAACGAAATCCGGCCCCTGGTGCGCACTTCAACCACTAAGTGCATACTTATTAATGTGTATTGTTACACACAGACACACACAGACACACACGCACGCACGCGAGAATGGTACATACAGGTTTTTAATCTAAAGCAAGAGTCGCATGGCCTCCAAGATGCACGCCGCGCGCTTGCCATCTCGGAGGCCATGAAAAGTCTCACAATGCCTCACAGATGGCAGCACATTATCTAGCGTTCGCTGTTTGCTTGATCAACGCCTCCTCTGGAAAAGGCGGCATTGGCTTGATATGTTTTCCGCTAGATGGACATAATTGTCCATTTCCTTTCTCGATTTTTCGCTCACAACCAACGGTCCCCGCGGTCCCGACACCGACGACGGAATTTCTGCGACACGAGCTCTCTAACGCTATCGCGTTAATATAGCAACAGGACTATATTCAATCTTTGAACTGTGGCCTGCTTGATGATCGTGTGAATGGCTCAGCGAGGAAATGTAAGCCTCTGGCATCTGCAGCAGCAAAGTAAATGAAGCATTTATCACACAGCAACTGGCAACAGACTTCTTAGGCTGATTGAGCAAAACAAATAATCAACCCACTACGTTTATTTTCATACAAAGGCTGCAATTTTTCAGCTCCACAATTAAGTGAAAAATGGTAGGACACTATATATAATAAATTGTTTTGAAACATGGAAGACGAACTAGAAACCTAGAAATCCACAGCATGTCACTGCAACATATGTCGAGAGCTGCAGAGAAGCACTATGAAAATGAAGTCTGTTTAATGTACACATATGTACAATCTTGTAAAGACTAGACCTATAAGCTCGGTCATTGGAAGATTCCTATAAGCAGTAACATCATTAAACAAGAGAACAGCACCTGTTTACACCATTGCTAGTACAGCAGTATCGATGCTTACGTTAGTACAACTGCAATTACAAATACAATGCTCTGCTACCCCATAGAATGGGTTTCCCTGCAAAGGGTACACTTTAAAGCATGTTTACATACACCAATAAAATGAGTTAAGTTATCTTTTCCAAATACATAGAATAACAGCACATGGAAAAGGACTAAAAAGGTGAAGGATGAACAGGGAACTGTTTGTCAGTCAGCTCTTTAGTCCTATCCAGTGTGCTGTTATTCTATTTAGCTTCAACATGTACCGAATGGCCCAAGAAAGCACTCTTTTGCTGCACGTTTTTTTTTCATGCATGACATTGCAATCTAGTAAAACGTCAAAGTCATCCTGGCGTTTCTGGTATCTAGGACAACTAAAACAAATAAAGAAAAAAACAATGGTGGAAAAAAAAAAGGGAGGGGGGGGGGTCATTGATCTACTAAACTGTGTAAGTATCCGTTTACAAATAGCTTTCCTAGCTGTATACAAAATTAAAATTTCTGCTTCATTTGCGTCATAGAGCACAACACACCAAAAAATACGAAATTGCACCAAGCACTCTATTATATCGCAGGTCTCTT
Organism: Rhipicephalus sanguineus; assembly: GCF_013339695.2. Lineage (NCBI taxonomy): Eukaryota > Metazoa > Arthropoda > Arachnida > Ixodida > Ixodidae > Rhipicephalus > Rhipicephalus sanguineus. Next base: position 213,556,117 of record NC_051176.1, on the reverse strand, counting down.
ATCAAAGCGTAACAACATAATTTTCAAAACAGATTCTGCCTCCAGGTGACAAAGCCAAATAGCTAGAGCAAGGCCATTTAATCCATGACCATCAGAAAAAACGCATACAATAAACACCTTGCAGCAACCAGTTTGCACATTGGAAACAGTTGATAACAACAGTCATATGAAGACCCCCATCAATATCCAACCTTCTGCGAAGCTAAAAATGTGAGGTGAAAGCAGGAAACCAATTTTTTAGGTACAAATTAAGTTCACTATAATGTGGAATTAGTGTGCAGAATTTCACGGACATAGTGTTTCTTGTTTCTGAGAAAAGATACATTTAATTTCACACCCCAGCCTAAAATGTGGTTCTCAAATACAAAAAAAATGCAAGAAAGGTTGCAGGGAAAAATTACATCGCGTAAAGGCCAAGATCATTCTTATTAAACATGCAAAAGTTCCCAATAATACATGAAACAGTTGTTGAGATATAAAGCTGAAACCAGACGACCCATTTGTCCTACTATACCTTTTAAAGGGCCAGTAAACAGGCTTAAACTTTTTTTTAACACCTCCAAAACAAGCTCACTAATTCGTGCAGAAAGCCATGACGATCGCACTTTCAAATACCACAGCGCGGCGCAGACGCTCGATTTCGAAAAACAATTCCCACGCTCCTCTTGTGCGCCTAACCAATCCTTTTTGCCCGCACAGTGACGTAATCTTGCCCATGGGCAACATTACATAGCACTGACTTCATTGATTGGTCCTTTGCACTGCGACGACGCCTTGGCCCTGCGGTGATGCAGTTTTGACTGCACAGTCCGCATTTTAATTTTCCTGTGCTGCCCGCTGCCGTTTTGGTAGAGCTGAGACAACCGGGACAAGTGGTATCACCAGAACGAAAAGCCTCAGAGATCAAGAGGCATCTTGCGACTTTACTGCTTGGGGAAGTGCGCATGCAGCGTAGCATCTGTGTGTACCCCGCCAGAGCCTCGCACCCCTCTTCCTCACCATGCCGCTTTGACAAGAGCAACACGTAGAGGAAGCCTTGCTCGGTTGTTGGCTGCGTGCCAAGTAATCGCTGACGTCGTGCTTTGTTGCTGAAGTGGGCGTAGTCATGACAAAGGACTATGCCTACCCCTCTTCGCTGTTGAGAAGGCTGGGAAGGCCCAGCGAGAAACCGAAACCAGCCAAAGCGGGTTGCTCTATACACTGTAACTTCCTTATTACAGCACTTATTCGCAAAATTCTTGCAGCAGCACATTCACATCGTACAAGTGCGCAGTTATCTCTCCATCACAAATTTTGGACCGCGAGGTTGTTTACTGGCCCTTTAAGACAAAGTGCTTATATTACCTGTTTACTAGATGAATAATAGCCCTGTGACTTTTACGATGTATACCATACAATTATAACAAATGTAGCTGAAATGTAGTTCAACTTTTTTTTTTTTTTTGCCCTTATTGTAAGGTGAGGAAAACATGTCATATTAAAGGAGTACTGCACAAAGCTTTGAAGGCAAGCTAACCTGTGTGATAGATTTGTAAAGACACACACGCATCATCTGCAAAATATCAACAGCTAATATAGCCTAGAACATATTTAAAATCAATTTTAAAGTGCGTGTCGAGCAACAAGTTGGCTCCATTGTAAACAACTATCAACAACCGACATCACGAGTTTGTGCTGGCTGCCATGCTCCTCGCGAATGCTCTTTCCTAGCATACGTTTTCAATGGAGAGAGGTAGCACCTTCTTTATAGACCAGCCCAAGAGTACAAATGCTGACGTCGTTGCCTTGCAGTGCATTTTTAGGGAGTAACGCATACTTACAACCACCCAGAAGAAATTAAGGTGGTACCCAGGAAGCCTTCGTTGAAAAAAGGTGTCAATGCAGTGCTCAGTTTTGTGCGCTCATGTAGCCAGTTGTGTTTAAATAAAAACCCCGCTTGGTCCTACCGTTCTCTGAAACCAAAACTGCGACTGGGCACTATAAAACCATCTCCAAATAACTAACTGTCGCACGCTTGAGCAAACGAGAATTCCAGCCCTGATTAATAGGTTGTTAAACTACTTACTGCAACAAAACAAGGTGCAAATTTTTTGTGTCGGTACTCCTTTTAAAAACTGCATTCATGGGAACCTCCATACCTCTGTCGGGTGATCGTTTCGACCTTGGAGGATTAAAAGCTGCTTTGAAATAACAAAGTTAAAGCATATTTTCTATTCACACATCTTCCAGAGGCTTCATTTTATTTGCAATAGGCTTAATAACATTGCCCAGAGCATGCCTTGCAAATGACTTAAAATGAAATCACTTGGAAAGCTCAACAGACAAGAACATGCACTTCACTAGTTATTATGCAAATAATTTATTCAAATCATGTTTTATTGGCAAAGCTATAATTTCTGATTGAAAAGAAAGTGCCTGCCATTTTTCACTGTTGTACTGAGCAAGTTAGGTCACTTGAAGTTTCTAAATAACCTAAAAGTTTAAAACATAAACTTTACAAAAATGCCAAGTTCAAAGACACCAATGAAGAAATATAAGTCATAGTTCAGCAAGTTTAACATAGTGTCACATTTTCTCTTGTGTCTTAATTTGTTCAATTTTAAATATCCATCATTTCTCACTAAGCTCGCCTAACCACATACAACACCAACAGAGTTCCAAAATTACGTCCGCAATTTAAGAAACACTTTCCCAATGTGCAAATGGTCACTGTGAAGCTAACCTCCTCAGGAGATTTAATGAATTCGTTTGTGAGACATTCTCAAGCCCCAGTACTTCAAAAGTACTCGCTTTTTGCTCTATTAAGAACAGAAGGAAATGTAGCAAAACATTTACAATTAACAATTTGACAAAGAGGCATCCAACTTATGCCACACTATTATCTTTCATGTAAAAAAAAAAGCACACACACACACAATTCAGCCCCCAACTTTAAGCTTGCTACACAGCTCAGTAGCTCAAGATAAGCAGCTTTAGCTGAGTATTGGTTACAGTCCACTCTTCTCAATTTTGACCAACAGGGCACTGCAGAGAACTGCGTTGTTTTTCTATTTTTCATGAGAGCATATCTCAGAGACAATAGCACCGCACTGCCAGATTGGCCAACAAAAATTACAAAGAAGCCAGGGGTGCACCATCACTCTTCTCTCAAAGCAAGAGCAGTGTTCTACCTTCCACTGTTCTGGCAAGAGCATTGTGCACACACGCTAGCATTCCCACAGTATGGCTGTGTGCAATTTGTTAGTACACACCGCCCCAACATGAGCTGACTGTAAATACTGCTCAGCTAAAACTCTAAAAAAAAAAACACATGTATAATACACACTGCAATGTACAAAGCCTGTACCACTTGTTAAAAAAATTATGTTGTAGGCCACCTGAAATAAGCGAGGTATAAAAGGCAACATATAAAAGCCAACAAAGAGAGTACGAAAAAACAAAAACAAAAAAACAGATAAGATTAGTTCTCATGTAACCCAAGCACCGTTTCATTCAAATAGATGTTTTGTTGTCACATTGACGATCGTTTTCTTTTTACACCGCATCATATGTAACTAACACCACACAACGCTCTCCAAGGAATTGTTCAAAGGATTGACACATTAGACCTTCTGATTGTTGTATAAGTTGGATCAAAGAAGCTAGTGTCATCAACATTATCAGTATAGAGGAAAAAAAATGCTTATATAGCAAATAAAAAGAATTGCTAATCTGGCTGATCCAGTGGTTCTTATGAATTATCGTGCAAGAATAAGGCAGAATAAACACGTTCGTTCAAGAAATCTGTAAACAACTAAATACGATGAGCTGGTGACAGGTTGAGAAACCAAAAAAGTCTGCTTCACAGCCTTCAGAGTAAAAGCCCACTATTCAAGTTCTACCACAAAAAGCATGTGGCAACTTGTGCATGTTAAAATATAACCACATACTTAGTACTTATAAAGCACACAGTAAACACCCAATCACAGACTGAAGTGAGCTCGAGGCACAACTGTGAGGCCCGTAGTACAGATGCTGCACATGGGATCGAAACGGGTAACTTTGCATAAGCATCAAGCTTCTAATGATAATGACGTAAACATCCACTCATGCAAAACTTGAGCTTCTGCACTCTAGGCCTGTTTCAGTTCACATTCAACAATTCCAGGGTAGAAGAACCTTTCTGCCATCATTATCTGCTCCCTGTAAAGTGGACAGCACTGATCTTGAGGCCTGTGCCCTCGTCATCTATATCAGCTCCCTGAGAAGAAAATCCCTCCCCACTCAGGTAGGCCATACTTCCATCTTCCTGTTGTTGTACTGTCAAATAGAACTGGTCTTGTTCTGCCGGTGTTGCTAGAAGTGATGATCCACTGTCGTCTCCTGCTGCAGATGAGGGAACCTGGACCCATTGCACATGCACATTGAATTAGGAGTGAGCCAGAACACACTCTAGCCCTAAACATTAACCCTTTCAGACACCACACATGAAGAACTGTCTGAAAATGTGTCAAATTTACACAACGTTATCTCAAGGCACTCAATATTATATTGCTACAAAAATAATGTCGTAATACATTGATTTATACATTTTACAGTAATTAATGTTAATGTTTTTCTAATTACATATGTATTTATCCATAACTTGTTCATGTTCCGTTTTTGCATAAGTAGAATCAAATTTCACATTAGTACAAATATAGTGCAAATTCCTTTTTGGTTATGTTAATTTCGAGCTAAGAAAAATGATACTTTTGACATGGCTCACAGAAAGCGGCACGTTGAACGGCTCGTCGAACATCGTAGCGCCTTCAGCAAAGTGATTACATGAAACAGTACACTGCAAAATGTAGTCAAATGAAGACACATTTATGAAGCAGGATGTTCAATTCATCCAAACCTCAACGGATATTTTTCTTTCTTAGCCACTACTCGACACAAATAGCAAAATTAGGTGGTGTACACAATTGCGTACAAAGTGTCTCAAAGGGTTAAAGGTCACTACACATGTAACAAAGGTAAATACAGAGAGACAGGATGAAACTCCAAAGAGCTTTTACCACAAGCAGAGTTGAAAATACTGTTGTAGAATGGGTACCAGGGTAAACTAAAAGAAAAAGCAGAAAAAAAAGACACATCTGAACTTCATGTGCCTTGTTTGTTTACACATATAATCTTGTAAATATAGACGGCACAAGGAAGCGCATGAGATGAAAAAGGAGAAGAGGTCATCAAGGTGCACCTAGGTATGAAAGGGGTCCTGAGCCACACCTTGGGCTTGGTGGAAAAACACATTCTACGAACAGCAAACAATGCTGTGAACATCTCGGCTAAATTTTGTAGTCATGTGTGGCACGCAGAGTATCCAAGCGGAGTGTGAACGTGCCACTTTCTCAAGTGCCCTCTCTTCATCCAGAGGCCCCATGCTCGCCGACACTTCGGTGGGGGCGGGGCACCAGCTGTATGCTGTCAAACAACAGACTGCTGCTAATGGCTGATAGCTCAAAGAAATCAGGAGCGGCATTTGCATTATGTGCTTCTTGCCATGGTGTGTCGCCACATGCTGGCATAGAAACACTAGCACGCACTGAAATCACAATGGGAGAGAGCACGATGTCCGTGAGGCTGATGAGGGGACTGTCCAAGAAGGCCTGGGTGTGGCACCCAAGGAGTACACAGTGGTCTCTGGCTCAATGTACACAGGATGGTGAGCACCCACGAAGGTAGTGCATAAAGCTTGTAGACTCCCCCGTTGTAATTCTGAGATGGACACAAACGTCTGGTTTACTTCTTTACTTATACATCCTTCTCCTACTGCCCGCTGTACATGCATTCAAGGGGTCCTGAACCGCTGTTCCAAGTAATCATCAAATGACCTCAGTATCCTACTGGAGTTTATTGTCTCATGAATCGATTGCCGCAAAAATTTCTCGAATCCATCAGGCACAAGTAGAGTTGCAGGGATCTCACATTCCATTTTACAATTTGTGTATCCCTATTGAGAATAAATTGGTGCTGTGTGAACTAAAAGGAAGCATTGCCTTAGGTTACAGCGCCCTTTCCAGGCCCCTGGAAAGGTGGGAGGGGGTGATGATGATGATTGCGAACGGGCGGTGAGAAGAAGGAGCAGAGAAGAGAAGGAAGAAGGGTAGGGCACAAGCAGTAGAATAAAAGATGGAGTGCTTGGTCTAGGGCTCGGGTCTTTATTACACAACATTCTTTCTGGTGCCGAAATCCCCCGGTCATCGCCCTTCGAAGACTTCTAGCTTTGATGGCATCAGTGGAGTGGCTGCGCAAGAACTGTGGCGTCGTCAGGGCGAGCGTCATGCGAATACTTACACTCCTGACTGATGAACTGCAGGCCTCTGTTCCCGATGTTGCTCAAGTGGACTCTCACGTTGCTTAGCTGATTCAAAAGAACGCCGAGCTCATCAACCTCAACAAGGAAATCTTCAACGCTACTGATGATGACACTTACGAGGAAGAACTCGAGGCTGCAGAAGAATACGACCGAAAGGTATCTTACGCCGTGTCCTGAGTGCAGTTCTTTCTTCGAGAGCATGCCAACAACGTGACATCAACGAGTACTTCAAGGTCAGAGGCTACTTTACCAAACGACGATGACGGTGGTGCCAGCACCTCAGCACACAACGAGGTCAGTGGCTCTTCACCTCGAGTAGCAGAGACAACTGCCAGTCAAGGAACCGTGCCGCATCATCGCACAGTGGTCCTGCCGAAACTACAGATCCCTACGTTTTCCGGTGCGCTTCGCGACTGGCAGTCCTTCTGGGACCACTTCAGTGCCACGGTACATCTGAATGAAGACTTCTGCAGATTGAGAAGTTTAAGCACCTGCTCTCATATATGACTGGTGCAGCCAAGAGAGCCTAACTGAAGGTATTCGACTGACCGAAAATAATTACAGCATCGCGATGAAGACTTTGACGGAGCGGTTTGGTCGACGCGACTTGCTCATCAACGAGCACTTTGACCACATCCTCGCCTTGGCACCAGTCAATTCTTCGGCAGAGATTTGAAAAACTTCGACTGCTCTACGACAAAGTGCAGTTTCGGGTCTCCACATTCACTGGTTTGGGTGTCTCACCTGACCAGTATAACGTTGTCCTCAACCACGTCCTAATGAAATGCCTGCCTAACGACCTCGCGATGCTTTATCGCCAGAAGCCGAAGGAGGCGCCGCAGGATACGTCTGGTATCGTGACCCCTGAAGAGAGCTCGACAGGCTGCAGAAATGCTACGTTTTCTGTGCGTCCGGGTTGAGATAAGAGAGGGAGGCAGGCCAGAGCGAACAGTGTCAGCTTCCCCGCGTTTGATACCTGAAGAGGACGTCCAACCTCTGCCAGCACCAGTGGGACATCTGCCAACGGCGTCCGCATTTGCTGCCGAGACTGTAGCAGTTACGGAAGAAGCGTGCCCCCTTATGCAACAGTTCTCACCACACCATCGCGGAATGCAACGTCCAGCTCTCGGCAGATGAAAAAAGGGCTCGCTTGTGCAGTGCTCGATGCTGCTACCGTTGCGGCAGGAGCAACCACGTGGCTCATTTTTGCCGACGTGCGCACAGCATCATGTGTAGCAAGTGCCATTGTCGACATTTGACCATCCTCTGTGAGTTGTTCCAGCCAGCTGCACCAACCCGCACAAACGCGACAACAGTTGATCAGGACGAGCCACGTGTGACCAGGTGAGGCACGAACACGCCTCCAGTGACATCTGCCCCAAGTGCCCTGAGCGGAATCAACGCAGTCCTTCTCCAGACAGGCAGGGTGTGGATTGAGTGGGGGTCACGAAGGCGTCTCGTGCGCATTCTTATCGACAGCGGCAGCCAGCGCATATTTATTCGAGCGGGTGTCTCAAAGGATCTCAGATGACCGGTTATCGGAAACGAGGAACTTTCTTTGGTTACATTCGGCCACTCGAAGCCCCACAAAGCAATGCGCAGTCGACAGGTAGCTTTGACTCTTTGAGGCCAATGTAAGGACGTAGCGGTAACTGTGGAGGCCCTGGAGGTACCTGAAGTGTGTACGGTTACAAGCCCGTCGATCAACAGTACAGTCTTGGAGCTTCTGTGTGGGAAAAACTATGACGTTGCGAACAACTTTCATTCCGATACATGGCGCCTACAGGAAATCAGCGTGTTACTTGGTTCCTATGCGCACTGGAAGGTAGTAACTGGAAGGATCGATCACTTGACCAGCGATCTGATAGCCATGGAGACAAAGTTCGGATGGACTGTTCAGGAAACTATGGAACTCGCAGAAAGTTCAACACCTACGAGCGCTCTATTCCTGAACTGCAACACGACTTCCCTTACAGACTTCGATCCTTCTACGATGCGCCGTCTCGACGTCATCGGAGTCAAGCCATCCACTGAGGAAAAGGACAACGCTCTGCAAGCACTTGATATATTTGAAGAGAGCACCGTGGATTTATACGGACGCGACCAAGTGCCGCCGAAGACGCAAGTTCCAGGGATACCTTCAGGCAGTGATAGTCTAAGATTAGCAAAGCGTTATTTGCAAGCGCAATGCAACACGTTCAAGGTACAGCCCGAACTCCTGAAGCAGTATGACGCAGCAATCAGAGCGGATTTTAAGGAAGAACAGGCAAAGTGAATTGAAAAACCACAGTCACAAGAGAATGCCTATGATGTGCCTCACCGTGCAGTCATCCGCCAAGATGCTATCACGACAAAGCTTCGTGCTGCGTTTGACGCTTCACTGCGCATGCTGGTTAATCCCTGCCAGAACTATGTCCTAGTCAATGATACAAAGCTCAACGCCAACATTGTGCAGCTGCTACACGCCTACAGATGACAACCAGTCGTCAAATGGAAGTTTGTTGGTGATAAAGCTCCTTGGTGGGGAGACTGGTCAGAGCACATCATCATATCGAAGCATTTGGGCGCACCAGTCTAAAGATGAGGCCCTCGCTACTGTTCTCTGCGAAGTTGAAGCGGTCATTAACAGCGGACCTCTTGTTTATCTTGACTGATTAACTACAACCGCTGACTCGATCGCACTTCTTGTTTGGAAGACGCGCCCGTATGCCAAGTGCAGACCTTCTTCGCCACGCGCGCTATCATGAGTGTCTCACAGCGGAGCTACGGACCTGATGGAAGTGGCCGTACCTGCTCTTACTTCGATCCGCGCACAGTGGGCCTGTTCGTGAACTGCCTTGCCTACGTGCTGGTGATGTGATTGTGTATAACTACAGCGACCGTCACCTGCTACGAAAGCTGAAGAGTCCTGTCAGTGCACTCGGGAAAGGACGGTATTGCGTGAATTCTGGAGGCAAGTCAGCAAGAATCAACTGTCTAGTGACTGCCTTGGTCCCTTGGGAATATGTTGATGATTATTGTGGACAGACGGCGGGAAGAAGGAGCAGAGAAGAGAAGGAAGAAGGGTTGGGCACGAGCAGTAGAATAAGAGATGGAGTGCCTGGTCTAGGGCTCGGGTCTTTATTACGCGACAGGGGGTGCAGGGTAGTGAAGTAGGAAAAAAGCCTGCCATACGAACTTCTTTTGTTTGTTCACAAAGGAGCTGTACTTAATAAGGAAAGGTGATCAGAATTGTTTTCCAGCAGCATATTCTGCTGAATCTTTTGAAGTTCTGCATGATCAAATGGTGGCAGATGACATACGTGCGATCGGGCAGCAGCCAAGCAGCCATCCTGACCACAAGACAAACCACTGCAGCTGATCGCCGCCGCCACCCCTTCAAACGAGGGAAATTAAATCCATCGCCATCTACAATCCTTGTCACAGAATCACACTTGCAATGGACACCAGATGGAACACTGTATCAGGCAAGCACTCCTGTCCTTACTGTGTGACACAAATAGTTGGGCACAATCGGCTGCGTGAGGCAGCAGGTACCATGTTTCAATGAAAAAGTGCCAGTTTTCACTTGAAAGCAAATTTCACTAATGTGCACACAAAACCAGATGAGTTGTCTGCTCTGCAGTCACAGCAGCTGCTGTGTTCCCTGTCACTGCTTTGAAATGTTTCTTGGTAGCGCCACCGTACAGAAGACTCTTCTGCACCGTACAGTTTCACACAGCTATGCAACAGTCAGAATTTTTTCAGCATTTTGGTGAAATAAAAAAAAAAGGCAACATTTACAATGGCACTGCATGCATTTCTTTGTTGGTAGTAGCAGCAAATGCCAGGAGGTGCAAGTTTGTGCCTGGCATTCAGTGCATACTACTATATTTAGTGTGTAGTTATGCCATGGGGCCAATGCCTCCATGCTGCCCTGTAACATTCTGGGCAGCAGCATGCCAAGCTAAATGTGCTGCTTGCTTATGAGAGGCATGTTTAGGCTGTTGGAGAAGCCATTGCTTGGACCCTGTTGGGTTAATAACAAAACAGCACATTTCGGAAACCACATAATGAGTCAGCATAACAGTACACAGAAACCCCTCTATGTACGCAGTTGCCTCTAATTTGGGGAAGTGCCGGAAGTGCAACTTGCACCTTTCAAGGATGGCAATATACTACCAATGTTGATAGTGTGCCGTGTTGCCGCTTTTTTCTTTTATGTGTGGACTGTACGAAATGAAGACTGGTTGATTTTACACTCAAACCTCGATATAATGAACACGGATATAACGAATTATCGGTTATAGCGAAGTAAATGAAAAATAGTCTTGTCATAGCTACAGCGTTTAAAAATATCGCTTATAACGAATTTTCAAATATAACGAAGTTATTTTCGTGGCAGATGTGACTTTGTTATAATGAGGTTTGAGTGTATATCTGTATTGTCCAACTAACTTACAAAAACAGTTTATTCCCCTTAGTGGCTGACGCTTGAGTTCACATTTGGTAGCAGCGGGTACAAAAATTTGACAGCTGTGCTAGGCCTTGCAATACAATGGCTGAACATGATCAATGTTGGTTCAAATAGAAGTCAAGGATGTCAAGGGCTGCTAAGGTTCATGCTGCTGACAATAGAATTTAACTTGCTACCCACCACTTTCCCACACTCTAGCCCTCCACACAGAATGTAAATTCTAGTGACCAGCAACATTTAGTACCAAACACTCTCACGAACAATGAATCCTGATCACTGTCGATTCATTTCAAGAATGCTCAGCATAAGCTACCATTTACATAAGAACACAACTTGGCCAGTAACTATGAATAAACCAAGGAAAGTGCTTTGAGGCAATTAATAAAATTCCATTCTAATTTATCTGTGAAACTGTCAAGCTTGCTGTTTTGAAGAAATGACAGAAGTGTGCAGGGGAACATATTTAGCAAATTTCACTGAGGTCCACTAACCTAAAAAAATCACTGGAGTTGACGCTGACAGAAATCATGTGCTTTCTTCAAAAGCGGCAAAAATATGCTGACAGCTGCAGCAAGGTTTATCGAAGAGTAAATAAGAAATTTCAACGTTTGTATGGTGCTGGAGCTATCTATGTTAATGGGGTGCAGTGGCACTGCCCAGACATAAAAGATCAGCATGACAACATTTAGTGGGAAGGGACATCCTAGCATTACTGTGGCACCATGGCTTTCAGCTAACTCGGTGTGATAATAGAGAAGTTTTTGGAAGTCAACATGTGATAGTGAATAGCAGCTCATACAAGCATTACTCAAAATTTTTTGCTGAAAATAAAATTCACAGGGCAACTTACATTAATTACAAACACATTATTTAAAAGGTGTTAGACTGTTGAGCATTTTCTAACACGTGTCGTAGGTCTCTTTTATTGACTAAAATTAGCATTTTTATAGTGACAAATTGTATAAATTATACCCTTACGTAGTTGCCCGATGTGGGGAAGTGAGGCAGCAGATACACTACTTAACCAATGAAAATAAACGTGTTACACAACTGGCTGTAAATGTGAATTGTGCAGTTTTAAGACCCTGTACTCAAGGCTTCACTATACATACATTCTTACCTGTATAGTGATTGTCTGTGTACCATCACCAGTTGAGTATGTAGTGACACCAGGAGGAAGATTGGCAGATCCTCCTTCCTGCTGTAATGCACTTAGACAGCTATAGATGAGTTGAGCTGCATTCAAATTGCCTGGTAGAATACCTTCCAGCTGCTGCAGGGTGCCTGCAGACCAACAAATGTTAATAGGTGAGGTGCATGCACAAAGCAGACCACATTAGTTATGGGCACGTTGCTCTGAGCCTGGCATGACACAAATCAATTTGAACTTTGAAATTAAAGCATGTCCAAAACTATTCATGCACCAGACTTTCATCATAGCAAGTGTATTGGTTTAGTGTAGTGCTCACTGGTGTGCTAATAAAATAGTAAACTGAAAAGGCAGGTCAAATTGGTTAGTTACAATTGATACCTCAAATGCAAAGGAAAATGCTCTTGATCACACCAGGCTTTAATGTGATCTAAAGTGGTTTAACAAGGCTTGTTGCTGGAGCCAATGTTTCAACAAGGGTACCTGTTGTCACGTTTGCACTACACCCTTATCCCTTTTCAAAATGTTCACTCCAGTGGGGTCTTATCTTCGTGTGATGCTTTGTCTTGTTTGACAATATTGAAGAGCTTTACTGGGTGATTTTTAAAGGGAAATCAATCAATAATTCACTTGCACTAATAATTTGCTTTGTTTATCATTTATTCTTTAGTGCAAACGGTACTTCATGATTGAGTAGTTTACTTTTTTTTACTGCAGGTGATGGTCTGTGGCTGACAGGTGAGCTTTGGGAAATACTACCAGGTGGCCTCCGGATAAAAACTGTGCATGTTCTTCGTGCTACTTTATGGATATATATTTATATAAAAAAAAGAACTCCTGTTGACAAATATCTTGAGAAATGACACTTTTAAAGGCACTTTAATTGCTTTAGCTTCCTATGGCATTGGCCTGCAATAGTGACATTTCAATTCGAGCCTTAAAAACCTGTAATTGAAATGTAAACTAACTATTCTTGCTACTTAATGAATGGCTTGTGATGGCAGCTTGCCCATATATTGTCCAATGAAATACAAGTGAAGAAGTAGTCGCCAGTGTTCAGGCATTCTTTTATAAAAATCAGTTTTTACTAAAAATTAGAGCTGTGCGAATAGCAAAATTTTGGGTGTGAAGCGAATCCGAATACTGAAGTGTGAGTGCGAATCGAATAGAATATTTTTAGAATATTTCTAGAATATTTCTTGAATACTTCAAAGCGAAATTGCAGAAAAAAAAGTTGGAGAGGATTCCTTAGCATATTCTTATGAGATAACAACATGAAAGTGTTTATTTTTGATAGGTTGATGAAGCGCTGGTGGGGTGGTGTTTCATAGTTGTTTTATCAAGAATGAGGCAATGTAGAGGCCGAATTGTATTTATGTACATTATTTGGTGCAACCAAAGTGGTGCCGACAACACTTTACACGTGATAGACAAAGATGACATTTCCTCAGCCTCTCCTCCTCTTTCAACTTCTGTGGAAGCCCTACTAATGTGGTGGACAAGGGTATGCTCCCTTCAAGTCCGGAGTTCCAAATCTGCTTCGTAGACATCGATACATAAGAACATCTGAAATTTTGGATGCTAAAAAGCTTCGGCGACTGACTTTTCGAACTTCCTGCTCAAATTTCAGGTCCACAACAGCATTAATAAAGCCCCCAATCCTGCCACATCTTTCATCTCCATGTTGGAGCCGGCATTTTTTTGAGTTAATACATTTGCGACCGTAGCGAAGCTTGAAAGGCGGCTTTGCAGTAATACGGGGGTGTGATGAGGTGAAGCATATTGAAAATCTAGGGACCACTTCCAATGGGGCGTTGACTGTCTTGACTGTTCGACTGTAACGGAGCTTGAAAGGCAGCTTTGCAGCAATACGAGAGTGCAATGAGGTGAAGCATATTAAAAATCTGAAGGGGTCACTTTCAACCGGACGTTGACTGTATTTGTCTTTGGGAAGTTCGAATAGTTCGAATAGTAAAATTCCAGTGCGAATCGAATCGAATAGCAAACACTATTAGAAAAATATTCGAAATTTCGAATATTCGCATACCCCTACTAAAAACAGTTACCTGGTAGAGCAGAACTTCAGTGATACTTTCCTGTTTGCAATGTTCTCCTGGAATGCAAGCTGTGAAACACCAGTACCATTTACATCCCTAAAATGGTCATGTGTGTTAGTTTCTCATTTGTTATGTTCGCCAACCCAGATGTTACATTTATAACCTGCAACAGCATGTCATCATTATGGCATTATCTTTCAGTGGGGCCTACATTGACTGCCACATGTAATAACTGAAAAAACCTTCTCATATTGCTATGTACAGCAGCAGGTTCGCTTGTTGAGATGGTCCCCAGTTATACTAAGCTCTATATGCTTTATGATGTCAAAAGTGAACAGGAGGTGAACAAAGGCACAAGCAGTCGTGTTAGTTGACTGCACTGACATGTACTGTCATGGTACTCTATATCCTGCAAAATTAGATGGATATGAAATGCTACATATAAATTGAAAATGGGTTCTGAATGCTTTGGAAAAGGATCCTACTACTTGACAGTATTTGACTCAAGCACCAGATACAAATTACAGGCTTCTTGAAGTTTGCCTTATTCACTGTTGCTATATGTCGCTTTAAGAGCAGTATATTGTCCAATCTAATTGACAGCCAACGATAATGAGCTTAACTTAGCAGGGTCTCAATAGTTTGTTATTTCTATACAATGTCAACAAAGTTTTGTGTGAGAGTAGCTTTATGCATTGTCATATAGTATTTGCCTTGAGATCTTGGAGTGGCGCCCTCTCGCGTATGATGTCAGAGAGAGGACTCGGGTGACGCTCTTCGTATGCATGCTCGCTACGTGAAGGCTGCTTGACGCTGCCGGCCAGTCTGTCCTGCTCGAGTTATTGAAACATTATTGGGCAAGTTCATAAAGCAATTTGTACTGAATGTTCAAGCAAAATGGTGAGCCAAATCGAGCGGAGTTGCCGTCAGGAGCACGTTCAGTGTCAATTGTTCCTGGTGTTGTCTGCTAGCCATCGATGTGTACATCTTCATGTATGGCGACAATTTCTTTTCGCGACCGTTCTATGGCTGTGATGCACTCAAAGCGACTTTCCGGCCAATTTTCGATCACTGACTTCAGCGTTCGGGCTTTCGCTTCCGTGTCTGCGTTAAAGTGCAATATACGTATACTGCATGCTGCGCGTTTGGTTGCCAAGCCTGCTCCTTCGGTTCAATTCCTTTGTTCGGAGTTTTAAGCACATGACAAACGATGTGTGATATCATTCAAATAAATTAATTGGTCGTTACAGGCAACAACCTTTGATTAAATCCAAGTTTTCAGCAGCTGCCATGTAAGCCCGCCGTAAATACTTGAAATTTAAGCAAGAAATAAATAAGTTGAGAGCACGTGTCAAAAGGGGATGCACGACGGTGATATGAAATGTTGGTAGGTTGTGCGGAGCTTTTTTTTTTTTGCAGCATATTTTAATCCCTACGTTTACTTTAATAAATCAACATTTGCTGACTCGTTCACGTTTGTTTGAAAGTATCATGAACAGAATTAGTGTAATCATACTAATGTAGATAAATACAAAGCTTTTGCATTGGCTTTCCCCTTAAAATATTCATTCTTGTTACAGCACGGTAAAGAATAGCAATAACTAGCCAAAGGGGCCAGAAGAATGGTGGGAAAGAGCTCTCTTTCTCCTCTTCCTGGACACATTTGCCAATTTTTGCTACTGTTTACCAAGCTGTACTATCGGTGACAAATGAAACAAGAACAGCGGAGTGCGTTCCCCAAGCATTAGGAACTGTATAATGCGCACCGTCCTGTCACCATTGACAAGCACGCACACCCGATTTGGCAGCACTGCACAATCGAAAGCATGAATCTGGCTCACAAGCATCAAACCGCAAGAGCTTATCTATCTCTAATCATAAGGGTGCGAACTGTACCACGCGCACCACTGCTGGAGTTTCATTCGGAGCCGATAGTACGTGTAACAAGTTTTAATGTGCATCCAACTCGCCCAATTTGCGCTAGTTGTCTGCAATAACCGGCTGGTCGATGAAGTTATCAACTTTATTTTGTCAGCAAACGTGTTGTGTACACAGATCCACATTACTACAATTGGGAGTGGAGTGTGAATTTTCATTCAACTCAAGTCTGTTTACATAACGCTAACTTCTGCGAATAAGCTGTAAAATTCATCGCATTTCGCTTCCAAAGCAGCGTAGACTCTCTTTAACTAGCTTGGCACGACGTTCACGCTTTCACGTAAGCTATTTTAACTCCATCCAGCCCAGTGAGCGACGCTACAAACTTGGGGGCATGATCCTGACGGCGATGGCTATACGTATATAGAAGACATGTTAAGGGAGGACGTGGCAATGGAAATGGTAAATTTGGTCAAAATGTTCAATTTCTCAATTTATTTTTTTCTGCAATCATGAGACCATGTTTCATGTCGTGGTGAAATATTAGACCAAAATAAGCAGAACTTGAAAAAAAAAAATGGCATTTTACTAGCGTGCTGTCATCAAAAATTATGAGAAAATTGGGCTTTAGAAAATGTAAATCTGCAGTTTTCCCTTGACACAGTGCCACCATATTGGCGTCATCATAAAGAGGACAGATAGAGCTCAAGATAGCCACATAGCTGCATTTCTCCAATAAAAAATAAAACCAGCTTTTTTCTGAGGTCCATTTTCTTAGCTTTTACCTCCATTTTCTCAGCTTTCATTTTTTGAACAGCTGCTGTCAGTCATCCCTGTGCCATTTCACAACAAATAAAGATACACTCGAACCTCATTATAACAAAGTTGCATCTGCCACAAAAATAACTTCGTTATATCCGAAAATTCGTTATAAACGTTTATTTGTAACACTGTAGCTATGACAAGACTATTATTCATTTACTTCGTTATAACCGATAATTCGTTATATCCGTGTTCGTTATAACGAGGTTTGAGTGTATAACCATTCCGTTTTCTGCACTTAGATCCTGAGACATTGGGGAGTGTCGTAAAGCTGTCCATATTTTTTTTCAAAATTGGCTAGCGCGAAAATGGACAAGGACTGAGAAGGAACACTGATGTACTTCTCAGTCCTTGTCCATTTTCGCGCTAGCCAATTTTGAAGATTATGAACCAACTAGCCCAACAACGTATACTCTTAAGCTGTCCATATTTGTCTGCATGCCATATAGATTTTTATAATTGGCTTCTTGTGAAAGTTGTTAGTAAGAAAATGAGTACAAGAAATTTCAAAAATGTTTTTGTGCGCTCATTTGAATATTAAAAAAATAAACCAATAGATTTACGGCACAGAATGGGCCTTTGTGAATATGCTTATGCAAAAATCTTGACAAACTTATGTCCAATTCATTAATTCATTTTGGGATGACAACGAGAGTCTATCAAGTGTTGTAACTCAAAAACTACAACAGATAGCTCAAAACAGACTTCAGTTATGATATCAGCACAACATATCACATCTGCATGCCAAATTTCATCACTTTATCTCCATAAATAACCAAGATAGTTTTCATTGCCACGTCCCCGCTTAAATGTTAACATTTTTTAACCTCCTGTAATGCTAGCAGCCATTTAAAGAACTATCATTACAAGAAAATACAGCTAGTAGTCGAGGAATGCCGTGCCACGCAAGCGAACTATAACAAAAATGCTGCTGTTCTAGCCAGAGCCTAGCAGACGACAAAAGCCGAATACCCGCCTTTGCGTCACCGGAGCGATGTTCGCAGCGGCACCATCGGTGGCGCACGAGGCGAATAATGCTGGAGGAAGTGTTATCACATGCTACATTGTCAAGGGTTGTGCTTTTTCTTTTTTCTTGGCTTCATAAGAAGTGTATCAGTAAGGTTCTACTGTATAGTACTAAGCATGGTGTGTTTTTTGCTATCTTACTATGTTACCAAGTTTGTCACAAAATAGAGGAGACCTGTTACAGTGATGTTCTGCCCACACAATTAGAACAGACAAGTTCAACACTAGGCATTGGTTGCCATGTACCTTCAGGCAACTGCAGTCCTTCTCCCTCTGTGCTGGCTGTGGAGGTGGCTGTACTTGGGCTGGAAAGCTGGGCAGGCACCGCCAGGAAACCTCGTTTATGGTCTGACATGTGGTTGGTGTAGTTCTCTTTGCTCACTGAGCGAAAACTGCACAGTGAACAAGCATACAATCCATCCAGGCCAGGGTGCTTGTTCTTCATGTGCATCTTGTATGAGATGGCCTAAAAACAAAAAGGACTCTCCTATTAGCCCAGTGTATGTATATATAGAAGAAAGCATTGCAAGAAATGTTCTGTAGACACACACGTAGATGTTGCAAATAGATTTTCTTGTGTATATCCGTATATAAACCTTGCTGCTCCTTGCATTCGTACATTGGTACATGTAAGAAGCAACTCAATATGTTTGCTCCCTTCTGTTTGTGTTTTTCACCATGCCTGCGATGTGAAAGCCAGTGATCGGAGTTATCAAGTGAGATATGTTCAATGCATGCTGCGTGGACACACACCACACTAGCAAGATTAATAAGTACTATACGAGTGTTTACTGCAATATAGAAGGCTGACAAAACCATGAACCTTTTTTACAGCTGTCACATGCACTGCTACCACTTTCCAACACCATACAACTATAATTATGAGTGAAATGTACAAGTTGCGTTAAATTGACATGATGCTCATTTGATAGCAAGTTTTGCAAATGAGCTCCAAGATTATGCTTCATTTCCAAAGAAGTGCAAATTCTAATTCACTTGCCTAGCAAGACTTTTGCTCTTTCAAGCAAGATGTTCTTGCACCACCTAGCCCAATGAGTTACATCGGTGAGTAGTGAAATCATGTCCCTGACTGCAATGGCTGTCATCATATGAAAGATTAATTTAAATTAAATATAAATCTTTCTTGACTTTCTAACACTTGTATTTATTTAAACTAAAAATACAAAAATATGTGCATTAACCCTTTCCCTACCATAGACGAGGTGAGCTCGTACACACGGTTTGTACCATTCCCATCGAAGACTAGCTGGGCTTGTCAACGTTCAAAGAAGCGTATGGGAGCACTGCAGTTAAGCTATCCCGATTCATTTTGCCGAGTTCTCTTCAGCTTGAACAGATGGCGCAGTAAAAAATTTAAAAACGTGCTCAAAGAAAGGACTTCATTCTGGTAATCGGAATTAGAAAATGGTGCCGTCCTCTGTGCACAAGCGGTGCACGCGTGCTGGCAACAGCTCTGTTAAGAAAAAAAAAAAAAAGAAAAAAAGACACACTTGTTTGTCAGAGTTTTATGGGATGAAGAAGAATTTCAGTTCTCCTGTAAGTGTGGCAGCTACTAGACAGAGCAGCACGTTTCATCTAAATCATCGGATTCGGATGACGACCACATCTCGACATATGGGCAGTGGATGCTGATAGATGTAAACAAACTCCCACTGGTGTGTCCAAGGTTTTTTTTTTTTTTTTTTTTTCATGGGCTCACTTGTTTCTGTGCTTTATTTTTTAAATTTCAAAGAGAAATTTTCTTAGACTGGAGAGGTTGTAGTGCAGTGCAGTGAAACCAACCTTCTGCATACTTTCCATGTATCTTGCCAAATTTTACGTGTATTTTACGGATAAAGCACCTTTACATGCTTTTTTTTTTGTTGTTATTCAAGGACACATAGCATGAAATAGGCAAATAAAAAATAAGTCGGTATTTTTGTATCGTTTCTGGCCAAAACACTCGGTAGGGAGAGGGTTAACTGAAGAGTGCCGTGCTATGTGAACACAATTGGAGCGTGAACAAAATAAATGAAAATGCAGCTGTTCTAGCTGGAGTAACACCTCAATCTGTATTTTGGATCAGTACAGCATGTGCCCACAGATGCTGTCTTTAACAAGTACAGCAAGTTGAACGGTGTAATCACAATTCAGTATGCTTCAGTAACACATGTAATTATTAACATTAGACTTTTTGCCAGAGAATAACATTTCAGCTTAGCCACTGCACAGCTGCTTATGATGGATGCTGTAGGAGAGGGTTCAGGAATACTTTGGCTACCTCAGGTACTTTAATGGGCCTCGTTACATTTTTAAACCTCCATATTTCCTTTAAATCTATTCTCAGAATGCCGAACAACAAAGAGCAAAAAGATGATGCCCGAAAACCTAGCTTATTGCTCAGGAAATTTTCATAGTCCAAGAAAAAGAAGAGATACCCTCAATTCAAATTTTTGTGGTCCTAGATGCCAAAAATCCCACAATATCACAGTGTGGCTACAAATAGCACAAGTGTATTAGAGAAAGTCGAAGCACCATGGCTACCAAGCCTGCTCTGCTTGTAGATGGCATTCTATGTCCTTCATGACTAGGGCAGTTTGAGAAACCACGCCATCGTTTATCTGATTACAGCGGCTTCCACGAGGAAGCCATAGGTGTGCAAAGTGCTCTGCACGTTGATGAATTATTCCCATGGTTGCCACGCCTCACCTGTAGCTGTGCAACAGTTAGTTAGAATAGTTGTAATACATAATGCCACGTTTTTTTTTTCCACAAAGTACTTGCAACGTCATGCAAACACAAGTCACAAATTATATTTTATGTGAATGGCTACGGTGACCAGCATTATGATGCTGCTAATGGTGCTGCCCAACAAGGTTTCTTGGGAGTGCGACAAAGTATATCTGTGTTTTTGCAGTTCATGCTTAGCAACAGAGTGCCATAGCTATGTAGCCACTATTGCAAATATTGTGAATATTAGAACTAAATGCGTTTAACAATTAAACTTCCTTTTACTTCACGACAGTGAACTCAGCTACTCAAGCTGGTCAGTTCTGAAGGCATTTCCATGGGAATTCCCTGACTAGTGCCAGTTCATTATGGCCAAGCAAAATTATGAAGTTTAGTGTTTCAAATAAACACATAGACTAGGAGAGACGTCACAGTGTGAATGTTCCAAATTAATGGTCTCGCCCACACTACAAACATGAAATTTATTGTTGTCCCATTTATCTTTGTCTCATAGAGTAAGAGAAAGGCTTTTGGCACATCTGTCATTATAACTGGGAATAGAGAAACCAATATGGCTAAACCCACAACGAAACTGGGCACTTGGGATACACTTAAATTTCAAGTTCCACTTGCTGCCATGGTTTAGTGGCTGCAGTGTTGCACTCCAGAGCATGAGGTCGCATGTTCGATCCTGGTTGTGGTGGCCAAATTTTCATAAGAATGAAAGGCAAAAACATTCTAGTACAACACATATTTATAGCTGCATATTAAAGAACCCTGGGTGGTGAAAATTAATGCAGAGTGCATCACTACAGTGTGGCTTGGTTCATTCCTACAGCCGTGAGCCAAAGGGCAACTTCGGTGATTTTCTTCCCAAATTATATGCAGTTTCAAATAGTATGCAGTTGCAATGAGACACCTAACATGAGTGACTTGGACACGGATGTTCTGGCGGCGATGCACTTTAAGGTACTTCCATGCCTGTCAGGCTCCACAGACAAACTGCATGCGTGGAATGTACAGAGTCTGTTTCCAGGCTGTATGCCTTCGTGGTCACGTGAGCGTACGGAGAGTGTCACAACCCGCAGTTAATGAGCCTGAGCGGTATGCAAGAGCCTTGTCCACAGCACGTAATAATTGTTCAATGAATTATTCCAATCATATCTACATAGGAAAAAAATAAGTGTCGCAGAGATCATGAGGTTTAAAGATCACCTCGAGCAAAGATCACATGCCACATGACGCCTTCTGGCAATAGAATGTTCCTCACTCACCGCCTTGGCTATGAGTGGTGCTGGCTAAAACTCCCAGAGGTAACATGCACAAGAAATACTTGACAAAGTGGACGGGGAAGCGCCTTCCATCGTAGCTCAAGTGGTAAAGCATCGAATGCTTAATTCAAAGGTTGTTGGTTTGGACTTCCCCGACGAAAAGGGTGCTTTTTCATCCACTTTAATTCCTTTTAATTTATGTCATAATTATTACACTACAGTTAAAAACAAAAAATAATGTCGCTTATGCTTTCCTTGGCTTAACTGTCGGTTGGTTTCATTTGATGGTGCCTAATGTTGTTTACTAACCTGGAGTTTATAGCTCGCCAGGGTCTACAGACAAATGGGTCAAGGGATGGCTGTAAATGTTCACCTCTACTTCATGCACAACCATAGTTATCTTTTAAAAACATAAGAAATTGTGACCTCGTTCAATATGTTCATGGTGATGTGAACCAATCATTCAAAATATATGACTCTCCAAGGTACTTGCTCAAATATTAATTTCCATTGGATATGATGTGCACTGCAGAAATCAGCCCAACTGCATGCAGCATGATTTCAAGCTGCCATGTGTAGCAGTGGAAGGACAAGGCTTTACCAGAGTATATATGTTTTAAGGTATGCTAATGCGTGAGATGAAACGTTGAAAGCCAGCAATCTAGTGGTCATGACAGCTGTGAGCTCAAGGTGAAGAGCATGCGTAACCGTGCATGAGGAGATGGCAGTGAAGGCCGTACAACACATTTGCCCAGTTGAATGAAAATAACGTCCGTGGAAGCCAACTCTAAAAATCTTAAATTGACTAGCTTCAATATTCTAGCCTTGTGGTATAAGCACAAACTGTGGTATGAGCTTTGTTGGCATGTTGAACAGCCTCTAAGGGTCAACCTCACAGTTGGCACCCTTTTAGGAGCCAGAAGTATCCACATAGCTTGGTGTGTGTGTGCATAGCACTTGAGTGAAGCATCCATTTCTGAGTCAAAGTGCCCTCCAATGCAGATAAGCCCATTGTCAATGACGGACGGCCAAAGAAATAGAAGCTGAAGCAAAACAAGAACTGGTGTACGAACGGAAAGTATTACATTGTAAGGTAAGTGTGGACGTTGGACTTGTTTAATCCAGTAATGGTCAGCTGGTCTGCTTTCTACAGCAGTCAGAGACAATGAGGTCATGATTCTCACATCTCTGTTGTTTTTCCACTTTAAGTGAGAAAAAGGTACGTACGTAATATGGCGAGTCACGTAGAATATATCCAAAAATTGTAGTACGTGGACAGTAGGTATCAGTGAGGTTTAGGCTGCTTTTGTGAAAATTGCTTATTTTTAAATTAAAACTGCAACTACAGATCATATAAGCAAACCAATAAACAAAAAAATAACGTGACAAAGGCTTATTACCTCACTGTTGCACATTGCTGCAATGCATTTCATGCTATTGATTAATACTTAATCTTGGTTACTGACAGTTTTTTGGATGGTTTCATTAGTTTGATTTTTCATCACAGTATTGGATACAATTAAACTACGGCAATATATTCACAGAGGAACACGTTAAGTGCATTATATTTAGCGGCAGAGTGCACCTGGACTTCCTTTTTTTTTTTTTTTTTTCAGCTAGAACCATAAGGACAACATCCTGCGTTACCTGCCTTACCTGGCAAGTAAAGAACAATCATAAGTGGCAATTATGCTGGTTATTTTTGCCTGCACTACTAACAAGTTATGGCCAGGCTTCTGTTCAATCTAGGACATGTGAGGATTACATATTTGTGTAGCTGTTCAAACAGATAATGGAGCACAATAAGAAAAACATGTAAATGAATATAATTAATGCTCATACATCTAGTAAAGCAGAGAAAAAATAAAGCTGAAAGCAACCCACCTGGATGCAGGCATAAGGGCAGTGTGGACATTTGTATGGCTTGGTACCAGAGTGACGCATTTTGTGCCTCCGCAGTGAGTTGTGATCGCCTGTGCGGTATTCGCATAGGTGACATGCAAATGGCTTCTCTCCTGTGTGCTGGCGGAGGTGAAGTTGCAGCATGGCCTTCCGTGCAGACATGTGGCCACAGAATGAACACACGTATGGCTTCACCTGCAATGATTTATGGGCTTAGTCCCTACTTGCATCAGTTACCAATACATGACATGACAGAAATCGCTATATACGTGATCATGAGGAACAATTTGGACATCTTCCATCACAAGGTTTAACCCACATCCAAGAAAAAAGTGAAAGCAATTAATTCAGTGCCCAAAGGGAAGTAGCCAAAATAAAGCACAAAACCAGACCTATGCAGCCAAGCGGGGCAATTACAATACAAACCCCTCTGGCTTATTTTCAAAATTTTCGTTAAAGCTTAGGGGAGAGTCGGGAGGTTTGGCACGGTTAGAGGAATGGGACAACTCGTACATCTCTCCCGTAGTTAGGTCAAATATGTTAACCAACTACTGATAAAATGGTAATAATAATAATATCTGAGGTTTTACATCCCAAAACCTGAGCGACGCCGTAGTGGAGGGCTCTGAAAATTTTGACCATATGGTGTTCTTTAACGTGCACCTAATCTAAGTACACAGGCCTTCAACATTAGACCTCCATTGAAATGAGGCCACCACAGCCGGGATTTGATCCCGCGACCTTCGGGTCAGCAGACAAGCTCTATAACCATTAGACCACCACCGCGGGTACTGATAAAATGGTGCTAGCGTACCAATAGCCTGGCTGTAATGCCAGTCACCTTCGGCGGATGGGGCTCTCTGTAACCAGAATTCACCTCTTTCATGTGTCAAAAGTAAGTTTCTGCTATCTCAATAGCAGCTCTCTTAGATTTAAACCGCTTTGTGGACAACCAATACCCATTCGTCTTCGAAAACACACACCAGCATCATACGTTTTGCAAGAGTAAGTTTAGGCATAAAGAGCAGACTTTTACCGTTGAGTGTTGTTTACTATGCATAACTTAGCTTGAGAGGAATGGGACGGTTAAGTAGAGGCTGTCCCATTCCTCCCCAGTATACGGCTGGTGATTGGCAAATCAGCTTCATGGTTGAGCCACATTAGCCCAGAAAGCAGTTCATTATGTTTATTTCACATCTTAAGCTGGCCTCGAGTGCTTGCTGGATAAATCCGAACACCTTTTCTATCGACTCACGCTCAAAGGCAGACCACCCAAGGGATACAGCCAGGACCGAGCCGACAAAGAAATCCAAATTCGCACAAAAAATGGCAGGCCTATTCCTATAGTAGACCAAATCAGAGTCCTTGGACTCATCATCGAATCCAAGGGCACTAACAGAGAAACCGTCAGGAGGCTAGTAACCAAAGTCACCAACGCAATAAGGCTAATCAAGAGAATCACAAACAAACAGGGCATGAAAGAGGCTAATGTCATCAGGCTTATCTATTCCTTTGCCATAAGTCACATTTTATACGTAGCAGCATACCTCAATTGGTTTACAGCCAAAAAGCCAAGATCAACTCACTCATGTGAAAGGCAAGCTCTAGGCCTTCCAGATAGCACCAGCACAGAGCGACTACTTCAACTGGGCATACACAACACTTTAGAACAGCTGATAGAGGCTCAACAGAATGCCCAGTTGGAGAGACTAGCCAGCACGCGCATAGGCCCGAGTATCCTCGGCCAAGTTAGGGATAAACTATCAAAACCAACGACGATGTAAAGTGTCAGTTCCAAAGGTGATCAGGGAAAAGATCCAGGTCCCCAATCTACCCAAGAACATGCACCTCCGAACTTAATCAGACCAGAAGAGAAAGCAGAGCTACTCAAGGTCTACGGTACAGACAAGGAGGCGTTGTTCGTGGATGCAGCGGAGTACCCGAATCACGAATCCTACATTGCGGTAGTAATAAACTCGAACGAAAGTGCATAAGCGCATGCTCAATACGCTCAAATAACTCTGAAATCGCAGGAGAGGTGGCTATTACTCAGGCCATAATTTACCCTAACTGTAGGTATGTCGTCAACGGCTCGCAGTTGGCCATCAGGAACTACGCGCGAGGAAGAATATCGGCCGAGGCCATTAACATACTCCTCGGGAAGGCCAAGCTAATATCGTCTGAGGAATTCGAAGAAAGATACTACGTCATACGTAGTACCAGGTACCGTTTCTGCCTTTCTCCGGGATGACTGTCCAGTGGGTGCTTGTGCTTTTTCGGTCGATGTCAAGGACTTATATTATTCGTTACCTCAGAATGATGTGTGTGCTGAAGTTGGTAATTGCATTGACAGATACGGTGTTGTTAAGTTTCAGAACGCGTGTGGAATCACTGTAGACAAGTTTTTAGAGTTTTTAAAGTTTTACATGCAATCGACCTTCATCAGCTTCGACGATAAGCTTTTTATTCAACGGAAAGGAGTCTGCATAGGCTCATGCATCGCCCCTGTTCTCAGTGACATTCTACTAGCCAGCTATGACCGTAACCTCGAGAGCAAGCTCAGACAGACTAGCACGGTAAAGGTGATGCGATACGTGGACGACTTTTTAATTTTTTATAGCACTAACTCTCATGACGTGCAGCCTGCTGCGAAAATTTTTGACGTGTTCCTCGCGGAATTAAGTCCATTTGAATTGACAACTGAGCATCCCTCAGACAATAGGCTACGCTTCTTGGACTTGGAACTTTCGTTCTCAAACAGCCATGTATGTTGGTGTTATGCCCTAGGTCTCAAAAGAGCCTTCTTCCCTTTTCCTCTGCGCATTCAAAATTGTCAAGCGCGGTATTGCAAGGGCTTGCATGAAGGCGGCGCTTGAGAGGTCCTGTGACCACCAAGTCGAAGCGAGCTTTTTGTTCTCAAGTACACGCCTGAAGCTTGCAGGTTTTCCAGGAACGCTTTTGACCAGTATCGCAGAAAGCCTCGTGTCCTGGTTTTAAAAGCAAGTGCGCACCTCTGTTCAATCAGTGACACACCCGCTGAAGAAAGTAGTGGTTATTCCTTATGTGCACAAGGTGGCACATAATCTGAAGAAAGTGGTCAGCAGGGCAGGCGTTAGACTGTTGTTTCCTGCCAAAAATAAGCTTGGTAGCCTGTGTCAGCAAGTACATCGAGAGACCAAGACGAAAAGAATGCAGCAAAAAGCATCGCCAGAAGTATGTTGAATGTTGTGATAGTGTTGTGTATAAGATACCTCTTTCTTGCGGCCGTTACTATGTCGGCCAAACGGGGCGGTGCGCTAATGACCGCATGCGCGAGCATGCAAACAACGTCCTAAACAAGCCAGAGATAGTCAATTGGTCGCTTCACTGTAATGAATGTGGTTGCCAGCCATCTTTTAAAGATTCCGATTTTCCTGTCGAAGTACCATGATGAACGGGCGCGTGTCATTTCTGAAGCGTATCATATCTATAATGGCGGAGAGGCATGTGTCAGCCTCCCCTCGATCTCCTCCTTCCGAAGGAGTTAACGTTTCTGTCTGTTTGAAGATTTTTTGGCCTCTGCGCAGGCTAATCATCTTTTTTCTATGTTTCTTTGCCTTTTGCTTTGTTGAGATTGTGGCGGAGTATATAAATGCAGACTGGAAGAATAAAACACATTTGGTTGTTAGTCAGCGCCGTTGTTTGTGTCCTTTCCTCGTTCGTCCCGTCTTTTAGCGCTGTTTCTACAGTTAATCATGAACCAACCAGCCCAAATGCGTACCTTATTGCAGTTCATTTCTTCTACATCGGGCTCTTTTTTTCTTCGTTCACGCCTTTCTTGTGTTTGCGTTCTTCTGTTGTTTGCATCAATCTGCTTGCCACTGCAACTTGTAGAGCTCGTCTCTACACCTACTCGCTCAAAGCATTGCTACCTGCCGCCGGAAGTTTCCCGTCTTTTCGGGGCTCTGATGCCTTCGGAAGGCCACGTCAAAAGGATGTGCCGCATCTTGCGGTCAGAGGCATACCGACAGGTTCGCTTCTACTCGGACTGCTTGCAGGTTGTGAACCGCAATGAACTGCCTTTACCCAGTGCCCAGAAGAGGTTTCTGGAAGACCTGCGACTGGCGTCTCAGACGCCGACTTTCTTGGGGCAACTTAGTCGCTCGACTGCCAAGGAGCAGACATCAGTATCCAGAGCAAGGTAAAGATGTGATGGTACTCGGAGATGCCTCAATCCCGAAGAACGTGGCTGACCTTCTCAAGCTCGGACCCAAATTTTGTGAGCATCCTGCTTTGGACAAGACGGAGCTACTCGCCTCGTCAGAACAGCTGCTGGTAAAGCAAGGACAGATGAAGTTGACCGTGTATTAGGGAAGGAGTTGACTGCCTGCCTCAGAAGGTTAAAAAAGGCAACACTGTAAAGCTCCGCTCAGCGGTTGCTGTCCTTCGAGACGCCGACCTGAAGCTGCTCCTGTCTGACAAGAAGGAGGATTCGTGGTGGTGCCTCGTGGTCTGTACAAAGAAAAAGCTGACGCGGCCATTGACGGCAACTTCAACGAAGTGAAAGGAGTAGTTCTTACGAAGGTGAAAACAAGGGCTGTTCAGCTATGCGAAAAAGCAGGACTTGCAAAATTGGCATCATCCGTGAAGGCGTGCAAAGGAACCAGCCTTTCAGCCTTCTTCAGCGCTAAGACTCACAAGGAACTTTGCCCGTTCCGGGCGATCGTTTCTGAGCGCGGAACGTGGCAACGAGAAGTTGGTGTGTTCCTGCAAAGGTTTTTGTGCCTCCTTGACATCGACGACCCTTTCCTCATAAGGACACCAGGTACCGTTTCTGCCTTTCTCCGGGATGACTGTCCAGTGGGTGCTTGTGCTTTTTCGGTCGATGTCAAGGACTTATATTATTCGTTACCTCAGAATGATGTGTGTGCTGAAGTTGGTAATTGCATTGACAGATACGGTGTTGTTAAGTTTCAGAACGCGTGTGGAATCACTGTAGACAAGTTTTAGAGTTTTTAAAGTTTTACATGCAATCGACCTTCATCAGCTTCGACGATAAGCTTTTTATTCAACGGAAAGGAGTCTGCATAGGCTCATGCATCGCCCCTGTTCTCAGTGACATTCTACTAGCCAGCTATGACCGTAACCTCGAGAGCAAGCTCAGACAGACTAGCACGGTAAAGGTGATGCGATACGTGGACGACTTTTTAATTTTTTATAGCACTAACTCTCATGACGTGCAGCCTGCTGCGAAAATTTTTGACGTGTTCCTCGCGGAATTAAGTCCATTTGAATTGACAACTGAGCATCCCTCAGACAATAGGCTACGCTTCTTGGACTTGGAACTTTCGTTCTCAAACAGCCATGTATGTTGGTGTTATGCGCCTAGGTCTCAAAGAGCCTTCTTCCCTTTTCCTCTGCGCATTCAAAAATTGTCAAGCGCGGTATTGCAAGGGCTTGCATGAAGGCGGCGCTTGAGAGGTCCTGTGACCACCAAGTCGAAGCGAGCTTTTGTTCTCAAGTAGCACGCCTGAAGCTTGCAGGTTTTCCAGGAACGCTTTTGACCAGTATCGCAGAAAGCCTCGTGTCTGGTTTTAAAAGCAAGTGCTCACCTGCTGTTCAATCAGTGACACACCCGCTGAAGAAAGTAGTGGTTATTCCTTATGTGCACAAGGTGGCACATAATCTGAAGAAAGTGGTCAGCAGGGCAGGCGTTAGACTGTTGTTTTCTGCCAAAAATAAGCTGGAGCCTGTGTCAGCAAGTAAATCGAGAGACCAAGACGAAAAGATGCAGCAAAAAGCATCGCCAGAAGTATGTTGAATGTTGTGATAGTGTTGTGTATAAGATACCTCTTTCTTGCGGCCGTTACTATGTCGGCCAAACGGGGCGGTGCGCTAATGACCGCATGCGCGAGCATGCAAACAACGTCCGTAAACAAGCCAGAGATAGTCAATTGTCGCTTCACTGTAATGAATGTGGTTGCCAGCCATCTTTAAAGATTCCATTTTCCTGTCGAAGTACCATGATGAACGGGCGCGTGTCATTTCTGAAGCGTATCATATCTATAATGGCGGAGAGGCATGTGTCAGCCTCCCCTCGATCTCCCTCCTTCCGAAGGAGTTAACGTTTCTGTCTGTTTGAAGATTTTTTGGCCTCTGCGCAGGCTAATCATCTTTTTTCTATGTTTCTTTGCCTTTTGCTTTGTTGAGATTGTGGCGGAGTATATAAATGCAGACTGGAAGAATAAAACACATTTGGTTGTTAGTCAGCGCCGTTGTTTGTGTCCTTTCCTCGTTCGTCCCGTCTTTTAGCGCTGTTTCTACAGTTACGTCATACGGTTCCCAGCCCAAAGCTCCTGTGAGTCCGCCGTTCCCAACCTCAACAAGGAAGCCCACCTCGTTGCACGAGGTCTCATTCACCGCACATGCGAAGAAGCTTCCATCGAGATAAACGGGAGTGGAGGCCTGGAAGCAGAGGGACAGAATGTTTAGATTCTGTGACATTATCCAGTCCTACCAAAAGTTGAGGTGCACATTTCCACCACCTAGCTCCAAATCAGACAATCTCGGGAGGTTGACTAGAGGTGACTTCAAACCAGTGTGTTTTAAACCTCATGCACCTAAATCACATCTACTCCGAGCTATACCCAGATGATTCGTGTGAATTATGTAATATGAAACAAGCCACCCTAGAACACATTTTATGGGACTGCACACATATACAGGATGAAAATGCAGTCTCTTACGAACAGCTTGGGGCGCCGTGGAAAGCTGCGCTGATCAGCTCAGATCGCCAAGATTAAATATGGGCCATCCAGCGAGCACGGGAGGCAGCTGGGAGCACGCTTTCGAACTTAAGCACGCTTTCCATTTCAATCTTTGGGAAGATGTCAATGGTGAACAAGTGAACCTCTCGACAGGGATCATGCATCAAAACGTGTCATGCTGGGTGCTGTGAGATTAGTGTGCGATGAAAAGAAAGGTATACAAGATGCAGCAGAGGCTCTTAAGGTATCAATACCATCGCTTGGTCTAGTAGTAAAGAAGTACAAGAATTGCGGCAGCATAGGCAGCCTCTTTTTCAGGTCCAGTTTATTCTGCGGAGTGGTCTTTGCAGCAGAAGATGAAGCATTCTTGAAAGAATATTTGCTGAAGGCAAGCAAGATGCATTACGGGCTTATGAAAATACAGGCTTGTTCACTGGCATACCAGTTAGCAACAGCCTTAAAATTAGTACCCAGTGTCATGGGAAGTCAACAAATTAGCTGAAAGATATTGTTTTATGGGCTTTATGGACGGCCATCCTGAGCTGTCACTTTGATTGCCGGACGCGACTAGGCTCGGTCAGGCATCAAGCTTCAACAAGCAGAATGTGGATTAAGCTGTCTACGACCAATAAAGCTAACTCCAGAACAAATCCACAGTGGTAATGAAACAGGTTTCACAAGTGCACACAATCCACCAAAGATAGCAGCACAAAAGCAAATTCGTCAAGTCACATCAGGAGACTGCGATGAATTGGTGACCGTTTTTTGCACTGTTAATGCCATGGGGAACGCCCTGCCGCTGGTGCTAATTTTTCCACGCATGAAATTTGAAGTTTTCTTTTTCTGAAGTCTATTAATTGTCTATTAAACAGGTACAGTTGAGGGCAGTGATAACATAGACTTCAGTGTCCAGATCCTCTGGAAGAAAGAAGAGAGTTTAAAGGTTTACTTTCCTCCTCCTCAGGACATAGGTACTAATGACAGACATTGTGATGAAGCTGCCAGTGCCAAAACTCTCAGGTGATGAAAGCGTCTGTAATCCTGCTTCAAGTTCAATGTTGAACTATCAATTTATAATGTTGGCTGAAGATCTTTGGACCATTGTGTTACAGACGTCCCATACCTCCCAAGCGATGTCCCGCTCCACCCAGAGAGGCGGGTGGAATTGGACATATTTTAGCTATCACAAACTATCTTTTTGCAGCTGCTCCAGAAGTGGTAGCAACCACTACTTCTCACAACTTTTTCAGCGTGTTTTGACTTGTATTATAATCCATCAAAGATCATTTTGCGTTCCAAATAGAGAAAACTAAAAATACATTCGTGAAAAGTGTCCCAATCCTCCCGACTTTCCCCTACTATAATTCGGTTACCCCTGCTGTTGAGAATGTGAATGCTAGCTTCTCATCCACTAGACAGAAAACAAAAATTTGAGTGCTATTGCCTTAAGACAAACATAAACAGACTATGACAACCTGGGAATATTAACAGAGCTGATCCATACAAACTGAATTCCAATATCTCAAGGTGTGTGACCATCGGTCACACTCCATTTGTCACACATTTGTCACGGGCTTTCTTTATCAGTCGGAAAAAAATGAGTATGCAATTAGCACATTGCTGAAAATAGTGCAGTTAGATGCCATTTGAACATGCCTACAGATGCCTCAGTGACATTCTGACAGTCAGGTCAGTACTTGCAGAGTTCCACATCTAATTATGACTAATTAATTAAACCTCATTAATGAAAAAATTAGTAGCAGCTATTCCAGTGTACTCTGGGAATATGTACTCGATTTGCTTTGTGTAATGACATTCCTCTTTTTAAAAATCTTGCTGTACGATAGTTGGGGCACTGCACGTGTGTGTGCGTGCATGTATAACCCACGAAGAAAAATGATCCTGAAGAGAATTTCTCTGAAGCATGCAACCACAGAATCGAAACAGCGACCCTTCGCTTCATGGAAAGACACCTTAGACCACTCTGCCACAAATGCACACAAGCGATGAACTCCTGCACACAAGAGACGAGCAATTTATAGACAACCTTTACAGTTGGCAGTACGCACATTTCTGAGCTGCTTCAGTGTCGCAGAGGCTTGTTTACTAACACACGAGAGGGCGCAAAAGGCCTAAGGCCATGGTGAAGGCGCGTAGCTTACCGCGGCCTTGCTGGCATCGCCACTCACTCCATGTTCAGGAGAGTGCCAGCACTCAGTTGTTGGAGGTCTAGCAATGTCGGAAAGTTGCATCAGTTGTGGTCAGGCACGGTAGTTATGCTGTAAGTTCCTGTACACACGCCAGCAGCGTTTTGATTGCATCTCGGTGACACTGAAGCGTGCAGTGGCTCTGCTACAAGTTCTCGTGCACACATTGGCAGCATTCCGTGGCATTTAATATGATACACTGACGCCACCCTGTTGGAGCACCAGTACGGAGGGTTGCTGTGTACGTAACATTATGTGCAAGAAATCTTATGCTTTACGACCTAAAATGCCCTGCTCACGGGAGCCGCTTGTCAACCATTCTACATGCGGCTTGTCGTGGCCATTGAGTCTCTCTCTCTTGTTCCATGCGTCTGCACTTACTTAGCAAGCTGATGTTTATTAGCATTCATATCGCTCCTAAAGCTAGTAGCATTACTTCGTATAACATTCTTAATTTGTTGCTATCACATTCATTGCTTCGCCCAGGCAGCAAAACTGTGACTTTTTGTCAGCCGTTAGAGCAAGAAAATCTTTGCCCTTGCAACATTAAATATGCGACTTTCATGAGCATCTGGGTTGCCTGCCTCTTGTAGAATGGATGAGCCACCACTTTTGGCTCAGGCCAGTGACTTGTGGTACAGGCATACATCAGCACTGAGTATTAGCTATTCCTTGTAGTGCAAGTGAAGCTGCTTTAATTATGATGACTGCTTTGATGTGGCCTTTTCCAGTGTTTTTTTCTCGATGTTGACCAGACATGCTTTGTTCAATGTCACTCCCAGAATTGTCAGCATTGTTACCCCTGCTTGAAGCTAAGGGCTGCGAACAGAGCCTCTTTGCCTTGGCACCGGAGTCTAAATAGACATCAAGTTTTGAGTCATACAGAGGAAGAGCACAGAAAGCCGACGAAGACAAAGAGATACACAAGACAGATGAATAACCAACTGCTGTGATGAATAACGAACAAGCACAACTCATCTTTAAGCTTCTTTTCTGAAACAACACCCCTAACTCCTTTTTAAATCCAGACTGAAAAACTTGGAAGAATAGAAAAAAAGGTAGCTATTGAGCTCTTAAAAACCTCTAAAAAAGAGCTTAGGGACTCTAAAAACGCAGCGCTCTCTCGGTACAAAGCATAGAATGTAGCTCTCGGAACTCAAGCATAATGTCCCAGTGACTAGTATACAGGACATAACTTTTCACCACTCTGTTCAAAAAGCCAAGATTCTAGTTTAATTATGGTGTTATTATCTTCAGATTTTTTATCTGTTCTGTTATATAAACAGAACAAGTTATAAAATGGCTTTGCAACAAGGCTATGAAATGGCAAAACAATGCACCTTCAATTAAAGACTTCAGGGACCACGAGCTTACCCTGGACACCACCAAGATTACCTACATGTGGTGCTCACAACAAATAGGCTCCAAAAAGGAAACAACCCGCTTGTGATAAAAATTCAGTCACCCATTAACATGTGACAGATTTTTCGCACGCTCATAAGTCACAGTCGCTTTCTGTTGTGTCTACACTCCAAGAAAAAAAATAGAGTACCTATTTGGGGAGTATTTCTGCCACACAATTATAATCGTCACCTGCCTCGCGTAATTTCCTTGCGTTATCACAACGGTCCCGGGATTTCCTGGTCACGAATGGTGTGTGCGCTATCAGCATGACATAGCATTCTTGATAGGGCAGTGGCGAGAGCCGGGTTTTAAATAAAGGAAACGCGAGCGAGGCAGATGATGATTAGAGTTGTGTGGCAGAAATACTTCCCAAATACTGTCTATTATTTCTTAAGAGTGTAGTGGCATACTGGTTGCAGGGTATAGATACTATACTATATGATCCAGCAAACATATCGGCATCTTGCGGGTAAAGAAGCCTCAGTAATCCTAAACGTATTAAGAAAAGCTTGGCCATAGGCATGTCTCATTTTCTACCTTCGTTTACGGGTAAAACAGCAACAGTTGCTAGGAGTGCTGGTTTCTCTAACATGACTTTGGACGTGGCAAAGCTCAACGCAGAAATATTCTTCAAATTTAAGCCTGGCTTCAAATATGAAATGACCTTTTCTTAACACCTTTGCCTGGCAACATGCAGGTTGCATTAACACTCAGCGAGTGGTCACACTGTGCTGAACTTGCTAGTTGAGCAACCAAGCCAGATGCTACACTCTGTTCATATCCTGTCCTATTCTTTCTGTCTATCATTGCTCATGTTCACTTGTTTTGCTTGTTCGCACTTTGTGGTGGCCTCAAACACAAACTGTGAGCTGAAACCAAAGCCTATTTTTCTCCTTCTTATATGGAATGCTGTCACTGGTGTGTCAATACCGTTACGGCTTATTAATCAAGACAATCAGCACTTTGTGCAGGAGCAATTAGATCACGTTTCCCTCAAATGAGGCGAGCATGCATGGCCACACCACAGAGCTTTCACGAGATCCTAGCCTGAAACACTCACTTCAGGCTCGCATGACAGTGAGGCATTAGCAGTTATGTCACTCATGAGCATACCCTGAAAGCATGGATGTTGCGATCTTCTACAGATCAGGTTCACCTAGATTATGCTGCAGAAATAATCAGTGCCAATTTTCTGTATGTGTAGGACTGATTATGAGTTCCTCTGGTGATAAGTTTCAAGTACTGCATTAGGATATATGTATTGCCTAACTCGTGCAGGGTCAAGTAGATTGTCGTGAAAAAGCCAAAAATGCTGTTGCCCGCAGACATTGATGTGTCCATTCCTGAGACACATGAAATGTCATGAAAGTGGTCAAATGGTAAAGCTTCAGTGAGGAAGTTAACAGTTGCTAGCACCATGAAGGCTATATATGGTCCATGTATACTTGGCAGGGTTAAATTTTTCAAGCTTTCATTGACTAGAATCTCAGTTAATCTTGCATTTTGTTCCGGTTTTAACAACTTCTGAGTTCAGAGGTTTCTACTGTACTTACAAAATGTAAATAAATGTTCTTTATCCCAGATGGGTTTTTTGATAAAACTGAAGTGTCTGCATTCCAAAGAAAACTAACATGATCTATAAAAAGCCCTCCATCATAGTGCTGTAGTACAAATACAACACATGGTTATTCACTTTTAATCCTGAACCATGACAGTGTCTTGTAAAACCCACACAAAAGAAACTTCAACCCTATCTAACGCACACGATTGCCTAGGGTCACTACAAAAAAGGATCTACTACTTGCAGTAGCCAATTTGGCTGATTAGCCATACTGCTTTGCATGCAGCATGTAAACAAAAGATATTAAGCACCTGCTTTTCCAACGTCTGACGCAGAACTAGAAAATGCTTATGTGGAGTACTGCAAGACCTGAGCAATGTGGCAGTGCACTAAGGTTTCATAAAATAAAATCATAAAATAAAATCATAAAATACTCCACAAGTATTTTATGATTCTAAGTTATGGCCCTACATTGAAAACTTAAAAGAATCACAAAGCTTCCTCCTAATTGAATCAGATATGTTGTTAGGAGTTGTGCAAATTAATTTTAAGGAGCAATTGAAGATACTACCTTTCCGTGAACTGCCTGATGGTGCTTGCGTAAACATTTCGAGTCTGAGAATGTGCGCTGGCAGAGTTCACACGTCTGCTGGCTGTACCAACGCTTATGTGGTGTGTTTTTGCGGTCCAAATGCACAACATGATGGTTCCGTAGCTGTGAAAGTTGCTTGAAACCCTTTCCGCACTGAGCACATGTGAAGTCACGCTCCTCACTGTGAATTCGTGCATGATTTTCAAGCTTGAAAGCACTGAACGTCCGGTACTCGCACTGTGAACATCTGCAAATTGAGAAGAACCAACTTTAGGCACACTTAATGGTATTGATAGGGTGCATGAATTAGAAACTTTTGAATACACATCGAATAAAACTAAGGTAAAGAAATGTGTCTGAATATCAAATTGAGCAGTACAGTAGGACCCCGTTCAAAAGCAGAAATGCTACCCAGGGAAACGTATGATCCAACGTTACTAAAACTTGGAGCAGTTTTCCCTGAAAAGTGAAGGATTACCAGGATACCAAAGAATATTACCATTGCATGAAGATTTAGGCACGTGGTTTTATGAACAGTGAAAGCTGCAGTAAACACCAGCTTATTGACTGAAGCATAGTGTAACGTGCCCGAAGTTCACTCGACGACAGCGAGGATTAGCAAAGGATCACAACGGTGGCAGCGCTGGGAGCGGAAGGCACATGTGCTGTCTCTTGCTTCAACATATAAACTACACCACATCTCCAGGCAGATCCCGTAACATCCAACACTAATTAAAGTCGCCACTTTTCTCAGCATGCTTACACCGAACATGTGGTGCATGTGCATGGCGTGTGGGCTGCGTCATGCTCAGCCGTGTGTATTCGTCATGTGACCTCCAACATTCACCACATGGAAAGACGCATATATCAAGAGCATTGGTGTTGCACTAACAGATCACATGACCGCACACCAACGTCATACGAACCAAGACAAGATTGCTGGTCAACTGGGCCACGCATCATATGTGTGCGTGTTGACAGTTGCCACTGCCGCAGTCCAAGCTCAATCAGTGGCGATGTCTCTGTCCACTCGAGAATGTTCAGCATTTTCTTTGAAAGTTATGCTTCACCGATGCAATCGCTGCAGCTGTCAAGCAGATCAATGAAAGTGTAATTACCTAGTGAACTCTCTTCATGACTGTGCCATTCCAGGCTGTGCAAGCTGTGCACAAGGGCAGAAGACATAAAATGGAAACCACGCATCCACTCGGCTACAAAACCTAGCCAAACCACACGTATGCTTGTTGGTGCACACGATGCACAAAACATAGCAAAAAAAAAAGGGGGGGGGGGAGGAAGGGGGTGGACGAAGAGCAAGGGTGAGACAGGACAAGTGCCCTTGTCCCTACATAGCCAGGATTTGGGGACGTGCATGTTGCGTCATCTCTTGCCGGTGGCAGCGGCGGCCGGCTGTAACTGAAGGGTAAATAGGCGAAAAAAATCATATCTGATGTAAAAAGCTAGTTACCAAAAAGGACTCCAGGTTCTATACAGCAGAGACCCACTGGAACATTATGGTAAAATTGCAGTGTTGCACTACAAATCGTGTGGCTTCTCTGAGTGTTTAATACTTTTTAATGCGGCCCTATGTGTTTCTGATGGGTGGTGTTCAGCTGTCCTGGGAAGCCACATGCTTTGTAGTGTGATACTGCAATTTTACCAAAACATTTCAGTGGGTCTCTTCTGTATAGAAACGGGAGTCCTTTTTGGTAGCTAGCTTTCTTCATCAGATATGAATTTTTTCGCCCATTTCCCTTTCAGTTACGGCAGGACGCCGATGCTGCCGCTAAGAGATGGCACCACGTACAAATATCCCCAAATCCTGGGAGTGGTGCCTCGTTCATACGATGCCTTCTTTATTAGGATGAATTACCAGCACACCTAAACAGTCTCATTTCTATCGCACCCACCGTCCTGCAAAGTGCAGAGTCGCATCATGCGAGGCACTGACGACATGTTTAGTGCAGTGCGATGTAATCACCTGCACAATCTAATCAGCAGCTCTTGTCTGAACCGCGCACTAACAGTATCACATTTCTTGCAGTAAAAAGATGATGATGCTTGCACATCGCTTCAGTGTGTGTGTAAGCATTCAAACCTCATTTTGTTTTACTTTTTTTTTAAGCGAAAGCTGATGCGCAGCTTACGATTGGGAATGCCAGATCGATCATGTTTTCGAAGCAGGCTTAGGTGATGAGAATTTTGCTGGCAGGGTTCGTGTACAAGTTACTGCACCAGATTTTTTTATACATGTGATTTTTAACAGTGGAGCTGTTTAAGTGCAGCAAACTCTTGATTTGCCTTCGCAAAAACTACTATCATCATGCCGGCGAGCGCTCCATTCGTCCTCTTCTTCAACCTTTTCTTTGCTCCCCGAACACATGTGCCTGATGCGCGCTCTCCCGCTGCACTGATTTGTCCAGTGTGGAATGCAATCACTTGTATGGGCGAGATAACAAGTACAGAGAAACAGAGAAAGTTCTTTAATGAATGTCACTTTATAACTATGCATTCTAAGGAAACGTGACCTCATTTCAAACAGCAAAGCGCTTGTCCTTGAATGATCATAAAATGTATTCTTGCTTATTTCATCTTGA
This sequence comes from Rhipicephalus sanguineus, assembly GCF_013339695.2. Taxonomy (NCBI): domain Eukaryota; kingdom Metazoa; phylum Arthropoda; class Arachnida; order Ixodida; family Ixodidae; genus Rhipicephalus; species Rhipicephalus sanguineus. The sequence goes on along the minus strand of NC_051176.1, from coordinate 213,517,378 downwards.
CCATTTCGCTAGTTACTTAGAGCCGGTTTTCTTTCCATTGCTGCTATCCAATAAATCTTTTCGGCCTCTCTAACTTTTCGCTTAACTCCCTTAGTTGCCATATTGCTTACACTGCCAGCCGTAAGCTTGCTGATGAGTCTCCTAGTTCTTTTTCTCAACTGTGAGCGAAAGCTCTTCCCATACAAATACTGGAACGCTTCCTCTTCCCGTCTGCTGCCTTTCATGTTCTTTAGTCTCTCTTCAAAATTAATGTTAAAACTGCTGAAGTCGCTACCAACTTCAGTGCTACCACACATCTGCATGTTGTACAATGAAGCATAGTCTGTACTGTATTATTATTACACTGCGCTATTTTTTGTGTAGGGCAAAATGTAGGGTAATAAAAAAATTGTGTAAGGTAAAGTGGGATAATTTTGACCACGACCTACTGCACTCCTGACCTGCCCAGATGGCCCCTCTCCAGCGCCCATGTTCTAGTTCATACCTCCTGCCGCTAGGGACGTAACCTATGAGCATTGTGACGCTAGTCAGCAGCTGTTCGACGACGTCTGCTTTAATGCTCGTGGTGATGGCTTGCGAGTGCAGAGCGCTCACATCAAGTAGTTATTGTGCATAAATGCAAAATACTTCAGAAATAAAAAAAAGGAAAGTGATTTAGAACTTTTGTATTTAAAAGGACACAGCCGTCGTCCTACAGTATGCAAGTGTACGGCTTCTCACGTTAGTCAACCAGTGTGCAGTAAATACTTAACCGCACTGAATAGCTTACTTGGCCTTCCATCTAAGTTTGCAGAAACAGTCACATAATGCTGGCAGTTCGTCACATAATACAGGCGTTTTTACTCCAGCACTGTCCCAACGGTCGCAGAGTAGCAGACAAACAGGTTATAGGAAGTGCCACCAACGGCGAGTAGTTGAACGAGAGCAGGGACGTGCGCTCCCATAGGACCTCCGCTATCTGGGCAGGTCAGGAGTACAGTAGGTCGTGATTTTGACCGTGACGTAGGGTATTTTCCAAAAATTGGTTGGCAACACTGCCGCGCATGCACTTTTGCCAAAGGAGTACCCTTCGCAACACTCCGCTCCTGACCATACCCGGAATTCACGGTTGGGGTGAGTATCTTGTTGGGTCGAGGCAGCAACAGTGAGCTACTTTAATTTGTACAAGTTACACGCACTCCGCGCCTTCACGGTGCACTTAGCAGTTCTGCACCAGGTGGACACTCACACAATTAAACATTCACATAATTGTTCATATATTAAATCATGCACTGATTTCTGGAAAAAAAGAAAAGAAAAATAACACTTTTAGAAGCATATTTTGTGTGTTCTTTAGTACCCCAAAGGGTGAACGCGCAAGGCAGGTTTAGGGAAATCAATGTGGTTGCAATGTCACATGCGTACTTTAGATTTCATACTGAAAAATTCAAGTAAAAGCTGGGAATTAGTCATGTTAAACGTGATTAAATCTGGTTAAAATACTAACGGCTCAAATGTAGAGGTGATGAATCGCCGACCCAATCTCCATAGTCTGTGACCCACAAATACTTGTTTCTGCGTGGTCTTACTGATAATGTCGACTGTGATAACTTTTTGTCAGGTTAACAACCCACAACTTACAGTGTATCCAATACCACGATGTGCCGCAAAATACCGACTGCCTTTTCAGTAAGCCCAGAGAATGGGTGACCAATGATGCCGACTTTGGTGTAATTGTGGCAATGCCTATACGGATGAGCATCAAAAATGCATAGAAGTGTAGACGGTAGCTACCGACTAATGCGCCAGCATGACTTATCACCAACCGCTCTATAACAATAAGCATTTTCAACTATATTCTCCGAGTAGTCCGTGTAGCATAGCGCTGCTGTTGTACCATACCTCATGCTGTTAATGGGCGATAACCCGAACATGCTGTGCCACCAGTCGATGTACAGGACTGTTTCAAGTGTGCGTCAAAGAAATGAAAGCAGCATGGTATCACTGCGCCAGCCTATAATGATACACAACCCACCACAAAGACATTCCCATGGCAAAGGCATGCGTATGGGTACAGCAAGTGCGCTGGTAGCAACAGTGTGAGCTTAGTAGGAAATGCAATGCACGCAAATACCTAGCTACAGGGACAATCTGTTTCACACAGCAGCAGGTACTGCATTTCAATGAAGCAGTACTATTTTTCACTTATTAGCAGATTGCTTTACAAATGAGCACACATATACAGGAAAAAGCCGGACAAATCATTTGCTCTGCTGCCGTGTTTTCTGTCACACTAGTATTGCCAACGCGCTATTGCACAGTCGAGCAAGTCAAGCTTTTTTTTCCATGCTCTGGTAAAAAGAAGGAAAGAGCCTCCTAGTACTTCACAACTAGTGCGTAGTTAAGCTGCGCATTTCTGACAAACACGTAATAATGAGTGCAGGGTTCTCCCCATTTCACAGCCCACCGCTCTGGTTCAATGCCCATCGCTTTAGATAGACCACCCCCCACTCCGACTGACGCCTTTGATGCACACCTGAGGAATCAAGAAGTAGCAACTGTGGCCGCGCAACGCAAGCAAGCCGTGCCTCCCAACACTTGATTACTTAAAAAGGAGTCAAAGATCGACAACTCCAGCGACAGCACTAGAACACAAGTGCCCCTGCTTCCGTTTTCTGTCTGCGTCATAGATGCCAGAAATGTGTAACCAGAAGTGTAATGTAGATGTGCGTCGAAAACAGGAAGTTTGAAAACTTGAAATTCTTAAACTTAATATTTACACCCCCCCCCCCCCCCCCACCTTCCCTCTCACAAAATGTCCAAACCTTAAACCTAAAAAATTTCTAGGGACAACCCAAATGTAGTGTAAAACATTCTGGGATAGAAATTTATTGCCTTGTCAGTTTATTGCCGCATATCCTCCCTTCAGCTACTTCTGGTCAGCCAACTTTTTGGTTATATTATCAGCAGATTTTTTTAAGTTAGAATAGACTTAACTCAATATTTTGCACACCATGACATTAGTAGACATCCCCAAGAACGTCTTTAAGAAAATTTTGTGTTAATTTGTGCACCCCCTTCTCAAACTCTTTAAATAAAAAAAAAATATCTGCAAATTACACGGGTATATGAATACGTAAATAGAGTATTAATTCAAATTGCAGTTATCAAATGCTGAACAGTGCTATACACTGTCATACTACACTACACAAGTTTTGAGGCACCTGGCAGAAATCCTAGCTCTGACTGCTTTTTTACTTTGTTTCTCACCCTCAGGTAAACTTCACTGCAGGATACATAGCTTACATCAAATGATGCAAGGGAAGAAATATTCCAGCATTACAGGCACATCCTAGAGACTTAGATGTACACATGTACAATGTATACGTCTTCCTAGTATATTGTTATATTAACTTATAACTAATACCATCATTTGCATTTGGTTTAACGTGAAAATAATAAATGTAACCATGTTTTATTGCTTAGCCACATCACAGCATTTAACACAAACTCATACAACAGAACCAGGCTCTAGGTTTCAAATTCAACTACCCAATGAAAGTAGGCATGCATCAAGTAAAGTAAATACAGAAAAGTAAAAAGAACTAGAAGTGTAGCTCCCAGTTACACATGAAAGCCCATTCACAGCAAGAACACAGGATGTAGGGAGCAGTGTAATTGCAGACAATGAACAACTGTATGCAAGGTAAGCAAGTCTACAAGATGGTATTTTCAATATCTAAAAGGCACCTGTGTAAGTCCAAGTCCAGCACGTGACTTCTCCAAAGATGCATAGCAAGGCTGCGCCAATGATCTCTCTGTTCACCACACTCAGGACAACGGTATGGTCTGGGGCCAGCGGGTGTGTGGCAACGTCCATGGTATTCAAGGCTGCTTTCAGTGCGAAAACGATAACCACAGCTGCGTTCCCCGCACCTAGAATATAAACGAGGACATACCTATCTACTCACTTGTGCAATAAAACTGACAGATGAAAGGGCAGCACAATATACAAATAAACCTACACATAAATATGTTGATAAAATAAGGAACTTGCTTAGATACACTCAAACCTCGATATAACGAACATGGATATAACGAATTATCGGTTATAACGGAGTAAACGAAGAGTAGTCTTGGAGTAGATACAGTGGTAAAAATAAACGTTTATAACGAATTTTCGAATATAACGAAGTTATTTTCGTGGCAGATGCGACTTTGTTATAATGAGATTTGAGTGTATATCAAAACATTATTTAATTACAATTAGACCTCTTATGCAAAGTATAGCTGCCAATGGATTCCTTTTTACACGGAAAAATCTGTAAAAAATGTTCAAACAATAGGAAAGCTGGAAGTAAACCTAACTTCAATAACGAAATAAATTATAGTTTTCTTGAGCCTGATAGCCAGCGAGTGCATTTACAGCTTGAGCAGGGCCAATGAAGTTCTCTTCACAGCAACTGTACACAAGTAGAAAGCTGAAAGGAATGCAGTCTAGTTCACAGTGGTAATTCGGTCTAAGCAAAGCTATTGCGCCCATTCCATCACTGCGGCTGGCCAGGAAAACATTTAGTGTCCAGAGCAGTTCGACACCAAATGCCATGTTCACCAAATAGAACACCCCAAAAAACGAAAAGAGTTTTAGCGTGACAGTGCAGCAACACCTTTGTTCACAGTGTGCACATTTTCTGTTTTGTGAAATTGCACAAGCACATTATGTCAGAAGAACTAAACAAGATCTGGTACAGCGAGTTCAGACAGCATTTTTCGACTTCAGGGCGAGGTATGTAGCATTACAAAGCAAGCAGCAACATTTTTTTTTCTCTCTAATCGAGAGTATTTCCTATTTACTATCCTTGTTGACAACATCCTTTTTTTCAACAACCACTTGCAAGATAAGAGAGAGGACATTTCAATCAGTACTGCTGCCTCTACAGCAATCAAAGTTTGTCACTAGAAAGACGGTGACAAAAGTGTTGTATTGGGCACTGATGCAAGGCGCACACAGCACAGAATACAGAACTATGCTGTGTACAGTTAATAACATGAGGAGCCGATGCAGGTGCCCCATTCTGCTTCTATAGCCACTGCCCTAACCAGCTCATGGCCTTCAAGGTTTTGCAGTGCATGTTGGATGCCATGACCAGCTGCTACCAGACAAAAATGCTGCTCAGCTTTGGCGGGCCCTCCTTGATGTGCGGCGCACAATTTAGAGAATGAATTTGCAAGAACTATGTGTAATTCAACCATATGACCACTGGCCGCCACAGAAGTTTCAATTGATTGCCTTAACCTTCTTCCGCGGCAGCAGTGAAACTTTTGTTATATTGAAATTGTGGATAAACATGCTTCGTTTTATTGAGGTTAAAGGGACAGACAACCGCTCAGAACACTAATTGAGATAACCCTACTAATGGAAAGATTGTCTATCGTATTGGCTAAAACAAGCCATGTTTTTCTCATCAGATGTGGATTTATATTTTTATTTCTTTATTAAAAGTTGCGAGAAATGACTTTTGGAGCCCCATGTGGTAAAAAACATGAAGATGCAGAAAAGACCGATCATGTGACCTTCTACTGGTGTACGCAGCTAATGGCCTCTTTATTAGTATTGAAATGCAACACTTTTCTCGATTATAATCTTTTCAAACTTAAAATCTGCAGGTAAGCCTTCGTCTGGCATGAGCGGAACAGTGGCGCTGCCTTTGCTTGGCATATGATCCGATGCTCAGGAGTGGCAGCATGAAAGGTGTTAGCTGAGGGACTAGCGGCACCTCCCAACATGTTGGAGAAGTACTAAGAGTTCCTGGCTCGTGAGGTGGTAAAGAGACTTCACGTGACAAGTGTTCGGAAAACTTACTCTACATGCCTTTTATATTCAAAAACGATTGAAAATGTCAAAATGAAGGCGGTTAACCACAGTTGCACTCACTCATGTGAACGCAGAACATTGAATGTAATGAAGAGTTTGCAAGGAAGGCTATCGGCATCGCTATCACTTCTCAGCGCTGCTGGAAAAGGGAATTACTTTTTAGTGGCATCTCAGATTGAAAAATTCTGCTTACAAAATATCCACGCGCTTTTGGACCAAACACTGCAATGACCACTACCAAGGGGGAGCTTTCTGTTGCGCTTTAAAAAACTGGGTCCAGAAAAATAGGTTGTCAGTCCCTTTAGTATACATGGTGTTTAATGGACTTCAAGTTCTAAAAAGCTAGAAACTTTGTTATATCAATGTTTAAGTGTAGTACACTTCACCATTAGACTGTGCAGACCTCTTAAGACTACAATTCTGGTCCTTATTTTATCGGCTTTCAAACTGATAATGAGCATGATGTAGAGTTGATCCTCGTGAAATAGTCACATGCAACACAAAAATGCTTTTGCTATATGCTATAGTTATTTATCATAGCATACACTGATAAAAAAAGAGATTGATTTCATGAGTTAACAACACGAGTGTGACAATACCAATAAGCCAGCTGAGGGGCCGTGACAGATTTTAATTGTAAAGGGGCTCACAGTATCAATAATGCATGGGAGTAACAGTAAATTGCATAAAGGTAGCAACTTGGGGCCAAACACTTTCACAGGTTTTAAAGCCGGAAATTGCTGGCTTGTGCTGTGGCAGGTTTGGTTTAGGTTATATGACATGCAAAGAGAATGTCATAAGAACAATTCACTCCAATGAGGATGCCCTCCGAAAAAAAAAAAAAAAAAAATTCTGTCATTTGCACAATACAGCAGAAAGCAGTTTTGGATGCGTCAAAAACAGTGTCAAAAACGTTTTGATTCATAATAATAATAATAATAAAAAAAAACAAGTAAGCAGTACTGAGAGATAAATGCGCAGGTTTTTTTCTTTATGTACAGTAAACGCGACACCAAATTTTTTAGTACGACTGGTATGCGCAAACACTTGAGATAACCACATAATGTCACGACAAATCTGGTCTCTAAAGATAATGTTGGCTGTGATGTAGCTGTTTTGAGTTGAAATTAGGCCGATACGACTCAAATGAAGACGGCAGAAACGAAAATATGTGCATCACTAGCCCTAAATTGTTCTATTTCGATCCATGAGTCCTGTACCTCTCCTTTTCGGACTCCTTTTTTTTATTATGACCCCTAAATGGCCCAGTTCATGCAGTATGTTTGGGGTGTGCACAAACTTTATTTGGACAGTAGTGCTTTGTAAAGTACAAAGAGTCAGGCTAGGTGTCAGAAGAGTACTTGCCTGTATTGCCTTTCAACAGCATTTTCCTTCTTTGGACGCCGCCGTCTAGCTGGCGCAACTAAGTAGTCTTCTTCAAGGTTCTTAGGTGGGCGTACTCGACGCTTGCCAATGGCTTCATTGCTGCCATCATCCAAATCTCCGTCTAATATACACACATATATATGTATAAAAAAGTGACACAGATAAACATTTACATTTAAAACTCAATATAACAAACTTCAATATATATAAGCTTCTAGGTATAACGTAGCAAACATTGATTTTATAACTTCATGCCTACAGAAAACTACGTATTTTTAAAATCTCAATACAATAAAATGTGCCTATCCAGGATTTTCAATCTGTGGTTTTGAGACGTTAAACCCCAACAATTATTATTAATTACAATTAGGATTTTCAATCTAGCAATGTTTTACTGCTGTCACAAAGGAAGTCCGAGGCAATAAATTAAAACTTCTAAGGGTGCACTGGTCAAGTGCTTGAGTTATATACAGTCTTCGCGAAAGCATTTCTTCAAATCGCACACGGTGTGAAGTTGTTAGCTTATTAGCTTCTGCCAGTGCATTTCCAGAAAACAACAGGTTGAAAATGTCAAAACTATTTCTCCTCCACCTACTGCATGCATAGATATTAATTTGATATGGAATAAAAAAAAATGCATAAAAGAGAAAAGTGGCATGCATTCTATGCATGTGATGACCAAACAGTAGTTAAAAGAGCTGAGAGCGACAGCTACAGAACAAAGAGAGAACAACTTGAACAAGCATGGAAAAGAATTTCCGTCTGCCTTGGCATTGTTGCTCTCCTGCCACTTTCCTAGAGTGAATATAAAGCCTTAGGGTATCTCGGGGTTCGACTGCATATTTTTTTCTAATTCACAGCTTCATTATGAAGAACATAGATGTGCTGGCAATACCTATAGTAGGGTACAACTTTAGACAACACAAGCCTGCACCAATAAGCATGCAGTCTAGACTGTCACGAACCAGACAGCTGGTGATCCTGCTGACGGAGAACATGGCCGAGAACATAAGCAAGACTATTTTTTTAGTCGCAGAGGCATTCGTCTGCCGCGTTTCAGGCAAAGTTGCACCTGACCATAGTGGGGGTCAAAGCGTTGTGTTATTTTAGGATTTGCTGGAACCAAGAGTACCCATGGCCAAAGCAATGAAATGACAGTTATGAGCAAAGTTCTTAATTATTTTCTGCTCCCTGGTGAATGCACATTTGAGGATAAGAATGTGGCTACAATATGATACATCTACTACAGCCATCATCTTAGCCATCGATTTGTCATCCTTATCAGTATAACGGAAAGGATAAAACAGGCAGATGGACAAGTAAAACAATACTCAACAGTAAAAGCAGCATTACTGTTTTTGTGCACAGCAGGAAGGCTAGAGACAAGTATAAGAAATTAAATCACAGATCTCTTACTAGACACAAACATTCAGACAAGATATCAGTTCACAGAAGGTAAAGGCTTCAGTGAACAAAAGTGGTCAAAAAAACAACATTGCTAGAAATTTCTGAAGAAAACTTGTCTTTATAAGATGTGCAAACTGTACAGTCCACACTGTTCATTCTTTACATATTAGCTAGAATAGACTGACTGGCATGTAGACCCACTGACTACGCTTTCAAGCAGGAGCTTGCAAAGTGTGAGAATTCAGCTGAGGCACTCTTCAATCTGCCATCATTTTATGTTTCTTGGCTAATCCCACAGTCATGGCTTTTCACAATGATTTTGTGTGTGCTGCTGATTTGGTAATGCACATGCAGTGTGGACAGCTTATAATATAAGTTACCGGTAGTCACAAATCTCTACATTGAAAGTGGTGTGGCAACATAACCGAACATATTTTTTAAAAGCTGCGCACATGCAAAACGTACATATCAAGCGCATATCCAAGAATCACAGAGTGCTACTGGATGTTTGCATCGATTTAAATTTGTGAATGTTGAAAGGTTAATGTTTGAGCACCCGTGATGCAACAAAGAAACATGGGTAAAACAAAGAAACAAACAAACCAAAACGCACACACGCTATAATGAGAAAGGAAAGTCGTGGACTAATTTTTCTGACATGCTCAGCCTGCAGACTTCCCCACAGTACCACCACCAACTCCACAGATCTAAGTAAAGCGGTGACTGAAATTCCACACGCTGTAAGTACATCATTCCAACTTTTTAAATGCATCCATGATGTTAAAAACATGGTAACCAAGAACCAAGACAAGCTGCCACCATTTGAGCGTTACACATGTTACCCACTCTCTCGTTTTCATTGTAAATGTGATCCCCCCCACTCCAAATGTTGCCACTGGGAATGTTTCGTTGACTCAGCACCAAACTACTACTTTAGTCGCCCGCGGCACCGGTCAACAAAGCAGCGAATGGTTATCAGGCTTAGCCTACAGGGTGCCGGGAGGCATGATGTCATGGGAAGCTTGCCCTTGATATGTTCACACTGTAGACAACATGGAGATAGGGCACAAATGAGATAAGTGGTACGCGTATGGATGGGAAGTTAAGTAGGAGTTGGAATAGACCACATCATAACCGGTCTTGCACACCAAGTGGTTACATGATAAGGTCCGAGGTGCATTTCCTTTAAGTGTATACATTTGAGCTTTGATACTCACCATCAACTGACTGCAGTGCATCTTCAATCACATTAGAACCACTGGCAGTTGAGCAGGGTGTGACAGATGTGCTGCTCGATAGTTGAGGCAGAACTCGTGGCCGGCCTCGCTTGCGGCCAGCTGGAGTCTTCTTTAACTCTACATCACACTCAGCAGCAACTTTCAAATCATGCACCTGCAACCAGTGTTTTAATGTCACAACCACAGTCCAGCTGGAATTTCCACAGGCACAAAGGAAGAAAAATTACAATCAGTTGGTCACCTCCTAGGATACACTAATTTTGGGATATGTAACATGAAATGGCAGGTTTTGCAGCTGCGGAGTAAACGCTTATGTAATTACAGCATCACTGAAAAATTTTTTTACCAATTCATTTGCAATACATTCTGAAATACAGGGAAGCCTCACAAGAGATACCCTTCCAACAAGAAGAATCTAAGCACAACATGACTTCTCTCACAAGACCAAATGAAATTGTTTTCCAGCAATGGTTGGTGGCCAACATTCAGAAAAAATGGTGCTCCATTCGCCTTGAAGGATTACATAGTCACAGAGGCACAGATGAAGAGTCTCATATTCCTGCTGTAAAGAGTTCCTATGCAAAATATGGAGCTTGAATGTTTATTTTGTTTGATTCTTAAGAGTGCATAGGCATCTTTGACCAAGTATTACTAGCAAATGCTTCCAAAAACATATTTCAGCATGGACTTAATGTCTGCAAGGTTGGATCACATTAAATTGCAGCCAGTGTCATATCAACTTGTTCGCGAGTGGGGGTGCACAGGCATCGCTCACTGTCTGCCACACATACCCACACAGATATATATATATTTACACACACACACACACACACACACACACACACACACACACACACACACACACACACACACACACACACACACACACACACACACACACACACACACACATATAGCGAGAGAGAGAGAGAGAGGTGTATCAACTTGTTCACAAATGGGGTGCACGGGTGTCACTCACTCCGCCCATCTGTCACACACACACAAACACACATATAGCGAGAGAGCGAGAGAGACAACTACATATGCTCTTAATTTGATGTGATTTTTTATAGTCATAGAGATGGTGAGATGATTTGCTTTTAAAAACTGTTGTCTGAAGAATCTGCTCAAACAGATTGTGCAGGCTTGGCCACCCTATACCGCGACAACACAGCAGTGTTCAATAACATTACGGAAAAATTACCATCAATTTGAGAAAGTACAGCCACATTTAACCTGTTCTTCATCTGAGCATTCCATCTGCAAACTTTAGTCTCAGTTTGGCATTGTAAATACAATGAGTATGAAAAACCTGCTATGACTCTAGTACCTTAAATTCGCACTTATTAAAAAAAACATGTGGCTGACAAAGCAAGGTACTTCGCAGAAGTCTTCAGAATAAGCTGAGTGCCAACTTTTTTACTGTTAGAGCCCTCTAATATAGTCTTTCTGAAGAAGAAGACCAAGTTCAGTCGAGTAATATTTAGAGAAACCACATTGAGCTGATTACAAATGACTACGAATTTATATACTAGGTGTCGTTCCTTGCCCTCCTACTTTTCCCAGCTTGGGTGGGGGGTGGATGAGAAAGCGGTGAAGTGACCTTTTACTCCTCCCCTCTGACCCCTCCCAAGTAAATAAGCTGACGTAAACTGCATAAACGCAAATATTCTTTGAAAAAATGTGGGTGATTATAATGTTAAACTACTCCGCATTGTTTCCTTCCGTATAGCTGTTAATGATTGGCAGAAATTTTCTGGGTCATGCCCAAAGAACCTGCTCGTAACATGACACAACAAATGACGCATAAGTGATCCACCGTGTAATTACTGCTTACGCATGATTACGTAATAAAAAAAAAAACTTTTTGGTGATTGGTTCTTCACTATTCGTCAAAAATTTTCGGTGTGCCATAAGATCGCCTCCTTGTTACGCGATGTCACAAGCCTGCGAAAACTCGCGGCGTTATAATGAAGTGTGCACAACAAGCAGCGCATTACTGTGCTGAACAATAACAAATTTTTTTTGGAATAGCCAGACAGTGTCTCATACCGCTGCCAATCACATTGGCAGCGGCTACTTATAGCAGCGGGCAAGATGGATTCATATATGTATAATAAATATTTCTGTTGTAGAATAATGATGTTGAGCTATTTTTGTACGTATACAACTCTCTGTGAACTCATTGTTGCTGACAGAGGTAGAGAGAGAAATAAACATTATTAGGAACAGACACAATCCTTTGCAGGTGGGCAGCCTTTTTAGTCCAGAAAACGATGGACGGTGATCATCTCCTTGGTCAGGAAGATCAAGTTATGGGGCAAACTTGAAAGCTGGGCTTCTTAATGTGCTCTAGTCCACTGCCTTGTTACAAGCCGCCACGATCGCTGCAGGCTACACTATGATAAGCAAGGTGGAGCAGGCTAATCGGAGACTAAAGTGGGAATCTTTTTTAGCTCTCCTGGCTAGGCATAACTGAAACTACTCGACACTTCTGCACACTCATCAACTCACAGCAGCTTGGATATGGAGCAGTGGCGATGCTATTCATTTTCAAAGAAAGAAGCTAAATTTCCTGAAAAAGGAGACTGCTTGATTGGGCTATAAAACATTTACTGGTTCCCGCCCATATTTGCATCACCAATTACTTAAATTTCAGGCCAGGCAGAACAAAATAAAATCGTGACACACTGTTCTAATGTTATAGAGCCCCTGCTGAGCGATAGCCTCCTCTGCAATGCTCGAGCACAAGGCGCGAAAGCGTGGCATAGGCAGCCCACACCGCAAAGAGCCTACAGTGCGTGGTCATGACACACGGAGGACAGTCGTCACAGCAGAATTTTAGGACAAATTTTATTACATAATTATGTTATTGCTACGTTCAAGTAAAACTTTGCCTCACTTGTTAGTTTCCCAGTCTGCAACGGACAATTACCACTGCCGAAAGTGGGGGAGGGGGGGTCACACCCCCCTTGCCCCCCTGGTAGATACGCCTATGATTGCAGCATCTTGCAACATTAAGATCAACATGAAATTGACGGCTCTAATCCAATGAGTCAATGTTTAACAAGATGGAATGACCAACTGAGGCGGAATGTCCAAGACTAAATTTCCAACCATAAAAAGTAGCAAGAATTTGCACAACGACACAGGCTAAACAGTAAGTCACCAGGTATTTCATATAATGTCAAACCTTGAAATAGGAACCTCAATTGAACAAAATCCACAATGTAATTTACTACAGTTGAACCTCGATTTAATGAAGTGATCGGGACTCACAAATTAGTTCGTTAAATTGGGAACTTTGTAAAACCAAGAGAAAGACAAATTCATTGTCTCGTGAAAAAGCTTGTGATTTTGGGATTTTCATCAGCACACTTCGTGAGCACACAATTCTCGTAACTGGCCAGTGAAATCAAAGCGTCCTCGGCACCCTCATGTGCCCCAGCAAACCGCCTCAGAAGGTCGACGGCGTCCATCACCTGGCTTGGTGTGGGCACGGAAGCTTTGACGGTATCCGGATCATTAGCATCTTCAGACTCTTCTTGTGCGACAGAAACAAGCTGCACTATCTCCTCGTCGTCAAGAACTTCTGTTGTGTCAGTGTTCGCGTCAGCGTCGGCGATCACGAAGTCGTCTAAGTTATGACTTGCGGCCACCTCGTCACGCCGACAAAGCTATTCCTAACAAATGGGTGATGCCTCTTCCTGCTTGTGTTGGGCTTGTGGAGCCCGATGCAGCCTCGACGCAGCCTGGCAGCACACTGCCAGGATGCGTCTAGAATGTCTGGCAGCCACTGCCAGACACTCTAGACATTCTAGAATTTGGGAAAGCCTATGGGTAACTGCAGGGGAATCCAAATTTGTTTGTTAAATTGGGAAATTCGTAAAATCAGGTTTCGTAAAATCGAGCTTCAACTGTATTTTCATTTCCCAATCTTAACTCCATTAAAACCATGTACTGTTTTTCTGGTTACTTAGAGAAGTAACTTCGTGCTGCACTTTCAATTTACTGAAATTCTCGTGCAATACATAGATGCACCTGGTCCTTCCATGAAAAATGAGAGATTAGCAAGCATTGGGCAGGAAAGAATAGATTTTTTTGTAGCAAACCTTTCTGGTGGAAATGTTTCTGACAGGAGAAAAAAAAATTACAGCATATCCACGGGTGAATGATGAAGAGCTTGGCCGAAGCTCCTGAAGCAATCATGGTTACACCGTGAAATGTTCAGTGGTTTCGCTCAGCAGTAATCAAAGCGATATGCTGCTTTGATTACTGCACGCCATCTAGCGTGCAGGGTGCTGCTGCTTTTTTTTTTCTTTTTTTGCACACATATTGCACACATCTCTATGGGACAGCGCCATCTAGTATTTCGTCACCCAACTGCAGTTTGCATGCATCTCTATGGGACAGTGCCATCTACTGAACGATACGGGAGGCGCGACGGCCGGGGCACGCCGGATGGAGCGACGACCGACCAGGTGATGCTATAAGGAGCTTTGCCCCTAAAAAAACCCAGTGAGTAAACAGAATGGAATGCATAGCCATGCTAATAATAATTTCTTAGGTTTTACACGCTAAAACCCTGACGAGATTATGAGGCACAATGTAGGGCAGACTCTGGATTATTCTGACCTCCTGGCATTGTTTTACAAGCCCCATGTGACGACTTCAGAAGTTTGATGCCTATATGAATAAGGACTGAAAATAATGGCTGATATTGCCATTGAGTGAAAGGACTGGAAGGCACCCCTACACTATCATTTTTTTTGTCTGTAAAAGTTAAATGAGCTCTTCAACCACATCAGTGTGGCCTATGACACACCGTGCCTTTCTATTGCAAAGGCCAGCCAACCAATAATTATAACCTTGCCATGATGCCTACACGGGGAAGCATGGAGACGTAGTGGCAGCCACTGAAAAATGCAAGAGTATGACTTATTGCTGACAATCCTATTGTGATCAGCAGTGTATGCAGTGTAGTGCCGTTGTAACACGTACTGCCCACTTTTAATGGGCAACAACCCAAATGCATCACGCCACTCTTCTGCTGCCTCCTTGTGCAGGGCCTCTTCAAGCATGTGCAACCTGCAGAAACAAAAGCAGCATAGCTGCTACTGCTCTGGCCCAACAGGACACACACTGCACAACTGCACAGCCAGGAGCGACGCAGGCATGAATAAACTTGAAGGCACAGATGCTTTTAGGACATATACGCATGTGTGTTTGGTACAGGAAATGTCCTGGTGTGTTGAAGGTGATGCACTGCCCACAAATAGCTTGGAACGGTCAAGGCCCCACCCACAGTACCACTTTTCAATGTAGTTGCACTAGTTTTTGCTCAGTGGCAGACCATTCGACTAATACGCACACATGTGTCAGCGAAAGTTCTACGAGCTTCGAAATGCTCCTTGGTAGTATCACTACCATGCGCTAAAGCACGGTCAAGAGAGAGAGATTTGGAATATTTTCCATTATTAGAGTTTCTTCTCGGCTCTCATGGCATGTAGTTGCGCTTCTTTATGCTTACTAATGTGACGCAGGACTATTCTAGAAACCTCAACTAAATCAAATTTATGATAAAGCTTTTGCAGCAAGCATGATTTTGTGATATCAAGGTTTGACTTTACCATGCCGTGCCTCCACAGGGGCAAAGAGGGCACCAAAACTGGATCCCAAAATGGTTTGCTGGAGATCACAGAGGGCTACGTATACTAGGGATGTATAAGATTGCCTGTCAGCTGTTCACTACAGTGGATCTTATACACTCTCTGGTACGTTCTGGTCTCAGTAGCCCCAACCCACCAGTTGGTTCGAGCTTTGATCACCCCAGTGCCCTTTCAGCACCAAGAAGATCCTATGCTGCCCGCTTTACTATAATGAAAACCAACAGGCAAGGAAGACAAGGAAGGTGTAGGGGACATTATTTGTAGCCTTCTGACTGTATTGTAGTAATTATTATATAAAAGTGAAGAAATTAAAGTGGACGGGAGCACGACCGTCGTTGTAGTTCAAGTGGCAGAGAATCAGACGCGTTATCTGAATTTCGTCACATTTATATCGTAATTACAACAATACAGTTAGAAGGCTACAAATAATGTCCCCTATACCTTCCTTGGCTTCATTGTCAGTTGGTTTTCATTAAGGTTGTGCCTAACAAAAAAAAAAAAAATAAAATAAACAAGCCCTTCCCCTTCCTTTGTTCATTCATAGCGAGGGTGTCGTTCCAGAAGACTTGATACCTTCACATAGTCTGCGAGGGCTTATTGGTCAGCTGCCAGCTCGTAAAAGGATCATGTGCTACGTGACGTCAGCTGGCAAAAAAGTGTGTTCCACACTCGCTGTCACGGCTACGAGAAACGGCGACTAACACTCCCAGGCTTACATGCACAGAAATATGCGATAAAGCAGACGGGAGGTCGACTGCCGCCGTAGCTCGACCGGTAGAGCATCAGACGCATTATCCAAAGGTTGCAGGTTTGGTCCCTACCAGCGGCAAGTTGCCTTTTCGTCCACTTTAATTTCTTCACCTTTATATTGTAATTACTACAATAAAGTTAGAAAGCTACAAATAACGTCTTCGATTGTAAAATCCCGAGAAAACACTCCTACCCGAGCAAGCGCCCCCCTCCTTTTTTCAAGAGTTGAAATATCCGCCAATGACAAAACAAGTGCTCCCCGCCCTCCCCTCCTGTCATTTTCACTGTTTCATTCACTGTTTTGGGAACACCAAATGTATGCGTACTCAATAAAGCATTTCATTAGAAGCACGGATGTGCATTTTTTATTCTTAGGGGCTCTTCTGCCGCCATCTTGAATTTTGATCCGCGACCAAGCAAGGGCCTCCCCCACCAAATCTTGCCGGATCATCTTTCATCGTAGGGGCCTCTCCTCGATCGGGATTTTACAGTATACTTCCCTTGGCCTCATTGTCTGTTGGTTTTCATTAGGGTCGTGTCTACCAAAGAAAAATGAGCCCTTAAATTCCCCTTCCCCTTTGCTATAATCTCACGTGCTCTCCAGAGGCCTCCATTTGCCAGTTAGATGTGCCTTCATGAAGAAGTAGTGAAAAATCCAGCTCTCAACCAGTGAAAGGAGGGACCAATGTTGCCGCATTCCAGGAATTGCAAATGTTTAACATGGATAAATATCCAGCCAGGATATTGACCAATAAGCCTGAATGCCCACTATTAAACATTCCAGTTCATTGGACATTGAGGCTTGATGGATATCTAGGTTGCAACTGCCAACATGACTAATTCGGTGTCTTTTAGGCTTCTTCTGAGGCCTGCTGATGCCAATGATCAGGTTTTTTTATGCAAAGTATGGCATGAGAAGAGCCTCCTCCTCTGCGAGCTTGCTTGCCAACATTTTCCAGACTTCTTGCTGCCTATGTAAGCACTCAGAAGGCAATCTGCATAGGTTTATGTATGGCCTCCATGATGGAGCATTACTATATGGTAGAACTTTGTACCATGAAGTAGGGTATCAACCACAGCTGTTCATTCATTTGCTCATGCCCCATTTTGCAAAGAGCAAGTGGAAGGAATGGGTTTAGTGTACTTGGATAGAGAGAAGCATGTCATCAGCTGCTTAAAGGGGCCCTGCAACACTTTTCCAAGTAATCATCGATTGGCTTCGTTAAAGGAGTTTATTGCCTCACAAATCGAGTGCCCTAAACATTTTTAGAATCCAAATACAAGCGGAGTTACAGGCATTTGTTGCACGCTTTAAGTGCTTTCTCACTCCTTTCATACCAACGAGTGTGCTGAAAGCTACACGGGGGGGGGGGGGGGGAGTACTTTCTTTTCTTTCTTTTTTTTTTCCTTCGAACGACAAGGGGGCAACAAGATCTTTTCTTTTTTTTTTCCTTCAAACGCATGGCTTACTTTTAGCGTGATCTCGAGCATGCACGCTGGCCCGTGGTGGCATCCCACGGTGGCCGCGGTAAATATGCAGCTCACGATGCTCAAACCAGCCAATGGCAATGGACTTTGGGTTTATGGCACAGTCATTCGAGTTTATGGCATCATTTGCCGAGAGAAGAGAGAGCGATTTCTAGCTGACTTTGAGAATTAGCTGCAAATTCCAGGCAGCGTGCCACGCTATAATGTTTGGCTCACGTGTTCTCAGGAGCCTCCACTACAGATCGGCAGCGTTTTCCAACCATGCTGAGAAAGTGTAGCAGGGCCCGTTTAACAGAAAGGAGGCAACATGGCTGTGACAGTTATTACAGTCAGAGGGGGCACCGTTTGTAAACTGTATGACCAATGCTTGCTCCAACACTTTTAGGGTGGCAATAGTGCTCTCCTATTTCATAAGATCTGTTCTGCCTCGGTCACCTTCAAGAAAGCTAAGCAAAAGAAAGCTAAGCAGATGGTCAAAGGTGGCCCAATCACGGAGGCAGTGCAAAACCAGGTCAGGTGCAGAAAGCTTGCAATCAGGGGCGTAGCCAGGGGGGGGGGGCACACCGGGCCCGTGACCCCACCCCCGAATTTTTTTTCGCCATGGCATACACAGCTCAAAATGACACTCGATCACATCTGCCTGCCCGACCCCCACTTCAGATCAAGGAGGTGCACCCCCGAAAAAAATTTCTGGCTACGCTCCTGCTTGCAATGCCTCCGATCCTGGAGGCAGTGCAAGACCACGTTAGGTGTAAAAAGCTTTCAGAGTGGGGCGAAGGAGGATCAATACATCGACTGAGAAAAAAAAGAAGATGGCTTTCGCCTTTGAGTCGTCTTAGGCGAATGCATAAGGGACCCCGTGAGTTTTTTAGTGCCACGGGCAAGTCTCATCAATGCCAAGTGTGATCCAGTAACATCACAGTTGACTTGATAAAAAAAAAAAAAAAGATGCTTCAGGGAATAGGGCAATATACACCTCAACCATATGCTCCTTGCATTCGTCCAGGGAACCAAAGCCATGGCTGCACTGTCCACAGATGAAAATGTGTCGCTCCTGGGCTGGCACTGGTTGGCCATCCTCACCCCTTGGCAGCAAGCTGCTGCCACTTGTCAATATTTCATTGCTGCCAGCTGACACCATGCTGGCCAGAGCACTCTCCAGCACTAAGGAAGCATCCATGGGAGTACGACTGGGCACGGGGTCAGTAGCAAGCTCTGATGTGGTTTCACTGACTTGCATGTTGGCTGGTGTGCTGGTGAGAGGTTGAGGAGGTTCTACTTGTGCAGTCACTGCAGGCTCCATAGCACCAGAGTCGACTGCAGCAGACAAGCAGTAATATGGTGAAAGTCGGTTGAGGCAACTCATACTACCATATTAAATTTCATTTGTTTGCATACATTTCATGCAATGTCTTTGAGTAAGCAAAAGAGTGAACAATTATTTATCAGAATTTGATGTCCTAGGCACTTCTTTACCATGAATGCTCCATTATAATCAATAACCAAGAGGTTCTAGAAAACATGTTGCCCTGCCTTGAAGGAGAATGGTATCCTCCTCCTCTACTAAATGTTGTATCAGTAATGAGCTAATATGGAAGTTTTTGTACAGGAGGACACAGACCTTCGTTAACACTATGTGCCTTTATAGTAGTACAACGAAGCTCTTCATGATGTTTCCATCACTTCATTACTGAACAAAGGCAGCCTTGAGTGTAAGACCCACGGGAGTGGCTTAGGCAGCTAAGACATCGCGCTGCTAAGCACAAGGGCGCAAATTGAATTCCTGGCCACAGCAGGAGCACTTCGATGGAAGCGAAATGCAAAAACACCTGTGTACTCTGATTAGGGTGCACAATAAAGGGACACTAAGGAGAAAAAAGATTTTTCTCGTATTAATAAATGACTCTTTCACAATTCCAAGAACACCATGCCTGCTGCAAAAAGCTGCTTGGCAAGTGAGAAAATGCGCAAAAAGAAAACGTGGGTGGCGATGCCACCTTGAAGCTCCCGCCTCAATCGCCGTGACGGTGTCTACTAGGGCCTAAATAGTTCGTTATCTATAAAAATGAAGCACATTGTCTTCTGAGGGAGCCAGAGACTTAACATACCAAGTTTCAGAAAATTTCATACAGCCAATATGGCCAAAATACAAAAAAAAAGAAAACCCTTGAAATCCGTGACATCATTAATAGTTTCAGTGGGAAATGTAAAAGTTAAACTTTTGACATTTATTTTCTCAACTATTAATAAACCTGTGATAGTGAAATTAACGACACTAGAGTTTGCAGAGTGCAATTTATCAGTCTAAACTAATTTGACTTTACAGTTTCACTTTAGTGTCCCTTTAAAAAACCCCTGATGGTCTGATTTAACCAGGAGCACCCCACCGCAGCATGCCTTGTAATCATACAGCGGTATATTGGGCCTTGGTGTACAAACGAAACTGTTAAAGAACACTACGACCTCAGCCTGCTTCGAGGCATCTTTATAATTTGCCAGCACGTGTGTCCAAAGCTCTGGTACCAATTTATGAGCGCCTTGTCAGAAATAGAGCTTCTAGAAATGTGTCAAAGGGGTAAATGAAAGCCTTCATTCACTTATTTGGGCTTTGGCGTCTAAGGAACAGCATGCTTCACTATTTATGGTTGAAACTGTAGGTGCAGATGCAGTAATGAAGATCAAATGTGGCAAGTTGAGGACCTCGTTAGGTATCTTGGTAGAACTCAGTCCAAAACCCAAGCCTCAGGTGGACGAGTGAGGAGGACAGGCACCAGGCGGCCGAGTCTAATCTCAAACATGCCACGGCCAAGGGTGATCAGCTGGCACTAAATAAGGGCCATTACAGCACTAAGCAGCAGTCAGATTATAGTCCTGCTGTCTCTTTGTGTCTGCACTGCAAAATATGCACATTCTACTGGTTATTTTTGAAATGAACAGGGTGCTATTTCATTTTCGCACTTTTCTCAAAATGTAAATTTATGACCGTTCAATTTTGAGGCCCATATATCTTGGCATCTAGGGCAGGTACAACAATAATTCTTCTTGTAATGGAAACACAAATATGTAGAGAATCCAAGTATGGGAGCAGTATTTTAAACACCATCCTTTTTAATTATTTAGTCATCAAAATTGTAACAGGATGCCAAGTGCTTTTCAGAATGTAAAGTTCGTTCTGCTATAAAATAATTAAGAAAAGCAAACAAGAAAACTGCTTGCATACTTTCAATCGTTAGTCATTAGTAAACATCGCCATAGTTTAAATTTTGCTTTTAATTGAGCACTTTAATTTCTATTGAGGCCTTAAACAATAGGGGGTGAACTTAAGTTATCTCGGGAACTAGACGACTTAGAGGAAACGTAATTACATATTTGCAATCAGCAGAAAAAGCTGCACAAATCTGTGCAGATTCATCAGAATTGATGGAGAAATAAAGAAAAAATGTCTAAGATGAGTCCGCCCCCTTAAGAGATTTCCATTTACTGAGAGTCTACTGTACTATGAACACTCTATTGTACTCTCCATGCTCAATAAGTACTTTTCACTAGCTTTGTGTTCTAGCAATGTGTCATATTCATCTTCCTTGTGACTTCATAAGTTCAAAATTTATGAGGTTCTCTGCCATTGAAACTTGACACGGCACACCCCAAGTTTCATTCTTTCTTACGAGCATTCCTACAGTCTTCCTTCCACCAATGCATGTGTTGCTTCTTTGGAAACCCACTTGTTTGTGGAATGCATATTAATGTGGCATAAAATAAAAAGTTCCTTTTAAGTAAACAGCCAATCATATATTTCAATTTCTTGTGCAAATCATATTTGCCACATCAAGTAATAAAGTTGAAGGACTATGATTATGCCACTTGTCACAAGCAATAAAAAAAATTCTGTAAGGTATTAAAGGGCCAGTAAACAGGCTCTGACTTTTTTTCTTACACCTCCCAAACAAGCTCGCCAATTCGTACAGTAGACCGCTGCGATCACATTTTTCGAATATTACAGCGTTGCGAGCCATGCAGACACTCCATTTTGAAAAACAATTCCTGTGCCTCTTTACCAATCCCCCCTCGTACACACAGAGACGCAAACTTCCCCATGGGCAACTTGACGTACCACTGAGCTCGTCGATTGGTCTAAACCAGGTCTCAACACGTTAATGTCAGTTCCTGTTTCCACCCACCGCTACGAAACTGTGCCTCGTTTCTTGGCCCTGCGGTGATGTGGTTTCGGCCACACAGTTGTCGAGTTGTCATGCGTATATTCCTCACACTGCATAGCACCTGCGCACACTTGGCCTTCGACATGAGCAACACGTGGAGGAAGCGTTGTCGACTGCAAATCGAGCGGAGAGAATCCCCAGTAGCTCGGACGGGTCGCGCTTGCTTGGTTTTCCCATTGCATGCGCGACAAGCTGGGTTCTTTTCTCTCGCACTCCTTCGTCGTCTTGGAAAGCAGGCACACATTCCTGCTGCATTGTGAACTGTTACAAAGGTTAAAAAATACTGAAGAGCCAAAAACTGCCCGTCAAGTTACGGAGCACGTGCGACAATGTAAACAATAAACAACCAGGAGGCGCAGCAAGCAGAAGTGCATTGCGACTGATTGAACTCGCCGATGGCGTCAATTGCTGATGTCTTGTCACGTTGCCGAAGCGGGTGGAGTCACGACGACGGGCTATGCCTTCCCCTCCCTATGGCGGAGAATGGTGGCGAGGCCGCGCGAAAATTTGAAGCCAGCTGAAACGGATGTTCTAACCCCTGTAACTTCCTTATTATAGCACGTACTCGCAAAATTTTTGTGGCAGCATGTTCATATAGCAAAAGTGCGCATATTTCTCTTCATTACAATTTTTGGACCTTGGGGTTCTTTACTGGCCCTATAAAAAGGACATGCCATGCATATGGTGGTTTTACTATATGTTCCCCACTGAATGTATACTGCATTTCCTATCAAAGTGATAATGCAGTCATACCTTCTATGCTTGGCTCGGCTCTTGCACAGGTAGCAGTACCAGCAACATCAGTGTTCAAACCAGGACCTGTAGTATTTAAAATGTATTGAAAAAAAAAAAAACTAACTAACTAACTAACACTTCAATTTTTAAAAGCTTGCATCCTTGCAGCATTTAATTTGCTTCCATTAATAGTCAAGTACAACTTTAGAAGGCAGTGGCATTTCCACCGCAAAGGTGAATGCACACAAGCTTGCCCCAATGTGTGGCGTGCACTCAAGAACCACGTCGTTAGCCGGATGGTTGGTGACCCTGCTGTAGTCGAGCACAGTCGCATAGTCGAGCACATCAGTGGGACTATTTCTAGTTGCAGAGGTAATCAGCTGCCACGCTTCAGTCACCTGGGTGTGGCCTCTCCTGCCTTCTTAAGTTGTATCTGATTATAGGCTATCACTCAACGTTGTTATTTTAGTTCTTGAAGTAAAACACTTCATAAATGGTGCTTCACACCTTCTAGGGCACAGCAAAGTTCACCATGAGGCGTAGTGAAAGGATTTTTAGAGACATGAAAGAAAAATATTCAGGTTAGCTATACGTATAAGTAATTTATGTTCTTACAAAGCAAAATGACTAGTTTTGCTCTTAAGGGAGGTTTGGTATGCTTAATGAGATGCAAGAAAAGGCTAGCAATACATCCCTGTAGTTCCCACAAGAGCTCAGTGACATCGGCACTTTTGAAGTTTACTCGGCTTCACTTACAATCACTTATTGACAAAAAAAAAAAAAAAAAAAAAAAAAAAAAAAAAAAAAAAAAAAAAAAAAAAAGGAAGAAAGAAAAAAAAAAGAAAAAAAAAAAGGATCAGCGTGCTAAAGAAAAACAAACACCCAACCACACTGTCATGAGCTTGAGGAGTGCAAAAGATAGCGACTCTCCACATGGCTAGCTGGTAACAAAAAGCATTTCAGAGGCACCCAGACGCACCTGCTCTCAAGCTGTAATCCGATCCGCGCACCGGGAGGGCACACTGGGCTGTCTGTCGTTTACACTATGCGGCGTGTGTGTTACAGTAGGCGAGGCGCCATGCCACATCTCCCTCTCTTAAATGACTACCCCGTAACGGTCAGGCACAAAGACTCTGCAGCCGGAATGGTTGGTGGTTGCTGGAACCCTCGATGTCTCTGCTGGAGCATCGTTGAATGGCTTGGGCAGTGAATTATTGCTGTCATTCACAGCGGGTCACCTCGCTGGGACGAAGCTCCATTGTAAAGGGCAGCTAGCGGTACCGCGACTGTCAACGGCTCGAAGTCTTCGTTGTCAGTGTCGAAGAGTAATGAGGTGGGAGGCGGTTGCGCTTTCTTCTGTGAGGCTGGCAATAGGATAAGCATCTTTCTGTTGCGACGCACGTGTCCACGCTCTGTTTGGACCAAGTAGGAGTGGGGAGTGTCTGCTTGTTGAGTTATCTCCCCCTTGCAACTGAGGTCTCACATCCAGACATGGGTGCTTGGAGAGAGAGTTGGTAGGTCCCTGGCCGCATGACGATGGTTGAAGTTCCGCCTCTGGCATTGTTTCGCTTCAAGGTTCCTTTCCGTCGCTTCTTTGTTGTCGACATTTCCGGGAACGAGGAGGGCGGGAAAGGCAGGGACTCGAGAGCGTAGGTGGCGTCTCATGAGCAATTTAGCCGGGCTGAAGCCTGTCGGCCCCTGCGTGTGTCTGTAGGCCAGATGGGCGAGTTACAGATGGTCTGCTTTCTCGAGAAGATGCTACATTGTTTGAATGGCATGTTCCGCTTCCCCGTTGGTCTGTGGATGAAGAGGGTTGCTTGTGGTGTGGTTGAAGCCGTATGCTTTCGTGAATTCTGCGAATTCCGAGCTCGAGAACTGCAGGCCGTTGTCGAGATACCACTATCACAGGGATGCCATGACGAGTGAAAATGCTTGTGAGGTGGCTAATGACGACGTCTGCGGAGGTGGAAGCCAGGTGTGCGATCTCGGGGTACCGTGAGCGATAGTCCATACACACCAGGTATAGTTCTTTTCCCGAAGTTGAAGTAAGTCGATCCCAATCATCTGCCACGGAAGCTCTGGTATAGCTGTCGGCAAAAGCGCTTTAGCTCTTTGTGGTCAGTTCCTAGTGCAGGTTTCGCAGTTAGAAACCATTCACTGGGTTTCCAATGAAATTCCAGGCCACCACACAGACTGCTTTGCCCTCGCTCTGCAGAGTTCAATGCCTTGGTGATTCATGTAGACGAGTGAGAATTTTGCTTCTCACAGAATGAGGAATCAGCAGACATGTTCCGTACAGCAGGTTGCCATCGTTTTCAGACTTGTTCGGTACTGCCAAAATGGGGGGGGGGGGACGCTGCGTTTTTCCAGCCATCCGTTGAGGTAAAAGCACAGAAGACACAGGCAGACCTCATCCTCCTTTTGAGCTTTCTTCACAGGATTGAAGGCAGAAGTTTGCAAGCCCATGAGTGCACCCTGTACGTAGGCGTTCACTTCATCGCACGTGAGAGCTCCTGCTGTCGAACTGCTTGCAGTTGGTGCTCTCGAGAGAGTGTCAGCAGTAGCAATGCTGATAATCTCCTGCTCAACTGCTTTCTGTAGGGGCACAGGAATGGGCCTTGCCACGGTTACAGAATACAGCACAGCCGTGGGATTGAGGCGAATGGTGTACACACCCGGCAGCAGTGCCAGACCATTGGAAAGGTGGGGATGTCGTACTTCAACGCATTCTGTGGCACAGAGAAACTTGACGAGTCTCAAGCTTTCGATGGCAGGTAATCCAAGGAGTGGATGTTTCAGCTGCTGTACAGTGTAGACGACTTGGTTTGACCTTCGCGACCTCCACGTGTTTGTTGCGTCAAATTGTCCGACGATCTGAAGTGCTCTGCTGCTCGGTCCTGAGAGGGTTTCTCCTGCCGGCTGAAGATGTGCAGGAATTCCAGCAAAGGTAGCCGGGACAACAGAAACTTGAGCACCGGTATCAATCTTTGTGATCAGTGATCAGTGGATAGCCGTTCAGGTCAACTTCCACAAGCCTCGTGTCGCGCTGAGCGTCGACTGGTTGGTTTACAGCCCCAAGAAACATAGCTGAGGTTCCTTGCTCAGGTGTTTAGATGTCTAAACATACCCCTCTAGCGATGACAATGATGTTTGGTAGATTTTTAATAATCACAACAGTACACAACTCAATGCAGTTATTCCAGCTTGTCCCCCCCCCGGCAAATGGAAAACATACCCCTCTAGCGATGACAATGATGTTTAGTAGATTTTTAATAATGTGACTGCTCATTGGAATGCCCATCTTTGAAGCCACCCCATGCTTAGTGACAAATGATGCACCCCAGTGGTTCAAGCACAAGGGCAGCAATTCATCATGCTTAGGCAGCAACCCCGCTCTTTTGTCCCCACTTCAAATCCCCGCCCCGTTTTTGGGATATTTGTATCTCTCTGCCCATCCCTCGTTTACTCACCCCCACCATGACTCGGGTGACCTTTTCTCACCTCTTGGCAGACCTGTTTCGCCCTGTCAAAAAAAGTCAGACTACTCTGTGCCCTCAAGCTGTGAAGACATATTTCTTTCCTCCATTAGAATGAGCTCCCAACAAGCGGTTACCAGGTACTTTCAAGCTTTCTAGAATGCTAGCCATGCCCGACATTGGTACTACTGCTGACAGAGATGACACTGGAAATACACCTCCCATCATCGCCAAGCCTCATCTGCCTACCTTCTGGCCCAAGAGCATGCGAATTATGTTTACACAAGCAGGCACCCATTTTTCAGCTTCAGTGCATTCCAGTGCAGGCAGCAAAGTACCTGCACATTGTCGCTGCATTGTCCCCCAACATCGCTTATGCTGCAGACGACTTGCTTGCATGTACACCTTCTGCCACAGCATACGACAACCTTGAACGCATGGTTCTGCAGTGCCTCAAGGCATTGCAACTTCTTTCCCAAAAAAGAACTCTGTGATCAACGACTGTTACAACTGCTGCAACGGATGCGTCATTACTTGCTGAGCACTCTTCAAACGAAAGCCAACTTTCTATTTTGCACGAACTGTCCCAGTAAAGGCTCCCATAGATGACACGCGTGGTGCTAGCGGGCTCCAACGATACGAGTCTCGATCAGCTATAGAGCGACACTCGCCGACCACATCTGCTACTGTTCATCTTGCACATTGCTACCTATCACTGCTACAAAAGTCACAGAGCAAGAAGACCGACTTTTATGCCTGGAGAAAAAAGTTGACTGTCTCACTGCAGCACATGAGGAGCTGACAACTCGCAGCAATGCTGATGACCAACCTCGACACAACAGTTTTCCTTCCCATGAGAGGACAATGCAGTACCACAGTAAATATAGAGACCCACAGCAGCATTGTGGTGGCCCCACCATTGCTTTTGCGAGAAGGTCAGAGCAGTGATGCAAGCGGCAGCAGGCCAAGCGGAGTTGACCGACCCCGAAGCTATCGCTGGGCACGAGCTGAACAAGATCGGCAAAAGGCGTGCCCAGGAGACTTCCGAAGAATGTTCTAGGCCAAATGTGTGCAATCAAAGCATTTCTAAAACATTCTGCATGGAATGCCCAAAAAGGGAATGTGTAGCACCAATATCTTTGCATGTAACTTTCATTCACAAAGTGAAATGTCAATATAGTTCTTTACAAAGTTTATATGCTATAAAATCATTTTAATTTTAGTTTTCTACTTTGCACCCATAATATGTGGGTGTGTGTTCAATTCAGGGACGTATTAATATTGGGGCAAATCCTGTTAAGTTAATCACTCATGTTTTTTTTCCTTAACTTTGGTTAACTTGACCTGCTGGAAGTAAACTGCATTATCAGAAGTGCATACATGTGTCAGCTTTCAACCATACAAAAAAATGAAATGTCATGTGCAAACACTTATGTATTGGGTAGGCCTATTAAAGGGTGGCACTGACATTCCTGAGCAAGCACAGCTAAGCGTTGTGCCTACCCGCTTCTCCCCGACAGTGCAACCTTTGAGTTGATAGTCAGCATGTGTGCGTTTTCCATTTCCCTTCTCTTGTGTCACTTTTCCCATGATGAATGGCTACCAACTAGCTCAACTTTCTGTTGTGCTAAAACCACGGTAGGTTCTCACCTGCTGTAGTCAGGGCAAAAGCCACAGCATTGTTTCCTGCTCTGGCAGATTTAGATGCTGGCTTCACTGTGGACCTGCTGCTAACAGGTCGTTCAACAGGCTCGAGGCTGCCACTTGACGATGGGGCCACGTGGCAACTCCTGAAGTGGGACATAAGTCCAGAGCGCCAGGCACAGGAGAAGCTACAGAACTTGCAGTGATACGTAGTCACCACATCCATGAAATCCTCCAGACGCTCCACTCGCTCTACACGTCGAACAACAGTCTGCAATATTCAAGCGCACAACACACCACATTAATGGCACTGCAAAGAAACTGCAGTGTGGCATGTGGCAGAGATGCCAAACTTCAGTTTGTGATGTAATCACTATGGTGAAAGAGTACTGACAGAAAACTTGTTCACGAGAGCCGTTTAATAAAAGTACCCAAAAGATTCATTTTTACACTGCAAATGACGCAAGAATACTAGAATAATACAGCAGTCCAAAAAAACCTAATTTTTTTGTTATAAAAATCAATTTTTTAAAATATTTCTCTCCTAACGTGAATTTTTATTATTCAGACACATCTCGACCATAGAACTAAGTCTATGTAAGTGGCAGGCTTGTGTGAATAGTAAATTTTAGGTTCAAAGCGAATTCGAAGTCAACAGTGATTTGGTGAAATAATCCAAATTGAATTTGAGTAGTAAGTACCACATATTATAAAGAAAAATGAGCATATTTGTCATGACCCAACTAACCAGCACAATATTTTTTAAAAATTGAAACAAGGCACGTGCAAATGTCATTCTCTTTAGTTCAAAGGGAAGTGGAAGCAACTTTGAATAGCAGCAGGATTTGACTTTTGGTAGAATGCAAGTGATAACCAGCAAAATATGTTACGTTTGAAAATTTATTATACTTAGAGCATATAAGTGGTATAACAAGATTTTAAACTTAAGAAATGATGAATCGATGTGAGGGTAATATGTTCATTTCACCTTAAGGGGAGATGCGGGTCGAAAAACGCGAGTTTTCTAAAAAATTATCGATTTTTTGTTTTCATCTGCTTTGTTAAGATCAGTACCTCTACTGTTCTGAAAAAAAAAAAAATCTATGTCGAGACTAACTGGAAATGCTTTAAAATTGCGTCTAAAGAGCACAAGGTGGCTGTCAAAAGGCCGAAAGTGCGTCATCTTCGAGCACCTTGCCGCTGATAATGCGCTGCCGCTCGCCATTGTCGACCGCATGAGGCGAAGAGCTGAGCCTCACTCTTCAAATAACGACGATTTCCCGCGCTGCTGCAGCGCAAGAAATAATAAAGAGAAGCATAGTCTTGCCGCCTTTTTCGAGCGCTGCGACTGGCTTTAAATCACGTGGTACGGATCACGGGCCGCCATTGGGCGCTGCGTGCCTGTGTGTGCTGTGAAGCCTACTTGCAGGATCCGTGTCTTGTCGAGCAGCGCAGCTGAACAATGCTTTTCTCGAGTGCTTATCCGTTATGGATGTAGAAAGCCGTAGGAAGCGCGGTCACCGGCCTGTGAAGTTTCACGCTGTGCATAAATTTCGAGCACGCCGGCGCAAATCAAAGCCGAACACTCAAACCATGAAAAGATCGTCTGCTGCCGCAAGGAACAGTGGCAGTGACGTCGATGCGTCCGACGAGTTTGCCGCGGCATTCGAATATGTGAGTGCCTCCCAGAAAAAGATCAGACTCTTCGAAGACGAAGAAAAATCACAGGACGACGAGTCTTCGTTGATTGCTGATATGACAGCACTGAACATGCTTGTGTGCGGTGCAATGTGTCCGACGTGTCGCCATTTGGGATTACGTGTCCGGGAACCGGCCGACAAGTGGCAAGGACTTGCGTCGTTCGTGGAACTGCACTGCCCAAGCAATGAGTGCCCCGAAAAGGAGAAGCAAGGGCATGTCGGCGTGCGCTGAAGGAAAAATCTCTTGTTGAGGAGTCAGCTCGAAAGAGCCGTGAGGGCCAAACCTATGGTGCTGGTGCATTTTAATGGCAGTGGCCACTACAAGGAGGATTGTTCTTTCTTGTGTACAAATTTCGTCGCATTCAATGACACCTCTGATAAATAAACATGCAATTTTGACTTTAAAACTCGTTTTTCTCAAAACACAAATTTTGCCATTTCTGTCAATGTGCCCCTCCTTTTTCGGGTACTTCTGGTGCTCAGATCTGCATGAAATTTTTCCCAAATTTTTTCCAAAGTAGGAGAAATGCAATTATCTTGTTTAAGTTTAAATATTCTTATTATATAATAAAAAAAAGTTATGTAAACTTTTACTAGGGTACGAGAAATATGAACTTCCCACGTTAAAATTTTTGACGTCTAGTACATATTTTGTATGGACTTCCTAATTAGTTATTTGCATTCCACACTTTATTTGAAACATTATGAACTATCAATTGTAAAAAATTATTGAAGTTTAGGTCTGAAAAGAGGGGGGGGGGGGGCAGAAGGCTTAAGTTTTTCACTTTGTCATGTTGCAGAACTAAAAGTATGCAACTTCCAAGAAAACTAATTATATATTTGAAATCAGCGTAAAAATCTCTACAAACACCCCAAGTTTCATTGCTCTAGGATGAATATTAAAAAAAAAGTGTCTTCGACCCGCATCTCCCCTTAACCCTGGATATGTGTATTCACAGTAGAGCGCCCCTACGCTGCAGTGAAACCAGCTTTACAGGGGGTTAAATGCAGTTTATATATGTCTATTCGTTCATTTTGAATACTTCGAAATTTCCTATACGTGAATTCGAACACTTTAATATTCGTTCGAATATTCAAAGTGCTCAAATATTCGCAGATGCCTAGTATGTGGTATTTTGCACAAATTTTGATTACAGTAAAACCATGTTCATACACACAATTAATTAGACCTAAGTGGCACAGTCCAGCCAAGCACCATAGAACACCATATGATAAAAAGCACATTAATTCGCACACAAATAGGATATGACATGGATAACTGAACAACTGCTGGTTAATTTCTTCTTATCCACCAACTTCTAGTCAAAAGTACATAGCTAAATCCAACTGAGCTCACAGGTGCTGGAAGTTCATCAGCATCCGATTCATCACCATCAGGAGTGACAATGGCAACTGCAGTGCCAGTGTTTGTCTGGACAACATCCTCCATGGAAGTACTGTTTTCGTCAGCTGTTTCCTTGCCCACCTGGAGGTACATTTGCAGAGGCAGTGGCTCCCCATCTAGAAAAGAACAGGTCATGGAATTAATTGAAAAAGGTCATAGAGAAATAGACACCACCTTGTTTGTCACTGTGAACAGTGAACATATATGCATGCAATGTGTCTTTTAGATTACTCTGAGAAACAACAAGTGTTACACATCAAGTATTATGCAACAAAGTATAATCAGCCTATTGAAAAAGCTTGTATGCTCCCAAAGTATGAAAATGTTTGTTTCTACATAGACACTATATATTCTCATAAAATCATATGGGATTATTACAGATGTGGCAGTTATAGTACATATGAATTCTTTTCAACTGGGCACTATGATGAAAGACGAGTCATAGTGATTATGCTTTCATGATGAATATCCACCAACTCTCACGATTTATGAATCTGCTGCAGTATATGCCACAGAAATTGAAACAAAACAGCCATTTCAACTGTGTCCACACGAACCACTGTTTATGAATACTTAATAAATAGCGCAAAAAAAAAAAACAAAACGAGACACAAAAAGAACATGGGACGGGGGATTACTGCCAAATGATATGCTTATTTCGCAAAACCATGCTTTTCATAACATCTGTCACTGACACGTGTCCAGGAGGGTCCGAAAAAAAAGTTAAAAAGAAATTGTTTCATAGTTTTAACTTCTCTTATCGGACAGTCCTTTGCACAAAAAAGGCAATGCACTGATAGAAATAGCAAACTATCAGCAATTTCACAAAATAAGGGTTATATTACAGGCAGAATAGCTGCAGTAAGCATCAGCTTACTAACCAGAGCATGATGTAACACGCCGAACATGGCAACAACGCCAGAGACAACTCTGCATGATTGCCAGTAAAGGATTAGGATGTCAGCAATCACACTGGTGCTCATTATTGGTGCTGGTACAGAGTACACACGTGTGTAATGAAGGGACAAAATGTGCTGTGTTCAGTAACAGCAGGTAGCTCCCATCCCAATCTTAGTACGCTTTTCCATATGACACCAGAGTTGCAAAAGCAACTTAAAAAGTGTTCGAAACGCGAGCGACCAAGGCCAGACTGTCTCAGTGTTTTTTTAGTGGTACAAACGCCGAGTGACACTCGTTCTTTTCCAAGCATATCCAGTTGAGCACTTAGTTCTGGTTCCCTGGATATTCATAAAAAGGTCTACTAAGAAATAGAAATCAATTGTTCTGGTTCAAGTTAAGAGTTACATTGGATACATACGATATCGAAGCATAAGTTGACTTAAGATAAGGTCCAATAAAATGTCAGGACAATCAATGAAAATTATTTGAGTTCAGTGAAAAATTGTGAGCATCTGGGATCATTGTGGCACCTGGCGGAGCATATCTCAACCGCACGCTTCTGTCTATGTGGCTTCCAAGATCCGCTTCGGCAGCACGTGAAATGCAAATTTACCCAAGGAATGCCCCAGGACACACCAACGCTGATGTACAAGTGCCACTACCAGACACCTAAGTTAAGGATTAAGGTTGCCTCCATAAGCTTTTTCCTTTCTTCCTCAGTCAACATGCAATTGTTGGTGCATGCGATTTGGCTAGCTTGGCCCTGTTAGGAACATGAAAACGTAAATGTTCAGCTAAAAGCGACAAAAGCAGCAGATATCTTCAGGCATGGACAAGCAAAAAGTAAGAATTAACCGAATTTATGCAATGGAGGAGTTGAAATTAAGCAGCTTCAAAATACACTGACAACAGGGCAGGCCAACCAAAAATTTGAAATTGTTTGAATTAACTGAAAGTTTAAATAATCAAGAGTCTACTATACAGTGACTATAGGCTGCTTTCATTTCTGCAAGAAATGCATATTTGGCCCAATCCTAATGAAAGAGGCAATGGGGAACAACAAATTTGGATTGTTGCCTACTAAGGATATTCCGTACACTTTCAATGGAACTACATCACATGTGCTGCCATTCAGATAAATGAAGAAGCTTATTGCAATAGGGTTGATGATGGAGGCGATAGCTGTGAATGTGACATTCAACAGGCAGTGAGTTGATTTAAAGGGAGCGGAAGAAAAAAACTGAGCACATGACAATGTGTCCTCATGACACACGCAGGCAATTATACGGCAAGGATGCTGCTGCAATGAATGGCTATGGCACCGAATGCTCACAGCTAACACATTTCCTTGTTCACGAGACCTAGCAGCCTTAAAACGTCACATATGATCAGTTTGGCAATATACCGAAGAACATAGGGGTTGAAAAAGTGTTTTCTGGGAATGTATCAGTCGGTGAAAAAAAAAAGCATATCTGTATTGGGTCATTTTTTGTATTTTCAGTCGCAAACGTTGGTGCTAGGAAACCATACAAGACCCGAATGTATCAGTGAGGTTTGGTGAATGTGGGATTATTTATGCAGTGTGAGTGTTAGCCAGCGTTCTTCACCACCATGGCAGTGCATCTGAAGCACCCATTCAATCAGAGGCATCACATACCACAAGTTTCAAGTTAACCCTGGCCATTGTACAAAAACAGCCATAACAAGGCAATTCTTCTGTTAGTACCTTCAACTGGGACAATACAGTCACAAAAATGAAGGAGGTTTAGTGCGAGAAATTTCTGCCTAATGCAAGTAAACACACAGCTCTTTCTTCCATTGCAATCCTAAAGTGAAGGCACTGACCAATTTTAGCAATCCAGTAATGTAAAAAAAAAAATTAAAGCAGTCATAATTTACCATTATAACCCTTTCAATATCTGACAAATATAACTGACACAAATTTAATCTGAGCATCATGCCACAGATGTGAGCAAATGCCACTTCACACTGACATAACTTTTTTGTGTCAAATATTTTTTTTTCTGTTGCAGACCCTCACCCTCTGCCCCTCCCTTCCTTTTTGCCTAGCCTTGCACGTCACTGGAGGGCTCACATTGTTGTGCAATTAAAACTTATTATTATTATTATTATTATTATTATTATTATTATTATTATTATTATTATTATTATTATTATTAATGTATTAACACCATTTCTTAGCCCTCAAAAAGCAAACACAGTCAAAACACTATATAACAAAGTTGGTAAACTCACAAATTTACTGAGTTATTTCAAAACTTCATTATATTGAAATTCGACCTTTTAAGCAAAGTATAGTCAACAAGGAACACAAATTTCAAGAATGCAAAAAAAATAATTTAAAAAAATCCGAGATCCGGCAAGCGTGACTTTATGCTATGCCGGCGAAGTCCTCTTCGTTGAAGCCGAACGTCACGCGTGAACTACAAAGAAATGCAGGTCCTATGCACCGTCGTAATATGGGATAAGCAAAGCTATTGCACCTGCTCTGCCACTGCAGCTTGTCAGCAAAACCTCGGATGCTGCCTAGAGTGGTACTATGCTGACACTATCATGTACATTGAACTAAAGCACTTGCTTTCCACTCACTCCCATGAGCACGCAACATCAAAAACCGTCGCATGCCACGAAATTAAAAGAGCTGCGGTCTCACAAAAGCAAAGCAACAAACAGAGCATGTTTGGGTACAGCGTCCTACTACTAGCCCAACTAGCCCAACTTTCAATACTATTGCAAAAAACAGAATTATGACACCTCTGTTTATGGTGACGACATTTTCTGTTTTGCGACATTACAACCGCAAGTTTAAAGAATCGAGCAATACCCAGTACAGCGTCACGAATTTCGGCCTTCGCTATGCAATGGTTTTTTTAAGTCGTTTTTATCACTGAACATCCACATAGTACATGCTTTTTCTCGCCAACCGAGATCGTAGGCAGGTACCAGTCATGTAGGCACCATCCGTTCCCTTGATGATTGCCGAGAAGATAAGAGCTTGTCATGTTTAGTGCTGCTTCCCCTATGGCAAATCATGTCTCTTACTTGAACGAAAACACCATATCTGGCACTCGGGCACCACCTGTGCGGCACAGAATACCAAACTACATCACTACACTGCGTAGCAATGGGCCAGGTTTCCTGCATGCCACAAATTTGCCGCATGCTCTCCTTTTCCTCCGCTCTGAAGGTAAGGAAAGCAGTGCGGTGCACCCTGTCCCGTTGCCACAAAGTGCACTGCTCCACTTCGGCGGCCGCTCTCGGTAGCACTATGTGCGATTTGAAAAATGTGCTAGCAAAAACCACGTGCAACAAGACCATGTGACCACTGGCCCCTGCATGAGTTTCAATTTATCGTCTCGGCCTTTCTGCACTGCAGCAGTGAAACTTCGTTATATTTAAATCACTGATGGACATGCTTTGTTATAGTCAGGTTCAAAATACATGGGATTCTATGGACATGAAGTTGTGAAAAGTGAAATACACCATTAGATCTAGAATTTTATTATATTGAGGTTCGTTATACCAGCGAGGTTCAACTGTACCACCAGTGGATGTGCGCATAGCTAAACGTACATACATGTGGCAACAATGGGCACGTTAAGTTAAGGAGCTCGAGCATGCTCTAGCTGGCGGAGTGCACTCTTCTAAACATAATGGTTAAAAAGCAACTTCCGGTGCGTGATTACGAAGCGCGCTCCAACCCCAAGATGGTGCAAGAGAACTCACGCCTGCTATGGCTTCCAGAAAAATGATGTGTTTCAGACTCTCTCCTCCAATGAAGTGCGTTCTCCTTCCCCACTCGTCCCTAACGCGGAAGCAACATAACATTCGCCGTGTAATGCTTTTATGACCCCGAAAGCAGTCAGCGGAAATTGCCATTAAGCATAGAGTTAATATACTGCCGTTAAGCTAAGCTCCAAAGGCGTTGCACTCGAGCGCATTCGAGAGTGTTCCATTGGAGTTCGGAGCGCGCTAACTTTGACACACCCAATGTCTTAGGAGGTCTGTATGGAATCAGAGTAAGCTCTCCAGTACTAACTATCCCTCCTCCACGTCCCAGTAAGCAAGTGCAGCAACCTTGAAACATGGGTTCTTCAGAGTCTTCACAAGGTGTAGAGCTGCCAGCTTCTTCTCGCTGTTCCTCTGTGCTGTCAGTGGAGTTTTCAGCAACTGCACCTGATGCTGCCAATGCTATCTGCACATCATCTCTCTGGAGTAACGTCCCATCAGGTGATACCTGGAAGCATTTATGGCATAAATTTAAGTACAAAGCTCTATCCACATCAAGGGAAACAACAGAGCAACACTAAAACAAGGTATTTTCTTCAAGACCCTACTTTAGGTGACTTGGTGAGGAAAGATTAATACTTGAGAAAAATTACAGCCAAGCTTGCTTGTCACAAGTTTTGGTGAAACCTCCACACTGGTATGTCATTCACTAGAAGGACTCAGCAGTGGCGAACAAGGAATGTCTCTCGAGCCAGTGTGGCGACTGTGGGACTTGTCTCGTCGAGGCAACAATTGCCATGGCCACTCAATGGAAGAAATGCAGCCGTGAAATTGTTTTCCTCCGCAATGTCTACAGAGCTTACTCTCTCCCACCAACACTGGCATAGTTGAAAAAGTGGGTGCATACACTAGGATGACAAAAGCTGTAATGTGCAAAAATGAACGCATTTAGTTCTGTTGGTAACGGAAAGGGCAGTGGTGCAGGTGCCGTCAACTCTTTCACATGGTAGCAAAAACAGACAAAAATCTTTGCATGCAAGCAGTGGCTGTCAACCTCTGTGGCATATTTTTCCAATAAAACAAAGTAAGAGGAGACACTGGTTTGAGAGATGAAAACAAAGCAATAAGATCAACTCGAAAGAAAAAGGAGGAATAACTGAATTGAATCAAGAGACATGTATATGAATTCATTTCTCTCATGCACTACAGACTAGTACACGTTACTGAAAAGAAAAGTGACCAATTACAAGTCAGTAAAAAATGTAATCGATTACAGTTACCAATAACAGCCTCATGGAAGCAGTTGATGACTTACTTAAAAGTAATAAATTATTTTACGTTGCTTTCCTTCCAATTTTATGTTTTTATGTGCCTAGCATTTATTTGCCTACTCGCACCAGAATAGTCGCTTTTGGCATGACCCGGCCTACAATTGAATAGCCCATTCTTAGAAAAATTTTGTAGTTTGGAAGTTGTACATATCAGGGACCTCACACCCAACAGTGGAGTCCCCCAACTATTAAACTACGTACACAGTCTTTAAGGTATGAATAAACTTCAATCATATGCATAAGAAACCTGAAAAAAAAAAGAAAGAAAGAAAGATAGAAGAAAAGAAAAGGGGGAGGGGGTCAACAGTGAAGTTATGTTTGCATAACACTCCGTATTGGTTTCATTTATGTAGCAGTAGAGGTTGCATGAACAGTCGGAGTCACACGTGTCTAGAGAGGCTAGTCGGCCGCTTCAGCTGCCGTTTTTTGCAAAAGTATGCAGACATCCACACTGTAATGATACCAAACGTAGTCATACCGCATGCTAGGTACTTGTGCTATAATCCAAGCATGACCGTAAGATTGTAGCAAACGGCAGCAACTCTACCTCACATCTCTTGCCATCTCTTGTTACTATTCCATTGATATCACATATTAGTATCACCTATAGTGCAGCGAAGGGACAGGAACACAAAGAAACGACATGGACGCAGCGCTAACTTCCAACAAAAGTTTTATTTACGAAGCAGACGCATGAAAAATATAGGAAATGCCGAGCAACGCACGCAGGCGCATAAGTACTAGATTATTAATTATCATGACACATGTTGAAGACGTGTAGACAACGATAACATGAGAGCGCAAAAAATATTTACAAGATTGTTGGAAGTTAGCGCTGCGTCAACGTCGTTTCTGTGTTCCTGTCCCTTCGGTGCGCTATAGGTGTTAAGATGGATTAGTACCAACATGCCCAAGCTCACATTCTTTCATGATATCACATACTATTCAATTCTGTTTTTTTAATGATGCTGTACATTTATTCAATGTATAAGGGGGCATTGTTTCCAAATAAACTTTCAGTTGATAGTAGCACCTTGTCCTATGTTGTTCTAAAGTCTTCATTCTTAGTAGCACTGTACTATCAAGAAAGTGTGCTTATAGTGACTCTGTGGCTTTTCATAGTGTTATGGAGTTGTTTCTTTCCAAAATAATTGATCTTCATGTGATAAATGTTTTGTCATGCAACCTAAAAAATTTCATTTTTGTGATTAGGCATCTACATCAATAAGAGAAAAATACAGTATCAATAAATATCCTGGTATTAACATAGAGCACATCTGAGTTTTCACTTTTTTTACAAGGTGAAAGCACTTGGAAACACTTTAAGACATTCAGTGATGACAAAATATCACAACCTGGAGTAGCACAGGAACACCAGAATTCCCTTGAACAAGGCCAACCGTTCCTGGGTCAATGTCAACTTCCAACATATGCCCGTCAGCTGTTTTTAGGCGTGTCTGGCCATCTGCAAAAACAAAAGATATGTGAGGGCAGGGGGAGTTGGCAGAGGATATATCTAGTCATGGTAAGCATCAATATTAAATCGTGGAGCGATCCATCAAGAATAACACGGCTATACAAAACTATCCTCTTAACCTGTCCTGCTTAAAATTTATTAAGCTATACAAAATCAGCCTGCACCCAATGGCCCTATAGGCACACCAGTGTATACCTTTGATCTGCACAGTGCAATGCATTGTATACAAGACAAAAGAGAAGACATCTGGAATGTGTCCATGTGCTTTTTTTTTTTTCTAGCTTCCACTCTTTTTGCCCTTTATCACTGGCTTGGACAGACACCTTTATCACAATTCTATCTCTGTGACTGGCCACTCAGTGCAATGCATAAGAAAGGAATGCAGTGTAATGCATGTCTATCAACAAGCGCCTCAACGAATTTTGCGTTCAGTCACGGCCCTCCCTAATGTCGTGAAGATCCACCAAATTAGTTGAAACTTCACGCTTCAACCTCCCACCATTTTTCTCTTCGTGCACGACTTCAAAGTGGCCGCCCTTGTCGCAGAAGTTGCTGGATGCATGGTGAGCTGGGAACTCTGCATGGGAATGTGTCGCACACCCACAGAACAAGCAAAGATGGCCAGGTTTATCAACCAATGCTAGCTTCCCTTTAAGCATCTGCATAGCATCGACGGCAAGCAAAGGTGATTTTTCTGAGTCACGTTTAATTTTGCATTCATTATCAGGGTCTTTGTTTTCGTGCGCTTGAGTCAACGCTTCCTGTAATGTTAATTTAGGGCTTTGACAGAGTTGGTCTGAAAGCCTGTGGTCAGCCAATCTTTAATAAGTAGAAGATGAGCAGTTGCAGCGCTTTACAATGTTACAGAATGCAGTGAAAAATGTATTAGCGGTCTTTCCCGGCTGCTGCGTCCGGCGGTGGAAACGGGCAGACTCGTACAACTCGTTGACTAGGTGCACGAAATGGTTGGTGACAGCCTTCTTGACAGCCGATACATCCTTAACAGTCTCCTTGTGACTGCATTGTCAACAGAACAACCGTTCTCACTTGTGGCCTCATGCAGTAAAGCATGGACCGGACATGGACTTCCTGTGCTACTGCAATAAGTCCCACTGAATAAAAGAAGTCCTCGAACAGTAGCAGCCATGTCGGCCAGGTACCATGTCGGCCAGCGCACACCTTTGTTTCAGAGCGAGAAAATGTTAGCCGTAACAAGCTTGCAAATGCAGCTTACGCAGTTACAAGACGTTCCAACTTCGAGAGATTCTAAAAAAATTAATTTTTTCTACGCTTTCATGATTTTTATATTAACATAAAACAACTTTGCAAAAACATAAACGAAAACCAAAATAAAATAACACTACATAACCAAAATTAAATGGACTCAACTGTCTGTACAAGTCCACTTCAGAAACAAAATATGAAAAACATTGCTTTTCAAGAAGCTAAGAAATGGACATTTTTTAGCTATATTTTTCAGCGTCTTATGACTACCTGTTTCTTTTCAAATTTTTTTGTGCTTACTTTGTAAAATGCTAAACATGCAGCAAAATTAATTTTGTCTTTCCTGTGTAGCAGTATTTTCACTATTAGCGGCAAACTGAAAATTCGTGAAATGCCGGAAACTCATGACCAACATTTTGCTGCTTACCAGCCAGTTGCTCGAGAAAAAATTGTGTTGCTGGCCCACAGCCATCATCAGACTGCAGTGCTAATGTGGACAACATGGCGTTGCCATGAGCTTCCATATCTGCCTGGTCAGGGAGGCCACCTGACACCACCAAAGTCACAGGGACACTGATGCCAGCAGAATACAATGTGCTCTGCGGGTTGGGCTCATCGCTGCTGGTGTCACTGACAAGTATGCCACCCAGTTGTGGTGCAAGGTCTTCCATTCGCCCAACAAGCAGCTACAGCCTGGTGATGATAGTCCCAGCTGTTGCTGGCTGAAAAAGATTAAAGGTTTTAAATGAACTGATCTGTTCCAGACAATACGTTGATGTCCCAAGCTTCTAAAAAAAATTCTGTAAACTTACACATAGCAGGCAACCTTAAACTGCAAGAGCAAAAACTAGTGTATAATGTTAGTTTTAGGTGACCATAAAAGTCCATCTCCACACAACAATGAAGGGGCCCTGCCACATCTTTTAGACAAGGTTTGGAATGTGTCCAGTATAAAGGGTGTCTCACCAGGTTTACTGGGCATTGCAAACATGCAAGTATGGTGAATTGATCACGAGGCAACAGTCGTGTCTGGAAGGTTTGTGCCAATGTACAGATAAAAAATGCCAGGCCTGCGCGGAAAGCATAGCACAGTCACAGCGAAAGCTGAAAGAACAGCATTTCTAGAGCCGGTTATAAACTCTGTTGTGGCTACTAATACAAGTACACTAGCAACGTGCCCACTACGCTACAAATCATAATTTGTGAAGTTGGGAAGCACCCACCAC
The DNA here is from genome assembly GCF_013339695.2 of Rhipicephalus sanguineus. NCBI lineage: Eukaryota > Metazoa > Arthropoda > Arachnida > Ixodida > Ixodidae > Rhipicephalus > Rhipicephalus sanguineus. Next base: position 213,476,501 of record NC_051176.1, on the reverse strand, counting down.
GACATTATTCGTCATTCTGCGGAGAAGCGAGGTACCATCTGTAAGGCATTATGTGCACTTTGTTGATACGACGCCTGATGACGATGAAGAATTATGGCTGAGCCCTTTGTAATGAGTTGGAAGCTTTAAACGACCCACTAGTTACGTAATTTGCATTGTGTGACACCCGGTCATTACTTAACTCTCCCACCACGCTTTATAACATACGTTAATGCGAGAAAGAGAGAGAGAGAGAGGGAATCAACTTTATTGAGACCCTGAGGAAATGGATCATGGGAGCCTTGTGGGCTTCCTTGGCAACCAATAGAAGTGCACTTGCGAGGAACCCACTACACTATAAATAATAATTTTTGTGAAGTAGGGAAGCAGCCCCTATGCAATTTTTTGTCAATCTGCGGAGAACCGTGGTACCCGCTAAACACCTATAAGGCATTATGTGCACTTTGTTGATGCTGTGGCTGATGACAAAGAATAATGGCAGAGTCCACTGTAATGGGTTGGACGCATTCGACGACCCACTCGTTGCGCAATTCGCATTGTGTGACACTTGGTTACAGAATTCGCATTGTGTGACGCCTGGTTGTTATTTTACTCTGCTACCACACTACATTACATATGTTAATGTGGTTCCTTCTCGATATGAAGCATGTATAGGGTCTTTTTGCAAGGCAGTTTCAAGCACCGGCATGGCTTTGAGGTAGAATACTGGGCTCCTACACAGAGGGCCCAGGTTCGAACCTTGTTCCATCCTGGATATTTTTTCTTATTTTGTATTTTTCTTCTTATTTCGCGCGATAGTGATTACGGACACCGGCGGCCACGGCGGACAACTACGGCGCCAAAAACGGCCCTTGTTGTGATCTCATAACAGCTTTCGCTGTAAAACCACCTGAAAGTTCTACTGAAAGTCTGCATGCTCTTATTTTCAAAGGAGCTGCTTGCCCCTTTGGCAAGCTGACATCCCACATAATGGCACTTCCATGACACACACACAGCCTGCACACAATGTATAGCAGCATCAATGAGGACTCAGGAGTTGCAGTGACATAGACCATCGGATGCATTATTCGAAGGTTGCAGGTTGTGGTCCCTGCCAACGGCAAGTTATCTTTTCGTCCACTTTACTTTTTTATTTATATCATAATTACTACAAATAACATCCCCTATACTTTTCTTGGCATTACTGTCTGTTAGTTTTCATTAATATTGTGTCTAACATAGAGTGAGAGAGTGACATAGAGTGGGTAGAACCACCTCTGAAGTGTAACATGCAGCAAGACTGTAAAAAACTATGTGGATCCTTGGCTTTGAGGTGAGGAAAGGTTGTGGATCTTCGTAAAGTAATGGGCAAAGCATCTGCTATGTGAAGGCAAGCATGCCTTATCATAAAACTTGCTCCGACATTTTGTTTAGTCACCTGCTACTGAACATATTAAAATTTTTCTAATATGCTCCTTGGTTGGTATTTCACCTCCTTGTGTGTAACGAATTTTGTCCAACACTGCCTGATGAGGTGCAATTTTTTTTCTTACAGTAACTTTAATGAACCTCGTACAAGCATAATTATCAGAAATCAAATTCAGATGCTGCCAAGCTCTCACGATTCCCCCTCATTTTGGTTCTTACTGTTATGCAAGTTGTGCCACCATGCACATGTGGAGCAATTTGACCCTTTATCCTTTATCACACTGGGCTTTGACAACGGCATGACCTATAGAATGAGTGATATGAGCCACCATCGTGCTACGTTATCTTGGAGGCCACAGTAGCAGCCCAGTGGTATCATTATTGAGAATGACATCTTGAGGGCCTACTTGGTTTATGTTAACTGTATTACTTCATTGTGCAAGCACAGGAAAAGACAACACAGAAAAAACACAGATAGTTCAGGAGCAGACCACCAAGTGGTTTTTTGAAACTTTGGCTATTGCAATAAAATGTGCACCATTACAATGCATAGTAATTTCCTGGCACCCACACAACAAGATTACCGAGACAGCACCCCATCATCCAGATATGCCTGTGTCAGTGACATGGGCATTATTTCTGTTCTGAATAAAATAAGCTTCCTAAGCTTTTAGGGCATATATTTTATTGCTCCTGCCATAAGTTCTTACAAAAAATTATGGCAGCTTCGCACTAGTGGTGCCAAGCTTGAAGGAAGAGCACAGCTGGGTGGCCATCCTTTTTTTATCTCTTTCTATTTATTTCTTTCCCGCTCCTTCTATCTTTACTTCTCTTTCTTTGCTTTCTTTCTTTCTCTTTCTGTCTTGCTCTCTGTTTTTTCTAACTCTTTTTCGTGTCCGTTTCTTTCTATGTCTTTCTCTTTCTTTCTATCTTTTTATGTCTTCATTCCCTGTATTTTTCTCTTTCTCTTTTGCTCTCTCTTTTTCACGTTTCATGTGCTCCACTTTGACGAGCAGAGTTTTCGTTTAACGCTCGCACCTGCTGTACTCGGTAGTGGAGCTTGCCCAATTCCTGTGGCACATACCCACCTGTGGAGTTTTTGACGCCAGAGCACAAGTTACCAATAGCTTAAACAGCTTCACTGTTAAAAAAAAAAGAAAACAAAAGAAAAGGTCCCTAACTGCAGGTAACGCGATGGACGGGCAAGTTACACCTTTCATTATTTTGATTATCAGCTCATGTTCTCGTGCTCGGTTGTCCATGTAGAGTCTCATCTATTTTTCATGAACCTTGCCACTTGTCAATGGTACCTCACACACCACTCCCACACTACAACACACATATGAACTTGCATGGTTCCTGAAGTAGCCACCAGAGTGTTTATCACCACTGAAAAATATTGACGCGACACCGTTGGTGACACGGGCAAAAGAGCATGAATTTATTGGGCCCAGTTGCATATATATAGCCTGGGGTCATGACATGATGCCCATCGTCTGTGTTGAAGATCTAGAAACAGAACATAGCCGATGCAATCAGGAGAATTATCTGAACGCAACCTCACGAGTTTCTGTGCAGCAGAGAACACCACTGGTATGTCGTATCAGCTTAAAACGTTTCCAAGTTGTGCAACACCCTGTACATGTTGCATTTTGTTGCAAGAAAGGCATCATTTGTAGGAAGTGCAAGTGCTCTTCGAGAGACTCGCTGGCAGTCTAGCTGTTAAGAAACAAAACATTGGCCATGAATATTAAACCATTGGTAGTTTCTAACTGGAGAAGGTTTTGACTCTACAGCTAAACCGACAGTTACATCCGAGTGAGCTTGATATGCTTGCATCTGTGCATGCACAGAAAGTGTCACTGACAGCTTGGCCACTGTCATTTCAAATAGCACGCATTATGTTTTTATGCAATGTTTATGTATATTATCAGTTTCCCTTTTTGAGCTTGTGTGGAAGTCCCCAAATCTAAATGATTAATTACTCAATTGAAAGTATGTGAATAACCAAGTTAAAAATGTTTAGTAAGTTAGTCAAATGAGTTGCCATGGTGCAAAATCGAGTACGGTCATGCTGTGCCACACACAAGACTTCAGATAATGAACATTGAAAGCTGCGTAATTCTAAAACTAATATCAAAAGCTAGTTTTCCGTAAATGCTAAGCCCATCAGACAAGTGTACAAGTGGGTCAGGCCCGTAGCCAGATTTTTTTTTTTTTTTTGGGGGGGGGGCACTTGCTGTAGGCCTTCACTATTTTGAGAAAAACACCTATTTTCATTATTTCTTTATGGTAAAACACCCCTCCATCAAAATTTCGGGGAGGGGGGGGGCCTGGGCCCCTAGGGCACCCCCCTGGCTACGGGCCTCTTCTAGATATAGGATGAGGTGGAGAGGTACGTGTAGTTTGTATATTTTGTGGAAACATTTTTGCCTTCGTGCTGCGATACGAGGACACGTGATAAAATATGCACAATTGTTGATGGTTCTTGGCATTTTTTACATGTGGATTGTTCCACCTTTGTAGGTAAATAAAAATGTTTTATGTAATGCCCAGCCCTAGCTATGGTAAATTATCCATGGTGCTCTAATATTTGCCACATTTTTTTAAGGTTTTAAAAGCTTGATCCTTTACGAAATGGAAAAGAATGGGAAGTGAAAAATGTCATGACAGTGCAATGCAAGAAGGGCACGGGGTAAATAACATGAAAGATTTGGTGGCCCTTCAGATTGAAAAAAACTGATAACTATCTAGTTATCCACTGTTTTAGATTTCAAACACACATCGAGGATTCTAATTAAAAGGCTTGATGTAGGGCTGCGACTAGATAGCTGCTAGCAATGAGGATTCCTTAACCCCTTAGTAAGGCAATGTTTAGAGCAGTACACTTGCATGTAACAAATTAACGACTGAATTTTATTTTCAAGAAGATGCTTCTGCCAAAATGCAGGCATGAAGTTTATTAGGATAACAGAAAAGAACACAAATACATTACAGTGACATGATTAGACCAGATGTGCAAGGCGAAGTCACCCAGGGATTACAAAACACATGCGGTGTCACCCTTAGAGGAAGTTCCCTACTTTTCAAAGTTAAATGCATGGTCACGTTTTTTTGCAGATATATTCAAGTCAAGTTTGCCAAGACATCTTAGCTTATCACTTGGCTAAGCCGTCTTTAATTTGGCCAGAGCGAATGCGTGTCTTAATGTATGAATGAGGACACAAGGGCGTTGTTTCTCACAATTTGTTTTGCTTATTTTATTGTTTTCACACTTTCAATCATGACCCTTGCACGAGGTTGCTCAAACCGTAGCGGGAAATGTGCTGAAGTACAAAGTGCCTCACTAACACATAGAACACCTTGCTGCCACATAGCCACTATGTCCCAATACCAATTTGGTGCAGGTGCAAATCATGTAAAATTTCTAGAAGAGACTCCTCATCCTATAGTCTTTCTAAGGCATGTACTTACCAGCACCCTTTAAGAGTCCCTCAACAACTTTGCTGTACCCGAGAGTACTGCCCAGACTGCATATGTAGAGTATCCCTCATTAAGTGGTTTGTCAGGAGAATATAAAGTGAAGGCAGCAGAGGATTTCTGTACTGAACTGTACAGTTCTATACACAATGCCTTACAACTTCTATACCAGAGAATTGGAATAATGCCATCACTATAATCTGCAAGAAGGGTGACAAAAACAGCATTAGACCCAGCTTGCTTTCAGTATTGTGCAAAGTACACATGAAGATGATTTCTGATAGGATGAGGGCAACATTTGATTTGAGCCAGCCCCCGAGGACAGGCTGGTTTCAGGAAACAATATACTATGATGGATCATATTCATATCATTGAACATGCAGTTGAGAAATCTCCCGAGTACAACCAACATCTTTATATGGTTTCCACAGAATACAAAAAGCATTTTATTCAGTGCCACCCAAGAATGTGAAGTACTGGAACACATATATTTTGTTTGAAATGTTTGAAAAAAGGTTTTGTGGTTTCCACTGCACTTTTGTTACTTATATTTCACAAAAACATTGCATGTTATTGCACTGAACATTTAATGCAGCACTTGGCACTATTGCATAGTTTTAAAGGAGAAAGTTCACATTCGATTTCACTTATGAGGATGGTAGCTGCATCCAAGACAGCGTAAGAATGAACTTCTTTCACCATCTGCCGGCAGCTGCAGAAAACAGCCTTTCAAGGAGGGCTGCCGCGTGTGCTAGAGAAGCAAGCAACACATGGCAGCCCATCTTTAGTATTATGCTAGATTACTTCAGAGTTTGAATGATCACTACTCTGCCCGAGATAACAGGAGCAAATGTCGATGCATAACATTACATGGCATTCAAAACACCACAGCTAGTTTTTTTTCAGTTCTGAAAAGTGGTGCAGCGAGACAAAACATTAACATATATATGTGCACACATGCACCAGATATCAGTACATAATAATCCCAGACATCAAGTTTTTTTTCAGTGTTTAAAATGACTGTGACAAACAAAAGTTGACGAAGTCAAGAGTTTGCTTCTACTCATATTACTCACAGAAATACCTATGCTAAAACCATGTGTTCAGGAACAATTTCTTACGAACAATTTCAGACATAAAAGTGTGTTGAGATGAACAGGTGGTGAAATGTGGAAATCAACAATACAAGCTTTTGGATAGCGTCTTTTTATCAAAGACTAGAAACATAAAAAAATTACTGTTTTGTGTCAAGCCACTTTGGAACATTCGAGCGCCAAGACTCATGTTAATGAAGACTCTGAGAGCAAAATTAACCTGCATAATTTAATATACCACCGGCGGTACCATGTGAAAGCTAGATAGTGTCAGTAAAAAAAGCAAAGGAAGAAAGACAGAGGAAATGTGGAAGTCGGGCTACGCGGGACGTCGTTACACGCGTTACCGGATGTTTAGTATCGATGGTTTCATTGAACACCCTGTGACATGGCACACGTGGGCGTTTCTGCGCTTCGCCATAACGCAGCCAACTCCTGTTGAAAAGCCCCTAACTCGCACGCATTGAAACCGAAACCGCGGCATTTGGACTCTGCACGTGGGTCAGATTGTGCTACTTACACGAGTTTAATTTTCTATTAAAACATGTTGAGTTCCGAATATTTGCTGAATTTTATCTACGAAAGGGCATCCGGAGTTCTCGTAAACTGAACAACTATTGTCAGTAGTGACGTAACTTACGAGTTTTTATGGGCTTTAGCAATGCGGCTAAGACCGTCACAGCAAACGCAGTCGCAAATAAGTAGCATACTCGACTTTCTAGCGTGCGATGCCCGCTCGGTACCTGCGACCGGCACTGCACCAGTGACACCAAGCAGTAGCAGCGTGGCATGCGTAATAGTAACGCTACCGCTAGAGAAATTTTGGGCAGGAAATGACCTTCTAAAGCCTAACGTGCACACCATGCGCACGGAAATTTGCAAAGCAACTGACACTTCAGCAGAACGTGTAAAAGCCCACGTAATACACAAGATGATTTAGCGACACACAATGTGCTTAGAAGCCCACTCGCGGCAACTGCTTCGCAGACTTTCAAGAGCTCACAACATAGTGAAAGCGTTAGGCTACGAAAGAAGCGCTACTATCCACTGAATGCAGTAACAATACACCGAACAAAAGCAAAACAGACGTTCACAGCATATGTCTGAAGACTTCTATGTGCTGCTGAATCACTTGCGAAAAAAGGAAGCTATCAACGACTCCACATTCAGCACACAGGAACGCAACGCTAAATAGTGGTGCATACCGTTAACACGTTCTGAACCAATACATACTGAAACGTCACGCAGTCAGAGAACATCTAGTGATCCAGCTATGGCGATACGGCGATAATGTAGGCCTAGTCACGTTTTCCTATGCTACTCGTACAACGAGGACGCGTATTATATAGTTGTACAGCAATAACTACCAAATTACACATAAAGCCTAAGCTGTTTTATTGCAACGACAAGTTGAAGCCGCCGAATACGAGCAGACGTCAAGCCGCCGGCCATAGATGCGAGGCTTCTTGTCTTGAGTCGAGGTTATTTTCAGAAACGCCTTTGGTGTGAGGGTATAATACTCTTTCCGCCATGGCTGTATTGCGTGATTACTCGAATATAATTGACTGGAACACCTACAGAGCTGATCGTTTGTATGTTTCATTGTATATCTTAATTTTCAGGCATAGATAGCTTCGCTTGAAGATCAATAAAGGCAGAATTTTTGCATTCTGGGCTTACCTGTGAAGGCTTCGACGCCATTGCAGTTTCTTGGTTGTGTTGTCGCACTTTTATCCCATTGGCTGAAAGCAGGCGAATCGCAATCTTGCCTTGGTATGGCGGTTATTTCTCCAAGTCTCATTGGATGGCTCCTATTTGGATAGCCCAACCATATTTTTCTTCAGCACGCAGGAACCCCTGTAGAGACTATTCCCGACTTTGCACCTTAGGTAACAAAATTTCTTTGCTTGTAAATAAAAGACACGTGCACTTTTGGTCCGCTTTTTTACTTTGTTGAACATAGAAGTTTTATCTTGCACAGGTTGTAAAAGTTTGAAACGAGTGCCTATCGTTTTCAATTTATCGAGCTGTCCTCCCTAGCCTCTCGACGAGGTGTTCGTAGGCTTACGGAATCAGCGCCGCGTTTTTGAATTTCTCACTTGGCGGATGGAGCATGTGAGTTCGTGGGATGATATACTTCCTGAGAAAAAGAAAAGTAGCCAATAATTTATGGCTTGTTTTCAAATGTGACTTCGAAGTTTGTGTGATCACGCGAATTACCTGCTCTAATAGCAATCTACTTGTTCACGATGTATAAGTTCCTGGATTGCCGTCCTGTCATTCTGAACGCGGCATTTCGTCTTTCAGGTATCGAATGCGGCATGAAGGTGAAGCTGAAAAGTCTTTAATTACAGCAGCTTGGGGAAAATCTGGAATCAATGGATTTTGGAGCATCGTCAACCGATATCCTCAGCTGCGATATTTCCGCATCTAGTCAAGCGTCACAAATTGCACAGTGCCTCGAAAACTTGGAATCTTCAGCAGCCGGTGTTTCGGGAGGCACTCCTGCGGCAGGCACTCAAAATGGCAGCCTTCATATTTCATCTATACCGACTTGGCTTTCCAATGGAATGTTGGGCACTACAAGCACGTCCGATACCCAGTCAACCGGTGCGTTGCCTCCGGTATCGGAGCTTCGGCCGGGTGGGCCTCGTGCCGGAGGTGGTTTGCAGCTGTGGGCACTTCTAGCGCAGATGACGAACAATCAGACAGGTCCAGAGTCGCCTAGAGAGTCCGCGGAGAAGCATATTGATGACATGCAAGCCTGCACAAGTCAAAATGTTGAAACATACCATATTGACAGCGCTAAAATGCAGGACATCAATGAACAATCTCATCACCATGGTTACCAAACGGAAGCCACATATTCTTATTGCGACATCCAGAGGTCAAGCATCTCTCCTGATGAATCGCTGCCACCCCTTGGAATTGATGTTCAGCAGATGGCACATACAGAAACAGTGCTTGATGTAGACAATATGACATCAGCTTACCAGCAATACTCATGCATTCCACTCTTAAACATTCCAAATAGCAGTGTTTCATCTGAACAGCCATCTTCATTAAATGGGTTATTGGATGACGCACTTTATTGTACTGCTAAGTCAAATTGTAGCATTCCATGCCCACAGCAGGTGCAGACAGCTCAAGAAGAAAGGCAAATTGACAGCCCATTAAAAGCACCCAGTTTTACAAACTCTAGTGATATGACTAGTATGCAGCATATAGTACTTAAGCCATCCGTCTCTGACACACAAAGGATACTTACGACTGAGGCAGTCGCAAGCCTTATAGGTGACTCACTGAATAAAACTGGAAGATTAGTCCCTTCTCCAGCCTCTACATCCCCAAAGTTACCTCAGCCTGTTGCTTCTCACGACACAGACAGTAGCAGAAAAAAAGGTCTTAATCAAACTTCCATGCCAAAGAATACACAAAATGAACAAGTTGCACGGAAAGCTGCCAAGAAGAATTTTTCTGCTGCAAACCTCATTGAACAGGTTGTCTGCTATCGTTGCAAGGTTTGCATGTTTCTTCATGAATCAAAAACTGAAGCCCTTAGACATGCAGAGTTCCATCGTCAAGGTAACAAGCCATCTGTCTCTGCTATGCAGAGAAAGTCTATTCAACAGGGCTTTCAACAACCTGTTAATCGTGCAGAGAAGCGGTTTCTTTGCGGCAAGTGCCGCCGTGGCTTTTTCACGCTTGATGATTGTTGTCGTCACTTAAGTCAAGCCCACCAAGCAAAGTCCAAAAAGATACGCTTGGAGTGGATCTACACCAACCAGCCAGACCAGATGCGAGCTTCCACTCCAGCTGAAGAAGTGTCATTATTTGAGCCTGTACCCACCCAAGATAGTGCCCCAAAACAGCCTGCACAAGCATTGCCGGAGTTCAGAGCTGGGCCGCCATGTCAGGTTGCCATTGGTTCACTGAAGCAGGCTGTCAAGCCCGTTTGCTCAACACCAAAGAAGAAAGAGCAGTGCCGTAAGACATTACCAAGCGAGACAAATGACTCGGCAATATCTTCGTCTCAGATGGCTTGGAGGCAAGAGATCAACAAGGAACAGGGAAGTTTCATGTAAGTTTCAACTCCTGCTTCTGTAAACATGCTTTTATGAGTGCACTCAGAGCACTGTATTTAATGTTCCTCCAATTGTGAGGTGGCCTTTTCTTTATTTTAAGAGAACACGAAACAAAGCTGGATGTAGCTATATAACTCTTCTAGAATTGAAAATAGGTTAGCCATACTTTGAGTAGAGGCTTAATGAGCTGCAGGTTGGTGGAACCACACATACACGAGATCATGAAAGCAGTAAACATGAGAGCTTTATTTCATGTTTGCTGAAGTGTCCCCAATCTTTGCTTCTGTGTCGTCTCTCTGTTCATTGCATACTCCGATTCAGTTTTGCTCACTTCATCTCATTGGACTTCTACACGTCACATACCCATTGTTCACATGCCTACTTCTGCGTACCCATTGGCACATATGCAGTGGTCCAAGTTGTCTATTCGAAGTGGGGCGTATGAACTAGTCCATGAGTGGGGAGGCAAACATACCTCCCTCCATCCGCGTGCATTTACATATATTGCGGGGATCAAGGTGCCATCCCCTTGTGCCTCATTGCCAAGCTCGTGCTTTGTGCTGGCCCGGAGCCGGCTTGAGGAATGGCTGACATAAGTGCAAGCCTCGGCCAATTGGGTGCGACCAAAATGCAAAATTGCGTCTCAGTGCTGTGGAATACTAAAGGGGTGAGTGAGGATGGGTGATGTCTTCGGATGAGGTTTTCCATTTTCTGAAATTCCTTAAGAGCCGCAAAATTGTTTGTCCTCAAGCTGAGAGGTGGCAATGGTTTTTCACTCCCACAGCTGAGCTACTTTCAGGCCCAATCTCATGGGTCATGATTCTTATGCATAGATGGAAGCTTTGTGCATTAGGAAAATATAAGGACAACTGTCTATGCAAACATGTGGATTCTCTCAAAGTTTCACCCATGATGTAAATGTCTAGCCCAACCACAGTGGTTGTACAAAAAGCTTTCATTATTTCTGAACTACTGAGATTGAACCACTTCACAGAGCAGTTTTTGTTTTGTCTCTTCTGAAAATGTTTTTTGGGAAGGGAGACATGGGTCTGGCACCCATATCTGTGCTTTAGCTGGAAGGTTTAGGGAGGACAAAAGGCAGGTTATATGTCCACATCAAAAAGTACACACTGTCCCTTGAACAAAAATAAGGATTGCCCATTTCTCGGATATCACTCTATCCTCAATTGCTTGTGGGCTCAATGGTCAATCCTGTGGACCAGCTGGCATGAACTCATGAAATATTCCAAGTAAATTATGCTAATAGATGCTCTTGTGAACCATATAAGCTCTTGGTATCAGCATTGCTTTGCACCTAGTTATGGAAAAAGCGACTATTCTGGACAAACTGCTTCTGCAGCTGAACAATTTTGTACTATAGTTTTTCACTCTCACTGTCTCCTTTGCTAGAATAGGTACACATCTATAATATGCATATCACAGTGGAGACACGCAAGTGAAACCCAGATCTGTACAAACCAGATATTGCTGCACATGCCTGGAAGGTTGGGGGAAGCAGTGGTAAGTTGCACGTCCATTTCGAAAATGCCTCCACATTGGCCCATGAGTAAAGGTGGCAGTCCTACAAACTTCTGGAATCTCACTCTATCTGCACTGGCATAATGGCCTTTCCTACTCGCTTGCTGTTAGGCACTGGGTACGTAAGTTATCCAAATAGTCGTTACTAAGAGAAATTTTGCTAAATAGTCCCTCTTCCTTTCTCATTTTATACTTCCCATATTTTGCTCACATTTTATTGCACTTCCACCCCCATTGTGGGCCTTTGTTCAGATGTCAACTATCACCAGTGCCTACAGCATAACATATAATAATTAGTTGCTTATTTCTATAATAAGTTGGGACCTATCCAACTTCCATCTGCACATCTAGCTTCAAGAAAGCAGGGCAGCTCAATAGTTTCGGGGGAGGGGCTTGAGCTCCAATCACCTCTTAGCTGTGCCACTATTGAAAATAGAACATCGATACATTCTAGGACTATCTCTGGCTTAATGATCTGCTATGCTGCTGTTCAATGTGCAGCCCATTGTAGCAGATAACTAACCAAGCCAGAAGCATGTGCAAGAACATTAAGATGCTATGCTCTCCTGCTACTACATAACTGAGTCATGACATCATGCACATACACCTCCTGGGAAACAAAACCAAAACTGGCTTGTAGCAAAGCTATAGGAAAATATTTAGTACACTCTGACACTTGCCAGTATATATACTGGGGTTTCAAAATGCAGGGCCTTCATTTACAGCAAAAGCTACAAAGTAAAAAAGGTCACGTCGGTCTTTTTTTAAGTAAGGTAGCATTAAATGGACACTAAAGGCAAATCTTAAGACAACATGTATTGCTAATATACCATTCCAGGGACCTTGCAGTGCTGATTTGGTGCTTTAAAAAATGCTTAATTTAACAGAAAAAAACGTTTGAAAGGTCTGCATATCCCTGTGCAATCCAAATTGCCCGCCCATGAGCAGATAGAATAACCACATATGCCATCTGCACTGTTTACTGCTTGACAGGTGGCACTATGGTTTCTGGCCTAAAATGTGCCTGAAATGCAAAACTTGGGCACGAAAGCAAGCTGACAACATCACATGGACATGGCATGTTGTGTTTCTTGCAGTTAGAGGTGCTTTCACGATCAAGGAAAGCCAGCAAAGCACTTTACATTACAAGACTAATGAAATAGGAGTGTGCGAGTCATGAAACTTTTCTACCACCTGCATTGCCTGCACCGCTGTCAAAAGCAACATTGATCAAAAGTTGGTGCTTTGGGACATTAAACCCCTGATATTATTATTATTACATTATCAAAAGTCGGTGCCTTAAACATGGTGGCCACGATGTGTTTTTGGCTCCAGGTGTTGAATCTGGCACTTGCAGTATCGAAAAACATAGCATTGACATTGGTGGCTGTTGGCATCATCGCTGACATGCACACTTGTACAGCACCTAAGCTAATGTCAAGATGATTGGCTTGGCTTGGCGATGCGCTTATGGTTGGGTAACACTGCAGAGAACACAGTACTTACGTTGACTACACATGAACAGTAAACCAGTTGAAGTTTGCGCGCGTTCTGTTAAGCTGTGTCCTGTGTTCTTTGTAGTGTTCGCCAAGCACATAGCCAAGCCAGCATGAACCAACTAGCCCCTTTCGTCGCACGACTGTTAAGATGATCTTTTCTCCAAGAATTGAATAACCATTCCTAGCTAGCAGTTTATGCCATCTAGGAGTATGCTGCATTGATCTTTTTATTATGAGGGGCTGTGTATGTTCAGATACAACTTCAGAAGTCTGTGGCATTTCCTCCTCAAAGGCAGATGCACACAAGCGTGCACCAATGGGCGTGCACTCCAGACAGATGTCATGAGCTGGACAGCTCGTAGCCTCGCCTTTGGAGAACATTGCCTAGTGCATGAGTAGCACTATTTGTTTAGTCAAGGAGGCAATAGGCTGCCGTGCTTCGGACATCTAGGCGGGGCGTATACAGACTTCTTAAGTTATATCTTATTATAGGGACAGAATTATACTGTGGGCATACTATGTCATCAGGTTATTGCTAGAATGTCCTGCTGGAGCTGCCTTTTCTATCCTGCATTTACATTAATATCTCAATCACTACTGTGCTATGGTTCATAATAGTGACATTTTAATTCTTTGAAGTATTAACCTATCAATATAGCCTAAATTGTTATTTGCATTTTGTGTCCCTTTAAATAGACTCGAAACACTACATTGGTCTAGACAGGCAAATCATTCTTTCAGAATTTAGGCATAAATAAATGCTTTTTTGAGGGCAGTATGTCCTGGGGAGCAATATGAGCCACTTATTTTAGATGAAGAGGAAGTGCTTGAAGTCTAATGGATGTGAACGAGGGGTATTCTCTGGGTCTTTGGAAAACCAAGATTTTTTAAATCTTGTATTAGGAATTATTTTTTTATTCATAAAAATTCTTCATTCATTTATTTAAAATTATTTTTTTCATGTCACTAAAATTAGGATATTCACTTTAAAAAAAAAAAGGGGGGACTTTATTCTTTCCCTGCCTTTTTCTTTATGTTTTGATTTACATTAACCACCGGCTTCTTGGCCAATCCCTTATAGTGGGTAAGAGCCTGTTTTAAGGAACAAGCAAGCAAGCAAGGATTAGGTGTGCCGTAGTCCGCCATTTTCGTTTTGTGGCCCCACTCTCTGTTTCCTGCCCACCACATCGCCTTGTTGTTTGTGCTGCTGAATCATTAGTGGCATGTGTACCGTATGTATGAGCTTTGCTGACCACCAGACACCAGTTCTTTTCACCATTCTGCACCAGTGTCCCTATGACATCATCCAGACCATGATTTCCTGACCACTTACCCTGGCCTCATTGACTGCTCTTTTGGCCTTGTACAGTTATAGTTTCCTATGTGCCCAGCCTCGCCACCAAGTAAATTCCATGTTTATGTGTTCTCGAGTTTATTCACCTGTCTCCAGCCACTTTGACCCGCTACCACAACCTCTCATCTTGGCCTTCAAGTTTGTGTAACACGTCTTTTTGGTGCAGCATGTTGGTCTGCACACGGACCTCTGGCCTTGACTCTTGATGCCCCACAATCATCACCTGAAACCCCTTACAGTAGCGTTACCTCTGATGACCCTTTTGATAGTATGATTGTCTCAGGACCATTCCTCTTAGTCTGTTGACCTTCATTACTTGTTAGCATTTGATCAGAATGTTTTTCGTTTTTGTTCACACTAACTTAGCTAGACATGGTTGATAACCCATTGCATCAATATTGTGGATGCTAGGCCATAGAAGTCCATACCGAGTGCCGCTGAACACCACATAGGTTCGTTCCAAACAGCTCCGTTCAGAAAAAAAAAGAAAGAAAGACGCTTGTTTGCCAAAGTTCGCCTGCGAGTGTGGCAGCGACACATAGCAGTATATTTTTTGTAAATCATTGAATTTGAACGATGAGCGGGTCTCGACGTGTATGCACTGGACCCCGCTACATGTAAACAAACCCCCACCTGCGCGTCCAAGCTTTGTTTTCACGGACTCGTGCAGGCGCTTTGTTTTTTTAACTTCAAGGACATTTTCAGCACCGAAGACTGGAGTGGTTAGCGCACTGTCAGTGGTGCAGTGCAATGAAGCCAATCCTCTCCATAGTTTAAAAAATATATATATTGCTTGTATTTTGCGAATAGAGCGCTGCCTTTAAATAACTTTTTTAGTTGTTTCAAGACACGGAAAATCAAATAGGCAAATAAAAAAATCTATTTTTGTATCGTTTTTGGCCGAAAAACTCTCTAGGGAAAGGGTAAAATAAGTCTGCTAAGGATCCTTAATACTTGCTCTACCGGCTTATTGCATTAGTACAAAAGCATTTCAGGGTCCCCTCAACAACATTAGAAAAAAGTGTTTACTCTTTGCCACGAATATATGGTGCACTCGGCCTTTTCCATAGAGTGGTTGTTTTTCCGCCACTAAAATAAACTGAACTCATTTTCCCATAGCACACAGTACTCTTTCTATAGACTGTTTTTATGGCTATTGGCAGATTGCCACTGAAGAAGGTTCGGGGAAGACCCCCTTCACAACGCTCGTGGGCTCTGCCTATTTGAAGTCATGCACCCACTGTGGCAGCTTAGTAGATAAGGTGTGGTGCTACTAAGCTCAAGGATGCAGGTTCGATTTTCGGCCATGTTGGCCACACTTCAATGGAATGAAATGCAAGAACACCCGTATGCTTAGATTTCGGTGCTTGTTAAAAAAAACCCAGGCGGTCAAAATTAATCTGGAGTCCCCCATTACAACATGCCTCATAATCGTACTGTGGTTTTCACACGTAAAACCCCATAATTACATTAGTTTAATGCCTGCCCTCCTAATGGTAACATTTCATAGCAACATTTTAATGGTTGTAACAGCAATATAATAACGAATTATAAGTCCCTTCATCGCATTTCGAAGTAGTCTAAATTGACCAGCATCTGCGACGACTGTCAGAGACTCTGCAGGTATTTGGCAATGCTGGTTTTGTTACTAAAGTCTTCCAAAAGCTGTTTTGGCCATTTAGCGATCACTGCACTTGTTCATCATGTTGATGGTGCAAATATATGGCCCGACCCTGAAAAAGTGTGCACTATTCCAAACTTTCAATTCACCATCCTTCTCAAGGTGCCTACTCACATTGCAGCCTCTGCTGACACATTCGTTGTTTTGTTTAATTCTTTGCAGAGATAGGACAGCCCGCATGTGTGCTCCCAAAAGACATTTCTTTTTTCTGGGTTCCTGCTCATGCGTCTGCCATTTTCCAACTCTTTGCCCTAGTCACTTTGCCACTCAAGTTGGCTCACATTGACAAGCCCTATTATGTGCCTAACACTGCTTAACTGTGCGTGCAGTGAATCTTTTCCAGGCTGTTATTGTTTGATTTTTTTTTTGAAAATACTGCAGGGGGGGGGGGCTTACTCGGCCCTTGCAGGAGTGGTAACAGAATGCAACATGAAACAAAAAACAGTCATAAACAGAAATCGATGAGTTGTACTTTAGAAACAAAGGATTCCACAGTATTACAATGCACAACACTATCAGGCACCTTATTCCACCAAGAAATTACTGAGGGAAAGAATGAATGTTTGTGTAGGTTGACGCAGCTCGAAGGCTGTCGAATTGTTTTACTGTGGTTAGTTCTTGATGAATGGGGGAAAGGATGACGCGATTTACTGAGCAGGTACTTTTTGAGCTGTACTCTAATGTGATGAACCTTTTGTCTTGTGAATGAAGAGCATGGCCTTACAGTGTTGAGGAATTGAGGAAGGGAGAGAGGGCTGCCCCACTCTGTTATTTTAGTTGTGGTCCCACTCACTGTCTCATTGTATGGCAAATGGTTTATATGAACATCCTTTTTGACATATTTTCAGGGGGCAATTCACAGCATTGTTATTGCTTCCTTTGTACTCACAGGCCCTTTTGTTTTCATGACATACTGATAGCCTTCATAATCAAAATAAACCAATGTAGAGAAAAACTATTTTTAGCGCATTAGTATACAACAATTTTGCAACACCAAAAACACCACTCTTACCGCGAAAAGACGCCTGGTAAGCGAGAAAATGCGCAAAAAAGTAAATGTGCGTGGCGACGCCGCCTTAAAATTCCCGCACCAAACGCAGCGACGTCATAGATTTTGACGGCGTCTACTAGTGCATGCTAAATTGTTAATCGGTATAAATAAAGCACATTGTCCTCTGAGGGGGCCGTAGACATAACATACCAAGTTTCAGAAATTTCGTGGAGCCAATGTCGCCAGAATATGAAAAATAGACCTTGAAATCCGTGACGTCACGCACGGTGATTTTGGCGCGAAATTTGAAAATGATACTTTAACCTTGATTTTTCTCCTCTATTAATAAACATGTGATGGTGAAATTAATGACATTATAGTTCTCAGAGTACAATTTATCAATTTAAACAGATTCATTGTTTCACTTTATTGTCCCTTTAATAAGTTCTTATGAGAGCTTGCCGTTGAGCTTGTCTTTCGTTTTGGCATTGTTTCTGGCAATTACATTTTTCTGAACTTGTTATAGTTTTGTTAGTTTTGTTTATTTTCCTTGCCCTCTCTTCCTTTTCTTGTAGCTGTGAGCGTAAGGGCTGCAATGTTCGCTTCCGTGAGCTGGAAAACCTGGAATATCATCTCAAATGTCATCGAGCTGATGCACCTGACTTCGCCTGTCCCGAGTGCTCAGTGGTCTGTCTTCGATGGCGAACCATGACTGGTCACCTTTGGAGGCACCACTTGTGTGACATGGAGCTTCATCAGTGTGACCAGTGTGACTTCCGGTAATCTTTGTGCTTACTTTATTCAGCATTATTGCAAGTTCAGTAATGTGCTTGTCGTTACACATACCTAACAAAAGAAGTTCAGGCAAGGTGCAGTGTACATGGGAAATGGGTGCTATAGAGAAATCATTTGCTTGCATGATCAGTTAGGTGTTTCATTGTTTGCCCTCCATGCATGTTGCCATTTCAGAAAGCCACAGTATGTGATGCAGGGGGTACAACCTGGACATTTTCACTTTGGTGTGGATAAAAAAACTGCTGTGTTTCTCTGGTTAATTCATGAGTACCTGCCACATAAATAGCTCATTAAGATAAATAATCCATCTCTCTAGCTTATGTAAGAAAGCATTAGACCATCATTGAAGATATTGAACCTTATTGTTTGCATCATGCTAATTGAATGTAGTATTCCTTGAATTCAAGGCCTACAGCATTGCATATCTGCCTTGGAAAGGCCAGCTAGTGTATCATGACAGCACTCCCAAATGTGTCATAATTAAAGCATTGCTGTTTATAGACCCTGGATTTTTTTTATCAGACACTTAGACGTTATTTTTCATTCTTGTCTATGTAAATAAAGGAACTGCAAGCACATATGCAGGATGTCGGCGGGTGGTACACCATTTACTTATAGCTGTCACAGTGTTTTTTCTGACTTAGATTACATTAGTGATTTATTGACCTTGGCTTAAGCTAGGTGGACATTTTCAATGATGTACTACAACCTCATTTGCAGGGTCGGAGAATGAACAGTAGTCGATGCATTTTTTTTAATTGGAATTTATTATCCTCAGGATTGAGAACAGAACATATAGACTGTTCCAACATAAGTCTCTAACAATTAAAAAAATAACTGATGGCTTTACACAAATGGCTTTCACTGTGTCACTATGTTGATTAATTGGCATTTTTCGTGCTACTAGTCCTGTTTGTGTTTAAAAATTGTATATAAATAATTTTTTGAACTTTTAGTTAGCCCAATTGACATTGCATCAATGCAAAAGTTGTGGAGGATACAGATAAATTAATTAAAACAGCATTTTAAACCGCCTGATTCCTTGTAATCGTTTTTCCTTATGAAAAAACGAAACTAGCAAAATTTTTAAAATACCACATAGCAGCACGTCTGTTCGCCACCTACTCGGCGCAAAAGTTTCAAATGTAAGCCTCATTATCTTGTACACATGTTCAGCTGGGGTTTTGTTTTTAGTAAGGACTGAATAGACCTTTTTCAAGCACACGAGCGCCACCAACGGGCACGCAAGCGCTCATGGGAGATGTGTGTACGCTGCGATGAGCGTGCGGGCCTCGCGCTGTAGCTTTCCGCTTGCGCCGTGCCAGGACTTCTTAGATACAGTGAATTTAGCAAGGTGCAACATGTTACTGCGCAAATCAATCACGAACTTCAGTGTTTAGCTGTGACGGCCTCTCGACGATTTCCATCTGTCCCACTGTTGGACCAGTTGAGCGGCTCAGAAGCGTCGCCTTTTATTATCTTTTTTGGCGCCAGTGCGCCTTACGGCATAAATGGAAAAAAAATACAACTCGGTTGTTTATGAAGTACAGGAGCGGTCTATGATTCACGGATGTATTTGGAATCAATGTCCATCGACACTGTCGACGAGTACAGTGTGAGGTTCTGATATTTAAAGAGAACACTAGAAAGTGTAGTCGGCATTTGGATAAATGCGATACATTCATTGCGTCGCTCGCACCATATATGTAACGAACGATAAGTGCCTACTAACGTTCGTTGGTGCTATAACTACAGGTTGGAATAATACTTAGAGTGAAAAAAGAAAGGAGCAGTACAAGGAAGGAAATGCATGCACAAACCAGTGCTCACACACAACTGAAAGTTTATTGCACGCGTGAAAAAAAGCATGTATACAGAAATGGGAGTGCATCGCGCGTGTCATAAAGCGGCACAAAAAGTCAAACAACCAAGGCGCGTGCTTACAGTCTATTAATAAAGTTGAATTCCTCGTTTTGTAATGACTGAGAAGGTTGACTGACACAAAGTGTGGCGTTATTTGTGACATGATATGCCTTCGAAATTTCTCGCGTTGTCTGATTAGGTTGATGGTACAAAATTACTGTGCTTTCAAAGAGGGGATTACATTTTCATAGTGATGCAAGATGAGACGGCTCCATTCAATGAATTTCGATGCTCGCTGAGGCGCGTATTAATACATCGACCAGCCTGGCTGATGTACATGTGGACACAAGAAAGAGAAATTTGCAGTTAACTCCTACATAATTTACAAAACAATTGGCATGCCTCTGACCTAATTTTTCTTTGCCCACCGCAGACCCCTGCGACCTTAATGCGACTAAGCTTATTTGGGGCGGCAAACACAACCTTCACCCCCACATCGCTTCCCTACGTTTTTTAGGCCATGCGACTTCTTATACATATGTGGAATAACTGCAGTATCTCCAGTTTCTTCATTATTTACGGATGGAGGACGTCCGTGTTAATCTTCCTTTGCCATGCGAACAGATTTTCGCAAACCGATACAACGATATGCAGGATATCCCGCCTCTTTGATCACTTTGCATCAGGGAAACTACTGCTCATCTTATGTGTGCAAGTTTTTTCCAATGCCGTGCGTAATCATGACATCACAATTCCTTGTTTAACAATATGCATATGCGCCGACGCGAAATTAAACAGCGCTTTCGCTGAACGCGGGCTAAACTACCCGCAAACATGCTCCGCAGTGAAACTTAAAAGCATGTATAAAGAAACTGCAAGTTATCAGAGCAAGGCATCTCACAAGTGAATTCTAGTTCCATCCCTTTTTCTTTAAACACGTTTAGAATGTGCTCACTTCTTTGTAAGCACGTGACTTGTCAATTAAAATCAAATAATCATCTGTATACCTGAACACTGTAGCACCTCTCTACAGTTTGGTTAAACCCGATCACGAGCTGCTATGGCATTAAATGTCATAGCGGCTTGTGAACAAGTAATCATTGAATAAATACTGAGGGGGTGTCCGCTCTACGTACGGCTGGTGCAGAAGCCTAGCTCCGGTCCCAGCCGCAAATAGTCGTACCGTGTCAACGTCCCCTTCCCGTAGCGCGCGTCATCGCAGCTACGACGGGTTCGGGCGAATAAGGCAACAGGCTAGCACAACAAACAACACTTTATTGCTACGTTAGCAATAACGCGTAAATGTCGCGTAGAGGGATAGTCCGCTCTCGTAGAAAAACAAAGGGTATGGCTTACACCTTCGGTCGATGTTCGGCTCGCGGAACTTGGGGCGGTGAGGTGTTACCTCGCTGGTCAGCAGGGCACGAGAGAGCGTCTCTCTGCCTGGTCGGCAGTTTTGTTCACCTCCCGTGTCCCTCCCCACCGCGAGGGTTGATTCCCTCGCAGGGCGAGTTCCCTTTCCCGCGAGCCGGGATGCGAGGATTAGCGCGAGGAGTAGCGGGAAAGAAGGGGTTGTCCGGAAAGGGCGACTGTGCTCCTCTCCTAGTGGTTCCTTCGCTCCCGCTGTCAGTTCCCGATCGCGCCTGCCTTAAGGAAAGGAAATGGGCGCGCGTGCTCTCCCACATCCTCCTCCCCTTAAGAAAGCCCTCGGACGACAGAGACTGCACCATGAGGTAATATTTTGTTATTCCTCATCGAGAAAGGCTAGGACGGATCGGTCCAGGTCCGTGCCCTCCTGCGGTCGGCCCTCTGCCGTGGGTGTCGCCGGTGCCCCCACTGGCGTCGCCGCTCCCTCCGAAGTAGCCACCACCGGCCTCGTTGCGGTCTTCGCTGCCGTGCCACCTTGCGTCATGGCTTCCCCAGTCGTCGCCTTCGCCGTCACTGCTGCGGTAGGTCTGGCCTGCTCCTGCAGCCCCGTGGTCCGGACCGCGTCTCCTTGGGCCCCGCCTCTCTGGTTGTTGGTGGTGATTGAGAGGAGCGAGTCAGCGAAGCGTTTCATTCCAGGCGGCCTCTCCAGCATGGTTCGGGCTCCTCCGGTCTGGCGGGGCTCGGGGTTTTCGGCGTGCTGCGCCGTGGCCTTGAGGGAGCATAGGCCATCGGGGTGTCCACACAACCCTGGCACGTCCTGGTGGCTGCGGCCCTGAGGCAGCTGGCTCTCCCAGTTGGGTTGGCCTTGGTCTTCGGGCCTCTTGTGTGGAGGCCGGGCGGTGAGGCGATGGGGTAGCGTGGAAGTGGCGGTGTGATGTACCGGTTGACCTCCAGTCAGGCGTCCATGGCGATGTTTGCCGGTGGTGGTGGGGCTGCGACAACGACTGAATGTGAGTGTGGGCTCGCCGTGAGGAGGCGGTCTCCTCTCCGAGCCGTCCCGGCGGCACCTATTTCCCTTTTGCTTATCCAACATGCAGAGTTGTCTCCGCCTGTTTCGCAAGAAGTACCGCGGCTCAGGGCTCTTCACTCGGTTTCGAGCGTTCCCAGCCGCCGGCCGCGGCTCGGAGGGGGACTGATAGTCGTCCCCATGCTCCTCCCGTGACACGTAACGTTTCAAGTCGCATACGTGCACTGGTCCGCCGCTCAGTTTGCCTTTCATGTTCGCGAGCCGATAAACAAGCGAGGAAACCTTCTCTCGCACTCGGTACGGCCCGGACCATTTCGGTGCCAGCGAGGCTGCAAACTGTTTGCTAGCGTCGCTAAGAACATGATGGCGTCGCAGCACCAGATCGCCCACTTCGTAGTGTACGTTCCGATGCGAGCGGTCGTACTGCGCCTTCTGTTGTGCCCTAGCAGTGCCGAGATTACTGCGTGCTTTACGTAAAACTTCCGCTAGCTTCTCGCGCAACTGCGCTGCGTATTCAGCTCGTGCTGATGACGCCACTGGCACTCCACTGCGATCCGCGAGTACAGTCTCCATCGGATTCGGCAGTTCTCTCCCCAGGTTTAGAAAAGAAGGCGCATACCCAGTCGAGCGGTTCACAGTCGATCGCAACGCAAACCCGATCTCTGGAAGGTAGGTATCCCAGTCCTTGTGCCTTTCAGAGAACGCGACAAGCATGTGCTTGATGTTGCGATTAACTCGTTCCGTGGGGTTCGACTGAGCATGGTAGGTGGTTGTTTTCTTGTGCTTAATGCCAAGCGCGGCGCACGTGTCAACAAACACCTTCGCAGTAAAATAAGACGCGTTGTCTGTTATCAACTGCTCAGGGAAACCAAACCTGGTGAAAACCTCCATCAACTTATCCAAGATCACACGAGCCGTCAGCTTTCTAAGGGGGAAAAGTTCTACCCACTTAGTGAAGTGATCCGTGATCACCAGCAAGAATTTGTTTCTGCTAGGAGTTGTGGGGTACGGTCCCATTACGTCACATGCCGCGATTTGCCAGGGAGTCTGGCTGTTGATCGGCTGCATGAGGCCGGGCGGTCGTCCGCCTCGGGGCTTGACGCTTTGGCACACGTGGCATGAACGGGCGTAACGAATCACATCCCGCTTCATGCCTGGCCAGGTAGCGAGGCGACACAACTTAGCATAAGTCTTAGGGCCGCTCGCATGCCCAGCAATGCACGAGTCATGAAAGTAGCGAAGCAGTGCTCCTCTCAACTTGCGCGGTATCACGACCTTGAATGACTCACTTGTGTCATCGTCGGATGGGATGTACCTCAGCAGGACGCCATCAGAATCCAGCAGATACGAATCCAGCGCGCTCACAGCATTACCAGCTGTTGCCGAGCGCTCCGCACCGACAGCAATACCAGCTGCCCCCGTGTGCGCGGTGGCCTGGCCACCCGGCTCCCGGAGCCCGTCGAACACCTTTCGACAAAACGGATCTTTCTGCTGAGCTTCTAACAGCTCCCTTCTGCTGAAAACAATCCCCGCGCTAACGACAGCCTCTACGTTGTTCACGCTTGTGCCTTGAACTGACGTTTGTTCTACTGTTTCTGCTAGCGCTACTTCGATTGTCTCGCTCACAGTCCGTTCCGGGTCAGTCTCGTGACGGACTGGAGCACGCGATAGTGCGTCGGCCGCGGCATTGTTCTTGCCCTTGCGGTAGCGTACGGTGAAGTCGTAACGCTGCAGAAGCAATGCCCAACGAGCCAGGCGGCCACTTGGTTCGTTCAAGCGCCTCAACCACGTGAGCGCCATGTGGTCTGTCTCAATAACAAACGCCACTCCGTCGATGTAATAGTCAAACTTACGGAGAGCGAAAACTATCGCGAGACACTCTTTCTCTGTTACCGAGTAGTTCCTCTCTGCCGGCGTTAACGAACGGCTCGCGAACGCAATCGGTCGGAGGGCACCTCCATGCTCCTGAAGCAAAATTGCTCCTAACCCCAGGTCGCTTGCGTCTGTTTGAATCACAAACTCCCTGTTCAAATCGGGTAGCTGCAGTTCAGCCGTGTTAGCCAGCAACTTAGTGAGGCGACGCAGTGCGGCCTCCTGCTCTTGACCCCAAGCCCAACGCTCGCCTTTCCTCAAGAGCTTTGTCAAAGGCGCCTGCACTGTCGCGCAGTCTGGAATGAATTGGCGATAGAAGTTCGCCATCCCCAGAAAGCGCCTCAGCTCGCCGATGTCTTTCGGCGACGGATAGCTGACTATCGCTTCAAGCTTACCCTTATTCGGCAAAATGCGACCCTCGTCAAGCGTGAATCCCAACAATGTTATTCGGGTCGCCGCTATCTGAGCTTTGTTCGGGTTCAGAGTGATGCCCGCAGACCTCAGCCTTTCTAGAACGTCTCTTAAGTGGCGCAAGTGCTCATCGAACGTTTTCGAGTAAACCACTATGTCGTCTAGATATGCGAGGGCGTGCTGCCACTTTGCATCTCCCAGAACTTGGTCCATTAGCCTCTGATAAGTAGCGGGAGCCCCCACCAGGCCAAAAGACATTCTCCTGAATTGGAAAAGTCCCCTGTGGCATGTGAAAGCTGACTTCTCTCTGTCCCGCTCGTCCATTTCGACCTGAAAATATCCGCGACTAGCATCGAGCGTCGTAAAGTACTTCGCCCCGCCTAGGTTGGATACTAACGATGAAATGGATGGAAGAGGGTATGCGTCCTTCTTCGTAACCTCATTCAGCCTGCGGTAGTCTACACAAAGGCGATATGTATCATCCTTCTTTGGAACTAGAACCACCGGGAAACCCCATGGGCTGTTTGACCTTTCGACCACGCCTGTGTCGATGAGTTCGTCCAAGGCGGCGTCAAGTGCTTTCCGCTTAGCCAAGCTAATCGGTCGGGGATTGCATTTCCAAGGTCGTGCGTCACCCGTGTCGATTGTGTGCTTGACCAGCGTAGTGCGGCCCGGGCGGTCAGTGAAAATCGCGTCGTACTCGTACAACAGCGACGACAGCTGCACCTTTTCCCTTTCTGGCATGCTGTGTGCTTCTGCCAAAAGCGGGTGCACTGACCTTCCCTGTACTGCGGCACATTGCTCTGGCGGGGTTACTAGCTTACTCCGCGCGCTTTCCTCCTCTCTCACTCGCGCTGCTCCCTGCGATTGGCATGCCGTTGTCAATGCGGGTGCTTTCGAGAAAAGCTTTAGCGCGTCTCCGTCGCGCTCTCGGTAACCTCCTCTTGCAACGTCAATGACAATCCCTGACTTGGCGAGAAAGTCTCGACCCAGGATTAGAGGCATTGACAACCCGGGAAGATGGACAAAGCGTTGTCGCCTCACGCGTCTTTCCCAGCGGATCACAAGTCTAGCCGCACCGCTCGATTGCGCTGTGCCCGAAGCAAGGCGGAACGTGGTGTTGCTTTGTCTCAAGCGGATATTGTTTTCGCAGAGATGGTGCAACACCTCGTCCCCAAATAATGAAGCGCTTGCCCCAGTATCCAAAAGTGCTACAAACTTCTTTCGAGCTATCGTTAACTCGATTAACGGAGCGGGCGAGTCTACAGCATTACCTGCGCGACAGACTGTAGGTGCTAGTGATCCGAGCGCATCGGTAGGACTACTGATCGCCGCGCGGTGCCCGACGTGGTTCACCGGCGGCGTCGTCCGTTTCCCGAACCGCGCGTTCGCTCTTGAACCGGCGTGCGGCCGCATTCGCGGGCGATGTGCCCCGGTGCGCCGCACCGGTAGCAAGGACCGCGGAAACCACGCCGTGCCGGGCGCTCGTCGCCACGATCCGGCGGGCCTCGCTCCGCGTTGCGCCGCTCGTCTGGGCTCGTCTCGACCACGTGCTCCTGCCGCGGAACGTCACGTGCAGGCGCAGCACGGGCCGTACGAAGCGCGTAAGCGTAGGGGTCCAAAGCGCGGTCTGACAGTTCCCAACCGCGCGGTACGTGCTCATCAGCGAACGATGCTGACGCGTTACCCCTAAACGCCTCTGAACCATAGAGTTTTGTCTGAACTGACCGCGCCACCGTTCCACGCGCAGCGAGGCTCGAGTGACTGCGCTGCGGGTGGAGGCGGGCGGTACGCTCGCGCCGCGAGGATGTCCCCTTGTATGCGCTTCGCTTCGGCGGCGAGCTCTTCTAGGTCTGCGAACTTGCATCCCCTGAAGTGAGCCGCAAAAGTCGGGTGCGCTTGCCGTGTAACGCGCTCGACTTTCTCCGCGTTGGTGGCGAGAGGGTTAGCGAGGCGATACAGTTCGTCCATCGCCCGTACGTACTCCAGCAAGGATTCGTCCGGATGCTGGGTGCGTAGCTCCAACTCCCTCCTCAAACGCCACTCGTAATTCGCCGGAAGGAATTCGTCGCGGAAGCTCTCGCGGAACTCTTCTACCGTGCGGGCACGATGTCCGGTCAGTCGGAACCATCGGGCCGCTTGCTCTGTCAGCGACACCGGGACCACACGCGCGAGAAGTTCGGCGTCGGGAAGCCCCATTGCTTGCTGATGGTAGAGCAATCGGTCGAGATACTCATTTGCGCTCCTGCAGTCGTGGTAGCCACTGTAGGTAGGCATGTCTACCTTGACACGTGGTCCCGCACTTTGCGAAGGAGGCTGCGCTGTGTTTTGCAACGCGCTGGCTAAGCTCTGCATAACTGACAGCGCATTCTGCAAGAGTACCTCGCTCGAGGGCACACTATTGCCCGAAGACGCGACCACATCTGCGGCTTGTGCCGAAGCAACATGTGGCGGCATCTCGCTGTTCGCGTCGCGAGGTGACGGGGCGCCCGGCGTGGCGCTCTCCGTCGTAGGCCTAGACCCTCCTAACGCGGTCGCTGCAACACCTT
Source organism: Rhipicephalus sanguineus (assembly GCF_013339695.2). Classification (NCBI taxonomy): domain Eukaryota; kingdom Metazoa; phylum Arthropoda; class Arachnida; order Ixodida; family Ixodidae; genus Rhipicephalus; species Rhipicephalus sanguineus. Next base: position 213,449,486 of record NC_051176.1, on the reverse strand, counting down.
GGTTGTCCCGCGTGAAACAACCAAAATTTACGCTGTCGGAAAGTCCAAACAATGCCCCCGCGTTAGCCATAGGATCGACATTCTGCGACGCGACATCAGACAACATGAACAAATCCTGGAATTCAGACATGCCCGTTGTCCTACGTTGACGGAGCGTCGGTAGTCGCTCGCGTCCACAAAACTAGCCGCGTTGCCAAATTCGTTAACGTTGGGCGCCAGATGAGGGGGGTGTCCGCTCTCGTAGAAAAACAAAGGGTATGGCTTACACCTTCGGTCGATGTTCGGCTCGCGGAACTTGGGGCGGTGAGGTGTTACCTCGCTGGTCAGCAGGGCACGAGAGAGCGTCTCTCTGCCTGGTCGGCAGTTTTGTTCACCTCCCGTGTCCCTCCCCACCGCGAGGGTTGATTCCCTCGCAGGGCGAGTTCCCTTTCCCGCGAGCCGGGATGCGAGGATTAGCGCGAGGAGTAGCGGGAAAGAAGGGGTTGTCCGGAAAGGGCGACTGTGCTCCTCTCCTAGTGGTTCCTTCGCTCCCGCTGTCAGTTCCCGATCGCGCCTGCCTTAAGGAAAGGAAATGGGCGCGCGTGCTCTCCCACAATACGAATTCAGTGTTCCAGCTCACATTGCTTACGATAGCACGTTTTGACTGCATGTATCGGCACGTGATAACTCGCATGCCACTTAACTGCTACATCCGGTATACATCCGCTCGGTAATACCTACACTGACTGCATCATTCCCTTCGCATTTCATGCGTAGAGATATATGCAGGTGCTTTCAGACACGTGTAGTATTTAGGATTTATTAACAGTCAACCAGCGGCGACACGTTTTTTTCGTTTGGTGCTCCCACGGCACCAACGAGCAGTGAGCGGTGCAACAGCCGGCGGGCTTGCCGTACACACTTTTCCCATAGTGCTTCGCACGCCCGCGGGGGGTTCTGGGATTGCTTGAAAAAGGTCTATAAGTGTGCCAGAGGCTGTTTACACATAGGAAGGCCAACACAGCCAGTCATTCCCAGCACAATAATCTAGGCTTTATTTGATGAGGTTTGTATTATCAGTGATTCCACTCCTGCGCCGAAGGGTGCCAAATTGGATTTACTGCGCCATCCTGATAGTATCGACGGAAATTGCGCCAAACTGCGCCAGAGTCTCGGGTTTGGGGACGTCTTATCACCAGCAATCACACCACCGGCGCGTCACATCTGCAGCTTGACCTTGGGGCCACCAAAGACACAACCACGGGCCAAGAATTATTCCGCTGAATAAACAGCACTCGCGCGTGCGTCCCAAGTAAGCGACGACGCCATGCACGGGGCCAACGCAGCTTCTGTTATGCATGTCAGCTCGACGGCAAAACGCGCTCTCCGCAGTGGCTCGTGATGTCTAGGCCAATCGGTAGTGAGATAGTGAGGCAGCAATTCATCGGTTGACGCTGTCTGTTCCAGAAACACTGCTGATTGCTCGTTTAAAGCGTCACATGGCATGTAATTAAAGCTATGTTCAATAATAACTACACGCGTGCTGCTAAAATGTCTGTCATTTCTGTTTCTGGTCATTGTGGAATGAAATATGGGAACGCTAGAAACAGATATACGAAACAATATTGAATTTTCCCTGCTTTGCGTCCATGGAAGAACACGTGAACGGTGGTAACACACCGACACTTTTCCTGAAATGTACTTTATCCATGGATCTTCGTCCAGAAGAGCTTTTTCATAATTCCTTCCACCATCACATCCGAGTTAGTAATCGCTCTTGTGGTAAATACCCTTTAAGAGGCCGTGCCCATTCGAGCTCGTGAGTGCTAGAGTCTCAATTCGAATTTTTTGCTTGCTTTTTTAAAAATGTCATCTCATTAATAAAATCATGCGACCTGGTCGGAGTAGCCGCAATTCGATTTTAATATGGGCAGCTGTCAGTAGCGGGTCCGTCGCTGAAGGCCCTGGCATTGGAAGGCCCACTGTGAAACGGCTATGCCCTATTACACGTCCGCCCCTCGCTTTCCAGGGTCAATAGCTGATGGTTAAAAAAAAAAATCAGTCTCGCTTAAGGGCAAAGCAATGAATGCGCGATACTACCAACAAAGTGTATTGTTGTGCGAAGTAAGGCTAGCAGCTAACTCTTTTGGATCCGACCTTGCGTAACTCAACAAAATGCTGGTTTAAGGGAATATGGCCGCTCGAGGGATCGAAGCGGTTTTTGTGCTGTCAGTTTTCTAAATGCGAAGTAAGCGTTGCGAGCGCAGCAAGTTTACAAGCCGTCTCCTTATGCTTCGAGATAGCTTGCGTGCCGGCAGCTGCGCCCTTCGAGTGATGCAGCCCCTCCCCCCTCTCCTGGCGTCCCTTCATGCTCCTTATGAAAGACAGGCAGGGCGTTTCCTGTTTGATGAGCAATCGACGGCAGGCCTTGCACGGGGGATGATGGCGAGTCTCCACACAACGGAGACTCGCCTCGTTTCATCTCTGCTTCAGCCACGTTTGTCGCCAGCGCTTGCGAGCAAAGCTCGCGGTTAGAGCACACGATGCGCGGGGTGATGTTATCAATTTGGACTTTATACAGAAAGTGACGGCGACGGCAAAAAACCCTCTGGGAGTGTCCATATAGTTGCTATCGCAATGAAAAGAGAAAAAAAAATTGAGGAGCCGTTCCACTGTCTGAGGTGGATAACCAGTGAATCTGTTTAGCGCACAGCACAGAGGTGACATGGTGGAGGCCATTTTGGTATGTAAGGACAGCTTGTGAACGGCCAGGCTCTTAATGTTCAATACGCAATATTAATGCGAAAGCCTTAGATGCCTCATCAGACATCAAAATTGGCCCTCGGAGGCGGCGGCGTCAACACGAGCAATGCAAAAAATCATCATCGCATGATGACGCCATTATGACGTCATACACCGTGACGTCAGATCATGACGTCATCACATGACATAGTCGCTTTGCACTGCCTCCATGATCGGTGCATTGATCACCCTTGAAGTGCAGAAAGCTTGCAATGCCTCAGATACTGGAGGCGGTGTAAAACAACATTAGGTACAGAAAGCTTTCAGAGGGGGGCGGGAGAGGATCAATACATCAAGTGAAAAGAAAAAGAAGCAGATGGCGTTTGCTTTCGAGTCGTCTTAGGCAAATGCCTAAGAGACCCAGTGAGTTGTTGTTTTTTTTCCACTGCTCCCTAGAGGGCACGAGGGGATTTTTGGCGTACAAACGAAATTACCTAGCCATATACAGCTTCGCTGTAAAAGGAAAATAAAGTTTCTTTTGTCATCTAGTCCCCCATTGAACACACTCTCGGACACCTTCGCAGAAGCTCGACTTGAAGTGGAGCTCCATCTTCCAGGCAACCCGGCGTGTGTGCACACGATAAGTCTGGAAGCACTGGGAGAATGCTCTTGCTTCAGCAGAGAGAGGGAAGAGACTGCCAGAGGAGGTTGGCTTTCTGAGGCTAGCTGAGTGACGTCATGTTGTGCCCAGCAGTACAATCAATCGAGAAGAAAACATACCTGGCTTTTGCCTTGGAGTCGTCTTAGGGGAATGCATGAGGGACAGTGTGACTCTTTAGCATTGAGGCACTGTTGTACGTCGCGGCATCTGTCTACCACTTCTGTTGATTATCACATAGATGTATTTAGAGTGTTATTTCATAAAGTACAATTTAATTGATCTAGTACTCTGCTTATTTGCAAGTGTCGAAAATAATCGCTGAAGAGGTTATTCCAGAGCACTTAGCTGCATGACGCCCCTATTTTAGTGTTATCGAGTGAAACATGGAGTGCTGAGATGATTTTCTCCATGAGATTTGCAATGAATCGAAATATTTCTTGCTCTTCATAAGAGTCCCATAATAATTAGTCAGGTGCTTGAATGTAAATGCAACTTGCTTCTCCAGTGTGCTTCACGATGTGAAATTAGCTGCTCCAGATTGCTTCCAGATGCAAAAAACGTGCTCCAGAGTGTTCCAAGATGGAAATGTTCGCTGCTCCAAAGTGCTCTAGAATGAAAATTTTACTGCTCCTAAAATTGCTCGAAATCAGAAGTCCTCAGTAGCATTACTGTATTAAGAACCAATGAAATCTCTGGCAGTTGGACATGACGTCACGATGTATTTCTTTCTCCTTGGGAATAAATGAGCTCACTAGAACTTGAGAAGGGTGGTTTGCTGGGGAAGTTGGTAATGCACCTTGATGAAAGTGGTGCGAAACAACGCTTACGAAAGGAAAGAAAAATGCAAACACAGCACACAAAACCTTGGTTGCTTTAAACATTGTTATTGGTCATTTCTCAGCAACTTTTGCATTGACACCTTAGGTTAATCAGAATTTTGTTTGTGAAAAAAAAACTTTCCATTATTTTCTCATTTTTGACAACATTTAGTTGGGACGGCTGGTAGAAATGAAGGCAGCAACAGGGCACAACTCTAATAAATTTCTGCAAACACTGAAAACACATCTCCCTTTTCCATTTTTATTTTTTCTTGGTCTTTCACAGCGTAGCCTTTTATAAATGATAATTTATTTTTACATATTGTACACCTTTTTTCTATTAAACAGTTAGTTGCACTTGAAAACATTGCACCTGTTTTCAGTGTCCAAGGTATTAGTACTGAATATTTTCACGATAAAGTGTGTGATTTAAGGAACTGTTGCCTCTGATGCAGTACATACAGTTTGAGCAAGCTGGAAAACCTGCACAAGCGAACTCATGGGGAGGAGCGGCCCTTTCTTTGCGATGTTTGCGGCAAAGGTTTTAAAACAGGGAAGCAGCTTCGAAACCACAAGGTAATATTTGCTTCAAATGTGCAGTCACCCCTTTCCTTCTTACGTGGTGTCTTATTTAGAATATGTAAGGTGCCATTAGTCTGACAACTTTGTAGCCCGTATTTTTCTGAGCCCAATGTTGGTTGAAGTGCAGAAGGAGAAAGCATTGATGTCAAAGTAAGGTATTCTTGCAGTGTTTATTTTCTTCTCTATGATATGAAAAATTCACAAAAAAATTTTGAGCCCCTTGATTCCTCTCCTCGTTAATTTTTTTTTTACTTACAACTTTACCATGTGAATAACTCTCTGACATGGAACATGACTTGTAGGGATGGGCGAATATTCGGGCATTTCGAATATTCGAACGAATATTAAAGTATTTGAATTTGCATTGATACGAATTTAGATTATTCGAAATTTCAAAGTATTCGAAATGAACGAATATATGTATATATTTGACCACACATAACTCCCTGTAAAGGTGGTTTCACTGCAGCGTCTGGTTGCTGTGTTGTGAAACCACCCATCCAGGGGAAATCTGCAGTGCCGCGAAGCCACACTTCAAGGTTATATGTACATATTTTTTTTTTTTAAGTTTAAAAGCGTGTTATATGGGCTTATATGTGCTAAGTCTAGTCATTTTTAAATTGTAACGTATTGTACCACTTATAACTTGCACCCTACTGCTATTCAAATTTTTATACTATTCAAGGTTTCTTCCACCTAATTTCAAACCAAAAAAGTGACATTCACTCATACCTAGTTCCAATTCTTATAAACATTGTGCAAGGGTCATGACGAAAATGCTCATTTTTCTTAATATGTGGTGAGTACTATTCGAACTATTCAATTCGAAATTATTCGACCAAATCACTATCAGCTTCGGATTCGCTTCGAACCTCAAATTTACTTTTCGCCCATCCCTAATGATTTGCCTTAGCTATCATGGATAGTTTAACTATTATGACTGATGTGGCATACACCACTATGACTGATGTGGTATACACTATCTTACTCTTTAGTGAGACCATATCTGGTTTAGTGAGACCATATCTGTTTGGCAATGGTTATTGAAGTTAAGCACATGTACATGTATAACTTCAGTCAGTTGGGTTCACCATTCACTTCGGAAGCCATACTGGTTGAAGAAAAGAGCTTATTCATTCTAGGAAAGCTGACATGCTTTAGCATATGTTCAAGAGGCTTGCGCTAGTAAAAGATTTCAGATTTTAGTTTGATGCCAGAACATTGTCTCCAGACTAATGTATTAATTTATGATGTACAGTAAAACTTCGGTGACACGAATCTCGTGGGGGTTACCAAAAATATTCATATCACCAGAAAACACAGAAAATTAGTATGCGACAAAAGAAAGTTGGCATACATTTTGATTTAGTGTTTCTCAGGGCCGCAGCGACGTCATGAATGCCTCTGAATGATTGCCAGTAAAGTTTTTAGACATCAAGGATCATACTTGTACTCGTAGATATACGGTGCATGCGCGCGTGTGTAATTAATGAACCAGATGTGTTGTGCCCCGTGACCGCTAGTAGCCGCTTCCTAACCTTACTACGCTTTTTTGCATGACACCAGAGTACTGCGGCGAAAGTGGCTTAAGAAGCCCTTTGCACACGCTAGATAGAGGCCAAGCTCCTTCGCCAAGACCGTCCGCTTCGTCTCCTGGGGCCTTCATCCACCTATCATGGGACATCATGACGGATCGGCAGCCCAAGTATCAGTCTTGTTTCGTAGAACGTCTGATTGCGGGGACATGGCTTGCAATGTGGCAGGCACGTGTTAACACAGTACAAAGACGCTGCTGCCTCAAGCACAGGAGCACGCGTGAACGCGTCGGACAAAAAAAAGCGTGACGTCAACATCATCTGTAATCTAAACGCGAAGGTGCATAAAGGCCTCCAAGGTTCACGCTCACTATTTCGGAGGCAACGACGCACTGTTAACGATCACGCAGAGCGCATGCCTGCGCGCGCGCGAGACTGCTGCGTCTTCTGCGACAGCACGGGCAGCACTTGTTCGTACCTGTGCGCTAACGTACGTTCGTATCAAACGTCGCGGGGTGCAAATCGGTTCGCAACAACCGAACTCCAATACATTGCAGGCTAATGGGCCTTGGCCGGGACCACAGAAAAATTTGTATCACCCCGAAATTCATACGAGCCGTGAACGTATCACCGAGGTTTTACTGTAGTTACCTTACAGTGGGAAGGTAGTTTAGTCAACTGAAAACATCTGGAAATAGGCCAGGCCATTCTATTTACCTTTTAAAGGGCGAGTTCATAGGCCCTGACTTTTTTTTTTCCACCTCCCGAAGAACCTCAGTCATTAGCTGCACACTATGACGCAATCGCTGTGTCGTGTTATGTTGCCGATGTGGGCGTAGTCACGACGAGGAGCTATGCCTACCCCTCTGAGTGACGGGGAAGGATGATGAGGCCGAGTGAGAAACCGAAACCAGCATGAATGATTGTTCTGTCCCCTGTAGCTTCCTTATTAATGCACCTATTCACAAAATTCTTGCGGCAGCATGTTGATGTTGGGACTAGTGCACAGTTATCTCTTCATCACTGCACAAATTTTGGAATGTGGGGCTGTTTACTGGCCCTTTAAGAAAGTCACTTGGTATACTATTGGGGCCACTAGACTTTTTTGGTGTCAGTGTTCCTTCAACAGCTGTCTTAAAATACGGCCTTCTGTAATGTTTAGATCAGCATTGTCCACCCATCGGGGTAGCTTAGCAACCAAGGTGTTTCGCTGTTAACAGGGGAAGCTGCTTTTTGGGACAAAAGATTTCTAGGGGTGTGTGAATATTCAAACTTTCGAATATTTTTCAAATAGTGTTTGCCATTTGATTTGAATAATGTTTGCTGTTCGATTTGAAGTATTCGAACTTCCAGAAAATACATATAATGGTTTTGTTCACTAAAAAAATCAAATCACAGCGCTTCTAAATGATATTTTAAAACTATGGCATGCTCCTATGTTGACGATCACATGAAAAAAAAAAAGGGCAAGCACAATGCACCTCCATAGAAAATGAACTTTATTCTGCTGGCAGTTTCTTTCCTTATCTGGTTTTGCTGTCCTTAAAGGGCTAGTAAACAACCCCGAGGTCCAAAAATTGTAATGAAGAGAAATATGCGCACTTTTGCTATGTGAACATGCTGCCGCAATAATTTTGCGAATACGTGCTATAATAAGGAATATACAGGGGTTAGAACATCCGTTTCATATGGTTTCAAATTTTCGCGCGGCCTCACCACCCTTCTCCGCCACGAGGAGGGGAAGGCGTAGCCCGTAGTCGTGGCTCCGCCCACTTCGGCAGCGTGACACGACATCACCAATTGAGCTCGATCGCTCGCAATGCACTTTCGCTTGCTGCGGCTGCTGGTTGTTTATTGTTTACATTGTCGCACGTGCTTCGTAACTTAATGGGCAGTTTTCGGTTCTTCGGTATTTTTAAACCTTTGTGACAGTTCACAATGCAGCAGGAATGCGTGCTTGCTTTCCAAGACGACGAAAGGGCGCGAGAGAAAAGAACCCCACTTGCGGCGCGAGCAATGTAAAACCAATGAAGCGCGAGCCGTCCCAGCTACCGGAGATTCCCCCTCTCTCCGCTCGATTTGCAGCCGACAACGCTTCCTCTGTTCCTCCACGTGTTGCTCATGTCGAAGGTGAAGTGCGTGCAGCTGCTATGCAGTGCGAGACAACCCGACAATTGCGTGGCCGAAACCACATCACCGCAGGGCCTAGAAACAAGGCGCAGTTTCGTAGCGGTGGGTGGGAACAGGATCTGACGTTAACTTGTTGAGACCTGGTTTAGACCAATCAACGAGCTCAGTGGTACGTCAACTCGCCGATCGCCGAGTTTGCGTCACTGCGCATACGAGGAGGATTGGTCAGGGGTAGGAAAGAAGCGCGGGAATTGTTTTTCAAAATGAAGGGTCTGCGCGGCGCGCAGCGCTGTATTATTCGGAAAACGTGATCGCCGCGGTCTACTGTACGAATGAGCGAGCTTGTTTGGGGGGTGTAAAAAAAAGTTGCAGCCTGTTTATGGGCCCTTTAAGGTTACTTCTGAATACTCCGTGATTGCATGTTGTTTCAAGGGCAGTTACCTCGACAAGCTCAGTCTACACAGAGCTGCTTGAGAACGTCTGCAAGCTTGTCATCGAAGTGCAGATATTTTCCCTTTTTTGGCCCTTAGAAACTTTTCCTGGTTGACGCACGGCTGAGGACCTCCTTCCTTTGTTTGCACCACTCATGGACACAGGTTCCGGGCGCGCAGAATAGACGCGACGTAGCTGTCCTCAGCGTGCGAAATAATTTTCCTTTGATATTAGTTTTCATAATAAGATGGGCGCATCACCCTTTCCATTATGCTGGGAACGAATTTGATGCATGCAAACCGTAGTTAAGCTCGAAATGCGCCAGCTTTAAAATTTGTTCTGCCACCATTTTGTGATGGTGATGTCACTACATCTGCCACTGACGGTCCGTTGTTGCTAATGCCATGAACATGGTTTCGGTTTCGTACTCAATCGACTCATTTAGTGAAATGTGCTTTCCAAACGATGTTTTGGCGTAGCCAAATCAGCCTGCAATATGAAATTCGTTAGTATCGCCCTAGAAACGGTTAAGTATCAAGTTATCCAGGCTTGCGCCAATACTTCACGTTATGTCATCCGCGTCACTACGTGACGGCTATCGGCACAGTTTCGTTTTCACGTGGCGGACTGTGTGCTGCCGCCAGGTATATGGGTTACCATGCATAAGGAATGTTTTGTTTTTGGTCATGTTTTGCACTGCAATTTAAGTGAAAGCGTTACTTCGCCAGGTTTACAAAAAAGTGTACTCGTCCGGCATTAGCAAAAGCCCTATGAGAGAAAAGCTTGCGACCTTTGCCATGGGAACCAAAGCCGGCGCCAACTGCTGCAGAAAGCACTCGCAGCCGTGAAGTAGGGGAGAGGCAGCAGAAGAGGAACTCTGTACTCTAAGGATGCGCGCCCTTGTCCACCACATCAGTTGGCATTGCTTTTCTGTGGAGGCAGTGTTGCAGCAACCCTTAACACTGCCTCCACAGATATTGTAACACGTACCTGTAGCAAGTCTGATGCCGATGTTGTAGACGTAGCGTCAACATTGGCAGAAGACTCGTCGACATTGTTATTTATAGTACCTCGATGAAGAAATAAAAGAGGATGTGTAAAGTGTTGTCGACACCACTTTGGTTGCACCAAATCATGTGCATAAACACAATTCGGCCTGTGCACTAGTACTTCATTCTTTATAGCACAACTCGGGAACACCACTTCGCAGCATCCCTCCGTAAAACCAACCTAGCCAAAAGAAACGCTTTCGTGTTCCCATTTTATAAAAATATGGTTGGGGATCCCCTGCAACTTTTTTCCCTTAAAGGGACACTAAAGAGAAACAATGACTTGGTTTAGATCGATAAATTGTGCTCTGAGAACTCTCATGTCTAATGATAATGGTGATGCTCTTTGTCATTGCAGGCAATCCACAGGCAAGCTACGGGCCAGTGGTCAGCTGTGGCAGCGGGTCAGGGAAACGGCAACACCAGCTCATTGCCAGCTGAGGCATGCTCTGAGTGCGGCAGGTGCTTTCGTGTGCGACGCCTGCTTCAGCTGCATCGTGACTCTGTTCATCGAAAACTGCGCCCTTTCCTCTGTTCTTACTGTGGCCACCGAGCATCATCACAGAGCTCACTCAAGATGCACCTCCGCCAGCACACAGGGGAGAAGCCATTTGCTTGCAACCTGTGTGAATACCGCACAGGCGACCACAATTCGCTTCGCAGGCATAAGATGCGACACTCTGGTACCAAGCCCTACAAGTGCCCACACTGCCCTTATGCCTGCATCCAGGTGGGTTGCTGAAATTTTCCTTTCATTTATTTATTTTTATTTTTTTTCCCGTGTATTGTTTGTCACTAAAGAAGAATGATATTAAAGGGGCTTGAAACCCCTTTCCAAGTAAGAGTAGAATGGCCTCACTATTAGACTATGTTGTCTTGTGAACCTCCTGCCACACCTTTAGGCAACTTTTTGTCTCCTTTTGTCTGTGTTAGCATACAGGAAGCTACACAGGGATAATGGCAAAAGGGCATTGCCCTGCCCAGAAGGTGCGTTGCTGCAAGTCATGGCCTTAGGAATATTTAAGTGCATAGCACTTTAGGGGCTCGGCTTGTTGTATGTAGATCTCATGTGGTGTGGTCACGCTCACAATTAAGTGCACAATACAGGCCTAAAGCAAGGCTAGCAATGCTCAAAACTGGGTTAAATTAAACAAACAAGGTCTAAAATAATATAATTAACAGAAATAACCAAGAAGTAATCGCAATAATTTACTTAAAATCACTAGAAACCTTTCGGAAACATGCGTCTGACAACCATGCCGTGCAAGAGAGGGCGCCACTGCCTCGCCAAGTGCGCAATTGCTCCTCCCACCGGCGTTCCTCCGGCGCCTTCATCGCTACATCTGAAGGGGGAAACAACCTGACGGAACTCGCTGCAGAGGACACGTGTCTCAACTGCCTGCGTTTAACACTGTTTTGCCTTAGAGGGCCTGTAAACAGGCTCCGACTTCTGTTTACACCCCCGAAATAAGCTCGCTAATTCGTACACTAGACCGCAGTGATCACATTTTACGAATATTGCAGCGCTGCGTCCAGCGCAGACCCTCCATTTCTAAAAACAATTCCCACGCCTCTTTCCTACACTTGTCTTATCCTCCTTGTATACGCTGTTACGAAATCTTGCCCATGGTCAACATTTTGTACCACTGAGCTTGTCGATTGGTCCTTTGCACTATGAAATGGCGCCTTGGCCCTGTGGGGATGCAGTTTTGGTGGTGGAGTCTGCATTTTCATTTTTCTGTGCTGCCCTCTGCCGTTTTGTAGAGCCCGAGACTACTGGGACAAGTGGTAATGCCAGAATGAAAGCGTCCGAGCTTCGGAGGCTCGGAGGCTTCCATAAAGTTCGGAGGCTGAAAGCCTCCGAACTTTACCGCTCTGGGAAGAATGCATTCCTCGCCAGTGCCTCGTACTCCTCGCACTGCGCTTCCTCCCCGCGCCGCTACGACACATGCACACGTGGGGGAAACTTTGCTCGGTCGTTGGCTGCGCGCCGATGACGTAGTCCCTGACGTCATGTTATGTTGATGTTACGTGGGTGTAGTCACGAGAAAAGGCTATGCCTACCTTCTCCGCTGCGAGAGAAGGGTGGGAAGGATGAGCGGGAAACCAAAACCAGCCAACGCGGGTCGTTCTATACCATGTAACTTCCTTAATACAGCACTTATTTGCAAAGTTCTTGTGGCAGCATGTTCACATTGTACAAGTGTGCAGTTATTTCTCTATTAGAAATTTTGGACCACATGGTTGTTTACTGGCCCTTTAAATTTTATTCACTTTGTTACAATCTGTTTCCTCCTTCAAATGTTCGATCTAATGAGGAAAAGCGCTTTAAGTTTCCTGGCTCCACGGGAATCTGCATGACGTACTGCTAGAATTCTGGAAACCAGCTTTGTTCAATAAGCAAGAGTAATTGCTTTCTTTTGTACCACATTATACCAACATTACAATCAGTGCACCCACTCATTGTCATGTGCAAATATTTGAGTTCGAATCACACCGAGTATCTTTCCCCTTCAAAATGTTCTTCAAAGTCCACAAAACTTACTTTCTGTGGTAGTACAGCTATTATGCTTCCATGCAACTCCATGAATAATATTATAACAAAACAAAAAATCGTGCAGTAAAGGGTTAACGACAGAGAGGAATTGGAGCACCAGTTTTCTGTCTGTTACTGTACTTTTCATAAACAATGGAATTTCAATGCAGTTGATATAAAAATGTAAAAGACTGACTTTGCCAGCCTGGTCATGTTGAAGCTTGAATGTAAATGTATTTTGCAGATGAGAAAACTTGCCAGCACTTGTTTGTGATTGTCAGCGTCGTGTTGTCTTTGAGGCCAGTTTTGTGTGTTCAGGGTAGATACAGAGCGTAAGAGACACTGAAAGTTTATCTGTGCTGTTTGTTTTTCTTCTGGTTTGCATGAAATACTGTTATGATCATGACTGTAGAATGTATTGTTGCCTACTGATTACAGTCTGTCTTTATCTAGCACCCTGCTATGGTAGTCGAAATCAATTTCTGTGACATACTGCTGCTGAGCATGACGTCACAGGATCAATCCTGGTTACTGCAGCTGCACTTCAATGGGGCAGAATGCAAGAGCACTCTTGTGCAATCTATTCAGTGCACTTTAGAGGGTCTTGTCAAAATTAATTCGTGCACCCCCACTACGACGTAATCAGATTGTGGTTTTGGCATTCTATTATTATTTTTTTAATGCAACATGACAAGGAAGTGTAGAACATTGTCACTTGAATTGTTGTCTCAGTGTGTGTCACTTATGTGCAGTGCAAGTGAATGGACATTTTGTTTCTTTTTTTTTTTTTTTTACCTCCAGTCCAGTACATTCAAGAGCCACCTGCATCGCAAGCATCCAGGTCAAAGTGACAGCCTGCTCTTTGCATGCCCTCTGTGTTCATTCCGGACTGTGCGTGAAGACAATTACAAGGCCCACTTATCTGATCATAGTTCTTCAGAGGCACAGTCGCTAAGTAACGCCTCAGCACCATGTTCTGCAGAACAGACGGCCAACCTATCCTCAGCACTCACCTTAGGAGACATTGTTGGCTTTGCACAGTCTGCTTCATGAACCACTGCTGCTTTCAAAGTCTCGTAAATGAAGCTCTTTCACTAGTTTAAATTGTACTCTGGGGCCTGTTAGTGAAAGAGTAACATTTAAGATCATCCGCTGTGGCAGCTTAGCAGGTAAGGTGTAATGTGCAAGGACGCATGTGCGATTCCTGGTTACGGCAGCCACATTTCGATGGGGGTGAAATGCAAGAGCACTATTGTGCTTAGATTTAGGTACACATCCAAGAACCCCAGGTGGTTGAAATTAACCCGGAGTCCCTCAATACGGCGTACCTCATAACCTTATCAGGATTTTGGCATGTAAAATCCTAGCAATTATTAATTATTATCATTAGCATTTAAGATTCCAGAATGTTACTGAAATGATGGAACACATCCAACATAAGTACATACCACCATGTCTGCTTAACTCCAGAACAAAGCAGGCGCTGTACGTATGTGATGTATGTTATCTCCAACACCTTTTGTTACACTGGGCATCAAGATGCTAAAGCAACATGCCTCAGCTCAATGCATAGAAGTCAAGCTGTGCAAGTTGTTGAGCTAGGAACAATATTTTACACCTCTGTCATATGTAAAGGCTGGTTAACATGGTTGTCAAACTTTGAGAACTAGTCTAATTTGAGTGTGTGCAGGTATTTGTCTTTTTTTCTCTCACTTTTGCTCTGTGGTGGGATGCTGAAAACATATGTTGAGAAGGCTGTGCTCAGTTTTAAAGCATATTATTACGAAAGTGAATCCTTCAGGAAGCTGCACACTCACACACACAGTCAAATTCCTCAATAACGAAATTACTGGGGAAGCGACATTTGTTTGTTCTCGTGAGAATTTCTTTGTCACAAAAATAGGAAAATACGCACACCAATTACTTCGCAGACCCAAAATTTACTCAAAGAAGTCGCCGATCTTGCTTTGTTTCACGTTGCTTTGAGTGAGCTTGACGGCTGGAGCATCGCAGCTTAATAAACCAAACTCATCTGCAATATCTACCTCGCAGATTTGGCGATGATTTTAGACTTCTCCTGAAGCGTCAAGAACTTCCGCTTTTTAATAGGAGACATCATCTTTCCGAAAGGCCAAAAAACACTGTAGGTAAGCAGATCTCGGTGTGCACATGGAGAGATTTGCGACGAATGTCTATCGGCATGACGTCACTTTCGTGGGTGTTGTCACTTGAAACGTCATACGCGGACGCAGTTTCCACCGGAGGCATTAGCAAAAAACTGTGCCCAGCGAAAAAAAGAAGTATTGTTGCTATCATCATCATCCGACCAAATGTAAACAGCAATGGTTGAAACAATGTTTGTTGGCAGAAGCTTATGTGCCCAACTTGTCGAATGAGCGGTGCTGCAATTTTCGAACTTCTGGCTTCCTTACTAGCTCATTGGTTGAAAAAAATGTTGTGGATCACTACCTGAAACTTTCGTTATTGCGGGAGTGGTTTTTGATAGGCTTGTGCTAATATTCGAGCCCTTCAAATATTCAAATGAATAATACAGTATTCGAATTCGCTTCAATTTGAATTTAAATTATTGGAAATTTCGAAGTATTCGAAATGAATGAATAGGTGTAAATTAGAATTAGTCCGCTTGTAAACCCCCCCCCCCCGTAAAGGTGGTTTCACTGCAGTAGAGAGTTGCTGTACTGTGAATACACCTTTTCAGGGAAAATCAGCACTGCCGCGAAGCCCCACCTCAAGGTTAAATGAACATATTACCCTCACATCGATTCTTCATTTTTTAAGTTTAAAAGCTTGTTATACTGGCTTATATGCTCCAAGTATGGTAAATTTTGAAACTTGACATATTTTACAGGTTATCACTTGCATTTTACCGAAAGCCAAATCCTGCCACTATTCAAAGTTGCTTCCACTTCCTTTGAACCAAAACGAATGACGAATGAGAGTGTCCATATAATTGCTATCACAATGAAAAATTAAAAAGAAAAATTGAGTAGCCATTCCACTTTGTGAAGTGGATGATAAGCGAAGCTGTTTCGCGCACGGCACAGAGATGACATGGTGGAGGACAGTTTGGTATGTAAGGCCAGGTTGTTAACGGTCAGGCTGTTAACATTCAATACGCAATATTAATGCGAAAGCCTTAGATGCTTCATCAAACACGAAAATTGACCGTCAGCGACGTCAATCAATCGATGCAAAAAATGATCGTCATGCGATGGCATCATCATCACGTCATAGATCGTCAAAACTTGCGATGTCATCATGGCGTCATATATCGTGATGTCACGTGATGATGTCATCACATGACATCGTTGTTTTGCACTGTTTCCATGATTGCTGTGCCCATCACGGAGCTAGTGCAAAACCAAGTGAGGTGCAGAAAGCCTGCAAAGAGTGGGGGGGGGGGGGGGGGGGGGAGCTTGGAGTTGTCTTAGGGGAATGCATTAGGGACAGTGTGGCTCTTTGGCATTGAGGCACTGCTGTAGGTCACGGTGTTTGTCTTCCACGTCTGCTGATAACCACATAGATGTATTTAGAGTGTTATTTCATAAAGTGCAATTTTATTGATTCGGTATTCTGTTTATTTGCTATTGTTTAAAATAAACCGAAGAAGTTAATCCAGAACCCTCAACTGCATGAGCCCTTATTTTTTCATTAGCGAGTGAAGTATGGAGTTCTCCTGAGATGATTTTTTCCATGAGATTTGCAATGAATCGAAATATTTCTAGCTCTTCATAAGAGCCCCAGAATAATTAATCAGGTGCTAGAATATTGCTTCTCTAGTGCACTCAGGATGTAAGCTGCTCCAAAGTGCTCCCAGATGCAAAATTATCTGCTCCAAAGTGCTCCAAGATGAAAATTTTTGCTGCTTTAAAGTGCTCCAAAATGGAAATTTCGCTGCTCCTAGAATTCCTCCAAATCGGAAGTCCTCCGTAGCATCGCTGATAATGCTTGTCTTCATTTCGCATCACAGAGCAGCTGAATAGTAGTCCAGCTTTGTGGCAAAGGCTGCAAGGAATGAAAGGAAAGCATCTCTTTGGCACTGGCAGACTGTTCCTTTATCGATGTTCACAACACATTGGTGTGGCTTTATGTTCATGGGGTCCTTGCTATGTTATTGATTGTTCTAATACTAAATATTGCATGAACGAAAGAAGGGGAATATTAAGGGTTCGTTTTTCCTTTGCTAGACCCAACATTAATTAAAACCAACAAGTATAGGGGATTGTTGTATATAGTAACTATGATATAAATGTGAAGAAAGTGAAGTGGACAAAAGATAACTTGTCGCGGCAGGGACCGAACCTGAGACATTCGAATTCGAAGGTCGCAGGTTCGGTCCCTGTCGGTGGCAAGGTATCTTTTCATCCACTTTACTTTTTTCAGATTTACATCATAGTTACTACACACAACATTCCCTATACTTTCCTTGGTTTTCTTGTCTGTTAGTTCTAATTAATTATTGCATGTGTCTTGCTTCATTGATTAATTCACCTTTAGAAAACTAGCTCATGCTACATATCAATAGACTCCTTAGCTAAGGTTGGATAAAAGAAACAGTGTGCATTTGCATCACATTTGCAATTATAGTGCTGCTCCATGAGAACCAGCAATGACAACAACATGTTATCAGTTGAAACAGAAGTTGACTGTGGAGAGAAGAGGCTTTACAAATTGCAGTGCTCTCTTTCTGCACTCCATGAATGCCATGCTGGTGCATAGGGGTCCACTGAATGCCAAGTTTCGTGACTAAAGATGAAGAAAAACAAAACAAATGATGCAGTGATGCAACAGCTGCGCCAATAGCACCAATTTGATACAATTCCATATTTTTGCGCCAAGCTGAGCCAAAACCGTTAAATTTGTTGAAATTGCGCCACGCTGCGCCAAAATGCCTGATCAGCTTCAAAATTTTCTCAGTTGCGCAAACTTTAGCGAGAAATGGAGGCCGTGTTGGTCATCTGCAGTGTGGGCATCATTATCATCAAATACAGATGCGCAGACCCTAGCCCTAACCCCCCAGCGAAAGAAAAAAAAAGTCAGTTTCACTGCAAGGACGAAGCAATATATGCGATACTAACAAATTGTAATGTTATACGAAGTGAGGCTGGCAGCAAACTCTTTTGTATTCGATCTCGTGTCTCTCGACAAAACGTTGGTGTAAGAGAATACGGCCGCTCCAGGGAAAGATGCTCTTTATACACAGTACGCATTGAGAGCGCAGCACGTAGCAGGATATACAAGCCACCCGCTAATGGCTGCCGAGATAGCGCGCGCCCGACTGCGCCCTTAGAATCAAAGTTCAAAGTTGCTGCTCGAGCAACACCCCCCCCCCCCTCCCTCGCGTCTTTTCATGCTCGTTCAAGAGGGGCGGGGCGTTTCCTCTCTGCTTCGACGGCAGGCCTCCCGAGCGGAGTGGTGTTATCGCATGCGCCCTCCGAGCGAGAGAGATGGGCTGGCTCGTTTGATTTCTGCTTCAGCCGCGTTCATCACCGGCACTCGTGCGCTTTTACCCGCGGTTGAACATACTATGCGATGGGGGATGTTATCAATTTGGACTATGATCGCTTACGTCTAAAAAATTATTGGCAATCATTTGGAGCTGTTGTGTATGGCGTTTCTGCTGCCTTGAGAAACATACAGACAAAAACGTACGCCAGTTTTATTTTTTCCCCACTTGCTCCTGCTTTACGAAACTCCCGAATTTCGAGGTTGCCAGGTTCGCAGGTCCACATTAGCATTTGCAGTGCCTGTCAAATTATTTGACAGGCCCTGCAAATGCTAATGTGGATTTGGTCATTGTTCGCACTGTGGGGTGGCTCAACACACTGCTTTTATTGAAATAGCAGAGTTCACGTGCACTGTGCACGAGTTAGCTGATGTTGAATGGTTTGTACGTATTTTTTGTTTTCTTTTCTAAAAGTAAGCCTTCTGTGTTGTACTGCTCCAAATTTCGGATTTCGTGCTAAAAAATTCACGGTTTTTTTTTCGTAACCTGCTCCAAATGTGGATTTTTGCGCTCCAAAAGCAACATTTTGCTGCTCCAAAATTTGCTCCAAATCCTATTTCGGCATTTGCACCCCTGAATGATGCCCTCAGACTAAATCTGCTCTCGATTCTCACAGGAATTAAAAAAAAAAAATGAAGCTTCCATAGTTTCAGTGTACGCTGTTATAAATGGCACATAGAAATCAGATAATGTTGCCAAATGATTTTTGTTAGGCAGGCTCAATTATAGGGACTTCCTCGTGGCACTGTTGCCTTCTCTGTTGAACCACTGCATATTGGCCACTGAAATTTTGCATTCAATAAGGTATCGCTCAATTTTTCAGACATGGCGCACATCACAAATATGGGGGCCATGAAGAAAGTTCCTGCCAATTAAGTTGTCACCCATCTCCCGCCTATGAGCGATGCAGTTTAAAGGCTGTGAGAATGCCATATGGCTATTACTTTTAGATTTTTTTCTTTAGAAATTACTTTAGGAATAGAAAGTACAATGCAAGATTGCATGGAATCTTTGGAAGGCATGTGAGTGGATCAGACACTAAGGAGCACTTATTGAAGGCAGTATTATCATGAAGCATATTGTAGGAAAAAATTAAGTAAATTAAGCATAAAAGTAATTTTTACTGATTAAGGTTATTTTTTAGACTGTCATGTTATGCAGACATTCTTGCGGCCTTTCAAGTCATAAAATTCAGTAGGCAACTGCATATAGGCTCATTCAAGTCATGCAATAGCACGTCATGGCATGACTGCTACATAACACAAAAGGTGCAGCCTGTTGCGTGGTGCCGAAATGCCGTCTCGGGCCTAGTTTTCCTCGTGCCCGCTGTGGCGTCACTGCTCGGGTACAGCTGTTCACGGAGAAGCGCTTCCACAGTCGCATTGCTATGCATGACACTGACTCTAATCAGGCCGTAAATAAAGCGTTTTGTTGCTGCACATTACGGGCTGAATATTGAAGTCGTTATTAGAACTGCCGATTACCCCACATATGTGAACAGTTTGCCCTAGGAGTGCCAATCTTTTGTACAGTGGGCCTCACTACTCTCCATGAAGGTTGCCTGCTTGACTCGCCTCAAATGAAAAGAAGCGCTCGTTATTACGAATTATCCTGAGTAGATTTACGTTTTACTTCTCAGGACGAAGCAGTGAGTGATGCTGGTACGGAGGAGGGTGGCCGGAGGGCCCAGATGCCTTTCCCCCTGAAATCTTACTTTTCCTCTATCCCTCTGTCCTCGGCAATCTGACAAGTGCAGCAGGTTGGGCAGGTTGGTAGAGAAGCATGACTTGCAACCAGTAGCACGTAAAGAAATGGTGACAAAATAAGATGTGTAGAAATGACAAGCTCTTTTTCTTGCTTAAACTGGCCACTTGGTTGCTGATAAAAACGGCAGTTTTGTCTCCTTTTTGCACTTTTTGTAATGCACGAAGAAAGGCCTGAACGTCTGTTGTTGTCATAAGATTAAGAGGTGTTCCGGCATTTCATCTCGATCGGCCTGCAATTTTTTTAACTGTTCTCCTTGACGAGTAACTTTCTTTTTCAATCTGTTCACTGCTTTCTTCGACTCTTATAAAACATGTACAAGATCTTATGTGGTTTGGTAGGCCTGATCTACAGAAAGACTACGTTGTCTGCACGATTCAGAGGCCGACTGGGGAACGAGCGCTTTGACCTCGTCTTTCAGAGGGTGCGAGGAACTTTTACTCTTAGGGCTTTCTCCTGAGCTTTCACAATCACTTGTGTCATCAGCTGTATTCATTCAACGGCGCTTTCTGGGCTGCGCGTTTTTTTTTTTTCATGTAATGTGGATTACCGCAAAACACAGTTGGGACTGCAGTTGGAAGCAAAAGCCTAACCTTCGTGTTCTTTTTATAGTCACTCTCAATAAAATGTAATGAACGTACCAGTGATCTATCACTTGGCTCTCACTTGCTTCCTTTCCCCGACGGTCCTTAGCGAGAAATATTCTTCAGCCACGCTTCCCGACGCTGTAGATCATAGGGGAACTTGTGATACTTCACAGTAGCGTCTTTTCTAGCGTTTGAGTCGCACAGTGGAACACAACAGCTTCGTGGCATCGCACAGGTAAAGAAACCGTCAGCCACACACACGCACACCAAACAACCATATACCCAAGCACGGGAAACACGAGGCAAGCTGCTCACACACAAGATCGCACAAAAAAGCACATGAAAAAGGACAGGAACACGCGTAAAGCCTGAGGCAACTGCATTCTAGGCAACCGCATTCTAGCATGAACCGGCGTCTGCCTTGTGTACCGGAGCAGTGGCGTCCTCACCAAAAACAGCGGTCGCAACTGTCAACTCAGCCGACATGCACGCGCGCATTGACGGCGACGCGATGCAACAGGCCGCACCTTTATTATTTTTTTTTTATGTAGTGACCGTGGTCATGGTTTTTTCCAAAAATCAGACATGCCCACGCACCAATCTTTATGCTTTCCTGTTGCGTTTTTCTGCCGGTGGCATAGCTTTCACTTGAGAGTAATGCCACAAACATACTGAAATAATAAGGAAACAGCAGTAAGTGTGTGGCAAGTGCATGGCAGCACCCTGCTGCCATTCACAGATATTTAATTCATCAGTGTAGGGCCCTAACAGCAGCTAGTCATGCTTATAATCCTAAACTTAATCTTAACTAATGCCTACCTTAAAGAGCCCCTGACACCAAAATCGAAACCCTGAGATGTTTGTTTTGTTTCATTGTCCTGTATACGTGGGCGCTTCTGGCTGATTATTAGTGGCGAACATTGTCTCTAGGGCATTTTAATTTGGTTTTAAAGTAAGCGTGAGTGCTCATCTGAGTTGGCAGCACCTCGCGACATCGCCACTGGTATGACGTAGGTGAAGACCCCATGTAGCATTACACAAGAAAAGCGAGTATTGTTGACGTCGTAAAAGATTCGCGGGGCGCACACAAAACCACGACTGGCACCCGACGAGGGCTATTGTTCCTCCTGCCCCTCTCACTCTGTTGTCGGGCTGCTCTCAAGGTGGTTTTGGCTGCTTACGCCAGGAATACTTTTCTTTTTCCCGAGGGGACGCACTCTTTACAGGCTTAACTCATGCCAAAGCGCCCACATTGTTTCATTCTTTACTGCGTGCGGGGTCGCGGTTTGAAAACTGCACGGTCAACGTCACTAAACCTTGAACGCACGTCGTCTCAGGTGCTCGCTCGCTGTGGGGCACTAGATTCTTGCAATTTCTTGCAAACACAAAGGCAAAGCGATTAGACTGCAGGAAGCATGGCATGGATGCACCTCTGGTGATGAGCCTATGCCACCGTAATGGCTCTGGGTTACAGACACCGATCTCAAAGGCCTTGCTTTTGCTAACTAAGTGTGTCATAGACATCCTCTTCTAATTGCAGATACAGATCTCGAAAGAAAATTGCTTGCAGGAACCAAAAAATCGTCATGGTTTTCGTGCGCCTAGTTCAAGGTGCGATCATTATGCAGGAAAAAAAAGAAAATCAAATTTTAACGACACATTTCTGGTGCAGATGCTTAGAGGTCGGGTTTGCTAAGCACGATTGGATTTGATTCAAGCAGGCCAGTGTTGCCTATGCGTGGTGCACGATCAAGGTGCGGAGCGAGAGAAAAAGGGTAGGAGCACTTTTCCAGAACGGCGCAGAAATTTGCAATTAGCAGCGAAATTGGAGGGGCCGCTTGCTCGGAATTTTACAGCTGTCATGGGGCACAGCACATTTTGTCCCTTAATTAGACATTCGTGGACACGTGTGTCTAACTACTATTGCAAATGAATGCTGCAGAATCCCACAAGGTGGCAGACGGGTTATGAAAGGGATAATTGATAACCGCTCATTTGTAGCACGAAGCCACAAGGAAATCCATATGTATTTGTCAGAAAGAAAAGCTTCTTGAAGAAAAATTTGCCCCGGTCTGAGGATTGAACCTGGGACCAATGCCTTTCTGTGCCGGTCGCTCTACCAATTGAGCTAACCAGGATGCTAGCAATAGGCAGTGTGTGGGTGAATTAGTCAACAACTTGAAACACATGAACACAGAATATTGTAAATGAGGTCTGCAGACTCCCACATGGTGACGGAAGAGTTGTGATAGGGATAATTGGCAACCAGCGTTTTGTAGCATGAATTGCTGTACTATCATACTGGTACAAGTACCAGTATGATAGCGACATCTAAAAACCATACTGGCAATCATTCATAGCTGTATGACATTGTTGCAGCCTGAGAAACAAATAAAAATGCAGACCACTTTTCATTGACCCCCCCCCACGAATCTCCGGAATTGGTCCCCAGGCTGGCAGGTACGTTAATGTGAATGTTTCATTACAAAACAAGGTGGTATGTGGCCCCCAGTCATATGCAGGGTGCGTACAGGTCCTTGAAAACCCTTGAGTTTGGAAAGTATGTTTTCAAGGCCCTTGAAGGTCCTGGAATTGTATTCTTTCCTTGAAAACCCTTGAATTTCAGGACCAGTGCAATCTAAAGTCCACAGTGCGATCTGCTTTCTGTTGTAGATTAACATCGATGCGGCATACTTTGCATTTCAGAAACCATACACCGTGCGAGTTTGCATGCATATTCTGTGTGTCCATGCCTTGTCCTATCGTTCATTTCACTCCTCGCCCATCAGTGCATCTTGTCTCTTTTTCTCTCTCTCTACTTCTTACGACTTCACTCTTGTCTCCTGCATTTATGCTGCTTTTTTCCCTGTCAAGCGAGCGGTGCACGTGGTTAGTACACTGTAGCTATGTCAAGCCTTGCTAATACTTGGGAAGTCTTGGCACCTTGCCTGAACATTTGTTGTTTGTTGGGAACTACTTTAGATGGCATCAAGGCTAGACTTTTCTTTAGCATTATAACACAAAGGTAATACTCGATCTAACAAAACCTGATTTTATGTAGTTCCCAATCTAAAGAATAAATTTGCATTCCCTGGCGGGCACTCATCATTGTTGTCAGTCCGAATTAACGAAACTAACATGGAACCACAACCGATTTAACGAAGCTTTTTCTTAAATAAATGAGTAAAAACATCTGTCACCCATGAGTAAAAACATTGCATTAAAACATGTCACCCATAGTCATGAGCTTGGTTTTATTTTGACAAGGTTACACCCACATGCACGGAACAGTGGACTCAACAGTTGCTCTGTTACGTTCCAGATGGTGCTACGGGTGGCGGTGGTTTATTGTTCCTGACGACGCTTCTGTGTGCTTTTGTTATTTCATGATTTATGTAACAGATGACACTGATCGTCTCCTCACAAATTTCTGGCTCGCCCTGCTCGCATAATCACTTCAGTCGTTCTCCCCTTCTTTGCATTTTGGTTGCATGTCATATTTCACGTGACTGTCTACCTGGCCTGCATTGCCCGGACCACATATGCAAGGCTCAATGTTTGGTACACCTGAACACACTTTTCACACAAGCATGCATGGGTTAGCGACAAAAACAATGCCATGATAGATTTTGGGTGTCTCTGTGTGACAATTTTAGGTTTTGAAGAACTGAAAAACCACTTTCTCGATTTTACAAACTTTCTGATTTAACACAGTAATTGGAGCGTGGTGATGACTTTGTTAAATCGAGTTTCAACTGTGTATGTGTAAGTACAGTAAAGTTAGTCAGAATTTGAAACATTGTTATAGTAAAAAAATGAAATCCTCATGTGGATGCAGTTTCTTAGTCCTTAAAAAACGTGTGACAGGCCCGTGAAAGTTCTTGAATATCCTTGAATTTTCTCCTTTTAAACCTGTACGAACCCTGATATTTGCGAGAGCCTCTGATAATTTAAATAAAATCCTGGCATCCCCTCGAGTTTGAATTAATGAGAGCCTACTGTAAATCCACATGTAATTTTAGCAGATTCCTCCCTCCCCTCCCCCGCCCATCCCCCATCCCTTGGAAATCATTTACCTTAGACTCTAGTGAATACATTTGTATGTTACCCAGTGAATGGGTTGTCTTATTGCCAAGGGCTAAAATTCCAGGAGTCCTTGGCATCTAGTGAGCAGATTGAATGTTTCAAACAACAACATTTTTCACAGAAGAGAGCAACTAGTCAGAACAAGAAAAGGCTTGGTGATCAGTTCGAAGCAGCTTAAGCATTCCATTTTGCAATTCATACTATCTAAATGTGCTAAAGGTATTGGCTGTGAAAGTATATTGTACAGTATTGTGTAAACTCCTAGCTTTAGCATGAAAGTCAGGGCTTCATATGTATTATTTGAGGTGTTTTTGGTCTCAGAGAAAATGGCATGTATGCAAGAGCTGCTCAGGAAAATTTAGCATGTTCTTGCTGCACTGGCTCTGCAGCAAATTTTCAACAGTTATCCTGGATAAGGACATTTACTTCTTGCCTCGTGAGGGTCACTCTGCAAAAGCATGCCCGTCAAAGTAGCAGTTTTGGTTCTTCTTGCATACACTATAGCTTTTGCTCGTCTTTGTGGCTGTCTGGAATACACTGGTCTACCTTGTGGCCTGGGCACTGAGGCACGAGGTGTACCCAACTTCAGATGTTCTCGGAAGACTTTGGTTGAATATTAGGCGCTCATGGTCAGCCATCATCTAATGCCAGCAATGGATTCACTGCTTTCTGTGTGATACATGGGACTAGTGCATTGTTAATCATAAGACTACTCTTTGTTTTTATCTTCTGCTTCCAACATCGCTCCTTAACTCAATATGCATGGTCCCATTGACATCACACTACACCGTTTTCAAGATCAAAATGGGAGCCGACAGATGGATATACGGGATAGGTTTGAAACAGGAGAAAGTGCCTCAGAGAAGGCTGGCCGACGTTTCGATAGGTGGACCTATCTTTGTCAAAGGTGCCTTGTCATCCCTGGCGTGTTAGTTTTAAAGGGTTAGTGTTGACGTCATATCCAGCGCTGGCGCTGTTGGTAATTTCTGCCTGGAAAGAAAAAAACGAAAAACTCGGAAGCGGCAGAGTGTAGCTCTTGCCACATCATTTCAAAAATGTTTGCAACGGCGATCGGGGCTTTCATCTCAGAGGTAAGAGAAGCTGGAAAAAAAAAGAACAAAAGAAAAAAAAAGGGGGAGGAAAAGCGGGGTGGGGGGGGGGGGGGTGGCGGTCTAACAAAGCTGGGGCCATCAACGGCAATACGAAGAAAAAACGGGGGAGCTTGTAGGAAACTGGAAGGGTGCAGCGGCAGCAGCGCGGCGAGTCTAGCCACTACAAAGGGCCACAGAAGATGATGGGGAGGACAACTACAGTCCGGGAAAGCAGGCAGCGTGCGTTTAAATGTCCACATTTAAACTTTAAGTGATATTGAGGGGGGTGTCCGAAAGGAATAGGTGAAGTCATTGGCAGACATATGCACCACGTGTCGTCGAAAGCCACAGAAGTTGGGCCGCCGTCCAGTATTTAAAAAAAAAAATATGGAAAGGAAAAGAAGGGAGTTGGGGGGGGGGGGGGCATCGGAATAGGGCGCGGAGAACCTGCTGGGTAGGCGAGCGCTGTGACATTGCGGGGCAGGGGCGGTCGTAGAAGGGCGGAAAGGGGAGATGAAACCGTGGTTCACAGGTTCTATAAAGAGAAAATCACTTAAGAATGACATACGTACACATACTATATCTACCTTTATATACACATATATATATAGTAAGATAGAAATAATTTTCAAAAAGAACATTGGTAGTGTATTATGGAGTCTAGTAGGGATTTTATGTTGCGAACAGAATATTGGACAAAAGATTGTTAGTGTATTAGGGGGGCTAGTATGGATTTTAAGTTGCGAATAGAATATTGGTCAAGGTTATTTGAAGGCTGAGCGTACTTTACGTCCCCTAATATTAGAGAAATCATGCTATGGCTTTTAGTGATTCCAAATTGCCACGTGCTACATTTATTCCTGATGGGTGTAGGGATTGAAATTTGTGTATCAAATACGATTCCATGTATTTCCTCTCATGTGGTGTCCGGAAATTGGTATTTGATAACCAACAAACAACGTCTCCCGATCATGCAGAGCAGGGACAATACAGTGCGAGTATTCCTTTCATTCTGTTATACTCCTTTTTTTTGCCATCCGTCATTCACAATTGGCAATTCTGATAATTATGTGGGAGGAAAGTCATTTAGACTACTTCCAGAGCAATATATATATATATATATATATATATATATATACACGCACAGTCATAGCACAGTAGCAGTTCTAGGTGGCAATGCGATATGTTAGGTTGTAGTGACCCTGTGGCACATTAAGAGATGAGGTAGTGCGTCTGCAACAGTAAAGTGTCCTTGTGCAAATGCAGCATGCTGAATGTGTAAGTTCAGCATGTTATACTGAATGTGCAACACTGCTCATTCAGCATAAAAGTGACAATTAAATTTGTCTCTGTCTTGGAATTATCACAGGGGTTATTTGTCTTTGGGGTTATCAGAGGAGCACAACGCCTTTTATGGTAAACCAAAGAAGTTTTTACCAGTTGACGTGGAAGAATCCTGTTCTCCACTTGTACCTAGCACACTCGGCTCCCAAATAAGTCACTTTCCAGTTTACTTATATTACGAAGCTCTAAAAGCTAGCAGCAGGCTGAAATTTGGTGTCCTTACTTCACAAATTGCTCCAGAAGTGCAAGGACGACCATCAGTGATAACTTAAACATTGTTAAACTTTGTCACTGTGTGGTATGTATGGCCAGGAGAGTTGCACCAATGTATCATGCGCAGGGCTCCTGGGTTTGTTGCTATGGCATTTTGTTTACTTGTGCAGTATGGGAACACTGGGACAATGAGTGCTTTGTATTGTCCACTGTGTCTCTGTACTGTATTGTAACTCTGCACACACACTCAGAGATAAGTTTGGTTGTAGAACATGTGTAGAAGGCCTGCAGCAAGGATAGTTCCCTTGAGGCGATTACTAGAACCTGTGATAGTAATGGGTCTTCAATTGTCCACTGTGTTAGTTCAGGCAATGACAATTAAACATGAGTATCGCCCTGGCAGTGGAATTCATTACAAATGCTAGAAGTGCCAGTCTACTTGGTTTATCAGTCTTCTGGTGTAGCTGACCATATTGGTTGATCTAAGTGTAGTCATATTTTATTACATAACATACTAATGTGTCATCCTTGATCACAGCATTTATAATACTTTTACCTTCGTGTGCTTCTAAGGGCAATGACAAAGGGCTCTTGTGCTTAGGCACTAATGTCAGTTCTCGTTGCAAAATATAGGAAGAATTTCCAGAGTGTTGTTTGTCATAATTATCTACTGTGTTTCTGCAAAGCATTTGTTTAGTTGTCTCTGCATTTTCAGTATGCTGGTCTTATGATCACACAGAAATGCGCAGTTGGGAAGTGGGGAGAAGGTTGCACGGGGGGGGGGGGGGGGGTGGATGTGTGAGATGATGTATTGCTGCATAAGGAATATGTATTTCAATCACTATCTGCTTGGCATAGAACGGCTGTGTTTGCTGCAAGATGGGTACTCCTCAAGTAGTAGTACAGCTATGCGAAACTACTTGGCATCGTCAGACTGCTGTAAAGAGAGAGCAATACACCCAAACACAACACTGAGCAGACACTAATAGTAGCTTTCTGTGCTTGATGACAAGATGCCTTGGTGAATTTTCGGGATGCCAGCTTACATCAGCAGCGAAATCCAAGCTTTATGCTGGAGATGCAGAAACCAGCTGATTGCAGATGCAAAATTCAGGACTTTGAGCTTGGGAAGCAGGGGCCTGGCAATTACGTTGGCTTAAGACCTTGTGCATTGAGTTGAGGAAGCAGATACAAATCTGTTATATCAGCACTGAAACCCAGGGCTTAAATTCCTTAAATTCAGGGGGCAGCAGTGAGGTTATTACATTTCCACTAATATCCAGACCAGTGCCAATGTGAAGTAGTGGTGCAGTGGCCAGGTAGCATGGAGACAGCTAATTCAACTCAAAGGGCAGTCAGCTATGCTTTTAATGTTAAATACAAAAAGAGGAAGTAGGAAGGTGTGATTTCTTTCTTTTCTCTCTGTTGTTTTTATTGCTTGTGTGTCTGAAATGGTGCTTGTCATCTTGTAGCTCGGAGCTTCTGTTGGTATGAATATTGTGATAAAGGACAACAATGAATTTTAGGGAAAGAGCTCATTTTTATTGCAGTGCAGTTGTCCTATTCGCTAGAGCCAGTAAATAAATGATATAGTTTGCCAATTTTAAGTACCATGTATAAATGGCTCTCACAAGCAAACAAAACTATTGTAACGGTAACACTGCAGTGGTTCATGAAAGGTGAGCGTGCCAGACCTATAATGCCATTTGTCTGCATGTTGGCGTTAGAAGAGCTAGAGTAGGAGCTAGTTGGTTGTGCATAATTGACACTTGCGACACTCTGCTCGAGCACCAAGAAAGACGCACACAAAAACACTCGTAGTACAAGTAGTCGCGTACAGGTAGTGCACAATACATGGTCTTGTGTACTACGTGTTTTTTTTGTTTTGTTTTTTGTGCATCTTGGTGTTCGAGCAGCACGTCGACAGTGTCAACTATGATGGCATTGTTGAAAATGCCTTATGCCCATTTTTAAATGTCATGGTTATTTTACGACGGGGCAGAAGTGATGTGTAATTGGGTTAAAATAGACGAGTGGTGATGTGTGGTATAGTTTTCTTTTGCTGCATTTTTCTTTTGTGTATGACATTAGCAATTCAGAATTAGACGTGTGTTGCGTTAGGTTTGCATTTTCATACTAGTATTCGGTTGGCTTGCATTGTAGTCATTTCTAGTCAATCATTGGACCTTTACATTCTCTTTTTACAATGCTACCACTATGGGGTCTTTTACCTTGCATTACTTTGGATTCTCTTCAGAAGCCCTCAGAGCTTACCTCTCTTCTCTTTTACTGTTCTTCTTGTGGCACGTTAAGCTATTCAGTCAGTAATACTTTGCTTGTTCATGGTCATGGTTACTCAAGGCTTATGTTGGGCTTCCATATTTACAGCGCGAGACGACACCACAGACAAAAAGGCACACAAGACACACAAAGCGCTGTGTGTTTTGTGTGAAAGCTAGAAACCAACTCGCCCAGCATATTGTTATGTTGTGCTACCATACATAGCAAATGTCTGCACTGCAGCAAGCAAATGCTGTTGTTCCCTTCCTGAAGTATGAACATGAAATGTTAGTGCACTTTTGTTTTAAAACACTGTTTTACAGCTAAAACATGGATGTACAGTTTGTGAAGAGAATTTGGTAGTACTAAAGTTGCTACATTATCCTGCTCGCAAAAGTAAGTTCTTGTGCTGTCATATGGTCAATAATTAATTTTTGATTTAATAGACATAAATGTACAAAATATTGCAAAATGCGCATGTTCCAATGCCTTGCTTAGTCATCATGGATATATTTTAAATTTTTGCATCAAAGTTGCAGTCTTAGCAGCATTAAAGGGTCCCTAAAATGGTTCTGATGATTTTGTACGAACGCATCGAGCCAGTACCACAGGTCCTCCAGATCATTAGCAGATCGATTTAAGTTCCCTGCGTAAAGTGTGTGTTTACTGTAATCTTTAAATATGCGAATCGCTACAGATTGCAGTGTCACAGCCATTCGAGTTTTCAGCCGTGCCTGCCCATTTCCGAGCAACCTCATGCAGGCATCCGATGCGATTGGCTGTCCTACCGATGTCGTGGATAATTTTTCCAAATTAATTGTTAACAGTCATTGTTGGTAATAGTTGGAGCACTTTATAATTCGCTGTATATTAAAAAAACATAACAGAAAGAGAATGCACAATCACAATTGAATACTACACTTGGGAACTTCACGTGGACAGCGAGCACAATCTGCCTGTGTTGGTGCAATGCTCCATGTAGACATGAGCTGCACAACCAGTATTGATCTAGAGGTTTCTTGTTATGGACATTATGAATTGCCCTTGCTGCAGGCTGCAAATCTAGCAATTGGAGACATGTCAAGCTACGACACTTGTGTGTCTGTGCAAGGCAGCTAATGAGTTTAGTGGCCACAGAGCATCACAACATTGAGCATGAGGCTTTTGGTACACAATAAGCACCAGTACCCGCACATTTGCAGTTCATGCCCGAGGACTACCACCACATTTCTTGTGTTTCCGTTTACCGGTGATCATTGTCAGAGAGGGTTAGTTTTACACAGACTTCTTAGCATTTGTATATTGTAGGCTTTCGGGAGAAGAAAATGTGAGTGGCCAGTGGTCGGGATTGTTGTGGCACCTGGTGGCATAGACCTCCACGGCATGCTAACGGACGGCCGCTGGAGGCCCACCTTAGCCCCGAGCATTGGTTTCCATTGAGTTCGACTACTCGGCGAATGAGTTGAGGAGGATCAGCAGTGTTAAAAGAAAGGGCTACATTTAATCACCCATAGATTCCTTGATACAAGATGCTTCACTTAAATTATGATGTGAGCGATTTGGTAATGGCATAACCTAAATGTTTGCACAAAATAAAAAAAACTTTTCAGGGACCCTTTAAGCTCATAGTATGTGTTGTATGTGAGCTGTAAGACAAAATTTTTGAATAAGATTTCTTGCTATGTCCTCTCTCCTTTGTTTTTTCTCTTAGTTTTTATCTCGGCACCGTGATTGATCATGCTTAATCTATTTTGAATTATAGACACACTGCTATTGCATGCCTTCACTGCCATTGGGACTCTAATGCTATGGTTGACTACTTAATTGCTGGTAGTTGTCGTGATGGTTGTTGGTGTTCAGTGTACTCACGGTGGAGATCTGTATGTGCAATGTAATCTCTGTATTTTTGTCAGCAAAAAAAAAAAAAAAAATTCAACTACGCAAGCTTATGTGAATGTTGGCTTGTGAAACAGATGTGGAAACTCTTGAGAGAAGTTGCTTTGCTTGTAGTCTTGGTCTGTTGTTTTTTATCATGCATCTTAATGCATTTGGCTCACCTATTTTGCTATATATCACGTAACTCTGTCCTGTACCAATTGTGATGACATTTAATAGCCAAGTTGCTGGACACTCTGAAATCTTAAAAGATTCCGTGCTCTTGTATACCCTTGTTCTAGGTGTGTGTATGTGTGTGTGTGGCTTTTGACAAGCCAGCTACCAGCTCTGTTAGCTGGACAGTGATTGCAGTGACCTGTACAATTGAGTCATTTGTTGTTTGTTTCATTGTTTTATATATTGCATTTTAACCTTACTTCTGGTGACAGTCTAACTTCCGTGCTCTTGTGTGAGATTTAGCCACCTGTATTGTGTATTTTTGCTACTAAGCTTTTCAGAGAAAGTGTTTGCCTACCGGGCTGATTTTAGCCAAATATATAGGGCCTTCCTTCTATGTTGCATTGTTTTGTGCAGTAAATTCTGTCACTTTCAGTTAAACTTTTGTTTAGAATTGCAAAACCAGTGGTTGAGATAATGAAATCAGCTGGCTCAATTCAAGGCAAAAGGTTTTGAGTTTGGCAAGAGCTGTATGAACTTCTGCTTAGTCTTTGCTAGCTACACAAAATGAGGGTTTGAGAGAGCATCTGCCATACATTTTCACATCCATTCGATGGCGTAAAACAAACATTGCTGTCTTGCAGTAAAGAACAAAAAAGTGGGGGATGAACTAATGTGCTACCACAAGCACATGAGCATGACTAACTGGCAGGGTCATTGCACACACTTATGTCATGAGGCCAAATAAAGGTAGCATCCTGCCCTGCATAATTTAATTTTTTTTAATTCTATGTGGAATTTTTTTTAATCAAAAGTAATTTTTTAATCCAAATGTTAAGCCTTGCAGTTGAGATAGTCTTAGTCTGGCTATGTGAACGTGAATGGTAAGCCGCATAAAAATAAATTATCGCATTAATCCCTGCCTTTATCTGACTTGCATTCGGCTCATATATAAACCAAAAGGGCAGAACTTGCTGTTGTTTGTTTCATGCAATAGTGTGTGGACTGCTTTTGGTTATACAGTCGAACCTGCATGTATCGAACTCACACACAAAAAAAGAAACAGGAATTAGTTTATATATCGGATAATTCGATATACAACTTTTAATGAAATTGTATTTTTGGTGTGCAAGTTCGCTTCACTGCACTGTTTTGCGATAATGTAAAGTGCTTTCACGGCAATACTGTGTATTTTTTCGCGCTTTGTAGTTGAGGATGCGAGTTTATATGCAGGGGCGTGTTATACACGAGAAAATACACTATGTATTGATGTAAATAGTGCCTCAAAATCTTCATACACAGCTGATCATACTCGTTGGGCACCGGAAGCGCCTGGTCTGCCTTGACCCTAATGTCGGCCTTTCTTTTTCAATGTCGTACTCAGCGTGCTTCTTGGGATGCTGTATGCAGTGGCGACAAATGGCTCCTTTTCCCCACATTCCACTGTGTTGATTATCATCAGCTTTGCGAAGAACAGCAGGTGCTTCTGTTTTACGGCATCCGCGTCGCGTTAACCCGGCACGACAAGCAGCACAGTGCAACGACGAGGAATCATGGGGTAAACGCGTGATGGCAAGCAGTAGTTTCTACTCGCTCCATGCGGCACCCTGCTAATCACACCGCCCACTCTCCCAAATGCACACGGGAAAGTCCCCTTCCGTGAGGAAAAGCCACAAATTTGTGAGGGAAAGCCAACTTCTTTGGTCGTTTCGCACTTCCCGGTGTTCGGTATATCAAGTGTACCAGCTATTTTTGTTCGATGTAGCCATAGATTTTCCTATGCAATGACGTTAAGTCATTTTCGTGTTTGAAAATAGTTCAATATAGAAGATAATTCAATTTACCCGAGTTCGATATAGTCGGGTTCGACTGTATTTAGTAGTTTATGCTAGTAGTTTCAGAATTGATGCCATAAAAAGTACATGGTTAATCTATTTTTAAGGCAGCTGTGTATAAAATTGTTTTAACAGTGTAAAAAAATTGCATATCTTGGTTAAACCCCAATTAATTTTGTCGGAAGACTAATTGAGCTATATAGACCCTTTTCATAATTGTAAAGCTAGCTTTCCTGCCATGCAGTTTGCCCAACTAATGGCGGCTAGTCACTTACTGCAAACAGCGTGTTCAAGCGCATTTTGCTTACGCTATGACGTGGAAAATGTAGACTCGGCTCTCTTGACATAAATACGCATAATAGACAAGCCTCAGCACGTGCAACTACGACCTCGTCTCCACTCTAAGGAAAAGAGATGCCGCCATTAGTTGTTCAAATATGCAGCGCAGAGAAGCGCACTTGCGGATTATGAAAAGGGTCTATTGGGAACATTTATGCGTTCATGGGAAAAGGCATTCTGCTGCACTATTGGTTTCTAGTGATGCTGTATGCAGTTGCAGTTTTGTGTGTGGTCTTTGAGAATGCTCATATTTTGGGCACCGTATATGTTTTTAATCCACTTTACTGTACGAGTCATGTTTTTTTTTTAGTTGCACATTCATCAAAACAGCATATGATATCTCTGCAAAAGTGATCCCTGGAGTCTCGTATCTTGATTGACCTAGTCCTTTTGTGCAACTGAATTGTGATCCAAGTGCCTTGTGTAACATTTGTCATGTGCTGTTTTTATTAAACTATGGGGACTTGTGGATGAAGCTGTTGGGTGATTCTTAAGTGCATACGGCTCGATATATTTTTTTTAGTATTGGGTACAAAAATGACCCATGAATGTACCTTATCCACTCAATGAGAAGGATGTACTATTGCATTTAGTATGAGGTGGAATGCGTGAGCCCTGGCCACAGCATCGCTCACGAGAAAAAAGTTGAGAGGAATCTGCTATTCCCGCTATTCCAGTAATACACACATGCCCAGTGCTTTGTTGTAGAAATGTACACTAGCCCACCATGCAGTGCAGGCACTCTTGGCATCTAACGCAGCATGCTTCGTAATTGCACACTGCTGCCTTAGCTTCGTGGTTTTTTGATGGAGCAATAGCCCAACGCGAAGAATAGTCGACAGAAAACAAGGGGCACGCACAATGCTGAAACAGCGAAGCCCTCTCCACTTTCCCGCTGTAGGTCACATGTTCCATATCATATTAAATGCAATGGTACCTTGTACTTCAGTATTGTGAGGCCTGAAGTTCTCTTGGTAACGAAGGAAGCGAAACCACTTGCAACCCTGTGAATCATGTTCTCCCATGTTGGGCACCAATATCTTAGGGCCCGCTCACGCTAGCGGCAAGCCTGCCGCAACGGCGCGGTGCCGCAGAACGTCGGCCGTCGCCGCACGCGCGACAGCTGTCCAACTTGCACGGCAAGCTACGCCGGCGAGCCTCCGAAAAACATGGCCGCAGTGCAAAAAGCGGTTGTCGTCCACCTCGAATCTATCAAGTGGCCGCCGTGCGCTCTGTAGCGTGTAATTTCCGAACTGATGCTTCCATTTGCTTTAGATTCATGTGCTTAAGCTTCGACAGCAAAGTATTCGTGCCGATTCGGCCCCGTTTTTGAGAGCCGTACTCAAATAATCGATGCTGTAGGCTTAGCGAGTCGAGATGGGCGCTTCCGAATGCTCGGAGGACATAGATTACGCGTTTGTTGTTGCTTCTAATCCTCCATAGCTGGCGCCACTTGACCTTGCGCCAGCTTGGGGACACTTTATTTGGTTTTAGGCGACGCTTAAGTTTCTTTAATGCCGGACAGACTAACACGCCCTATTGACTGCTGGAACCATGCCTGGCAACGACACGAACGACATCCGCACTTCTAGGGTGAAAAACGCGGAGCAGAAAGCAAGCAGCTCGAAGCGTCCAGCGGCAGACGCACACGACGCGGAAAGCCGAAAGCAGACGACGCGGCGCGCCGTTGTCATGGCAACCGCTCCTCCGTCGCTGATTGGCCATGTTAAAGTACTTTAGCCATGTCGCTCTGCGGCAGACGGAGAGACGGAGGACGGCGAGAAAATCAGCCTGAGAACGGCAAACGGCGAGCTGCCGTGCCGCTAGCGTGAGCGGGCCCTTACACATTTGCAGGTGCGGCCTCACAAACAAAAGTGTTTCTAGTGACAAAAGCCATTGGATACACCCTACCAGTGGAACTAGTAACCAACTGCAGCTATGAATAACCTGGCTTAGTTCATTGGCTTAGCCTAATAGGTCTATAATATATGTTAGTCCCAATGGCTGTCAGACTTGTGCTAAAAATGCATTGATGTTTCACTTGCTTTTATGACAAAATGCCATTTTTTTCGCATGGAAGCACCAGAATAACGGGAATTCCAGAGTACTTCGTTATGCGCACTTTAAGAATCAGTATGGTGTTATCTTGGAAATTTGTTCCGAGCGAGTACACCTTGCGAACTCATGGGTTACAATTGATAAATATCAATAATTGCCATAAGGTGATTAGGTTGTCGCCGCGGTGGTACGATGGTTACGGTGCTCGACTGCTGACCCGGAAGTCACGTGTTCGAGCCCTGCCGCGGCGGTCCCATTTCAGTGGAGGCGAAACGCTAAATGCCCATGTAGTACATAGATTTAGGTGCATGTTTAAGAATCCTAGCAGGTCAAAATCTCGAAGTTCTCCACTATAGCGTGCCTCATAATGTTGTGGTTTTGGCACGTAAAACCACAGATATTCAGACGCTCCGGAAGTCGTTCGTGAAAAGGGGGGAGGGACTCGAGATACCTGCTAAGCCACGCGTTCCGGCTGGTTCCAGGATAAAGCTTGGAACCAGATTCTAATGTGCACGCACGTTTCTGATCTCTTTATACTTGGCATGTGACTTACAGAAAAGATTTCTCAGATTGTAGGATGGGCATTTCAACCATGACCATTATTTTTATTATTTTTATTTCTTTTTACTCAACTAGCTTTTTTCATTAAATTAAGAGCAAATTAATGTATCAGTAATTTGCATTTTCTGAATAAGTAAAACATTTTTTTATAGTTTATCCGTATCCATAGCAATAAAATGCCTCCAAACTA
This sequence comes from Rhipicephalus sanguineus, assembly GCF_013339695.2. Lineage (NCBI taxonomy): Eukaryota > Metazoa > Arthropoda > Arachnida > Ixodida > Ixodidae > Rhipicephalus > Rhipicephalus sanguineus. The sequence continues at coordinate 213,413,095 of NC_051176.1, read as the reverse complement.
TCCTGTTCGTCGTGCATACGGCCTAGCCTCCTAGGTCACGGTGTGAAAGGCAGCATTCCCTGGTTGTTTATATAACTTGATTTAAAGGAGCACTGACATCAAATTTACGCATGTCAAGATTTTTGCATCCACGAGTAGTTATCTACCCCCTAGTAGCGATTCGCGACCGAAAATGCAACTGAGGGAGGAATAGCTATCTGTTTTATTTATTTATATCACCGGTATCTAGCACGATTCAAAACGGCCTGCAAGCCCGCCATTTTTTAGCGCTGGCAGCGCTCCCTCGCGGTCAACTACAGACCGCGCCCCAGTTTACCACTTGTCCACAGAAAGGAGTGACGTGAGGGTCAGCTGCTCAGCTAACATTTCGTCTGCTAGGCGCGCACGTTCAGCCATGCCTTGTCACCAGTGTCGCCGTCAAAAATATCGACTTGTGTTGAAGGCGACATTCTGGAACTTAGAATCAGACGTCGCGAATCATTTTCGCTTCGACCCTTTGCAAAACAGCGATTCAGAAATGGACGCCGTTCCAAGCAGCAACGAGGAGGTGCCCGGGGACGCACGCTTGGGCCATAATCGCTGGTGTGTCTCAATTAGCTATATCAGAGAATTTTAGCGGGCACGGCATTCCGGTATACGCAAAGGGGTCTATAGAATATCGGCATAGCGAATGCACACCAGTGGAGAAATAGAATACGATAGGTTTCTACAATAACAATCCTGTGCTTGCCAGGTTCTTCTTTGCGCCGCCAGATGGCCCCACCTATCCGGCCTCTCACGGTTACGGCTGCAGTAACCCGGTATTACGCTAGCGCAAGGAAGTCCACGGACGAACTAACACTTACTATTAACGCTACATGCGTGTTACTTGTTAGCGTTGTTTTTTACCTATAGGCTACTCCACTTTGATAGCTTATGGTCGTGTTGGCGTGTACCGTACGTGTAATGAAACGCCACGCACTTTGCGCTTTTTCCGTGCCTCGACGAGCAGGTCCGCACTACGCAGCGGTTCCCCGACATGCTGGCACATAGTCGCTCCGATTGATCGCACTCGCGCTGTGGAGCACACGACAAATTAGTCGATGCGACACGATGAATCGCAAGCACGGATCGGGACAGCAAGGAGAGCCACTGGCTGTAGAGTTACTGTATATGCTGGGAGTGAGAGCGTCGCCTGGCGTCGGCGCCTCAATAAATACACTCAGATCGGCGACGTCACTGTTGCTAGCGTATCGTCACTCAGGATGGTATTTGCGGAATGTATCACACTTTACACGTAGCACTAGTGTCGATGTCGCAGCGTGATCAATCTTCCGTTGAGCTTTTGTACGCTGTTTGCCCTCGAAATAACATTACTTCCACGCGACGCACGCCATTCAAATTTGGCCAAGAAGACCTATGCATACCGAGCAATCGAATGAATGGCACATCTCGACTTTAAAATTTGATGTCAGTGCTCCTTTAAAGGGACACTAAAGGAAAATAACAATTTATGTCAGAGTGAAAGCTCAATGTATGACAACGTCTAAAATGGTAATATTATCAACAGCAGTGCCCTACTTACCGACAAATTAAGCTTAATGTATCACACGATGAGCGCCACAAGCGGGACATTTTAGAAATGACCCCGATGACGTGAGAGAGTCCGGCTACAATTAATCACTCGTAATCAAACTAGCTGAAATAAAAAAAACCTTCCGTACATCAAGAGACATAATAAAGTGCTGCTTGTTCGTTTCTCTTTGATTCATGGAAAACAAGAACCTCTTTGGCGTTGCCATGGGGAACTGCGCTTCGCCCGGCGTCCTGCTTCGCTCACGCGGTCGCGTCTCAGTGGTAGTTTCGGTATCGCGTACTGCCTCGTGTGTTCTGCGCGCTCGTGAAAGTCGCTCTGACAGAAAGTTCGACAAAATGCCGCATGCATGTGATGGTGCCGGATGCCCGAACGGTGCACGCCGCCAGTGCACGACGCCGCGCAGTAAAGGCGGGCAACATTGGACACGGCAACAGTGACGTGAGAAAGACCGCTTTCAGGCGGCTGATTTGAAGTGCGCTAACGCGATGCGGACCACTAAAACGTGATTTTATTTTGAAATAAGCACTTCCTTGGCACAAAAGTAGCACTACTAAGTTTCTGGACCGCTATTTCAACAATCAACGTCGACTTAATATTTGCCTTTAGTGCCCCTTAAAGACTGTGCAACAAAATATATACATACTTGCCACTTAGTTGTTTGCAAATGGCTGTTTACCGTCGCTTATCTATTTTTTAATATTACCTTTTTGATCAACAAGCTTGTGTTTCTAATATATTTCATTTCTAGCGCGACTATAATAAAGATCTCACTTCCTGTCTTCAAACAAAAACAGTCATAAATAAATTAGGAAGATATACTACGAACAACGTTTATTCAGTAAGGTGAGCATTTACACTTTCAAACAGAATCTGCTCAATCACGTCACGCTCAGTAAGAACCACGGAAAGAAATACTTCCCTCAAACATTTTACCGAAGCAAGAGTTCCTCTTCCACATACATAGGCGCATGCATTTCCACACGCAAGAAAATTTTAATTGCCGAACCTTTACAGATTTAACGAAGCACAAAGGTTATAGGTGTGAACAAGGAAGCTAACGTATCATGGGCTGGCAAATGCGTCTTACACATTAGTAAAATTCTGTACGATGGCATAGTGCATTAGAGGAATCTCAACACGAATATGCGGGATGAGGAAGGAAAGTAAAAATATGTGCGATCAAATGCGCCGGTGCGTCGATTTACAAACATAGAATGCTCAGTACTCAACCGTAATTAGGGTTGGTTGGTTGGTTGAAAAACTTTATTGAGGTCCTGCAAGGCGCGCGTTAGCGGACAGCGGGCACGAAGAAAAAAAAAAGAACAAATATATCTAGCATGAACCAAAAGTTGCTAAGCGTTCGACCATTTTCGCGATAAATTTGTTGTTATCTTTATCCAGAAACAAGTTTCCCGTTCTTTCTCGGTGGGCGTGCAGAAGGAGGAGATGAGTGAGACGGGTCTGCGACATGCGATTCCGAAGATGCGTCTTCACTCGCCGCAGTGCACTAAATGTGCGCTCTCGTGGTGCCGCTGATGCCGCTACTTTCAACAAAAGCTGCACGAGTTTGACAACCTGGTCAAAAAGATTCAGAACTGTTTGAGACTCGGCCCTCGGTGCTTCATCAACACCTTCAACAGTGGTTATACCTGCCCCAAAAACAACTGTTGGCAGCACAAGCTGTGCCACAAGCCTGTCTAAATAAAAATCGGCTACTCCGAGCGCTTATTTCAGTTCCTGCTCTGTTAATCGCTGTCCACGCGCACTGCTGACGCTCGCACATTCGAGCTTTACTCCATGCCAGGTTGATCGAACCGTTTTTTTTTTTTTTTTTTTTTTTTTCACGCTGTCATCTGCTGCAAAGAACTCTTTTCGGAGGTTGACCCTTGCATCCAATATCGCTAGAGGAGCAGGCTTATTTGATTGCTCAAATCGCGTGGTCAGTTTTACGCGTCTGGCGACCGCGGGTTCACTCTGTAATCTGTTCAAGGCCCAACCTCATGGCGGCATTTTGAGTTTCGTCAAAAACTCGCTCAAAGCCGTCCTTCTTCTCAAGTCCACCACAGTCTGACAGTGCTTCAGCTGCCTGTTTGGTCCCGGTCGCACTGTATTTGGCACTCGGAAGAGCCCTGGCAACTTGCTCGCATGGGCCAAACTGTTCCTGTGACATGTTCACGAATAGTCTCAAACTTTTGCGGCTGTTTTTCATAACCTCTCATAATCGCTCCACGGTCATCTCCTAGTGATCGTAGCCTGAACCTTTTCATAGTTCTTGATGAATCGTTTGATTGAGTTCACTCTCACTGTCCACATCGTCGGACACAGTGGTAGAAGACTGCTTGCCTTTGCAGACGCTGCGCGTGAATCAGCGACGCGTGGAGGAATAACGATGCCGATGTACGTGGCCTTCAGTTTCGCAGAAGTAAGGATTGCGTTGGAAACGTCTTCACAGCACAGAGCGCATCTGCAACCATTACGCTGCTACGGCCGACTTCCCGGAGAGCCAAATCTAACGAATGGCTGGCGCACGTAAAGTGATTTCGACGTAACGTCGACTATTCTCTTTTGAACAGAAGTGTCCAGACCTTCATTTCCGCTCTAGCATAAATACAAAACCGAGCAGCCAGGTTCGACTTGGGCCACTACGGAAGGAGGGGGTGCTGCACTGCAATGAGCTCGGGTGGGAATTCCTTTCTGCCCATCAAAATAAGTCGAGATTTAAATTTTAACAGCGAAGCTGTCTAAGCGATCGGTAACTTGTGCTCCGTCGTGCAAAACTCTGGGTATGCACCACAGGAATTGGGCAAGCCCCACTACCAAGTACAGCAGGTGCGAGCGTTAAACAAAAACTTTGCTTGGCAATGTGGAGCACGTAAAAGAGAGATAAATAAAGGGAATGAGGACATAAAAAGATAGAAACAGATACGAAAAAGAGGCAGAAAAAATAGAGAGCAAGACAGAAAGCGAAACAAAGAAAAAGAAGCAGAGAGAGATCGAAAGAAACAGACACGAAAAATAGATAGAAAAACAGCAAGACAGAAAGAGAGAAATGAAGAGAAAGAAGCAGAGAGAAATAAAGATAGAAAGAGCGAGAAAGAAAGAAAGAAATAGAAACAGAGAAGAAAAGAAGGTCACCCAACTCCACTTTTTCCTTCAGGCTTGGCACTGCTAGTGCGAAGCTACCATAAAATTCGATTTACTATAACGAAACCCGACTTAAACCTACAGAAACCTAATTACATTTCATAGCATACTGACCACACTTGTAAAATTGAAGGACACTTTGTAAATTCCAGAGTGTGTTCGGCGAAAGCCTGTGGCCATTCGACTGACTATGCCATGGTATCGGGGGAATCCACATTCTTGGGACGCTTCTCCGAACCGCTTGCCGTGGAATCATCACCGGGCCGCTTGAGGAGCGTTCCCGCACGCGCCGCTGTGCCATCACGTGATTGCTGAGAGAGAGTGAAGGAGCTCGGACCACACCGTGGCTCGGACGGACGCCGCGTTGCGCAATGAAACGCGCGATGGAAGGAGCAACGCGCAACTATTGCTACCCGCCGCTGTGCCATCACGTGATTGCTGAGAGAGTGTGAGGGGGAGAGGCCACAGCTGGCACCGTGCCAGGGCACGATCGGACGGACGGACGCCACGAGTATGAGACATTAATAAAATCCTGGAGTACTCTGCCGAGACGAACATGCATGCCAATTTATTTTTATTTTTTAACAGCGATGCTGTTTAAGCTATCGGTAACTTGTGCTCCGTCATGCAAGACTCCACGGGTGGGTATGCGCCACAGGAATCGGGCAAGCCCCACTACCGAGTACCGCAGGTGTGAGCGTTAAACGAAGACTGTGCTCGGCGAAGTGGATCACGTGAAACATATTAAAGAGAGAGGGAAAGAAAGAGAGAAATAAAGACATAAAAACACAGATAGAAAGAAACAGACACGGGAAAGAGAAAAAAAAAAGAGGACAGGAAGAGAAATAAAGAAAAATAGAGAGAGAAAGATAGAAATAGAAAGAAGCAGATACAGTACAAGAAACGGAGAGAAATAAGAGAAGAAAATAGAATCAAGGAAGGCCACCAAGCTGCGCTCTTCCTTCAAGGGACCGACAACCGATTTTTCCCGGCCCAGTTTTTTACGGCGCGATAGAAAGCTCACCCCCTTGTAGTGTTTGTAGCTGCAGCGGTTAATCCCAAAAGCGTGTGGTTATTTTATTAGCAGTGTTTTTCGATCTTAAAAGCCCCTGAACTGTACATAGATGTCCTCCAGCAACGCTGTGAAGCGATATCCAGCCGATAGCCCTCCTCGCATTATATGCTCAAGGTTTCGCTTTCACAGGAGTGGTTTAAACTGTGATCAACCACCTTAATATTGACATTTTCGACTGTTTTGGAATATAAAAAGCAGGTAGAATGAGTTTTCCGAACGCTCGTCGTCACATGAGATTTCTTACCGCCTCGCGAGCTAGGCGCTCGTGGCCTCCGCGATTAGTTCCGGTAACGCGTCGTCGGATGTAGTCTCGGAGGCAGCGAGGCGCTCTTCGTGCTTTTCCAACACCAGGGGCTCCGGAAGTATATCTGATGTGTGGGGGCGACGACATCTGTAGGCTGATGTCGCATCGTGTGTGTGTGTATATATATATATATATATATATATATATATATATATATATATATATATATATATATATATATATATGTGTGTGTGTGCGTGTGTGTGTGTGTGTGTGTGTGTGTGTGTGTGTGTGTGTGTGTCTTTGTGTGTGTGTGTGAATTACCTTCACAAGAAAACAATGCTTCGTGGGGAAATTTATCACGAATGAGGACGAGGTTTACGACTACTAATACGACGCGACTGCCAAGTGAAATTATTTTATGAAGTTTTTTCTCGGCTGTCGGGAGAATACGCACTACAGGTTTTCCCGCTCACTTTGATCCAAGTGCCAGCTAAAATAATCCGAGCGTCGCAGAAATAATCTGAGCGCCAAACTATTTAATCTATGTGGTAAACATTTAATCTTAGCGCCAACACATTTAATCCAAGCGCCAGCACAAATAGGCTGCATGCCAGTGAATTTAATCTAAGTGCCGCCATGTTTAATCCAATCGCCAAGAGCAATAATTCAAGTGCCAGCCAATTTAATCCATACACGAGAAACAGCAAAATGGGGCATGAGAACGACACTGCTAATAAAATATTGTTGCCACATATGAAATATAATAATCTAAAAGTAGATAACAGCACTAATATATGTAGTCACTGCTACTGGTTATGAAATAAATTACGGCCATAGTTTGATTATGCCGTGCTCATTCTCTGCTGAGCCCATATTTCTAGAATAAAATCCCACGCCGGTGTTATCCCATTGAAGGGAGCGAAAGCAAAAGCATCCACGTGCTGTTCATAAAGAAGCTTTTGTAGTTAAACGTGTTCCTCACCACAGCTTTATAAGTGGATTGTGTTTTCCGCATGCAATACTGCCATTCCTGGGCAGGTCACATAATGCGAAGGACAAGTCATCTGTGGTCAGTTACAGCGAGAGAATAGACACCAAAAATGAAAAACCTAGGCGAGGACAGCAAAGGGTTATGTGAAGCGACAAAATTAATTAGCTGGCTTGTGCAGGGCAGGGCAAAGTAGAGATAATTCGAAGAGGCTTGAGTCCTGCAGTGCGCGTTAAAGATAAACTGCTGCTGCTGATGATGGCACCGAAAGTTATATTGTACAGTTATTTTATTCGTTATTCTTTTGGTAAAACAAAATAATGTGTTCATGCAGATTTGTATAGTATTAATAGTTGGGCTAGTTGGTGCGGAGACATCTTTAATGCAGCGCGAAAAGACGAAAAATGAGGAAACAGACGGACAAACGGTTGTCCGTGTGCCTATGTGACAAGTTTTAGCATTACATTTTCTGTTTCAAACAAGAGAATAATTTTTGAAGTTCCCTATTGGCAGCTATCTTCCCATTTCATCATTGGCAACATCCCCATTGAAGTTCCCCATCGCCATCAATGGGAAATTTCAAAAGTTATTCTCTTGCTTGCAATAAAAAAGTGTAAAGTCAACACTTACCATGTAAGAACTATATATTTGCTTTCGATAGAGGTGAAAAGCTCATTTTCAAATGGAGCACCACATGGTGTGTGTGTCGCAATGCGGGCAAAATGAACTTTTTCCTAATATATCAATTTTTATCGTAGCATTTTTAAATATCAGTAGTCCGAAAATATGTTTGATGCAAAAGTTATCTGCTGTATTGTAGGCACTCATACTCAGATATTCAGGCATAGATCAATATTACACTGTCTTTTTATCTTATTATACGAGCAAGAATGCAAACATCATATTTTTGCAAAAATTTTATGTGTAGTATAAGGCAGAAAGAATGTAGCAATATTATGGAGCAGTGGTTCTCAAATGGCGTTTCGCGGAAACCAGCGGCGTCCGAGGGGGAGACCCATTTAAATAAAAGCACGTACTTCAAGCTGTATGCTGTATAGTGACCCCCCCCCACACACACACACACCTGGGGTCCCTCATCTATTCCACTGGTTGACAAGGGTTCCCGAAAATTCATGGCTGAGAAACACTGATACAGCTTCAAACACCTTGTACAAATGTCTTTGCTTATCTTGCAAACCGTGCTTGGTATTGGCACGAGAAACGATACTTCCACAATAATTTCTCTGATTAACATCACTCAGGCAACCTTCTGCAAAATTCGTAAAGCTCCCACGTGACCAAAAATTTTTTGTCTCAGAAATATTCTAAGGATTAACCGTTCTCAGTGTAGTAAATAAGTACCACTTTTTCGAATACATTTGAGATGGTCGCCGAATGGCAGGGACATTTGATGTGGAATGACCCATATGGAAACAAGCGTGCTTCCCGAGGTGTGATGCCCAAGCTTCGCCCCTTCATAGTGTTACAAGTGAACACGCTTCAGCGACATATTGTCGTCTATTACATGAATATGTGCGCCACCTTTGGTGCTTTTATGCAAAACTTATTGTGCATAAAACAAACACATGCATCCTTAGTTGTCTCAAATTGTTATTCTTTGATTTCAACAATGAGCGAATGTTGTTTGTTAGTTACCATCACTCTCATCATGCCAAAGAGAAAACTGTGAACTCTATTTGCGAGAAGCGAGAAGATAGCCTTAATGCAGTCTACTAGCATACGACAGTGAAGCTCATGCTATCAAGGATGTACATGATGTCCCGAAATTCTGCAACAGCAATGAAGCATTAAGTGACTCGGTGCTTTAGACTCTTGCCGCGTGCTGTCTGAGCGTATACATTTAACACCCGAACATGTAATTTAACCACGCTACTTCAATTATAAGGTTTCCCACCAAATCGTTCGGGGAAAATACCGCAGTTTCTTATTTCATAAGCGCTAGCAAACAGTGGCAAAAAACGTTACTGCTGTCGTGTCATGTTGACTCTGTTCCGATATCATAAGTGTGCGCACGAGGGGGCAGAGGGGAGCAGCCTTCCCCCCCTCCCCCAATCAGCTAATTGGCGGCGCCAAGTCTGCCCACTGATATCGTTACACAGGCGGACCTGTCCCGTCATTGTTTAAAGAGCAGGGTTATGGCCATGCAGGTTTTTGCAATAATGACGGTCGAAGGCCCCTGGCGTTGCAATCCAGAACCTCCCGGAAAGTCATACACCATGAGAAGCACGTCATCGCCTCATTTTCATTTTTTTCATTTATTGTGCAGCAAATTGTCTTTTGGACTCGCCCAATGTGGCGAGGGTGGGGGCACTGCGATGAAGCTTTGCCGTCCCTTATTAGGGAAACCTGCGCACGACTATGTCCGACATTTAGATGACCTAAACTTGTAAAACTTCCGTTTCTCGTGCGTGGATTAAATTGGCTGGCACTCGAATTAATGCTGTTGGCGAGTGAATTAAACATGGTGGCACTTGGATTAAACTCACTGGCACACAGCCTATTTGCGCTGGCGCCTGGATTAAATTTGTTGGCATTAGGATTAAACGTTTGGCACATAGATTAAATAGTTCGGCACTTAGATTATTTCTGTGGTGGTCGGATTATTTTAGATGGCACTTGGAATAAAGTGAGCGGGAAAACCTGTAGTTCACTCGCAGGGCCCTCGGATATTTTTTCTTGTGTTTTGTGCCTCACCCGGAGCCTATTTCGGCCAGATGACGCTGATATGCCATCTCATGAAGCCACCATAACACGTTTTCGTGAAACATCAAACGCGAAATCTTGAGCTGTATCACGCAGAAAAGGAAGTATCGTTGTAGCTTACCGCATCATTGAAGCTGACAGGGAAGTCAATGTTCGTTGTCCGCCTTCTCTCCTGAGCAAGGAAAGAATACTGATGCGCACACACATAAAAACACGGACTCAGGAGACTCGGACGAACGCAAACTTTCAACTAACTTTATTTTTCGTCGTCAACAATATATGCCATCAGTCACGTGGTCACAACGCTAATCGCTTTTCACTGTCAGATCACAACAAGCCACGCAAGAATCTCTTTTCACCATGCAATAAGGAAACAGTAGACTGGCTAACACACGCGTTTCCTCTAGTTGAGATAAAATAGGATTCCAAAAGTTCCCTTGCGGTGCTATCTTGGCTTCGGCCCAAAACTCTGATCGCTCGGAAATTCGGTGCGCACATGCAGTGTCGGACATGCGCTGGTAAATGCGCGTTCTCTTTATTAATTATGGTCAATTCATGTTCCCTTGCACGAACGTTGATGCACCTTCCGGTCTGCCCGACATAAGACTTTCCACATGAAAGCGGAATCTCATAGACGACACCAACCGCGCAGGCTATATAAGGCATTTCGTGCTTCATGCCACACACTCCAGGACTCTTCTTAGCCGAAGAAATTTTCGGGCAGAGCTTTGCCAGCTTGCGCGGGGCTGGCAAAGCTCTGCCCGAAAATGCGCCTGACAAAGGCCTCTGTACCTGAAGTTCGCAACACACACACTTTTCTTGAACATATGAACAATCAAAAAAGTTTTGACACATCATAAAACCACATGAACGCTAAGAAAGGAGTACTGCAAACAACACAAGCAACACATGACACACTTAAGATACTGCTAATACACAAGTCTTGCACACATAAGAAAACAACAGAAAACTCGATGCATCGTGTAACCACATAAACAATAAAAAACAGTATTTATCTGTTAGAAAAGGATCAATGACACACTTTCCATACACTAGCAAACATTTCATACCACGATGTCACTACAAGTTCTGTACAATATTGTCTAGGGGTGATAAGTTATTTATTTTTTCAACATGATTTCTTTAGCTTGCTTTTTAAATGCCTGTACACTAACTTCAAACTTTAAGCTATTATCGAATTCATTAACTAATCGCATTGATTGGTATTTCACCGTTTGTTTTCCATAATTTGTCCTAATTCTGTGTAAACGCTGTAAATTTATTCTAGCAGGATAGCGTTGGTGATTTTCTTTTGGTTTATACCACTTGTTTTTGTGTACCTCTTGTAGTAGTTTAAAATAATTTATTTGGTTTGCCCTTAACATTTCATGATTATAAAAGAGCACTGAAGTGCGCAAACAGTCTATTCTACCGCGGCCAATGTTTTTGGCGCCATGGTGCTCTGGTGCTGTATGCACAATAAATGCACCACGCATGCAAAGCAGCAGGTTGTAATTTCATATTTACGGTTTTACCTCAAGAATACATCACTATACATGGCTCATAAAGCTTAGAAAGGGCAATGAACCGAAGTCCGGCGCACGTGTTTCACTTCCGAGAAGGCGACTTTGTCTGCCGACTAGGAGCGCGAACGTTGATTTGGTGAGCAACAATGAGTTCACACGTGACACTTACCCCTTGCAGTGAAGACGTCCACACCTCGAAGTCTGTTAAAAATTACTTTATATAGTCAACCCCTATGCACGCTGATCGGGGAACATGTCGTTGGGAAAGTACTGCTACACAGAGAAAAAAATGAGGAGAGGGAACGCACTTTGATAGAAAAAAGTAGTCTGTGAAAGAGAAAAAAAAAATATATATATATATAAGGAAGAAAGCTCTCGAAAGCCTATTATTATTATTATTATTATTATTACTATTTTTTTTTTCAAGTCGTCAGTTCGTCCCGGCGTCTGCCCACGAAAGCACGCCGTATGCTTGGAGGCTGACATGCCCGATGAGTTGGTAAAGAGCTTTTCGAGCGCAGCCCTTCAGTAAAAAGACCGTGGGCCACGCTTTTCCTTTCCGATTTTCGCTACCGTCATTACGTGTGGAAGAACCAAGGTGGTCTGGGCCGAACCGGAAGAAAACATTTTAAGCGATAAGTTCAGTGGCGAAGCCAGTAGGAGGTTTGGGGTTTCATCCCCCACCGCCCTGAATTTATTACCTTTTGTGTATATATACGCGCACCCATACAAACACGCACAAGAACATAGATGAAGAGAAGTCAGACCCCCCCCCCCCCCCAAATATTCTGGCTATCCCTGTGGGTAGGTTCACGGTTAAAATCATGCTTATGTGGGATTAGGCTTACACCGACCTTTTTTATCTGATTGCTTTTCATCGGCTTGGATAGGAGCAAGGAAAAAGGCAGAGAACGAGATGCATTCTGAATTCGTGGCGCTGAGACGTGCTCCTGCAAGGGCTGTAGAATAGAGCGTCAGCCTTTGCCTCCTGGAGAATTCCACTTCAGGACGGAAGATACATGGAACCAGACGAAAGCAGGCAGTGCTGTTTACGCAGACAAAGTACCGACAAATAGAGTGTAGAAGTCGCAGGGTTCAAGAAAATTGTTTCGTTTCTTGAAGGAAGGGAGCACCCTTTAATTAGTCAAAGGAGTCTCTAGCCTCACGGGTGGTATCAGGGGAGAAGAAAGAGGGGGGGGGGGGGCGATTTGAGCATCCTTTAGTGTGGGGGCATGCCCCTACTGGTTTTGAACCTGTGGGGGCGACGGCCCCCCCTGCCCCCCCCCCCCCCCCCGGTTCCGGAACCCCTGTCCAACACGTCGGCAGGTGCCGCTAAGCCCTCACAGACGGCTCCCTGGGCGCCGCCATAGTTCTCTTTGGGCTGCGCTAAATAGGCGTGACCCCCCAAAAATGCAGCCTCGAGGCCCACCACTGGAAAACGCCGGCGCCACCGTCGGCGTGACGTGGTTGGCAGGAGGTCTCAGCGGCCGCGTCGGCTGCTTGTGGAGCGCCGCCGCGTGCTTTGGAAACGAGTTTCAAGTACCACATACGCTGCGGTCTATTCAAATACGGAAGTTTTAATAATAATAATAATAATATCTGGGGTTTAACGTCCCAAAAAATACGGAAGTTTTCTCTTATTTTCTGCTCAATCGAAACCATTTTAATAGAGTGGCTGCCTCTGAAGGCGACGAACATGGAGCTCTAACGCTCGGTGCCGCACTGCCGCGCTTACGCAACGGTGCCCAGTGTCAGCCTGCACGGTAACCGCGGAACAAGAAACTGCGTGAAGCATGGGTTGTAAAGCTAAGAACCGGCAAGTCGCCACCCTTTACGAGTCTTGTGTGCAACAAGCACTTCCACGACGAAGACTTTCATTACTGCGTCGGGCCTGCGCTGGTCGGTGAGTAGCAGACAGCGCGCACTGAGACGATGGTTCACGCGCGCCTCCCGCCGGCAAATGATGCTTATCTGCCGCAGGATGGAAAAGGCGCTAGCTTTTACCACGTGCGATACCATCTCAGAACCCTCCCGTGCGACCTCTTGATCGTCGGCCCCGTGCTCAGCATAAACAAAATCAACTACAGATGCGCAAGTCATTGTTTAGATACGTTGAATGAAAAAACCCACAGGGTCCCTTATGCATTCGCCAAAGATGACTAGAAGGCGAAAGCCATGTTATTCTTCTTGTCAGTCTAATGTATTGATTCTCCCGCGCCCCCCTCCAAAAGCGTTCTGCACCTAACGCGGTTTTGCACGGCCTCCGTGACCGATCACGGAGGCAATACAAAGCGACCATGACGTTGAATACGCCATCATGTGACGTCACGTTATGTGACGTCATAATGACGCTACATATTTTGGCGGTATATGACGTCATGATGACGTCATATGATAACGCCATCACCGATCACGGAGGCAATGCAAAGGGACCATGTCGTGTGAATACGTCATCATGTGACATCACGTTGTCACGTCATGGTGATATCATAATGAAGTTACAAATTTAGGAGGTCTGTGACGTCATGATGACGTCATATGTTGACCTCATCACGTGACAATTATTTTTTGCGTCACTCGTCTTGACGCCGCGACGGTCAATCTTTCCGTTTGAAGAAGCATCTGGCTTTCGCCTTCATAAGCTACGCGACGTTTGCTGGTGGACCTACATAGCGAGAGTCAAATGCTGCGGCTGTGTGCTGCAGTTATGCTGCCAATAACATTTCTTCAGTGAAGCTTGCGTTCCCCTGACGCAAATACTATGTCCCAAATTTATTTATGTCACTCTCAAACTGATGTTGGGCCTCTCCAACCCCATGTATTTTCTTGGAGCCTCATTTATTTACGTGGGAAAGATGCCACCCTGTTGGTGTTAGACACGACACTGCTGCCAAAATTTCTGGGGTAGTCGTCAAATATTTACTATCTTGTTTTGCGGCTGCTGGTTGCTGCAATAACTTCTATTTTATTCACCGCCATTTCAAGTTCACGTGGGTCCTAGCTCACAGCCGACGTTTGCAGAACAAGTCCGGCGAACGTTACTGTAGTTTCTTTCTTTTCCTTGACGTTGCATGCTACTACCATGCTCGGTCTCGTAGACTACTACTCCTTCCACCAGCAATCTCGAAGTGGTGAAGCTTTGGTCTATCAATATGTTGATGAGAGAGAGCGGCAAGTTCACTGGAATGCAAAGGGATCGATATTTAAGGAGCATTAAAATAAAAGGCGTCGCATTTGCTCACGTTGAGCACCAAACGAAACGAATGCACTGAATAAAGAAACGGAAGCAGCGGCATTTGCCCGCTGAGAAGGCTGATCAATACGCAGTGCGAGACAACTTGTCAAAAGACATTTAAACGTACACGAATTAAGACCGAAAAAAAAAACAACACTGAATCGTCGGGACGGCACATCCGCACCGAAGCCGTAATTGTAACGAAATTGTTTTTGAACTGCTCCGATAGCGTCCGCGCAAAAGTAGTTGTTTGTGTACTCACAAATTCTCATATTTTGCGGCCTAAGGTTCACAGCGCGGTGCCAAAACGCGCTCGTACCAAAAGCGAAACCATCACGAACATACATGCAGACGCTCATACATGCCGAGGCACCGTCAATCGTCGCGAACCCGTGCGATCGCTGGCTTAAGGTTCTTTCTGTTATGCTCCGCTTGGTTATACAGGCAGTCTACTCTAACGAGATATTTCACATATTTTGCACTCAGCGAGTGACTACCTTTCACGCAAGAAGCCGGTTCAGGGGTCTCCAACGCGGTGACCGCGTGAAGCGGGTGCTCGGTTTTCTGCAGAGAGACAGCGACTGTAGACTATCTTGTGCTTTCTGTTCGTCGAAAATTATTCTTTTGACAGGAAAGAACATATTTCTTTTCGAAAGTACCTGCAGAAATGTCCCGGAGGGCTTCCGCGAGGTGATTTTATAGAGCGCCGACAGCAAAACCTATGGGGCGCGCGCCGGCGGCATCCTGCCTAGCACGCAATCGAGGCGCGTCCGATAGAGGGCGACTCCGTAACTCCTCGCCGCCAATACATAAGGTCCCTAGATAGAGGGACTTTAACAACGTTCACTCCAACGTTGGTTCACGCGGGTTCACGCTGCCGCTAATGAGCATCGGATCATACGTCAAGCGAAGGCGGCGCCACTGTTATGCTCAGTACAAAAGAATGCATATCTGCACGTTTTACGTTCGAAAAAGATTATAATAAAAAGTTCAACGCTAATATAGAATTATTTATATGTGCACGTCCCCTTTTTTGCCGCCAGATGCGCCAAAAGTAATTTTGAGTGTAGAAATAAAAATATAAATCCGCGTTTAACGAGAAAAAGAGGGTTTCTTTTAGACAATACAATAGACAATCCTTCTAATAGTGGGTTTATCTCAGTTCGTGTTTTGAGCGGTTGTCGGTCCCTTTCAGGCTTGGCACCGCTAGTACGAAGCTCCCATAATTATTTCCTTCAAGCGCAGTGACAGCTGACTGGAGAGCAAGTGCACTAGTGTGTGAACGAAGATGTATTTTATTCAATGTTTAACCCCGCTGCTATATTAACACCATTGGGCGCTACGGGATCATCGAAGAATGAAAAAAAAAAAGGAGGGGGGTGCTAATTCAGGATACTATAAACCACGTGAAATAAAACCACGTGACTTCGCTCGTGCTCTACCGTACTGCAGCGCTTTGAACCGTTCTTCGAGCGGAAGTCATAATTCACTTTATTCGAGGCGCCTTTTAGAGCAGAGCTGCTGTGCCCGCCGTTTGTGCGGTTCGCGGTGTAGACAAGAAGCAGTCATCATGCCGGCGCTCGCTCGCTTCCTCATCTTCTGCTTCGGTCCCCGCTCGCTCTCCCGCTGCGCCGATTTGTCCGGCGTGGGATGCAATAACTCGGATGGGCGAGAGAACGAGTACAGATAGAGAGAAATAAATAAGAAGATAGAAGGACACAGACATAGAGGAAGAGAGAGAAAGACAGACACAGAAAAGACAGAAATACAGAGAAATAAATAGAAACAGCTAGAGACACCCCGTCGAAACCGATCGATACCTAGCCAACACTCGTGATCTACAATGTGATCATGTGAACACTCCGTGCATCGGCGCGTGAATGCGCGTGTGCCTAGTCCAGCCAGGGCCAGCCGATTGCCGACCAGCTCTGCAATGCCCCATCCTTGCGCGACTCAGTGCAAGCTGCGAAAATTTTTTTTAATGCCCTTATCATGAAACGTGAATAACTATTTAGACAGAGGGCATCCATGCCTCAATCCTCGGCGAATGTCGACTAATTCTTTGCAATAAATATATCGACGCGGAGCCATCTTATGGTGCTGCATGGAACAGAGCTTTGCGTTCCATTGTTCATCGCTCATTGGTGGAAGTGGTAGCTGCTGCACCTCTACTATTACGAACAACGGGCTATCTTGGCGCGTTGCGAGTCTAGTTAGATGGTATTCTTCAGGCCACTGGTTATTGTCTCTGTGAGCGTAAAGAACTTGCACTAACAAGCTCTCGTACACTCGCGGTGTCACCGTCAGCGACTCGATCGTGCTTAACAACAAAGTTTAGGCATCGCGACGTCGGCTGTAGGTAACGGGCTGCAGCGAAGCAGTCCGTTTGAACCACCGTTATCCTTCTTGTGCTTCCCTTTTTCGGTAGTTGCAAAGACAGCTGCAACTGTCAGTGTTTACAGAAACGTGCGAATATACGCAAATCTTGATTATCGAATATAGGAACCTATTCGGTTCCGTTTTCGAACCTAATGTACATTATTCATAAATGCAGATATTTTTAATACTGCAAAAATATTTCAAGCATAACAATTAGGCCCAAATAAACACAAAACTGGTGCAAAAGTACGATAAATGGCATGCGAAAAATCTGATCATTTGTTCCTGGTGCCCTCTTTGTGCATTTAATGCTAAAATTTTAGTACTGGATTGTCAAAATCATTTTATATGAATTGTTAAAAAGACTGTTTAATATTCGAAATGTGTTTGATATTCGATTCTTCTTCGAAAATCACTATTCGCACACAGCTAAATGTTTTCAACTTTCCGGTTTGTCTTCGTTCTGCTACTAGCTATTCTCGAAATCAAGGATTTTCAAAGTTGTTGTGGTCAGACTTGATGTTACTTCATGAACCTTTGGAAAACGAACACTCAGAATAATTTTCTTCTTTTTTTGTTGTAGTTTTTGTAAATCCATCTTCTCTGCAAGGTTAGTGTTAATGCGGCGAAGTAGCAGTGCTAAAATGAACTAAAGGGAACTAAAGGGATTGTTCCGAAGACTCATTACTGCGTAAGTTGCGCAAGCTCAAGAACTAATTATCTGCGAATATCAGCGCTACTTGTGCACATCAACTTTAAGCAGCGATTCATTGCCGGCTATGTCTTTTTGGTGTTACCGGCGCCTAACGTCGTCGTGGAATTCAAAGCTACGAGAGCGTCGATCGCCCCTCACTGCTCAGATACGAGGGTATACTGACTGAGTTTGGTTTATACACACAAATAAATGTCCCTGCTACGGTCCAGCTTGTCGTAGAGTTCGTAAAGGGAGATGGGCAGCTCGAGACGCCAGAGGTGCGTGTCGTCTCTCCTCTGGTTGTCGGTACTCCGACTTTTTTTGAGGATTCAGCGCAGTGTGCTTTGTACCTGAAATATGACATGCGTCCTCTCAATAAGAACAAATCTTGTAAGGAGGGAAGCCGCCGAACGCCTGCTTCGTAGCGCCCGCGGGTCGCTCCAGTGGCGCCACCGCCGCTTGTCGGTCGTCTAGCCTTATATGGCGCCAGAGATTTGAGCGCTCCTGCGTGCCGCGCTCAAGGGCAAGTCCCAGAGGCGTTAACTGCGCGTGCAGAAAGGGGCAGGCGCGCTGTGACACTGGTGCGATATACATATCTGTTCAAAGGCTGCTTCCAGCGCTCGAAGAATGACCAGCGTCCAGAGAAACCTGTGGTATCTTGCCTTGCTTCAAATTTCGCTCTTAACGCTGTTCGCTAGCAGGCATGGTATCTTCGCGGACGTAAACAAATCATGTGAGTAGGGATTGTGTGTGTGTGTGTGTGTGTGTGTGTGTGTGTGTGTGTGTGTGTGTGTGTGTGTGTGTGCGCGCGCGCGCGTGCGTGCGTGTGTGTGTGTGTGTGTGTGTGTGTGTGTGTGTGTGTGTGTGTGTGTGTGTGTGTGTGTGTGTGTGTGTGTGTGTGTGTGTGTGTGTACTGTTGAGCGCGTGTGCAGCTCGAACGGGCCGGCGAGCGCGGCACACGTAAAGAGAGACATCTTTCTTTACCAAACAATGCGCCACTACTGGTCGCACCTTTGGAGATATTCTGGCATCGGCTAAGCATTAATTAAATCTCGACAGTCGTGTTTTTGTTTTTCACGCGTGGATGCAATGCGATTTCAATTGTTATGACTACTACTGATATACATACATACGAAAAATAAACAGACGTCAAAATACGCATTGATTTATGATGACTGATCGTTCTCACAATTGTAATGTGTTAAAATACGCTTTCTCAATTTACTGGATTACGTGCATATCATTCCAGGAGGAAAAATCGCAATGTTTGAACCATGCAGATAGCAACAATCGACAAGCTTGAGTTATGTTTCAGTTTGTCAAATCGGTAAGCGAGTTTGTAAAACGCAACCGAAAAAAAAAGGGGGTGTGGAGAAGCCAGAGCACATTGTACTAGAGATTATTTGAGACTCCGAAGGTAATTTGATATTATAACACTTTTGCCGCTGCGTACAGATTTCTGCTAAAAATTCTGTAATCCTTAAACTTGCCATCATATAGAATTAATAGTGTCCTAATTATTCACACAAGCAAGCTTCGAAAATTAAATGAACACACGTCCCATATTTACATGGTTTTGCTGCTCTACATTGGTTCAATTCGGTGGTTGCATTTCAGAAAAGGCCTTTTTTGCAAGTTCTTTTGGATTATTCATTGCCAAATGTAAAGAGTACGAGACTTTAAAGCGAAAGCCTAATTTAGTTTCCTGCAAATTATTTTCGAAAATACCATTTTCGTTGCGGTTTCGCTGTGTTTATTTTTTAAACAATCATGCGTTATTTTTCTCTATTCGCGCCGGACTACACTTCGCTGTGTAGTCATGCGAATTGCAAAGTGTTTTTGTCGCGTTTTTGTCACTGGTGGCTAAGTTTATTTCTGCGAACTTGCTGAGTTCAGTTTTTGACCTATTTTTAGAGGAAAAAAGAAGCTACAGTTGATCTTCATTGACGTAATATTAACTAGAAACAAGCACATTCTTTCAAAATCCACGATGTCACGACCAGCTGGTGCGAAACTTAAAGGCCGGCGTCGCCACCCGTCTTTCGCTTTTGCGTATTTTCTGGCTCGCCAAATTCATCGAATAAAGCTTTACCTTTTTTTTGTTTCATTGTAGGTGCAATTTAATAATACCGACTAAATTCTTTTTGTGCCGTTTTTGGTTCGTCAATAGAGCGTTTTACTGAAATAGATTTTGAAATCGGTTCATTATTGAACATGTGGAACATGTTAAAAGAAATTGAACTCTCCGTTCCCGTGCCTGGATGCAGGAAGTCAGCTTCACTGCCAACGTCGACATATATCCCTTAACCTCTCTAGCGTTCGCAAGCGCTGCGTCCCCGAACAGTCAGAGGCGAGGGGCTGTATGTTGACGCGCTGTCCCTGCCTTTTTTTTTGTATTGCGACAACAATTACATGGACACTGCCGGCGCGATAATATCGCCCCACGCGTTGTATATTCTACGCGAAAGTGACAGCGTCCGAGCGCAGCCGATAATCGCGGCTCAAGCGGAGAAGAAACACGCCGGCCGCCTTTCATCGCGCGAAAGGCCCACGGAGGGTGGGGGGTGGCTGCGTCGCGTGGTTTCGGCAGGAACTCCGCACTTTTCTCGGCTGGGCGCGGTCGCGCGCACTTTATCCTGACAGCGATCAGCAGACGGCTCATACCTTTGCACGTGCTGTTCCCACCGCTCGATTTGCGAGGAAATGGTAGAATGTATTAATGGCGCTTCGCTTGCTGCAGCGGTTGCGTTTCCTTGCGCCGACCCGTGCTGTTGAGTTACGCCAGGTCGGATGCCACATGAGTTAGCGGCTAGCCCTATCTTCGCATAACATTCCCATTTGCTGCTACCGAATTCACTGCTTCGCCTTTGCGGCGAAACTGTGACTTCTTTTTATTATCTACCTATCTCACTTCTCAGCGCAGTCGGCGCGCTCCTCATTGGATGAAGAACCGAGGTCACGTGCCAAGATCAGTGACGTTCACGACCGGTCAGCTGGCATGTATCGCGTGCACACGCGACTCCACAGACCGATCTGACAAAGGCGGCTAACGTAGGTATACGTGCATGTTCTTTAGCTTGTCGTCTGTCGGAGCGCTGTTCCCGCCTAATAAAGGGGCGTGCGGCGTCCTTTTAAATTTCGACCGTTTTCGCGGCACCCAGGCGTTTCGTCACCGCTTGTCCTGTGCATCAGTGTTATTTCTCTGCCCTGTGTCGAATCCGCTCTATCCAGTATTTAAGGCGCTTCGTAATTCGCAGACACGATCGCAACCGAGTAATCTATACATTAGGCTTGCTTGTTTGCAGTGCCCAAACCTGGTGAGGAAAAGAAGGGTCAAGATGTACTTTTGGGCTAATTGGTTTATATTCGCAGTAAAACAGCGTCGGCGGAAACATCAGACCAGACGAGGAGAGACACGTAACACAAGGCGCACTAACTACTGAATGTTTATTCAGTATTTGCACAGAATAGATACTAGAAGGGGAATGTTTTCCATGGGAATCGTTTATATGTCAGTATAAACCAACAGCCTTGTACCACCGACTGAAATCACCCTTTTCCACCGACGGAAAGGGTGATTTTTCGTCCACTTCAATTCATTTCAGTTTACGTCGCAATTAGTACACTACAGCTAACGACAACAATTAACGTCATCTATGCTTTCCCTGGCCTAAATGTCTGTTCGATTCATTTGGTTGTGTCTAACAAACCTGCTGATGGGCCATTTTAAAGCAGAATGCTTCCTGCAGAGGCAGCACCGTCGTGTGGGTGTTTTGTTGGGCCTCGAAGACAGGAAGGTGTCCCTGAAAACGCGTAAATGAAGAACTGCTCTTATACGAATTGCAATTACTTCTTCTTCCTTCGCAGTTAATGTCTCGTCGCTGTGCCTACGGGACCGGCATGCTTCGCTGTACCGGACCATCGACGGCGCCGTGCTGACATCTGAAGGCGAGAGCAACCTCGACTGCGTCATCACCTTCCAGACTGACTCCATCTTAAAGCGCTTCTTGCTTCGCTTCGAAAGACTGTCGTTGGACTGCCACGACCATCTAGCCATTTTTGATGGCACCCATGCTATAGGACGTAGCAAGGTGTAGTCATGCTGCTTGCTTGGATTTCGTAGCAAATTTCTGCGCCCGGTAATGATACCGCAGAAAACTTTGAAATGCGCTTTAATTTTCCTATCGCCAGTGTTGCATGTGAACCTGAGTTTAACAGAAAGTTAGAAGTGTCGATATTTTCATTCCAACATTATTAATGCCGTCATTTTCGGGCGTCATCTATCACATATACTTAAGCCTCAGAAACCTAAGCACTGTATTATTATCAATTTTTAGTACCGGGTTCTTCGTACCGTATTAGTAATGGGTACACGAAATCAGTGCTCATGAAAGCTTTGTGGTGTCGGGCGTAATTTTTCATGAATGCAGTCAGTATACAACAGAGCTTTTGCGCTTCAGGGATGGGTTGCGGTGCCGCCATACTGGGCTGTTAACCTTGCCGCTTTGTTAACGACTACACGAACAGTGCTACGGTAGACGCATAAGCATGAAAACGGTTGGGTTGGTGCATTCGACGTTTCATGACCTTATTAATTCATGTCGCGGCATACAACAATTAAAAAAAAAAGAAACAGCCCAAGGTGGCGGCGCCCATATGTCTTACGTAAAATTGTCTATATAAAGAAAAATGTCATAGGGTGCAAAGCATGGGCATTCTTTTTTTAAAAATCATGTTTGATTGAACGGCCCCTCTAGACAGTGCGGTTGTTTCTGCGCCAAGGCGCCATCTTCCATATAACAAACTGCGAATATGTTCTGCGCAGATAAAAAAAAAAACCATGCGCAAATATGATGTTACAAAAAAAAAAAAGGAAACATATTTCCCGCGTATGTATTACAGCGCTGGCTTATCTAAGATTTTGTGACGCCTGTGTGATATATGGCAAAAGTTTATGTGTGCATGCTGCTGGCGCTTGTGGCTGAATATTTAAGGAACACAACAGTACTAACGTTTTGCTAATTGATTGCTCGTTACGTCAGCGTTAGGAATAACTGGTTACAGTATCACAGTTTACACGCACCGATCATATGTTCAATTTTTTTTTATTGTTGCCGCAGCAAAAACACTGTGTGATCTTTTACTACGACAGAAAATCGTAGCAAAACGTTTTCTACTCAGTGTCCATGTTTGATTCCTGCGCATGTAAAACCTATTTATTTCATAACCGCAGAGACACTGTATAGATTGGGTGTGTTCAGCACGAATATATATTGGACGGACGTATCCCGGGCCACTTGGACAAGCCTTTTTTTTTTTTTTTTCGACAGACACGCGTGTGGGGCAAAGACGCGTATTTAGTTTATGCGGCATGTAGATAACATTTTAAAAGTATGAATCTAAATGACGATAATCACATTCATGCCACAAATGGTGGGACGGCCGCAACGTTTCTAGAAGTATCTACAAACTAGCGGTGCGCGAATATTCGAAAGTTCGAATATTCGAAAGGCACTTTTACTATTCGAAATATTCTAACACCCTAAAATTTCAAAGCATATTCAGAACTTGTTCTTAGAGCGCAGAAGTGATATAAAGATTGTTTTATCGGCCAAGGCCGCGAATAATTTCACGCAATTAAAGAAAAGAATTTCATTTCTCAAGCCGCGCTGTACTTCCGCAATTGCACGTCTACGGTGGCCGTGGCACCACTGAGCGCCGCCGCCGCCGCCATCTTGGTCTGGAGCGCATTCCTCAATCTTCAAATATGCCACTTCGGCCACTTCGGCCACCGAAACAAACGCTCAAAGAACAAATGCCTGAAGGTCGTTTTAAGCCCTGCGATTGGCCACGTCCGCCAAATGGCTTCAGCGCGCTTCCCGATTGATCCAATGCTCTCGCCGGGGGAGCGACGTCGATGTGCACTCCTTGCTCCTCGCGTGTTAACGCAGGAGCTGGTTTACTACTGCCAAAATGAGCCTGCATATTTCCGAGTTCCGGCTCGTACCGTCATCACGTATCGACAATCTTAACTATACGCATCACTTTGGCAGCCATGAACGGACATGCAGCTATGGTCAAAAAGAAAACGCGAACATCGCAGAAGCGCGGCCGATCCCTCAATTACTCGTTGTCTCACTGTCCAACGCATCACGCGCTGACACCTCGGACCAGCAGTTATAAAGATTTTCCCGCAGCTCGGTCTGCAGGACAGGGCACATTGAACGCGGACTTGCCGGATACCGGGACGAAGCACAACCAGCGACGACTGCTGAGAATTGCGGCCAGAAATGATGCGCATCGACGCCTTGAGCTGCGCGATCAAGAACATCGCGCGAGGACTCCTCGAACCTGCGGCTAAACATTTCGCAGCTCGGAACCTCGGACGAAGTACATCGTGCATCGACTGTTCGGGAGCGAAGCTGGCAACATTAAATAACTGCAGACAATGGCGTGCGCACGGGGGGTGCAGCCGCCCCTCCCCCTATTCACCTAAAGGGGGGGGGGGGGGGCGAAAATTCAGCCCCACACATTGACATAATAGGGAGGGGGGCGCTGCGACGAACCATCGCCCCCCCCCCCCTCCCCCCCGAAGTCAAATCCTGCGCACGCCTATGACTGCAGACGTGGTACTATCAAGCATGATACAACAAACTTGCTCTTGCATCTCTGGTTGGTGGAAAAAAAACAACGTTTTTTTGCAAAAGTGAATAGTGAAACTATTCGTATTCGAAAATATGTGAAGAATATTCGATTCGATTCCCAAGTGAATTTCATTATTCGAATTCGCTTCGAAGTTGAAAATTTTGATATTCGCACACCCCTACTATAAACGTTGGGCCTTGGTGGCTTAGCGGCTATGACGTCGCGCTGCTAAGCACAAGGACGAAGGTACAATTCTCGGCCACGGTGGCCGTATTTTGATGAGGGCAAAACGAAAAAAAAAAAAGTGTATTTATCCTTAAGTGCGCGTTAGATAACCGGAAGTGGTCAGAATTGATCCGGTGTGCCTCATAATCACCACCCGTGTCGTCCTCCATGTCTTCTTCTGTCTGCGTACTTTTAGCATCAAATTTACTTTCCCACATGCAGCAACTAGGCCAAACAAGATAGCATTATGATATATTTGGTCTGCATTATTTCATCAAGGAAAAAAGATATTTTTACGCAATTTGCAAGGAAGAGAGAGAGGCGACAGGACCACAGTGTTCCACATAAACATTCAATTTTATTGCTCACGCAGCGGTATGTAAATTCGAAGGCGAAGGGGAGTGGGGGGGGGGGGGGGGGAGAGATCTGTTTGCAAGCATGCTGCAACTATTAGATAGTGAGATAAACCTCACTATCTAATAATTAAGTGGTTGGCAAGGCAGTATCTTACCCGTCACACGTACGTAGAACGCCTCACATGTCTCTCGAGCTTTCTGGACCTTACATTCTACAACAATTACGCACTTTTGAGATAATTAAGTGCACGAGAACGTACCACCGACGACTGACGTAGCACAGGAGTTCCCGTCATATTTCGTTAACTTAATAAAGTGTCACATGTCCCCACAAAGTAATTGCAGGAAAATTCACCGTGAAACTTCTCTCATCGTCGCAGAATAAACTTGGTTTGTTGTGAAGGGCGCAAATAACGAAAATGCATCCATCGCAGCCTGTGGAAGGTAGCGCGCAAAAAAAGTACGTTAAGTGCTCATGTGAATTTTATCGCTGTCGTGCGGCAGATGCTATACATTGGCAAAAAAAAAAATCATGCTATCGCGATTGCGGTATATGTTTATATTGGAATATTAAGATGATTGTTTTCGAAGACAACTCTTATTTCACGTCTGTTGATCAGATTTGGCACACATTCAGCTAATTTGGCATTCAGAGGCATCGATCTAGACACAACGTCTGCGATGTAGCTTAGGGCACGTGGAACACCGTTTGCAAGATGGACGAAGCTGATTAAAGCTGCGCTGTTGCTGTAATGGCTCACGAAAATAAGCAACGACCGACTTACTCTCTTACGTCTGTCAACGTTACCCCGTGGCTTGAGGTTCGGTCGAGATACACGCCCCTGAATGAAATATTATCTTACTGTCACTTGAATTTGATAATGAATACATTGAAATAGATAAATAGACTGTTAGTTTAACTTTGAGGACTTCGCATGGTGCCGTGGCAAACAGTGTATTTGCAAGGCTGCTAATAGCACTCTGGTTTGTTGCTTTCCTTCCTTCTTTTGCATTATGCACAAAGTAATGCATGTTCCTCGACGAATGAATGTTTCGCCAACCAGCCCAATCAGGCACTCGATCGTTATTTCCGTTCTTTGTTGGGCACTTCCGTGACTCTCGTTTCAAGACAACACAACACACTTCTCACACTAATGAGCGATAACATCGTGACCATTTTCATTAAGCGATAAGCTTGTTCTAGTTATGTACCTACTTGCGAGCGCAATTTATTTTACATTTATATCGTGTGTAGCCGTATATTTTGCTACGCATGCAGCATGCGAGCTGTAGTCGTATACAACTTTAGAAGTCCGCGGCATTTCTTCCTCAAAGGCGGATGCACACAAGCCTGCACCAATGGGCGCGCACTCCGGACTGACGTCACGAGCCGGACTGGCGGTGAGTCCGCCTTCGGAGAACACTGCCGAGTGCTTGAGCGGGATTACAGTGTACTAGAAGGGGGCAGTGGAACGAACATGGACAGGGAGGGGCAGCCGATCAAGGATCGACCGCTTTTATGTCTCGCCATCCCTCGCTCCCAGCATGCACTCCTCCTGGTTGTGTTCTTCCGCTTTGAGTGACCATTGCCTCCTTGCTTTGAGATTCGCCGATTCCAACCTCGTAGCACAGGGCAAGAGACCGTGGCGTCTGAACCCACGGCTCTTAAAAGATGAAGAAGCCGCTAAAGATGTTGCTGGGCTTCTCTGCCGTTCGCTGCTTGGCGGACAGGACTTAGGCGGCAGCGAATGGGATGCAGTGAAGGCCAGTGTCGCGGAGTGCTTTCGGGAGTGGGGCAAGCGGCGGGCACGCGAGGAGCGTGCTGAGATCAAAATCGTCTCAGACGCTATCCTCCTGCTCTCAAAGCCGCTGTCCGGTGGCCCCGGAGTAACTGCGGCTCTGACTTCGCTTCGCAAAGAACTTAGAGTCCTGCTTCAGCGACGCTGGGACCGCTTGCGAGCCACAGCGCGTGCTGAGCAGTGGGAAATGGAGGCATGGTGTAGCAGGAACGTCCTTCGTAGGCACTTAGCTCGAAAGAGAGCGGTTATGACCTCTCTCACAGATCCAACTACTGGTAATCTTGTTGAAACGCAGGACGGAGTTTTGGAGCTGGCGAGGCAGTTCTACAAGAACCTTTATGCCAAACCACCTTCCTCCCCGTACTCGTTTCCCTTCGTCAAGTCCTATGAACAGGTCGATATTTGCGACTCCCCACTTGTTGAGGAGGAGCTTCTTGCAGCCCTCAAATCTATGAAGCGCAATCGCAGCCCAGGCTCGGATGGCTTGACCGTTGAATTTTACGTCAAGTTTTGGAAGGTTTTGGGGAAGCCCTTTACCACTCTTGTAAACAGGCTTCTTCGTGAGGGGACCCTGTCAGCAACTCAAAGGGAAGGGCTCATCACTCTCCTGTGCAAGGACGAGTCGAGACGCACTGACCTGAGAGCCTGGCGGCCCATCACCCTTCTGAACTGCGATTACAAGCTCATAGCCAAGTGCCTGTCCGTACGACTCACTCCAGTGCTAAGCACGGTTTTGGGTCCGTACCAGGCATGTTGTGTTCCAGGGCGGTCCTGCCAGCTTCATGGCTTTGCTATCAGGGACCTGATCGAATGGGCGAATGCACGGAATCTCAGCGGCATTCTCTGCTCATTCGATCAAGAAAAGGCGTTTGACGTTATCAGTCACAGGTACCTTTTCAAGGTTTTAAGAGAGGCCGGCTTCAGCGGCCAGTTTATCAGTATGGTTAGGGCTCTCTATTCTCGTCCCAGCTCGGCTGTTGTAATACAGGATCGCATCTCGGAGCCTTTCGACGTAGGTCGTGGAGTTAGGCAGGGGGACCCGCTCTCGCCTGCCCTCTATGTGCTTGCGTTCGAGCCGCTTCTGCAGAGGCTTTCCAGTGACAACAGCATCGGTCGATTTCCCCTTCCACCAGGCTCCCCTCCTGTCGCACTGTTTGCCTACGCAGATGACCTCTCCATTGTTGTCCCTGACGAGGCCACAGTTTGCACCGTCTTGGACGTCATGGAGGGGTACTGCTCGGCGAGCGGAGCCAGGATAAACAGGTCCAAGAGTGTAGTCATGTATCTGAACTCCGCTCCTTCCAGTCCGCGTCCTGTTCACGGCCTACCCGTGCAACAACGCCTACGTATTCTGGGTTTCCATTTCGAACCGGATGGCCTGACTACTGAAAACTGGAGGCTGGCTAAGCAAAAGCTGACCGACAGGATTCAGGAAATCAGTGCCTTGGGATGCCCATTGACGGCCAGAGTAACGATCATTCGATCGCTGCTCTTTTCTTTTCTGACCTATGTAGCTTCCGTTATGCCGGTTGCAACCCGAACCAAGCTAGTCTTGGAGGGGCTCCTCTTTCGTTTCCTATGGAGTGGCTCCTCTATGTATGTGGCGCGTCCTGTGATCAAGTTGCCCAGGAATAAGGGAGGACTCGGAATTCCCGACCTGGGCATCGTGGCCACTGCGCTGCATCTTAGATGGACACGGGTAGCTCTCGAATCGGATATGCTCCTAACTCGAAGCTTTGCGTCGTTTTTCCTAAGCACACGACTGCGGCTGTTCTCACCTGAGGCATTTTCTAACTCAGTGCCTCGGGCGGGAACTCCTTCACCCTTCTATGCGGGGGCCGCCTCCACTCTGGCTCGTCTCCGTGACGCCAACCCAGGGATAGAGCTAGATTCTCTCGAGCTCCATGATCTAGTCGACTTACTCACGCCGGACCTCCCGGCCCACTGTGTGAGATATGACCTGTCCCGCCACAGTCCTAACTGGAAGCTAATCACTGCCAGTTTTCTGGACGCCAAGCGCGCTACATTCATGTACCGCATGGCAAGAGGGTGCCTGCCCATAACATTCAGGCCCTTCACAAAAATCCCTACCAGAGGAAAGTGTCCGTTTTGTGGCAGTAGGGAGGATTTGGTTCACATCTTCTCTCAGTGTGCACTCCCAGCAGCCCTCCTTCAAAGGATAGCTAGCTTGTATGGCCACCCCGGAGTTCCATTCGAAACCGTTCGGTTCTTGAATCCCCTGCCTGCGCAGGCGGTTAACCAGTACGTGCTTCTTCTCGTCGAGTGCTCTTACCAAGTTTGGGTGGCACGGTGCGCTGCCGTTTTCGATGGGAGGCGGCCGGGTCTTCACGAAGTACTTGCAAAAGTGCGGAAGGAGATCTGGTTTGTCCTCCACCGGGAACGGCAGCGCCTGGGCGTTAAGAAGTTTCTCGAAACCTGGCACCGTCCAGCAGTCATCTTTAGTGAGTCAGGAGGGCAGATCACCATCACCTTTTAATGATGGCTCCCTTTAAGGTACACCGAACTGGCCTAGCGTGCCAGTCACTTGTGTTTGCGGAACCAACAGCCCGAGCCGGTCTGGGTGCATGCGACTTCGGTTGCTACACCGCGGTGATGACGGTCGAGGTCTCCGCTGTTGCTCACCCGTGCTTTGCATGCGCCCGGGTAATCCAGTCGCCTTGTTGGGCTCCACCCACGAGGTCCACGTCGGTCGTTTGCGTTCTGTGCTCGGTGACTTTGTTCGCCGCGACGAACGGCGGCCCCCTTGTCCGGGTAGGACACCGCTGGCCTTTGGCCACGCGGTACTCCCTGGGTACGTCTAGTTTGGGTGCGGTGACCAAGGTTGCCGCGCCAAACGATAGCCCCAATGTGGTCACAGTTCAGTGCGCGACGATTGGACTCGTCGAGCCGAACTGTGGCCCCCCCGTCCGGGTAGGACCCCGCCGGCTCCCAGCCGTGCGGTATTTCTCGGGTACGTCTGTTTTGTGTGTGGCGACTGAAGTTGCCGCACCAAACTGTAGCCCCATGGCCGAGTCTCTCTGGCGTGGGGCCGTGAGACTGGCTACGTCTGTTTGGCGCTTCGCGCCGAGCGGTAGCCCCCTTGTCCGGGCAGGGACCGTCTTTCCGAAACAAACCTTCCCCTCCACAACCCGAGGGGGAGGAAGTGCCGGGATAGACGTACGGATGATGATGGGTTGATGAGTATCGTAGAACTCCGGGACAAAGCGCCTCCGGGCGCCGCGTCTCCTTCCCATCTGACAACGGCACGAAGCGGCCGCGCCGTATCTCGGGTACTCGGGTGATGCTCCGACGGGCGATCGTAGCGGCGGCGCTGTAGTCACTTTGTACTGAAGCTGTGGAAAGCGTCTGCATTTGGCGCGCGCGCGTCGCAGCCTGCGAAAGCGTGTAATTGCGCGTTTTGAGCGCGTTTAATGCATTACTGAGCTTTAATCGATATCTCAACGCCTGCTACGCGCCGTTGTGCACGAGTGAATATGCAGGCGTGCCAAAATTGCGCCGAGATATTCCCTGTTTTTGGAGCCTGCCGGCCCCCAAAGAAGGCGACAATCGGATTTTGCACCTAGCTGCTCACTGATTGCTGTGCGGTTTGCAACCAACACTTCGAGCCGCGCTACACTATAAGCGACTATGAAGAAATAACAAACCAGCGACAAAAGCCTACCATTCTTCTGCCGGCAGTCTCTACGATATCCAGAGCATTGATCCTTACATGAGCTCCAATGCGCTCGGCTGTTTCATGAGTAACCTGAGCAAAAATAACTCTATCACAACATTTATATTAGTGACGGCTGAGTGCTGCCAGTTTTGCTCTGTTTCTTTAATGCCGAAAGGCTATCTTGTTTCAACAGCGGGCTTCCGCGGTTACTATGCATCGGTGCACGTTCACCTCTGAGGCACAAACTTCATGGATCAGGGCTTATCTCAAGCATCCTAAAATGCGCAGATGTACATGTAGCCCGTCGGTTATTCTGGCTAAATTCACTACAACCAGTTCTCCTTTTCAATGGACAGCTTATATTGCACTTTTCCTGACCTATCGATGCCATTGCAAAAACTTCTTTTTGACAATGTTTTGTATTATAATTTCATTGCTTCATCTGTAAAGTGTCAAAAGTGAAGCCAGGAGGGGCGGTGGTGCTCTACGCTTTGCTATATATATATATATATATATATATATATATATACACGCACAAATACGGGTAGTATACAGTCTCACCTCCCCACCCGGCGCCAATAACAATATCCATGCAACGCCCCTGAGGACGACCGTTATTTGTACCGGTCGAGCTACCTTTGACTTCCAATCCCTTTGAGCACTCGTAATGTCGAAAAAGTCACATTTACACATCGCATTTATAAAGATACGCACCGTACACACAGCTTCGCCAACGCGCGGTAAATGTTCGGCGGGCTTTCGGCAGAATATCAGCACACAGCTTTCTGAGCACAGTTAAATTTCAATAGAGCAGCTCAGTTACTCTGAATAAACTAGACGCCGAATCATCACCAGAAGAAAACGTTAAAGCAGGAGAAATCAGAATAAGGCATGCGCCCTTTCTGTTTCCTCTGTCTCTTTCTTCTGGCGGTCGTTCGGCGTCTAGTTAATTGAGAGTAATGTACTAACTAGCCTAGCAATGAGTTCGGCTCAATTAAACCGAGATCGTGAATCTACACGGTCGGTATCAGCCCGTTTTCATTTTTATATTTTGCGTACCTTCCAGCAGTCACTTCGGCTACAAGAACTGATTTGCAGTATCTCACAAAAGTATTTTGAAGCAAGCATCCATTAAAAGCTTTGAAGTTTCGTCCATCAAGGCTTACCACGACAAGTCCTAAGCTTAATAATGATAGACACGCAACGAAAGCCGCATCAGTAATAGCGCCGATTAGCCGGGTGCCGCCGACGCGCCCAGCAGTTCTTGCGCGCGGCGCCGCGCGCCTTCAGTACCGAGCGACTGCAGCGCCGCCGCTACGGTCGACGCGGAAGGCATCAGGCGGAGAGGCGCGTTCACGCCACTCGACAGTTCTAGTACACTCTAGCGGGATTATTTCTTCAGTCGCGGAGGCGACCTGCTATATTATATGGTGCGGGCCGAGGTTTTATTCTTTTTTTTTCATACCTCACAATAAAGAAAGTCGCGGAGGCGATCGGCTGCCGAGCGCTTCGGTCATCTGGGCGGGGCCTCTCCGGACTTCTTAAGTTGTATACGTCTGTAGTTTCGTATTTCAATGGTTGAAGTAAATTTCGTGCTAATGATGCTCTCCGTAACAGCAGCAACGTGGTAGGTGGGAAAATAAGACAAATAGCTGACATACATGTTTACCTCTGGCGGCTGCACGCTCGAGCCTCATTGCGCGACTTCGTTTGTGTTCGCAGGCAAATCTGTCTTGTGGAAGCTCACCCTCAGACGTCGGGGACATCTCCACACAGGGAAACTTCGTGACCCTCAGATATACGACAGATAATGAGAGTCCTCAAGGGAGCGGCTTCAAGCTCGTCATTACGGCCTACAGGAACCGCTTTAGAGGTACTGGTTAGCGAGTCGATCGTTCATGATTTATTTAAGATACCGCGCCAGCATAAAGCACGCTGTACGCGCGTTCCTTTTGTTGTCTGTGTCCGCATCATTCAAACTTTGGGATTTCTACCGTAAAAACTAACTTTTTTACACTAGAAATCTTATCAGCGGAAGCTTCATTCTCGCATCACCCTCCAACGAAAACCCCACGCTGACGCCCCGCTTATCTTCCGGCGGATGGTGAGTATAGTCCATGGTGGAAGCATCTCTTGAACGCAATAAAGGAAATTTCGTTCGACCAATCTATAGTTCAGAAGGAAAAAACGTTTCTAGTTCAGGCAAAGTTCTTTGAAATGTGGTACTACAGTTTGTGTATATAACTGATATTTTAAGCGATCCATTTATTCGCACTGCATTGTCTTCATTGTGCCGCATTGTCTGCATCGCATCGTCTGCACCGTAATCCAACTGGGTAACAATGCAGTCAATGCGATGTGAGCGTTAACCAGGGGGCTTATCCCTCGTTTGCTCAAGGGGTGCCCGACATCGCACAGGAGGGAGCTCGCTACTATACACGGGATGCTTGTATGTGTGCAATGTACGCTTGTGAAACGTTGTATGTAGATGAGCATGTATGGCTAGCCACCAGGAAAGAGGAACCCCCCCCCCCTTTTAAATATTTGCGGTAGAGGGAGTATAACTATAGTGTACCAAAATGAACCGAGACAATGGAAGCGTTTTAAGAACGCCTGTCTTGTGGGCTGAAATCGCACCTTGTGGGGGGTGATTCTATTTTATTATTTTTTTATTGTTATTATAAAGTATTGTGCATCGCAGCTCCTCGTGCTGGCCAAACACCTCTTCGGCATCCATGCAGGGAGCATTTATATATATGAACGGGAGATGCGTAAACTTTGCAATCGACAGTATACCAGCCCAATGCATGCATTTTGAGCTGCACTATCGTGGCCGATGTAATGGTGATTGGCCGTTTGACGTCGTTGTGAGACTTTGCGAGGGCAACACCATTTTTACGCTGTTTGCGCACGGAGACGTGGAATGTACTTACGAGGTTTTCGCACCTGTTAGCTCCTATACCTTTAGCTATAGATTAAAAGTCATGCAGTGCTTTACATTGCGAAGGCGGCCTTGGCACGGTGGCATTCGAGCAACCCTTTCTTACACCCTTTCTTACAGCTTTCTTACACCCAGGTCTGCTGACAATCGCTCGTGACTGCGTTAATTATTAATTTGCGGAAATAAAAGAATTTCTTCTGTTAAGGCGGCTCGTCATGTTCGCCCCTAGATTGCTTCAGCGCGCTGCGCTCCTCCTCTGCTTCGCGGTTGTCGGCATAATGCAATGAATTCATCCTATTCTCACCACCACACTTTCCCTTATAAATTTAATTGACGTAGCAACTGCGTACATTTGTATTCGTTGGAACAGATGTTGCCCAGCTGTCAGCTTGCCGTAAGTTATATGCAAAGATTTATCATCCGTGCAGTGTGACGTAGAGCACTGCACATGCCGTGATTCTTGGCCCGGGTCCCCCCGAGCCTGGCCCGATGCCTCAAAACGTGATCCGCGCCGGTATGAGCACGAAAAAAAAAACAAAAAAAAGAAAAGAAAAGGATCTCCAATCCGACCCATAGCCCTGCCTGACCACAAATCAGGCCCGATCGAGGCCCGAACGTGCCGTCGGGAGCAAGGTGCTTCAAATAGCGATAATCGGTGTTTTGAGCACATGCATCGCTAACAACCTTCAGTAACTTATTTTACAAAAGCGCCTCGCGGTATCTTGCGCTGCGGCACACAGTACTTATGTTTTCCGGAAACGTATACAGCGCTGGTATAATTATCAAGAACGTTTTGTAACAGATTTTTTAGCGATTTGTAGCACCTGCCCTCATTTTAGCCGCAGGTTACCGTAAACAAACACATGGTGGGCGCCAAATTTGTTGGCTTTGTTACACATGTAGTCAAACTTGGACACGAACCAAGCTGTTCGTTTCCAAACTTTTCTCTCTTGAATCTCACGTATTTTTCACCAACATTAAAAAAAATGCACATGATATTTTCGACTTAGCCAAATCTTCGTACACCACGCGCACTTATTCATTGGAAGGCGTTTAGGCAGGCTAAAAGCAAGCGGTCTGATATTGCTCTTGTCATGTCACGTCATGCACTGCAAATATTCGCAGTCTATTAGTCGCCGTTTGCAGCGTAATTTACAGTTTTGTGTCTGATTTTACACGTTTTGTGCTTATACATGCCTGTATATGTTTCTGACACACTGGTGGGAGCTTGCGCACGCACTTACATATCTAGACGAGTCTGTGCACACACACACAAACACACGTGCGCTCTCACACACATTCCCACGCTCACACTAGGAGATTTTCCTAATTCAGTCTGGCCACACTGATTTTTTTGCCGTCCGCCATTAGTAGGGCTAGTAGGGCGTCATTTCAGGCAGTTGCATGGGCAGTGTCGGAGAGCCCACACTACAGCGTCTCGCTTACTGTTTTGGTGGTGATGTCGTGGTCCAAAAGTCTCGCAGTTATTCCGGAGACTCTTACGGAAGAAAAAGTGGAAGCCTACAGCGCCTCAAAAAGGTTAGCGAAGCACAACGATGAACGAAGTCACAAGTTTGCTGTGGGAAGCTACGTCCAAACCGCCTCGATCGAAACGTCTTCGTACACAGGGCTATCCCGAAAGCACTCAACGGAAAACTTTCGGCTCACGCGCTTCTCCAGATGGCTACGCTCTTGTGCTGCAATGTCGAGCGCTCGCTCTGCTTTGTACAACGAACTTTTAGTGAGCTCCACTTCTTCGGCTTTTTTCTTTACTTCCGACTCTAACGCACGGACACGCGCCGTCATTACGTCGAGTTGTTCGGTGAGGTCGGAAATCTTTAGCGAGCACGCACAACCACACACCACGCCATCGATGCTGCTCGTCACCGATGTAGGAGAGCAGATGTCTACGTCGCTCACATCCGCGGTAGTCGATCGCCCGCCTTCGGAAGGCTCTGTAGCGCCGACGAGGTTAAGTGGTTCTCGATTTCTTGGCTTTTTTCTTGGTGGAGGCCTCGGAGCACTAAACGCGAAGATGCTGGGCACGGCGTCTTGCTTCAAGAAACGACGGTTTCCGGCGACGTTTGGCAAGTAGTTTGCTTCAGTAAAATGCCTTGAACAAACTTTTGTGAACTTCGTCACGGTGAAGAAAGGGCCTTCGTCACGCTTAATAGCTATAATCCACCTTTTCCTCCAGTCCGTATCCTTCGGAAAAGAAAAAAAAAAAAACGAGACCTGCAAGAAAAGGTAGGCATCAGCCGCGCACCGATTGTAAACAAAGCCGCGGGCAAGCGCGCTTCTGCTTACCTTCGACCCATCCTCGTCTCGAAATCCTCTTTGCGTGCACTGCGGTACACAGCAATGGGCTGGCATTGCGCTGATCCTGTTATATCGGAAACGGCAACTATTTGCGCAAACAGGATCGCACGCGAGCGTTCAATCTGAAGCGCGCGCGCGTGTACTCTGACTGCTCTGACGGCGCGCGACCTACTAATGGCGGCTGAGAAATGCTTCTCGTTGCTGCCGACAGGTGGCGCTGAATTAGGAAAATCTCCTCTTGCGCGCGCTCAAACATCCAGACACACCAGTAAGTCGTGTGTCTGTACAGCGGTATACTCTCACATAAACGGAAGTATTTCTGACTCCTCATTTGGTATTCATGAATAGTTGTCGCATAGTTATCTTATGGTTATAGTTATCTCTTAGTTATCGTATAGTTTCGAAGTATGTGCGCTAGCTCTGTTGGCATCCATGTTCTAAACAAGTAAATTAGCGCTCATTGGCAATGTTTGCCAATCGATGCCCATGGTTTGTGTCAAGTCTCTCTCTCTCTCACACACACACAAAAACACACACACACACACAAACGCGCACGCACGCACGCACGCGCACACACACACACACACACACACACACACACACACACACACACACACACACACACACACACACACACACACACACACACACACACACACACACACAACGGCCTTCAGAACGTGGTTTTAACGCTAAAAAAGTGGCCATCGGAGTATTAGGGCGGGAATTAACGGCTGGGAGTGAATGAACAGATTTCGAGCAATCTTTGGCGTTCATTTCGAAGATAATAATAATTGTCGGGGTTTAACGTCCCAAAACCACGATATGATTTTGCGAGACGCCGTAGTGGAGGGCTCCGGAAATTTCGACCACCTGGGGTTCTTTAACGTGCACCTAAATCTAAGTGCACGATCCTCAAGCATTTTTGCCGCCATCGAAAATGTGGCCGCCGGGATTCGAGTGAATGAACAGATTTCGAGCAATCTTTGGCGTTCATCATTCCCAGGATTTGGGGACATTTGTGCGTGGCGCCATCTCTTGGCGATAGCAGCGGCGTCCTGCCATAACTGAATGGGAAGTGGGCGAAAAAAAATCATAGCTCTTGAAAAAAGCAGGCTATCAAAAACGACTCGGGGTTCTATACAGTAGAGAATGGAACGTTTTGGTAAAATTGCAGTGTCGCACTACAAAGCGTGTGGCTTCCCAGGGCAATTGAACACCGCCCATTAGAAACACATGGGGCCCCACTGTAAAATTTTAAACAAGGCAGGGAAGCCACGCGGTTTGTAGTGCGACACTGTAATTTTAACGGAATGTTCAAATAAGCCTGTACTGTATAGAACCGGGAGTCGTTTTTGATAACTGGCTTTGTTCGTCAGATATGATTTTTTTCGCCTATTTCCCCTTCAGTTACGGCAGGCCACCGCAGTCACCGACGAGGGATGGCGATACGTGCATATGTCCCCAAATCCTGGTCATGTTCGAAGAGGTTCTGTGATAGTGACCCTAGTAACCTTCTCGATGCCATTGGTGGTTGTGTTTCGAGGTAAGGGGACATCTCCTGGGGCGGAAACCGTAACTGTCTCGTTCAAGCCGGGGTTGTGGCTACAGGAATATACTGCAGCTTTAACGTCACTACATGCCTGTACACTGTAACAGCACTGTGACGGAAATCCCATGGAGCTCTCGCAGCGTATAGGGGAATAGAGCATGCGTTCATCTGGGCCCACACGATCGACGTGTTCTTCTCTTGGCACCTGACCACAGCCGTGCCGGAGGCCTGGGGATGTTTCTTTTTATTTTTGTCTAGTGCGTATACGTCGTGAGACTCGTCGCATATCTTTGGTTTCCGTGGACGGCGCCAGCTTTCACAAACGTTCCCTGCTTTGGAAGCCTGTCATCGCTCTTGCGACGATAAATAATAAATGTGATTATCGTGTTGTATTTAATACTGCGGTTATAATGAAACATTTGGAATATAAAGTATAAGGTATGCAAATAAAAGCACATTACAATTTTTTTAGAGCTTGGATACAAGCCGCTGATCCACCTATTCCTCGCTCGTTCGGCGTGATCAAATAAAATTCGGTGTTCCAGAGAAAACTTATCCAACTGACTTGTGTCACATAAAAGCGACGCTGGTTCCAGATAAGTTATCTGGGACGTATATGTATAAGCAACCTATGTGGAGCCAGATAAAGAATGCACCAAAAAACGAACCCGACCCGACCCAACTCTCAAATCAAAACCAGGCCCGACACGTAGCCTGGTCCGCACTTAGAACCTGGCCTAATTAATGACTGGGCCTAGCCGGGCTCTGGCTTTCGGTTACACCCGAGTCCGTACAGTGCTTCAATGTGCAGCGCCCATGCCTTGGCCGAATAATTAAGGCACCGGCTTCTGAACGCCTGTATAGAGTGTTATGATCGACCTCTTTTTACTTAACCATCGTATACCGTTGTTGAGTACAAATAACCGCACAATTAGAGGAGCTCGTTGCGAGGTAATAACAGAAAAGCCGCCGACGCTTTTTTTTTTTTTGCAGCAATATGTAATTGCACGCATATCTTAACGCGCCCGTTTACAACCTTTCACTTGAAAAGTCTTTTCTATGACTGTACACTGTAAACCACTTTACACCCGTATGGGTGTAACTTGGTGTCTATAACTCACACACCTACACCCCAAAAAATAGGTGTACCAAGCAGGATTACACCTATACAATGGGTGTAATTTCAAACTTTCACCCAATGGGTGTAAAAGCATATTACACCCAAATGAAAAAAAGGGTGTAGGGTGTAAAAGCACATTACACCCAAACGAGAAAAAGGGCGTTAGGGTGTTTATGCACAATTACACCCAAACACCCAGGCAAAAATTTCCATAATTCGAGTGGTTCCCCCCTCCCAGTTGGCTCCCATTGAAACGCTAGAAAGCTTACCTTTTAGCTAGTCCTTTCAAGGGCGCATGACCTATTATAGTGGCTCCTGCCACAGAGGGAAAATCCTGGCAGCAGCACAGATTTTATAATGCATATGAAGCACGGCATATATGGCCCTTACATATACAGTGCAATCGTGACTTAATACAAAGTTATTACCTAAAATGTGTTGACACATATTGCAAGATGTTCACACAGTTATCCAATAGTACAAAATAAAGTCAAGCTTTAATAAACACAGAGCTCGTACATTCCAGACAAATTCTGCGGTATTCAATGACCTTTCTCGAGTGTGCGGAGCGGCATCGCGTATGCCGCCAAACAAGGAGCACAAATGACCAAGGCGTTTGTGTCAAAATATGAAGCAAGGGCGTTATTTCCACTTCATAATGAGGAATTCAATTTA
Source organism: Rhipicephalus sanguineus (assembly GCF_013339695.2). Taxonomy (NCBI): domain Eukaryota; kingdom Metazoa; phylum Arthropoda; class Arachnida; order Ixodida; family Ixodidae; genus Rhipicephalus; species Rhipicephalus sanguineus. Next base: position 213,374,199 of record NC_051176.1, on the reverse strand, counting down.
ACATGCTTCATTGTAACACAGCCGTATAGTGCAGTATGGGTCTTAGAACAAGCTACACCCGTGCGAGTGGGGTGTAATAGATGAAACCGCCCTCGAAAGGATAGCAGTTACAGGGAGAAGCACAAACGAACCTTCTCTGTCAGCCCCCTTGGGGCACTACAGACACTTGGTCCCTTTGGGCACACCCCAGAATGAATTTTCCCACTGTAGTTGCCCTTCCCAAGAAGGGAAATATTGGTGCCACTTCTTATACCTGCACTCATGCTGTTGATAAAATAAGGTGCCATCGTCTTAAATGTGCTGCATAACATCAGTGTATGTGTTTGAAATCAACTGGAACACACAAGGTACGGTCTGGTCGTTCTCCTGTTAAGGAGATAGTTCAGAAATGTGCAATCCCTTGATGAGAAAGTGGATTGATAAAGTTTCAAAATTCCAGCAGTGCCCACACCATTGTGCCTGTTGTCGACTTTCTTAGTAGGGTAAACACTGCCATCACACAGCTGTAGCTGATACACGAGCAGGGTATCAATGCTCCGTGACAACTCACGCAACATTATAAGGACTCAGAACGTCGTTTTCCCCAGCAGGCCTCCATATTATCTCTTTTCTGGGAAAGTACATGAGTGAAGTAGAAAACTGTGCACATTGCTGGAATTATGAAATATTTCCCACTTTCTCAAGAGCAATAGATTGTGGCTCCAACACAAGAAAGTGAGCAATCGGGCCATGACGCGCACGTCGCAGCGCATGCTAAATGCGGTAATATGCAGGAAATGCATGGGAATAGGGACGTTATGACAACAACAGCACTGCAGAAGCATTACCTACATAACAAAAGTGGAATCAAATTTTACACGGGCATGTTCAGAGAAATTTAAAGATTATCCCTTTCCAAGCAAAGACAACAGAATCATTGGTAATTGAATAAAACGAGTATTTATTTCTTTAAAAAAATATTGACAAAACTTAATGTCAAAAATAAATTTTAAAACAATATTCGATGCACTGATTTCACTGACAAGTACTGGCAGCTTTGTTAAGCTAAAGTTTCAATAGCAAAAGATCTCAATTATTAAAACTACTGCAAAAAAGTCACAAAGCCCTTTGAATATAAAAACTAAGCCAATAACCACAAAGTGGAATGACCTGCGAGAACATGTTGAAATCGGCAGACAAAATGGCTTGGATTAAAATGTCACAAGAAAATGAGCAAGAAATTGAAATGAAATACTAGTACCGCCATAGTATTCGTTTCTGTATAATGCAAAACAAATAACTACTCGTTACCATATGAAAATATAACTTTATGGCTTACGCTCGGGTTAATCACAGGTGGCGACATACTTTAAGCAGAAGCTAAGGCCTATTTTCTAGGCTTTCTTGAAAATGTTCAGGAGCTTTACTACTTGTGTCCTCGGAGTCATTACCCACTGGCCAAGAAGGAGCCATTCAACAGCGACGAGAACGTTGAACACCTTGTGATGGCAGTCGATATTTAACAGCCAATGTGCTGCCATGAGTGCAGCTACTCATTCTTCGGCATTGGACACACTGAAGAGCAGTTCTTTGTCCACAGGGAGGAAAAGCTTGCTTGCATAGGGAAGATCGGGGCCATCGTACACAATGCAAGGTGTTATTGGAACGCTCTCTCCCTGCATGATAAAAAATAAAAAGATCATTGTCTGGAAAGCGCTACGCAGACTTCAATTATTTGTTTCAGTAAATAACAGTTTCTGTACCGTGTACTATCGTGAGTAATATGGGCTCGAACATGCGAGCACGTGGAAAATAGCCTTAAAACTGAGATAGGGTGATACGTGGATGGCGTTGCCGAAACTGGAGGGGATAGGGGGGGGGGGGGGCGCTGTTCCGCTGACTGTTGGTACTCCCGCCTCGCTAGCGTTGCTGCGAGATGTCGGCTGATTGCGTGCCAATGACCGCTAGCAATGATAACAAAATAAATAAATGAGGCGCGGCAAAATCCTCAGCCGACACCACCGAGATAACGATGCGCAAGCATGGCCTGCGCATCGTGGCAGGCTACGTCACAGCCGATATCTCAGCAGCTACCTAGTCTGTTCGCTTTGATGGGAATTCATATCACCGCTAGCGGCCTCTGACACTCTCTAAGATGCTGTTCCGCATCAACAATATCGAAGCGGGAGGGTCAACAGCTAGTGGAAGCGCGGCGGCCTTTCGGCTTTGTTTCCGACAGGCGCCGCTGCGAATCAGCCGACGTAAGGTTCAAGGCTGTTCGCCACGCGCTCGCATGTTCGAGCTCATATTGCTCACGATAGTACCATCCAAATATTAAGCTCATAAGATGCCCCATATGGAACTGGAGAGAATTAACAGCTTTTCTACGAGCAATTAGCTTGTTTGGGAAAGAGAAAGTACTATTTGACAAATATCATCCGCATTTTTAAAGAAAAAGGAGCATTCTTTAGTGGCATGAAGGATTCCTGCACATCGATAAAAAGCATATAAAACAAAACTATGCACAAGGACTTCTCTTCAAGGCTGCAACTTGCAGCCTTGAAGAAGATTGGAGAATTTAAAATCTCTTATAAATCATTAGGCTTGTCTTTTACCAAATAATATCATTGGAGGTGGTCGTGCAAACTGCGTTTTTGATGTTTGTACACGTAAAAGTATTTAGCGAAGTTACAACGCCAAAGCGAGGCGAGGCGCATATAACTCTTAATAACCACAACAAAATAATGAAAGCTAGACATAATGGAAACAAACAGAATAAAATAAATTGTGCTCGAACGCGGGCACTCAAGCGTACGCACGAAGGGGGGAGGGTGCGCCCCCCCCCCCCCTAGTCAATTCAGACAGAGGGGGGGGGGGGCGCAATGTCTGCCCCCATACTTTGACTTTTTAGTAAGGCGGGGGGAGGGGGGCAGCGATTAACCTTCCTACTTCCCTCCGCCCTGATGGGGAACCCCGCGCACGTCTACGTGCACACTGATGCTCGAGCACAGTTCAGGTATTTAAGGCGATTCGGCCACACAGACATGAAAAATTCATTCGAACACAAGTCAAGTTTAACGAACGGCTCCCCGTGCAGGGTGCCGGCATTATCAGGAAACCTATGTTACGGATGACTTAAAACATCGGTACGAATTTAACGAAACGGAATGTATTAGCACTTAGGCGAGCTTCGCGCGGCGTACCTAAAACGAAGCAACATGCTGCGTTAAAATGACCCACACGCATCAACCCGAGCATCACGGTAATTTTAGCGCACAAAACGAACACGGACGGAAAAGAACGACGCGGACACCACGTCGTTGTTTTCTGTCCTGTTTCTTTTTTTTTTTTCTTGTGCGACAAAAAATGCACTTGAATTACCAACAGGCCGAAGCATACGCGCCTTAGACACGCTTGACGCTTAGAGGTAACAGGCGCCGTCACAACCCAACTATTCTTAAATCAAAATAGTGGTTCATCGAGAGCGGGGCCCCCTTCCAACACCACCGCCGACAGGCGGGCACCGCCACAACTACGTTCAAATCCCCCTCCGAATCACAGCCGCGCATGCGCACACTGCTTTCAACACCAAACAAAGCAAAGCCTGCCCGCGCCTAATGTCACACAACTTTGCCTTCATCCCGATGAAACAATGCACTCACATATGCTCGCTACGTTAACAAATGCTCACCGATCGTCAACCAGTTAAGAAAAGCTTAGTTAACGGCATTAGATCGCGCTCTCGGAGTTAACAAAGCGCTGGCCGTAGCAACGTGATAGTGGTACATACCGTTTCAGTTCGAGTGCTCCACGATATGAAGCTGCAGGTCTCCCTTTGAGTATAGTGCATCTTCGTAATAAGCAGCACTGGCAGAAGGTAAAGGACGAGCACACAGAGCAGGCACACTTCAAACAACCGAAACACCGACTGCAAAACTCGACCGATCGGGAGGCGACGCACAACACACGCAGAAAACGATGGAGTCCGGCCAGATGTTCTCTGGTCCGGCGGCGTGTCTGAGCGCGTTGCATAAGTCACGTGGTGATAGAGCTGTTCCGCGCGCTGCGCACGCGCGGCGGCCGCGGCGGCTGCGCCGGCCGAGGAGGTGGCGCCCCGGCCGTTGTTGGGTCGCGTGGGCGCAGCTTTCTTTCTGCGGCAGTGTTATGTTTTGTTATGCTTTACACAGTGTATTCGAATCGCAGTAAGCATTGCGACGACACAGTAAGGGCTGCATGACTACAAGCAGGGCTTAAAGTCTCCCTTCACTGGACGGGGGGCCCTCACAAAGCGGCAATATATATGTATATATATAATCTCAAAGAAAAGATCGCCTAGCAGCGATCTTTTCGCCGCTAAACTGGTGCTGCTGTGGTCTCAGCGGCTCTGCTACGCGCAGATCGTGAGTTGTTGGAACGCGGTGGGAGCTGTCATAGCGAAGAATAAACGCAGGATTTCTCGATATATCGGTCAAGATCCACTTTCGCGGTCGTATTATCCAGTTTTGGCAAAAGTGTGATGGTATTAAACGCATGAAAATGCAATATTTTCAAGGGATGTTGGCAGGAAATAAAAAGGAGAACGTATTAGGCTGAAAAACGTATTATGCAGAATCGTGTCAACGAGATTTCACTGTATATGTATGCTATAGATTAAGCGTTAGGAGAGGTGTTTGCGATGATCACAGTGCAGTGAAGCCAACTATCTCTAAACTGAACAAATGCTTATGAATGCTAAACAAATACATATATTATTCCGAATGTATTTCGGGCATTCATTCAACGTGTCAATCCAATCAAGCAATAAATAAAATTATTTTGGAAACGATTTCTCAAAAATAAATCTGCATGTAAAGGCTTAAATATATGTGAGCTCAAAATAAGTAACATCAGTTGACTCACTGCATTCAGAACCTCAGGCACGACAATGCTATATTTTATTTTCGCTACCACTTGCCTAATAAAGTAGGCAAAATACATGCGTCTTTGTAATTACAGCAGACTTGTGATGCACTACTAAATAAAAGAATGAAAATTTAGTGGCAAGCTTAGCAGACCAAGGTGAACCATTACTGATTCACGAGCAGGTAGCTTCACACTCAGGTGCCTCGTGAAACAGTATCCTGTGTCAAGACGCTCTGTCGAACAGGGTGGTGACCCGTTCTTTCAGAAGCCACGGAAGTGGCTATTTCGCGCAAAGAAAACAACAGGCCGAAGCATAGCCAAATAGCCACTTCCGTGGCTTCTGAAAGAACATGAGCCGACTAGCCCAACAACGCGTGCTTCTGGTGACCCGTGGTTTCAGGAGGCGTTGCCCGTGGTGTTCAGTGTCTCAGTTAATTGCATTCAGCAGTACAACGATACCTGTTTACACCTATGGGTCAATTCAATGCGTGAATTGACCCATAGGTGTAAAATTCAAAGAACACCCATGGGTGTTTAACAGAACATACACCCATTGTACACCCAAAAATAAAAAAGGGTGTGCGAAGGGTGTGCGAAGAAGACATTACACCCTTTCGGATAATATTGACAGAAAAAAAGGGTGTACGATAGGTGTTTTATCGCAAATACACCTATAAGGGTGTGAAACGGTTTGCAGTGTATAAAATTGTTTTGGTAAATTATTGCTCGGATAATATTATTTGCCGCGATTTAAAGCTTCCGTTTACAAGTACGTCTTCGTTAAATCCATCGAAATTATACCTGTTTGTTTGTTTTTTAAGTATATTTTAGGGAGCGTATATGTATGCTTTCAGACGTGGGGCAAGTTCATTAACCCTGAAAGGGAGCGAAATGTCACAGTAGTGTGCAACATAGAAAATATATGGCTCAAACTTAATTCATGTACGAGTCATATAAGACGACTAATTGTTAATAGTTAGTTGACCATTGTAGTTGTACAGGCAGAACACTCGTCGACTCGTCGCCCATGCGCGAACGCAGAAAAGACAACCGCGTTTGATTTTCTGTGTTCATTCATGAGCCTGCAGTGCGTGCCCTGCCTCTCTACAACTATACAACGACCGATTGCTTCACATTGCACGTGTCCTTATCTGTAACTACAGAGTTTTTTGACGTCGCTTGTGCTTGCAGATGACATGCCCAACCTGAGGTGCCAGGATTTTCAGTGTAACAACACTCTCTGCATCTCAAGCAACTTGACGTGTGATGGTGTCAACCACTGCGGAGACAACAGCGACGAGACGAGCCACGCTTCGTGCGCAGACTAGGAAGCTCATTGCGAGCTCGAGGCAGAGAATCTGACTCGCTTTGCGAGATTGCCTGCCTGCTTTTCTCTCTCCCTCGCCCGTCCTTCAGAAACACGTTCTGGTTGACCTCCCGGTCTTAATATCCTGCGTCATTCGCGCTCTCTCTTCCGAGTAGGCGATAATTCTACATTCTGTAGTCAGTTCAACTGCAGACTGGTGCTGAAAGCGAACAGAAACCAAGTAAATGTTTTTTAATGCGTGTCGTTGAGGATGAGCATTCGCTTAGGACGAGTTTCCGCTCCACCTACTGACTTCCAGTTTCGAAGGAAAATCTGCGAAATATACAACCATATGAAGAGGGCTGTTGTAGTTAAGGTCCATGATAGATATGACACCGTAGCATAGGTTTAGTTTGAAATAATTTCAGATATAGCCGATTAAGTGTCAAGAATAATTATTTTATTTATTTATTTATTTATTTACAGGTTCTGCAGGCCTATACTTAGGCCCAAGCAGGAGGGGCAACAACAACAAAAAAAGTACAATGTCACAGCACTTAATTAGACAACTTATAGTGCACTTGCACAACAGTGTTACGGCACATAAAGAGTGATCAGAACACCCATGCGCAGCAGAAGTCAACTAACTACATTACTCGGGCACTGCGAATACACACCATATGGATACATCATTCAGAACTAAACAAAAAAAGTTTCAAGCTGTTTTTCAATATCTTCGGACTGAAAAGCACTTATTGGCAAAGAGTTCCAGTCAGCAATAGTCCTAGGAAAAAAACTATTTTTAAAAGCAGTGGTACGGGCAAAAACTGGCGCCAATGAATATTTATGCTTATGTCTTGTTTTTCTAGAAGACAGAGGTTTCACACAGTTGGGCAGACTTGTTGTAACTTTACCGGAAAGAATTTTGTGTAGGAACGTTAACCGATTAATTTTCCTGCGAGTTTCCAGTGTTTGGATGTCGTTCAGTTGCATAAGTTGTGTTGGCGAATCATATCTTTTATATTTGCTAAATATAAATCTGACAGCCTTCCGTTGAACTTTTTCAATCAAGGCAATATCTTTTTTACATTGAGGGTCCCAAACGACCGAGGCATATTCAAGTTTTGATCGAATGCAGGTGTTATACGCCAATAATCTGGTCTCCTTCGTGGAGGATTTAAGTTTCCTCTTAAGAAACCACAGTTTCCCAAGTGCAGCCGTGCATATGCTTGTAATGTGGTCTGACCACGTAAGTGACTTTGTCAAAGTGACTCCTAGATATTTGTATTTTTCTACGTCTTTGAGTGGGTTATTGCGGAGAAAATAAGTATAAAGGCTGGGAGTTCGTTTTCTTGTTATTCTCAAGATAACTGTTTTGTCACTATTAAGTTCCATGCCCCAGTTTTGACACCACTCGTCTATACTTGTAAGAGACTGTTGAAGTAATATGTGGTCATTTACACAACATATTTCTTTAAAAACAACACAATCATCCGCGAATAATCGGACGGATATGTCCTTATGTACGACATCAACTAAATCATTAACAAAAATTAAGAATAACAAGGGGCCTAACACACTACCTTGTGGCACACCGGAAGAAACATTTAGCGAAGAAGAAGAACAACCCCTGACCTCAACAAATTGAGTTCTGTTAGTTAAGTACATATGAATCCATTTAACGATACCCGAAGGTAGCCCAATATTTTCGAGTTTAAACAAAAGTTTTCCATGAGGCACCTTATCAAAGGCTTTGCTAAAATCTAAAAAGAACACATCAGTCTGCCCAGATATATCTAGAACCCGTGCGAATTCATGCACTGTAGACACAAGCTGTGTTACCGTAGACATATTTTTTCGGAAACCATGTTGATTAGGCGACAAAATATTATTTTCTGATAAAAATGTGTTAATGTAATTTGCAACAACATGCTCTAACATTTTACAGCAGCTACTAGTGATAGAAACAGGACGGTAGTTTGTCAAGGAATAGCGGTTACCCTTTTTAAAGATCGGCACAACACGAGCTTTACGCCAATCGGCTGGTATCTGACCATATTTGAGTGATACATTGAAAAGGGCAGTAAGGAAGTCAGTGATTTGTTCAGCATAGCGTCGTAGGAATGAATTACCAATGCCGTCAGGGCCTGACGATTTCTTAGGATTAACCTTAAGTAACATTTGTAAAACACCTTCACGAGTTATCAGAACATCATCCGTGATTATGGGCATCGGATCTCGCAGTTCATAATACTGTGGTTCGGAAAAGACGCTCTGAAAGTATTTATTAAAATGATCAGCAATTAGTGCCGGATCTGTTATCGTGACCTCATCAACTTGTATTTCAGAAACGCCTTCTTTAGTTTGCTTAAGATAGCGCCAAAATTTATCAGGGTCTGTCTTGATGAATTCAGGTAGTGTGTCGTTAAAAAATTGATGCCTAGCCTTACTAACACTCTCTAATAATTTTTCTTTGAGATCGAAAAAATGTTGCGTACTAGTCTTGTGTTTTTTTCGTAACCTTTTTATCTTTCTCTTGATCTGTATAATCTCACGGTTTATCCATGGGTTATGTGAACGCCTGCGTATTCTCCTAAGCGGTACAAAGTTCTTTGTACAGAAGTCCACAATACCACGGAAGCGTTGCCAGGCTCTATCAACATCACTAACAGATGTGGGGAGATGTGTTTCTAAATAATCAATTACTGCAACATCATCCGCTCGATTGAAATCTCTTACAACACTTTCCACTGGCGTTTTCACTGATTTACAACGTCCATGCCTGTCCCAAACAAATGATATTAATCTATGGTCAGAAATACCGGTTTCAACTGTGATAGTCGCTTCGGTAAAGAGTTCCGTTGTAAATAGCAGATCAAGTATCGAACTCCCCCTTGTGGGGTGTCCTACCATTTGGTCAAGGCCTAGAGAAAACATTATGTCTAAGAGTGTGTCAGCTGAAGAAGAAGTACCATAATTTATATCATCCCAATTAATGGCTGGCAGATTGAAGTCACCCGTCAAAATAAGATTTTTGCTTCGTAGACACAGTAGTTCATCGTACAAACCGCTCATAAAAGAATCATCAGCATTAGGACATCGATAAACCGCACAGAGAAAAAATGACATATCAGCAAATGAAAGTTTTAAAAGCAGACTCTCTCTCACTGGAAAACGCTCAGCAATAGATACATCAATGCCATACTTGATAATGACAGCCACTCCACCGCCCCGAGAACCACGATCACATCGAAAAAGTTGGTAGTTCGGCGGAACTATCTCGCTATCGCCAATGGCTTCATGTAACCAAGACTCTGTTATCACACAGACATGTGGATCGTGCGTGAGCAAAATATTTTCCAGCTTTTCAATTTTATTTGTTATACTCCGTGCATTGAAGCAAAGCAAACGAAGTTGGTGCTCCCCTAAGTGCTAGCTGGGATTCCCTACGGCACTCTCATGTGACACTTTCCTACGCGCATTAAGCGAGTCGTCCCAACAGAAAAAGGTGCGATCAATACGAAGCTTATCGTGAACAAGAGCAACCTTGCTACCGCTTTCTCTGTCTGCTTTTGACATAGCCGATATAGCCGATTAAGTGTCAAGAATAATTAGAGAAGTGCCACGTAGGGACGGACTGAGCCGGGTGCGCGACCCCGTCGCGTTCCGCAGGGCCAAATAAAGTTGTTTTCTATTCTTTTCTATAATTAGAAAAGTAACCCCCGAGGGCTGCCATTTTCTTGCCGACTCCTAGTGTACATACAGTCAGGACAACTTGACGTGGCAGCCTAATGCATACAGTCAGCTGTAGCAAAGTCAACCTTTCGTACTATGAGGTGAAGCATCCCGGATTTACATAGAAGCAGAAGCCGAGCTCCCGCAAAAAAAAAAAAAAAAAATCAATAATAGCAATAGTAACATAAACAAATAATGAAAAATAAAAATATATACATAAACAAAAAAAAATGAAAAAAAAAATCTTGCGTGGCTCATGCACGCATTCCGTGTTCACGCCACACAAGACAAGCTTTCGCGAACATTCGGGTTGCCTCGAATTTTTGTGAATACGGACCCAGAGCGACAAAGCAGTTCTCATGCCATGCTGCTTCGTAATATGTGCACGTATGATTACTTACAAAACAAAAAAACAATTCCGAACGCGGCCCACATCAGCAAATTGCTGTACCTTTGGTGCGCTTCGGCGCATTTTATATATCGTACACAGAAACCTGGAAAAACTGTCATCATATGAATACTTAAGACATAAACGCTGATACGAATACGATTCTAAATCGGGCCAAGACAGATTTTAAGTAAGGAACTCGCCAGTGTTCCTTATTTATCCACGGTAGTTAATAAAAGCTTTGTAACCTATTTTCTGCTCTTTTTTTTTTTTTTTCTTTTTGTCGAGCACTTATATATATGTACGTTTTAGGTCAAAACAAAAATTCTTGAGGAGTCAATGTGAATGCGGTTACTGCTAGTATAACGAAGGTCACTTGAGAGTGTGCATTAATTACAGCAATTGTAGCTTCAAGGATACTGTGGGTACGTATACATTTTGTGGGGCACTAAAAAATGGCGCAATCGGAACGGCAAGCGGTGATTTATTGTTTAACAAACCTGTCGCGCTATGTGTAAGTACGACAGTATATACGGTGCGCTTCTCGTCTTGGCATTCGCTATAGCAGGTTGAGAACATTGACGATTGCAAAAGTGATCTTCGTACACCGAACAGGGGAAGATGGAGGCCTGAAGTGATGAACAATCGTTGAACAACCGTTGAACAGGGAATGCCGCCGGAGCTCCGGCGGCATCCCCTATTCAGAAAAAGAAAGAAAAAGGTGTTCCACACTCGCCGTCATGGCTACGAGCGGCGCTGACTAACGCTCCCAGGTTTAGACGCACAGATATACCCGATAAAGTGGACGGAAGGACGACCGTCGCCGTAGCTCAATTGGTAGAGCATCGGACGCGTTAAGGGCGAGACAGACGGTACGATTTTCCATGCGATGCGACGTCCGACATGGCGGCGGGGAAACCGGAATGGTGACCTTTCACAGCATCGGACAGCCACCATTCCCTCTCCCCCACCGCCCCGTCGGCCGTCGCATCGCATGGAAAATCGTACCGTCTGTCTCGCCCTTTATTCGGAGGTTGCAGGTTCGGTCGCTGCCGGCGCCTAGTTGTCTTTTCGGCACTTTAATTTCTTCACATTTATATAACAATTGCCACAAATAACATCTCCTGTACTTTCCTTGGCTTGATTGTCTGTTAGTTCTCATTAAGGTTGTGTCCAACGAAAAAAAACGAGCCCTTAAGTTGCCCTTCTTTTATTCATTCCTGCCTATTTTATGTGTCCTTAGTGTATTTATTTATTTATTTATTTATTTATTTATTTATTTATTTATTTATTTATTTATTATTTATTCCAACGCGCTTCGACGAAGGAAGCTGTAAATGTAAGTAAAGAAAATATTTTGAATAGTGCAAGTAAGTGAGAAGAAAACAAGAAAGAAGACAGGGCGCTCTTCTCACTTGCATTATTCGAAGCCTTTACTTACAGTAGCATACCAACGACCACAAACTGCCACCATGGTGAAGTTGTAAATGTTGGTGCATTGGAGCTTAATGCTAGCAGGTATATGCGCCGCTAGCATTGACATGAAGATCACTAATGGTTCGCGTTGAGCATACAAAAAAAAAAAAGAAACGACGAACTACATGTATTTCAAGAGAAAAGCTGCTCTTAAAACTAATTGAGAGTGACAATAAAATTGATTTCTTCTCTTCCTGGCGCTATTTTGACTCGTATACAGAACTGGTGTCCATAGTGTCGCTAATCACAAATATATCGCAATTTGTTCGCTCTTTTTTTTTTCTTCAGGATTGTGTCACGATTTTACCGACCCCAGTAATGTCACAGCTGACGGCGGATAAAAATTACCACGTGACTCAAAGGATTACTGATTATTACTGAACATCCGCATTAGCATCGATTGTTCGTTCTGCTTATTTTCTCAGATATGGCTCGGCTCGCTTCAGGATTTTGCAGAAGTGGAATATGTCAATTACCTTCTAGCAACTGCGTGTAACAGTGCTTGACGAGATGCCCAAAGGTTATTTTGACGCTACCCGCAAAATCGGGTTTACTTTGACCGAGACTGTCACTTGCACTTTTAGAAGAGACAGCGTTTCATAACCATCCTTTCCACGCGCTAAACTTCCGCAAACTTCGTCATAACTGAAACGAATGCACATGTGTGGCACAAATACAGGAAAAATGGCTTCACAACGACTGAACACTTTAAACAAATGACTCTGAAAAAAAAATCGGCAGATCCCACTGCGTAGCGTGAGAGTCGATGTTATGCGAAGCATGCGGCGGGAAGGTTACTGTGGCGTAATTTTTTTTACTGAGCGAAACGTTACAAAGTGACGCTAAAGATCTGTATAAATTTTATACGCATACATATACGTTGAAGAGCCGCATATGTATTATATAACCAGTTGTTTACAGTTGGGTAACGCTGCCAACGGCAACGTGAGCATTACCAAACCAGAAGCAGTAAACTGATATGTAATGCTTGTCCTTATGACGGAGAACGTACACACGTTTCACGAACCCGTGTGCGTGTGTGGAAAGGTTCCTAGCAGTTCTTGAACAAGGTCATCATCACTGAGGACCAACAGCTGGTTATGCCTTGTTATTGGATCTGGTCGTGATCGCGGTGACGAGGGGTATAGTGCAGCTGTTGGAAATTGTGGATGCCTCGGTCATTTCGTCGACAAATTGTGTCGATAGAGCCGGTGACATGTCGGAACCTGAAGTCACCCTTCGTGTTGGTGAGGTATAGGCCGTCGAGGCTGTAGGCCTGGATAGTGCTACGTAGACCAACATCAGTGGATGGCGCTTGTATTCGTAGACTACCTGGGCGTATGTGGCCTACGTAGCCTAGTCGACAAAGCGGCTGTCAGTCAATGTGGCATCATCCTCGGTGAACATCAGGCCATCGCTCAGCTTCGTAAGAAATGAAGAGGACATTGCGCCGCTCTGGCGGACTAAGTGCACTTTACGGTGCGATGGTGTGAATATCATACGTAGCTTTCGTTAATGTATTCCTCCAGGGTCGAGCAATGCTTCAATATAGCTTGCTGAATCATAGGAATAGAAATGTAATGTTTATTAGACTGCTATAAAAGTGGAGCCAACACTGGAACCACAAACGTTAATCTGATATGACGCCTGTATCGTAGGAGTATCATGCAGTGTTTATTGCTTTCTTGCAAAATTAGATAGCCAGCACCATAACCACAGTTGACGTTGCACCAACATTACGCCTGCATAGGCTGTTTTTCCAAACCAGTTTATATACCTGGCGGGGCTCTGTGGTAGAATACCTGATTGCCACGCAGAATGTTTTGGTTCGATTCCGGCTGTGATCCTAATTTTCATTCTTTCCATTCGTCGGGTCAACGCTGCCGATGTTGGTTTTTCTTAAAGGGACACTAAAGGCAAATATTAAGTCGACGTTGATTGTTGAAATAGCGGTCCAGAAACCTCGTAGTGCTGCTTTTGTGCCAAGGAAGTGCTTATTTTGAAATAAAATCACGTTTTTAGTGGTTCGCATCGCGTTAGCGCGCTTCAAATCTCCCGCCTGAAAATACAACTTTCATACGTCACTGCTGCCGTGCCCAACGTTGCCCGTTTTTACTGCGCGGCCGCCGACACTAGTAGCAGCCGAGCGGAAGTAGCGGGACCCACAGTAGCAACAACGGCGCTGCGGCAGAGACTTGCTCGGATGGGCACATTCAAAGCCTTCACCAAGTTGCAGTTGGTCTCGTAATCCTCAGTACGAAAGTGCAGCGAGCACACACGCAGAGGTTTTGACTGTTTAGCACACTGGCGCAATGGCATGACACTAAGCCACTTCGAGCGTAAGGGTTCATTCCGCGGCACCCAGTGAAAAGACGCACCGGTTTCCTTGCTGCAGCACTGGCGTTGTGCATCATTCGGGCATCCGGCAATATCACACGCATGCGGCATTTTGTCGAACTTTCTGTCAGAGCGACTTTCACGAGCGCGCAAAACACGCACGGCAGTACGCGTTCCCGAAACTACCACTGAGACGGGCGAGGCGCAGTTCGTCGAAAACGGAACCTTTGAACCGCCGTTACCCATGGCAACGCCACGGAGGTTTTGTTTTCCATGAATCAAGCAGAAACGAACAAACAGCATTTTATTACGTCTTTTGATGCTCGGAATCTTCTTTTTTTACTGCTGCTAGTTTGATTACTAGTGATTTATTGTAGGCCGACTTCCCTACGTCATCGGGATCACTTCGAAAATGTCCCACTCGTGGCGCTCATCATGTGATACATTTAGCTTAATTTCTCGGTAAGTAGGGCACTGCTGTTGATAATATTGCCGTTTTAGAAGTTGTCATACATTGGGCTTTCACTCTGACATAAATTGTTATTTGCCTTTAGTGTCCCTTTAACGCTCTCCCATTTAAGTTACGAATGTCTGTTCTCGCCGTTCCTGGGTAGATATAAACTGTCAATCACCTGTGGCGCATACCCGTACACCGCGGCCAGTGGGAAACGGGTATGTGCCACACGTGTCTGGAGGAAATGGTTTGACGACGTACGCGACAGGATTTTCGCGTTATTCATTTCATGACCCGACAGTCATATTCGTCAGAGCTTCTTACCCTCCCGTTCCAATTTTGGTCTACACCAAGTTAAGGAGGTGATCATGAGAGCACTCAGACGCAGGCGGCTAGATAGGTAGATAGATAGATACGTAGATAGAAACGCTCAAAGTGCCAAAGGTTCGCTAAGAAATGCTTCGCATTTAAAACATTTACATTTAGAAACTCGGAAAGGAAACCACACCTTTAGCCATGTTCCGTGTACGAGAAAGTTCGTTTTTCCGCGCTAACTTTTTTAATGCGAAGAAGCTGGATTGACAGGGACGAGATGCGTTCAAACACGAGATCCTACAGTTAATGAACAGATATTACATATGGAAACGGATCTCTCTCTTTTTTTTAATTGAATTGCACGTGCCAATCTAAGCTCTAACCAGACAGACTCTAGATGGGCTTTGTCTGAAAAGGATTTTGAAGATTTGAGGTTTACAGTCGAGTTACTATCTAGAGCGGTCCGGGAAGATGTGAAAAAAAAAATCAACAAATACCAATGGTAGCTCACGATATGAAGCTGTAATAAGCACAAGCACTTTATTATTATTTATTATTATTTATTATTATTATTTTTTTTTGCGAAGCAGGAAGCGTTGCGTTGATGACGAAGACAAGGCTGAAGACACCGTGAGTACGCAAAGCGAAACTTTCAGAAGCTAGACGAGTGCTTAGGTAGAAGTAAATTAGATGCATCAAACAATTCTCCGCGCCCACACAATTTCTTTATCCGGCAGGCAGCCGCAAACAGAGGGGCGGACGGACGGAGAGGTCCACCCCACGCGTTTCAAGACATTTGGCCTCTGTAAATCTAGCTTCTCTGCATTAACTTCGTTATAGTGGGGAAGTTAACTTGTTAGTAGACGGAACACGACAAAAGTTGAGAAGTATGCGAACTTGAGCTTGTTGGTACACATTCATAGGAAAAAAACAGCGCGGAAACTACAAGGACGAGACAGCGCTAGTCCTCTTTCATCTGTCTCGTCCTTGTAGTTCCCGCTCTGTTTTTTTTTTACTATGAACGACAAAAGTCGCGGTTTTGTTTCTTAGTTTCTAAATGCAAGTACTTCTTTTTTCCTTTCAGAGTCATTTCTTTAAAGTGTTGAGTTGCTGTGAACACATTTTCCCAGTATTTGTATCAGCACATTAATGCGTCACACGTGTTCATTCGTTGTGGTTATGCCCTAGCAAAAATCACCCATAGAAAAACCAATAGCCTATCGGATTATTGAACATATTGGTCAATTGGTATCATATTGGTCTATTGGTATCATATGGGTCTATAGGTGGCATGCTGGTCTGTTGGACCTCTATTTGTTCATTGGTGTATTTGTCTATTGGCACTCTATTTGCCTATTGTGTATTTGTCTATTGGCATTCTATTTGCCTATTAGTACCGTTAGTACTGTATTTGTGGATTGGAAATCTATTGGCCTATTTCTCCGCTGGGAGCCCGTAATTTTGGCATATCAAATAATGGGCATTTGAGGACTGCAACATAGCAGCGCCTGTATAAAATGAACAAATTCTATTTGAAGGGAGGAATGTGCTATATTTATCATTATTACAGGATAACTTCATCAAATCGGCGATCTTCCCCGCAACAAGCTTTCCAGCTAGGCATGCTGTGCTTCCTTGTCGAATATATGCCACTGCACCGCTTCTCTAGGTAGTGCCTGAAAAAAAGAAACAAACATAAAATACTAAAATACCAGGAAGTAAGAAAGAAAATATTTAGATGCGCTACTGAAAGAAAACTGAAGCATTAGAATAAAAAAAAAATGCAGATACGACACACTGTAGAATCAGCATAAGGGAAATTCCGGTGAGCTGGCTGTAGGTAACAGCTTAACATGACAGGGACGGATCTTTTGTCAAATTCGTACAGCAGATTCGATTATACTTGTATCCCAGAAGCATAACCGCAGTCACGTGTGTGGACTTCGGACACTAGTGGGAAAGGCCAAACAGCACTAGCACCAAACCGATCGCAGCGTGTGAATTTCGGGACTTCACGCAGAGATCTTCATTAAATATAGTGCCTCTCTACTGCAACCATGTGTGTCATAGAATGGGGTTCAGTCAGCACGACTAGTAATTGATGATGGGACAGCCACACAGGATTTTTATTACCAATAAACTTCTTCCCTCTCCCATAAGTGTATTATTGAGGGTGAACGAAGGCATGATTACATATTTTAGTCTCTTTAGATTATCGCGAAAACAATGCGCAAGTCGATAACGTACGTCTATGCCAGCGTCTGTATATGCGAACAGCCCACACGATGTTCAAAACTATTGTACTGTGGAGCGGAATAAATACAAACGAAGGGGCTAACTTAAAAAAAAAAAAACTATGCCAAGTTCTCAGACTTATTCCATACCAGTTACAATGCTAGGGCCGTGAGAGCTGGGCACATTGTTAGATACGAACTGCGCACCATTGCAGCATCCAGCTTTTCGGCGGATATGTGCGGCATTCTCACGGACGCATAGGAGTGTGAGTCATCCCCAGAGCGACGCCTTGCCGTCAGAGCCGAGGTGGTTCGTGTTCCACGTACATCGACCCTGGGACGATGGCCTCGCCGTGATGCAACATGATGCACGGATGCATTGCATCCCCAGGCGTGCGCTCTTACCCGCAAGGAGTGCAGTCCCCCGGCAACACGGCTCTGGGTCCCCCATTGGCAGAAGGTGACGCCACCTGTTTGGGAATGCTGATTGGACGGACCTGACATCATCTCGCCCCAGTTCTTGATTGGCTGGAAGTGACGTATGGGAAAGCTTTATAAGAAGCACAACCATCGAAAGCCGGGTCGTGTTCTCCTGGCCGTGGTCCGCAGCGTACGAGATGCTGCCGGCCGAAACCATGTTTATCTGCAGTCTTCTCATCCTATTTTATTAATGCTCATATTGTAAATAAATCTACGTTCTTCATCGCACTTCCGCGTCAATCAAGGCCAACTCCCGCACCTCAGCGGCGGGATGCAATAACTGGTGGCAGCGGTAAGGATGGACCCTCGATCCAAGAAGTTCTCAGCGACAGGGAACGGACTCCGGAAGGACTGAGCGTCTGGGTACGGCGAGTGAGGAAGCCTTCAACCCGCAGAGTCCTGAGCAACTGGGAAGAAAGACAGAGTGGAGTCTTCGACCCAGAAAGTCCTGAGCAACTGGGAGCAGCGGACGGATGAACCAAATGGCATGGTGTTGCATCCGTGGGTGAGCGTGTGGCTTTTTTCCTTTTGATTCGCCAGACTTCAAAACTTGTGTGTTAATTTTGATTGTTCTGGGAATCGGGTGATTTGTCGCAACTGAGTGTTTGCACAAATTTAAGGAAACAGTTCGAACCACCGGTCAGAGCAGCTGAAATGGATCTGAGAAGGTTGACGAGGTCAGACCTGCTGTTGTTGTGCGATGAGTTGGGAGTGGATGTGGACAAGAATATGAAAAAACCAGCTATCCAAAAGGCAATTAAGGAAAGTGAAAATGACGATGAGAGTATTCGGATTGCTTGGGAAGTGTTGCAGGACGCGCAAAAGCGAGAGCTAGAGCGGGAAGAACGCTTGAGAGAACATGAGCGACAACAGCAAAAACACGAAAAAGAAATGGCTGAGATACAGGTTGAAATCCTGAAGTCGCGTGCAGCGGCGGGTATCGAAGGGGACAACCTTGTGAGACCAAGCGATGTCGAGCCATGTCGGATGGACCAGTGGATTAAACCCTACAAGATGGGAGAGGACATTGCGTTGTTCTTGGTCCATTTCGAGAGAACTTGCGAGAGGTGTAAATTTTCTCCGAGCACTTGGTCGCAGCGCTTAGTGACGTTGTTACCCTGTGAGGCGGCGAATGTAGTCGCAAGATTGAGTGTGAGTGATGCGGAGGACTACGGGAAAGTAAAAGCAACGCTTTTGAAGAGGTACCGAATTTCCTCAGAAGCATTTAGGCAGCGTTTCAGAGACGCTAGCAAAAAGAGTAACGAGGACTACTCTGAGTTCGCGTACAGTTTGAAAACAAACCTCGTGGAGTGGCTTAAAGGAGCCGAAGTCTATCAAAGTAGAGACAAAATCGTGGAGTGTATATGTCTCGAACAATTCTACCGCAGTATTCCACAGGCAGTGAGGCTTTGGATACAAGACAGAGATGGTGTAGATACGGTAGACAAGGCGGCGCTGCTAGCTGATGAGTATGTGATGCGGCGAAAGCTCACTACTGAAGACGAGCGTTCGCAAGGAAGAGATAATCAGGGAGGATTTATCTATCCCAAAAAGCAGAAACGGGAAAAAGCTATTGAGAGGGCCGAACCTGCGGAAAAGACACAGGAAGGGAACCACGATAACGGAGTTAGCAACACTCCCGAAGAAAAACAAAAGAAGGCTGACGCTCGAGAATTCGAGAAAAGACGGCCGTTCCGATGTTATAATTGCCAGGGTCTAGGTCACTTTGCTGCGGAATGCAAGAAAGAAAAAGCAGTAGTGCTTTCCTACGTGAACGAAAGCGAAGAAAGCTTTGAGCTTCTTCGTCCATACCTACAGGAGTTACGTATTAACGGAAAGACCTGTAGTGTATTAAGAGACAGCGGAGCAACCATGGACCTAGTTCACCCTTCTTTTGTAAGCGCAGAGGACTATACAGGGAAGGTAATCTGGATTAAATCAGTGCTAGAAAAACACAGCGCTTGCTTAGTCTGGGCGGCCCAGAAACTATCTTGTTATCTATACGGCGCCAAGTTCACCTTCGAAACTGACCACTGTCCTTTGACATGGCTCCGACACATGTCACCAAAGAACGGACGTTTGCTCAGATGGAGTCTAATTCTCCAAGAATATAACTTCACCGTCCGGTACAAAAAGGGCAAGTTAAACGGGAATGCGGATGGTTTGAGCCGGTTTCAGTAGATCTTCCTTCCCTGAATATATGTTTTTTTTTATTTTTAAGAAGGGATGGAAGTCAACCACGTAGCTCCCAATCATGTGTGTGTATGATTTTAATGCTTTCATTTTTTGTTCACTTTCGTTAACTTTTCTTTGCAACGACAATGGCACGCGGACCTTGTCGGCATTTGAGGAAAAATGGAAAGCTGTTTTGAAGGGTTGTTCGAATTTTTGTGTCAAAATCGAGCATAAAGACAGTGTTGATTTCGAAAATGTATAAGCCTGGCGAGTCAAAGGTCAAGGGCCTGCGCTTGCGCATGGAGCAGCGCTTTGTTGTTTTGTTTGTTTGACACACTTTGTCCAGGACGTGGGCCAAGGAAGTCATCGAACAACGGTCGCCGCCAGTGGGCTACAGGCTTCACCTCCGTTCTTCATGGCCAGCGAATTGTGTTCACCGGCCATTCCGAACTTCCGGGGCGAGGAGGAGCTGTTAGATACGAACTGCGCACCATTGCAGCATCCAGCTTTTCGGCGGATATGTGCGGCATTCTCACGGACGCATAGGAGTGTGAGTCATCCCCAGAGCGACGCCTTGCCGTCAGAGCCGAGGTGGTTCGTGTTCCACGTACATCGACCCTGGGACGATGGCCTCGCCGTGATGCAACATGATGCACGGATGCATTGCATCCCCAGGCGCGCGCTCTTACCCGCAAGGAGTGCAGTCCCCCGGCAACACGGCTCTGGGTCCCCCATTGGCAGAAGGTGACGCCACCTGTTTGGGAATGCTGATTGGACGGACCTGACATCATCTCGCCCCAGTTCTTGATTGGCTGGAAGTGACGTATGGGAAAGCTTTATAAGAAGCACAACCATCGAAAGCCGGGTCGTGTTCTCCTGGCCGTGGTCCGCAGCGTACGAGATGCTGCCGGCCGAAACCATGTTTATCTGCAGTCTTCTCATCCTATTTTATTAATGCTCATATTGTAAATAAATCTACGTTCTTCATCGCACTTCCGCGTCAATCAAGGCCAACTCCCGCACCTCAGCGGCGGGATGCAATAACATGCAGCGATAAAATCATGGCAGGGTTCTGTTTGGTACTGTCTACGGTGCCGGCAGCCGGCAGAGCAGGCTGCACGGGATAATGCCGGCACGTCGTCTCGATTGGCTGGCTGCAGTCATGTGACCAAACTGCCGGTATTTCTGCTTTAGTGGGGTAGTGCCGGCACAGTAGATCATGGCATTGTGCATGATGCCCGTGTCACTGAGGCGCTTTGCCTGGCTTCGAGAGACGTTTAGTACATTTTCCTGTTGCTTAGTGAAGGCCCTCTGCGCCCTTCGGGCGCGGAAAACCACGACCTCCTCTATAGGAGGTCGTGCGGAAAACTAATCGTGGCTTCGCCCTCGCTTCGCGAGTGCGGCCATTTCGCTATCGCTCAATGGCCGGTTGGCAGGGTCACGGTCACGCGCTACTGGCCGCTGTCGCGGCCACGCGCTGTTTAGCCCGCGCGCCTGCCCCTTCGGGGCAGGCGCCCGTCCGTGCCAGCGTCCGTGGTGTGCCCGTGTCACTGGGGCGCACGTAACCCACGAGCCGGTTCGCGCTTCTCAGTCTGGTGGTTCTCAGCGTGGTTCGAACCAACGTCCTAGCAGTTCCCAGCACGACACGGTAACCGCTGCGCCACTAGGGCCAATCGGTTAGGTAGGTTTAACGGGCTGCATTTGTACTGTCACGCTGGACGTAACTTTAAGAGTCGTTATTCTTACGTCCAGAAGTAACTGCAACAGCTCCTATCGTTACGTCTAGACGTAACGCTAGACACTGCCAAAGCAGAAATACCGGCAGTGTGGTCACATGACTGCAGCCAGCCAATCGAGACGAAGTGCCGGCATTATCCCGTGCAGCCTGCTCTGCCGGCTGCCGGCACCGTAGACAGTTCCTATTTGAACCGTAAGTGAACACTGATTTATCGCTCTTGTCCTCGCTGTCCGGTGGGCACGCTGGCAGATGCGCGAATTAGTAGCCCAGCAAGAGCAACTTTTACTGACTAGCAAATATATAAAAAGCAGTTCACTTACCGAACATCGGCAGGGTATGCCCTCCGAAGCAACCACCTTTGCGAGCAGCATCCTGTCAGCACACTCGGTACCACTTACTGCTGAAGTCCGAGACGCTTTTAGCGCTGAAACGTTTAACTTCTTTGACGCTCATGAACGACCTTGCATTGTCGTCGCGATTACACACAACATTACTAAGCCTGACTTCGACCACGAACATGCCGCACCACACACTCGTGACTCGACCGAAAACACCCGCTGCGGCTGTGGCTGGCTGTAGTCAGCTCGCTTGCTGGCTGGCGCTCGTGCCGTGGCCATACCACAAAAACAAGATTTTATTTTTTGCTATTGTATTGCAATATTTTGCTCTATTTCCAACCCCTCGAAAATATTCAGCTGCTGACACATTGGGAGGAAGGTTATGGAAAGCGTAGCGAACCGAAATTTCAGCTGCGAAATGAAAAAGAAAATAAAAGACATACAGCGCCTTCACGCGACAGCTATTATGCTATTATCTTCAATGAGCTCTTTTGGCAAGCCTGTATCACTTTGGTTGCTCGGCGTGGCTCGGCGTTGGTTGCTCGTGATTTTGTTATCGTTATCGTGTTTCCGCATGTTTCGAACTTCAGGTTTTTCTATTTTTTATTTGACGCGCATTACGGGTGACCCCGCAGGTACAGTAACCTGCGGCAGCGAACGCGATGTTCACCGTCGTAAGAAGTGCAAGCGCTCGAGCGAGCTTGCACTTACAACCTACCACCTACTACTTACAAAGGCGACGAAAAGAAACGCGAACAGCGCTGTTCGCATTTGTTTTCTCCGCGCTCTTAACTTGGTGACAATAAAAAGACGCTAGTCTCGTGAATGTAACATGGATAGCTTGTCTTATTACCAGCCAGGCTACAACTGTTTTGAAAAGTAATGCGACCAGCGGAGCTGGTAGATGCCGTACTGTTCGCGTTTGTTTCCATAGCGTGCTGTCGAAGAATCGCAATAGCCCACCGGCTGAAAACAACGATGTATACATTATGTGCACACATTCAAGCAGGAAATGACGACTTCTACCTTATATGCTGACTTCGCTTATTTTATTAGCAGCTTATTTTCCCACCCCGTTTGCACCATGCAAGGATAGCAGAGTACAAATTGCTGCCGTTACAAGAACATTGAGTACCCCAGTTAAAACATTACCTACTGTGGCGTTCCCTTTTCAATTATGATAACTTTCTCTTTCTGTAAACCTGTCTTTTTGCGGGTTTATCCCACAAATATTTCATAACCATAACCTTGAGTACAGAATGAAATTGCACAAATATACAGGCGTCTGTGTAATTATTTTGGTGAGATTTATGAAAAATATGGCTGCGATATTTTGGAACACTAATTATGTAAAACAGCTGCCACTTTGCTCAAATACTGAACAAATCAAAAACTGCCTTTTGGCTGAATTCGCTACTGCATGACCCTGTAAGTGAATTAAATACATATAGGTGGCCTTTTAATACCATGCATAACCCTGTGACTTTGGTGGCAATTCACACCTGCTAGTTCTATAAATGACAAATAGGTGCTATTTATTGGTTCTATAGGTGACAAATAGACGTCGCCTATTAAAGCCTATTGGTGCCTACTGGTTCTATAAGTGACAAATAGCTGCCATCTATTGGTACTAACATATACCTATTGGTTCCATTGGTGACAAATAGATGTCTCCTATTGCACAACTAAAAATTTATTGGTCCTATCGGTGACAAATAGATGTTGTCAATTGGTCTCTATTGGTGACAATAGAATTCTAATAAGACCTATAAAGCTCCAATTGAGCACTTATACAACAAATAAGATTTTTCTATAAGACCAATAGAAAATTCTATTGGCATTTTTGCTAGGGTGATGACGACCGCGGAAGTTAATTCAGAGCATGGAAAGGGATGGTTATCTAACGCGCTTTCCTCTTTAAAGTACAATTCTAATTCTGAATCAAAGTAAAATCAACGTAGGTAGTGTAGTAATCTTTTTTGTTATCAATTGCAAAAAAAAAAAAAAACAGTCTAGATTCTTTGTTGTATTGTGACGTCTCCATCTCAGTTATTGCTCTTACTTTTCTCTCATTCAAGAGGGCGTACATTTCGAATATCAAAACTAAGAAAAGAATATTTTTAAAAAAAACGAGTTATTACCATAACTGTTCTCATGTACGCAGCATGAGTTTACAACTGATCTTTTTGTTTTGAAACCGAGGAGCAGAATGCGCGGGGCAAAGTGTTGCTCAAAAGTGGCTGCAGTAAACTGCGCCTCGTACGCTTAAAATTTGCGCCTAGACACCCTCATTATATCGACATAGACAGGTAGCACCTTAACTGGTGGCATACGCAATACTTCATTTGGGGAAATTTGCACGCCACCGTCGTCTCATATGCTCGCTCCGTCAGTAGCAACATCATTTGCGGGTCTATGCGCAGCTTCGCTTAGCTTTTTTGGCGCACGACTGTACTGTCGCTGTCGAAGAAACAAAATTTGCGGCGCCGCAGTTGCAGGATCCGCGGAGTGCACTGCACGCCGAAAAAGCAGGGCGGGCAGCATGAGGCGCGCGGCCGCACGGAGTTGTTCTCGGCGCGTGTCTGCCTCGCTCGATCGATTGTCGGCAGTCTGACTGCTGTGCATATTCTCCAAGTTGCGCACAGTATTTTTAGTGGCAAGGAGCTAAGCGTACGCCGCGTCAAAGCAAGAGTTTGCCTCCTTGCAAGAAGAGCGGCCGTCAAAGGCGCGCCGCCAATCGCCGCCTGCGGGGCCACGAACTTCGGTGGCGCCGCCACTTGGCGGCGCCGGCTAGCCCTAGATGGTGCGAGAGATGCCGTCGGGCATGGAGGCGAGCCGTGGAGGCGTTGGCTGTGCGTGAGCAAGCGGAAGTCAATATGACGCCGACGTGATAGCCGCTCGAAATTAGCTGCAGCCGGCGCTCGAAGAATGGCGAGCGTCCAGCGAGATCACTGGTCTTTTGTCGTGCTTCAGTTTCTGCTGCTATCGCTGCTCATTTGCAGGCACGGTGTCTTCGCGGACCGGAACAAGTACTGTGAGTAGCACGGATATGGAGCCTCTTCTTGCGACTTGCCCCGAAACCGCTTTCTCGCCGCCGTGAAGCGAGCCGATGATACGCGTGAACGTTATGGGCGTGCACGGCGTGGCTCCGGGCCGAGGACGCCTCCGACACGGCGCGCTGCGAGCCGCCCTGAGCGCAGCCCTAAATAAGGGGGACGCGGGAAAGAGGGAGTTCCATGCCCTGGAGGTTCGCACCCGTGCAGGCTCGCGCGTGCACCGCACGGAGCGACCCTATGCAAGTGCACTCGCTTTACTCGGCGCCTTATAAGACGAGAATTCGGGCTCGCTCGCGCGTGGAGCAGATTCTATTATCACCATTCATTCGTCAGCTAAGTGGGCGTGGGATGAATCCCAAGCAAACAGGAGGTACGCATGCACGCATTGCGTTCAGTCGGTCTTCTACGTATTTGTTCGCAACAGAACCAACCACATTCGTCTTCATGATGTACGTACGCTTGATAGTAATGGTTTCCTTATGGTGTGAATACAGCGCAGTCGCTTGACCGCAACTACTGAATAAAACGTGGCGTGCGTATTCAAACCCACGCAAGACATCGTAATTAATGCGTGGTCTGCTTATGCAGGGATGCAGAATGCAGGGATGTTTATGAAAAATACGTTAGAATAAGCGCACATTAGTGTCGTGCATATATATATATATATATATATATATATATATATATATATATATATATATATATATATATATATATATATATATATATATCAGGCCCGTAGCCAGGAATTTTTTTCGGGGGGGGGGCACGTGCTGAAAGCCTTGACTATTTAAGAAAAACGCCTATTTTCATTATTTATTTTCGGTAAAACACCATGTATCATAAAAATTTCGGGGGGGGGGGGGGGCGCCCCCCCCCCCTGGCTATGGGCCTGATATATATATATATATATATATATATATATATATATATATATATATATATATATATATATATGCATAGGATTGTTTAAGATTACGTGCACCAACTTATATAAGCTCCATAAGAAGAGCATGTGCTGGCTATATATACTGTGACATTTTTCTCCTAAAAAATGAAATTATTGCTGGAAACATTTGCATGAAAGTTTTAACTCTAACCTGGTTTTTTTTTTTTTGCCATTCACAGTTCACATCTCATCATTGTGCATGGGAGAACGACACTACCCTCAGTACAAGAAGATTGATGGTGCCGTGCTGACATCTGAAAGCGAGAACAACCTGGAGTGCGCCGTCACCTTCCAGACTGATTCCATCTTGCAACGATTCATGCTTCGCTTTGAAAGGCTGGCCTTGGACTGCCACGATCATCTAGTCATTTTTGATGGTGCCCATGCTATAGGAAACCACAAGGTGCCAACAATAATGTCCCTTTGCACATATTACATTAGTGTTGCTGGACCAAGAACCAATGCCGAGAAACATAAAATACTCTTATCTTGTCATCTCTATGTCACGAGCACTACTCGAGGAACACCTATGAGTAGTTTGTGTGTAAATGTAACACAGGGTGTCAGGCTCAAACATCATGCTGCTTTTTAAATTACATGACCATCCCCTTTCACCAAGAAGATAAGTTCATAGAGTGTCTTCAAGTGATATGTCAGAATTGAAGATTATAGTGCTCTGGTTACTCCCCTCATTTAGCTCTTGACGAGCAAAACAAGTGCTTTGGTATGCAAGCTGGCTTCACTGCAAAGTGACAATGTTTGCAGTGAAGCCGGAGCAAACGCATGGGCAGGCATGCAAAGGAAAACGTCGGGTTGTTTGCATTTTTAACTTTCAGTTGCATATGCCGAATCCTAATTTCTTGCTGTGCTATACATGTATAATTTTTCAGAGAAGCGCCAATGGCTGGCCATATGCATAAACACTTATATACCTTCATGGTTGCTAATATAATAATCTCTTTTTGCTCATGACACGTATGCAAGATTGCTCAGTAAATTAAAAAATTGGCAGCCTCCTGCCCCAAGCCGACCAATATATTTTTAAAGAGAAACAAAGAAAAATAAATAAATAAAAAAGGCACAAGATTCTACTCTGCAACTTTTAATTTTGTCAATGGCATTCTATGTAGTTTAGTTTGCACTAAATTATTTGAATGTGCTTCAGGACCTTGTTCTTACATGAACCTTGAGCACCACAATTATTTAGAGAAGTGGGACATTTATGCAAAAGCAAACCTTTGCATTACGTTCGCTACACTGAAGAATATAATATGGGTACAACTTGTATAAACTGGTGCGGTATACTTATCAGCAGCCTAAATAGGATAATATTTGGTATTGAAAATACTTTGAATGAACAGAAAAACGATGGGCTGCTAAGACTTTCCCTCGCACATAAAATACAGCCATGGTGAAGTAATAAGAACTGGTTAATCACTGTAATTGCAAAGTAAGCCTGTCGTGGTAACATTTAGGGGCTCATTTTTGTTACCAATTATTCTTGTTGGAACAACAGCTGTGAGACATTCAAGTTACAATTCAGCGGAGACAATGAAGATTATTGAATAACTGCCAAAACTTTTTTGATTGCAAGCATATTGGTTTTTTCTCCTCACACTGTTGTGTACTGAAGTGCTTATATTAATGTGCCTGGAAAAGGCTTCTGCGTTATTGTTGCTCCTCATGAAAGATGCACACTAACTTCACATTGAATTTCTTCCTACTAGAAGTTAAATTTTAAATTATTCTGTTCTACCACGACACGGCTGTAGAGCTTTTTGTCTGCAACACAACCGAAAGGAGGGAGGAAATTCCATATTTCACTGATCTGGTAATGTTTGAACCTTGCCCCTGCCATCCTTCGCATTCACAGGTGGATCTTTCATGTCGGAGCACACGATCGGATGTGGGAACCATCTTCACCCAGGGGAACTACGTGACCCTCAAATATACCACAGACAGCTGGAGCCCGCAAGGAAATGGCTTCAAGCTAATAATCACTGCCTACAAGGACAGCTCACTTCCTGGTGAGATAAGAAGACAGTAGAGACTAGGACAGGCAGCAGCTCTTTAAAGAAGTGGGATTTGCAGGTTTACTGACAATTTATTAGTGAAGCAAGATTAAATTATTTCACCATGCAATGTAGCGCACACTATTCTTCTACTGCCTGACCCTGAACACACTGTACTTGTGTAAGTTGTATACATTGTGTGTATATATATATATATATATATATATATATATATATATATATATATATTATTATATATTACGAGTGCTCAAAGGGATTGGAAGTCAAAGGTAGCTCGACCGGTACAAATAACGGTCGTCCTCAGGGGCGTTGCATGGATATTGTTATTGGCGCCGGGTGGGGAGGTGAGACTGTATACTACCCGTATTTGTGCGTGTATATATATATATATATATATATATATATATATATATATATATATATATATATATATATATGTGTGTGTGTGTGTGTGTGTGTGTGTGTGTGTGTGTGTGTGTGTGTGTGTGTGTGTGTGTGTGTGTGTGTGTGTATACAATGTATTGTATATATATTGTATCACATATTGTATCACAGTTGTTTAATTGTCAGTTATTTCAGGTGACATATAATTTTTGTTCCTGAATCTGAGACGAGTCTGTTCTTATAATTGAGGAAGAAGAGTGTTTCCGACGTGCAATATTCTAACGCTTATGGGCCACTAGACTAAAACAATTAAGCAGTTTAGGCTGATAAAGTATTCTTTGAAAACTCTAGTGTCCTTAATTTCGCTATCTTAGGTCAAAGTCTCATGTTTAAATCTCACGTCGAAATCTCCACAAATAAATGTCAGTGTGACGGCTCAAATTTGAAAGTGGAAAGTGTTTTTTTTTTAATATTTTGGCAACATTGGGTCAACAAAATTTCCTGAAATTTGGTATGCTATGTCTCTGGCCCCTTTAAGGCAATGTACTTCATTTTTTACCAAATAAGGAGTTTGTAGACCCTAGGAGACTCCATCAAAATGTATGACGTCATGGAAATAGTTGCAGAAACTGCAAGGTGACGTCACCTCTTGCATGCATTCTCTTTCTGCACATTTGCTTGCTTACCAGGCACCTTCTCACGTCAAGAATGGTGCTTTTGGTTTTATGAAAAGTTAACTTACTAATACAAAAAAAATCCTTTTTCTCTTTAGTGTCCCTTTAAATCATGCTTGCTACATAGACAAAAAATAAAACAAGTTTTATCCGTTACAATTACTTTTCATCTGTATACACTTATAATGAATTATTATGATGTCCTAAAGATATTTCCAATATCTTTTATTATTTACATTTCAGATCTCAAGCATGACCTGAAGTGCCGGGATTTTGAGTGCCGCAACACTTTCTGCATCTCAAGCAACTTGACATGTGATGGTGTTAACCACTGTGGTGACAACAGTGACGAGACAAGTCATGCTTTATGCATAGGTGAGCAAGTTTCAAACTGGTATTCTACAAAGCTGGTTCATTTTAGTCGTGTAATTATGTATGTCTAGTTTAACCACATGTAAAAGTAATCGCTATGAAATCATTGACTGTATATTTATTCTTAATGCATCAAGGATATAGCTATCATGGATCTTCATGCCAAAGGTGTACATACACATAGCTCTGATTTTGTTGATAGCAATAAATCACATGAAAGTAGTGAATGTAGTTGTATGACTATTCTCGTAAGTGTAAGCTCCTGTGGATCTATTCTTAATTTCCGTTACTACTGTTCAACTAAGCTTCTTGCCTGCAAGACTTTAAACTTATCATTTTAGAAATAGCAGTCAGGGTTCACATGGCCTAAGCAAAAGCATCAACATGTGGATGCAATGTCGTGATTATGTAACTTAAAAGCTAATCAGGTTTGAGGAGTCTTTTCTTATAGAGAGGTCTTTTTTTTTCGTTTTCATGTTTGACAACTCTTATAAAGCTTTATGCGACTCTCAGGTGGCTAGCTTCGGTTACTGAATACCATAATGGTAGACTGGCATTCATTACTGCACCACTTATAGCAAAGCAGAACCATTGCCAAACCTGTCATATTGTAATGTTAAACTCTTGCCTTCTATGCACTACACCAAAAACTGATGGCAGTTGAGTTGAGTTGAACAAACTTTATTTGTCCAACGGTTGTTATTGTTCCTGGGGCTAGGCTGCCAGGCTGCTGTCGTTATTGATGCACTAAATAACCTTCTCACAGTATGGTAACCTTTAGTCTTTTTGTTTCAATATTTTCATGCTCAGCTTCAATTTATTTCTTTTTTGAAATCAAGTGTTTGACAAAATCTCGTCTGGTCGGGAACAATCATGGTCAAAAGAAAAAAAAGAAGACGCCAACCAAAAGCACTTACAAAATAACAAAGATGTTTCAGCTCCCGTACGGGGGCCTTGTTCACAAAATCTGAAGATTTCTTTGACAAGGCCCCCGTACGGTAGCCGAAACGTCTGTTATTTTTTAAGTGTTTTTGGCCAGCATCAATAACGCGTCCGATGCATCGGACGCGTTATTCGAAGGTCGCAGGTTCGGTCCCTGCCGGCGGCAGGTTATCTTTTCGTCCACTTTACTTTCTTCACATTTATATTCTAATTACTACAAATAACACCCCCTATACTTTCCTTGGCATTGCTGTCTGTTAGTTCTCATTAATATGGATAGCATGTCACGACTGTGCCCACTGCCATCATTGTGCTTTAAGTGTCATTTGATTTTCCAGGCACCAGTTCACCCAATAAAGCATGAAGTGTGTGACTCACAGAGCTGTATGGTTCTTCATTATCACTGCAATGCAACAATATACTAACAGTCACAATATTTCATTCTGCTCTTATGCAGCATCATTCCTACACTAAAGCTGCAACATGCAAAACAGATGCACGTATGGGGTTAGTCATTAGAAGTGAGGAGCAATGAGGTTAAAAGAAAATCCAACAGTGAAAGCTGAAATCGCTAGCACAGCAAAATGTGTTCTGATAGAGAACAAAATTTATGCCATTAGACAAAAGAATACATACTTTAAATGGAAAGCAGAAGAATATGTTTTATGCTATTGTGATGACACTTTTTATATTTATCAGGCAAACCTGGCCAGAGTTATGGATTATGGGACCATTTCTATTTTTTATATTGAATAGAGTGCCACAGAATGCTTTGGAAGACATGCTTATTGCAGTTCACATAGAAACAATTTTTCTTTGCATGCTGATGAGGCAAGCTTTTCTTTTTTCGGTTCATAAAGATATTAGTATTAGAACAAAGAAAGTAACAGTGCGAATGAAACAAGGACGACAAAGGAACGAAGACCACGGGACAAGCGCTGACTGCCAACTGAATGTTTATTTCAAGAAAAACCAGCCTTTTATACATTCTCAGAATGAACATGAGCACAACAAACACTCGCTAATCACACTCTCAATCTTTCTTTTAAGAAGTTTATTTCTCTCTCCGAGAGTAGAAGAGAGGGCGAACTGATACACTTATCACCTTCGTTATGGATCCAAAAGGCCTCTAAAATTTCCCTTTCCTTCTTAGATTTACCATTTCCTATAAATTTCGTTTTTTCAAACATGGGAACACATGCGCACTTCTTACAGTGGTCAACTAAATGACTGCCATATCCATTTTTTACATTATTGCAGTGCTGACGCACGTGATCGTTGAAACATTGTGCAGTCTGACCTATATAAACTTTCCCACAACTCATGGGAATCAGATAAACCACATCACTCGTGCATTCACAGAAGCGGGTTTTGTGTTTAGTGGAGCATGCGGGAGGCTTGTCTCTTGGTTTCATGCGTGCACATATCGAGGACAGCTTGCAAGGCGCACTGAAAAGCAAGTTAACATTGTGCCTATTTGATACTTTCTTTAGATTGTGTGACAACTTGTGCAAGTATGGAACTACGTGCACTGGTCTCTTGTCTTGCCCTTTTTCTTTTTTGCCTGGTTCTGTTTTTGCTCTCTGCAGGATTGTTTCGCACACGGACGTGATGACAGAATGGGGAAAGCCTGCATCTCGTAACCGTGCTAGCTGAATCCTCAGGCTACGCTCGCATTCGTGCTCACATGACTTATTCAATGCCGCCTTAATACAGGTGGTGGCTATGCCCCTCTTAATCAATTTGGTCTGTGCGCTGTCATAAGGCATCAATTTTTTCTTTGATGTAGGCTGATAGGCCCAGCATACATGGTTAGACGATGAAAAACACAGGTTGATGTCAAGGAATTGAATTCGGTTACTGATCGGCAATTCGTGCGTGAACTTGAGCCCTCCCGATGACTTGATGAAAATGTCTAATACCTTATCGACTTGGTGACGTATATGGAAGCAATCGCTGTTCTTCATAACAATTAAGTAATCGTCTACGTACCTGAACACTTGTGTTACAGGTGTGTCTACTAACTTATCTGCGATAACATTGTCAAGAGATGATAAAAAATATGTCGCATAAAACAGGAGCTATGGCTGAACCTATGCAAATTCCGGTTCGCTGGATGTAAAAATGGCTGTCAAACTCAATGGTCGTTGAATGAAGATAAAATTCTAAAAGCGTTAAAAAGTTGTTGCTGCTAAGACCCACAGAATTCTGAAAATTCACTTCCCCAAAATCCTCCATTTTTTCACGCACAGCTGACATAAGACCGACATGCGGCACAGAATAATACAAGTCCTCGATATCTATTGAAAATACAGTTTGATCAGTTCCTTGAGCTGCGTTAATTGCCAAAATAACTTCTTCGGAGCTTCTTACCAGGAAAGGGTCCATTATCGGCAGCTTTTTGAGATGAGTCTGCAGAAAATTCCCTAGATGGCACTGCCAAGACGTCTTCTCGGACACAATTACCCTAAGAGGCTTGTGGGTCTTGCATGTGAAGAAAACTTCCAGGAACTCTGCATCGGCGGTGTTGACGAGCTGCCTCAACGAGTTCAGGTCCATGTCCTTGAGTAGCTTCAGGGTGGCTTTCTTTTGTTTCTTCGGTTCGAAAGAAACTTCCTTGAAATTCTTGAAAACGGCGTTCCTAGATTTTTATTTCATTAATGTTTTGGGCAAAACGACGAATCCACCTTCTTTGTCTGCCTGTATCACTTGTAGTGCGTCGTTCTTTAGGCAAGTAACAGCGCTCCTCAGGGGCGCTGCTCCTGAACTCTTTCTGGGAGCATGCTTGAGAACACAGTCCACTGCCTCGCCGATAACTCGCTCGCGGTCTTGGTCGTCCGCTCTGTCTCCTATGCTCCTGCCCATGGCAAGAACCTGCGGAGCAGTCAATCGGGGCTCAAAACTGTACTTTGAGCCTTTTTCCAGGATCTTCTTGACATGGTCTGGAATTTCCACATCCCCAAGCGTGGTTACCACGTTTGTGGTGGTGGTCTTGGCTGGCGGCTTCGGTAAAAAGAGTCTGGTGCGTTGCCATAGAAACTCCGTAGACTGCCCTGCTAGTCTTCTGTAGGCGCACAGCGTTTGGTCCTTTCGGCATGGGTCCTTTCCTTCTTCTACAAGTACTTTCAGCCAGTCATTGTAGAGTCGAATCTGGCGCCATTTTTCAGACTTCAAAACCTTGCATATCCTTCTTGCGTGTCCCCAAAAAGGTTCCACGAAACCAAAAAGGGTGTTGATCTCAGGTGGAACGATTCATCTTCTCAGGAAGTATCCCAAAGAACGCGACTGACAGCTAGCGACTGCGATGAGGTTGATGCATACGTACGCTGGGTCTGTACAGGCCGGTGATGAAAGGAAAGAGCCCATTGTATGGATATGGATATGGCAGTCATTTAGTTGACCACTGTAAGAAGTGTGCATGTGTTCCCATGTTTGAAAAAACGAAACTTATAGGAAATGGAAAATCTAAGAAGGAAAGAGAAATTTTAGAGGCCTTTTGGATCCATAACGAAGGTGATAAGTGTATCAGTTCGCCCTCTCTTCTACTCTCGGAGAGAGAAATAAACTTCTTAAAAGAAAGATTGAGAGTGTGATTAGCGAGTGTTTGTTGTGCGCATGTTCATTCTGAGAATGTATAAAAGGCTGGTTTTTCTTGAAATAAACATTCAGTTGGCAGTCAGCGCTTGTCCCGTGGTCTTCGTTCCTTTGTCGTCCTTGTTTCATTCGCACTGTTACTTTCTTTGTTCTAATTATGAACCAACTAGCCCACATCAAGTTGATATTAGTATGTGCTTTTTATCCTACCAAGTGTATACTGATGGCATAGTGTTGCTGCATGATGACAATTTCATATGCTGACCATACTGCCTGAAAACAAGCTGCATTACTCTATTCTTTTGCAGACGATATGGCCAGCAGCCAGATTCTTGGCCTTGGTGTGAGTGTTTTTGTGACACTGGCCCTGGTGGTGATAGTGGTGTGCCTGGTGCTGTGTGTGGGCGCCCTGTGCCTGTGCCAGCGGCTGCAGCAGCAGCAGCAGCAGCGCCAAGCAGCCGCCGGAGCAATGACTTTGCCGGGGGGCCATCCAACTGCCCTGCAGGCCAACCACAGCGCCTTCCCCAGTAAGCGTGTAATGACGCTTTCCTGGCTTCCCCCCTGTCTGCTCTGCTGCACTACCCTGCCTGCTTGTTGGAGAGGATGCATCTGCTCCCAGTGGTCACGTACTGCTGTGCACTGACCTGCGGCTCTGCTCAGCCGCAATGCCTAGTTGGTGTACGGCATACGTTAACACTGATGCTGACAGGATCGATAAAATACAGTGCCTTGCTGAGAACCTATTCCTACACGTGGTTTTATCTCTCTAGGCAGTCGTAAAACTATGCATAATCAGTGCATATTTTTCGCCAGAAAAGTGGAGGCGGTAGCGAGAAGTGGGACAAAGATCTGACACCTTGTCTCATTTCATAAGAATTAGTGTAATGGTAGCGCTTCGTAGCAGAGTGATTCAGTGTGTACTTATCAAACCATTTAAAAGGACAGTTATAAATTAGCGATGCACGGCTCTTTATGCAAGCTTGTTGCATGTTCTTTTTGCATGGATAAAACGAAACAATAAGACGGATGCATCCTTGCTCCTACTCCTTTGTCCCTTAGGTGTTTCTGAAAAGTGCACCATTGGCAGCATGTTGTGCCTAACAATATCACTGCAGCCTGAAGGAATGCAAATTCAGTCCTTCTTTTATAAATCTTTCAACACTGTATGTTAAATGCGTGCTTGGGCTGTGACAGGGCCTTATGAATCTACTCACAAATAACAGTTGAATAGAAAAGCATTGAGAGTGCTTTGTGGCTGAAAGATAGTGGGAGTGCAACAGTCACTTTTCCACTGGTACACTGGTGGAATATGACGTTTGTGTCGGCAAACATTCTTGAGTCTGGAAGAAAACAATGGCCTTCCGCTCCCCTAAATTTGATGCTGCTCTTTCAAAAGCAACTCCAGTGCTTCAGCAATAAAGAATTGGGGCTTCTCTTAATACCGACTATTATTTGGTTAAACTAGGAGTATGTTACTAATATCGTTTTTAAATCAAATCAAACATGATTCGAATAATGATGGTACCAAATTTAAGATGAATTTAATAATGATAACAAATCATACATCAGTGATTGCAATGAATTAAATAAAAATCAGTTACTGAATAATTTTCAAAAGGTTATTTAAAACAATGCAAACCATTTAATCGGTATTAAGATTTCTTTGGGGGGCTTAACTTATATTTATAGCAGCACAATAATTTGCAATTTGGAAAGTAAAAAAAATAGGTGGTTTAAATAGCAATTTTTTATTCAAGAACTCAATCAAGTTGCTACTGTTCAATTTGAGTGCCAGATCAGCAAAGCTTTCGGCTCGCTGCTTGGATTCACACACACAATCTAATACTATTTCAAAAACAAAAAATGGGGGTCATATGTATTCAGGATGCAAAGTACTGTTGTACTGGAAAGATTACAGTCGCTAGGTACTTTACAAAAGTAGACTTACAATGCTGCTGCATAACACAACTTTTTTATAATGCACAGGTAAAGGATCACATTCACTTTTCTCTGGTGAATGATTGCGAGCCTAAGTCCACAGGTATCTTTATCATGCTATACTTCAAACCTCACAGAGCAATAAATTAAAACAGCTTAATATTCAGGCCTACATGCAGTCAGAATTCTCCTCAAATTCAGGAACAGAGACTGTAATTGGTTATATATAATGCACAGCATAGCTCCTGTTAAGCCATAATTGATGAATCCAAGATCACTAGCACTTTTTCATAAGCTTGAATTGTTTTAGGAAAGGTTAGCGCTAAGAGTTGTTCCTATGACAGGCCACAATCAACAGAGTGCCAGGTGAACATGCTTCTGATTTGCATAGAACTGTCCAGTATCAGTGAGGGGTATCCTTTGTTTGAGAAATGTCCCTGATCTCTTTGAAGGACATCAGGCAGCCAGCCCTCAACAATATTGAAATAGTTTGGCATTTGCAAAGCACTTCTTTTCACATTTTTGGCCAGTCTTGATGGTTACAAACATTATATGTGAAGCAGTGTATACTCCTTTCATCAGTGCAGTTTTTATGCGCTTAAGGCACTTCCTGAGGCAGACATCTGATATTTATCTTCAAACGCTGCTAAATCACAGAATGAGCATGCAGATTTGAAATTATTTAGGTGGGATTTGTTCATTCGTTTCGTAGTTGCCTTTTCATAAAAGGCTATACGTTATTCAGTACTTTCGCATGATAGCTTGTCGTGCACGCAGTGTATGGTGTTAGCGAACTCTTTAGTTAATGTTAGGCTCAGTAAAGGACTCTGGACATTAAGAGCTTATCAAACTCTCTTAAGCATGTATACACGCTTAGCAAAACAATATTTATTTGGGAATCATGCTAAAAATAACAAGGCCAGCCTCATCAAGAACATTTTCCAGAAACTTATTTTTCTTTATCTCACAAGTGTAAATTTGTTAATAGAAAAAATCACTGGTAGAAAGTACAAAGTGCAGCACAGAAAGTGGTCATACAGAATAAATTTCACCGTACAGAACCAGGAAAGATCCCTTGCTTAATGAAGATTGGTCTGATGAAAGCATCCAACCCACAGGGTACCTGTCTGAGGATAGCTTGTCCCTGCACAGTGCTACTGGGGCAGTAGGACAGCCAGTGCACTTGCTTCACAGGCCTGACCTTTGAAACAATTCCACTGCTTCGGAGGACTCTTTGGCCCTTGTGGCACTGGGCAGAGACAAGCCTTTGGGCGGGGGGTTTGCTAAGGGCATTGACCCCCGAGGGGTGGTGTGTGTGACCCAGGTCACCAGCCTGGAAGCGGAGGTGTTTACGGGGGCACTGCCGAACGCCTTTGCGAGAAGCCTCCCCCATATCCTGGAAACAGCTACCCCCCAGCGGCCGGCATCACATTTCACGTTCCCCAGGAGAGCCTCTACTACCCAGCCACAAAGTGACCAGGCCCGCAACGGCTCCAACTGGCTCGTCTGAGCAGAGCCTCCAGCACGACCTGTCCGCGTGTCGAGAGCAGTTCTCCTCGCCGAGGCCACTGGATGCTGTTCCTCCTGTTTCTCCGGCCGGTGTCTCCCCAACTGGCATGTTTCGCCCGGGGTCCCTGTCGTCACAGCCCGACCTGTTGGCTGTCACACATGGGGGGGAGGCCCCACCACACACCTGGGCAAACACGCTGCCCAGGGGTCGGCCCGATGTACTGGGCCCCAGCTTCGCCATCGAGCACGTTGAGACAGCTCCTCTGCCATGGGACATGCATAATGGCACGCTTTCTACGGTACGAGGAAAAAGCACCGAGCGTCCTCCAGACTCTGTGCAAGTACAGCATCACAGTGTTGTCTCCTCTCAGCCCACTGGCTGGGAACAAACTTGGCTCTGAGCCAAGGCGTTAGTCATAACTAAGAACGGTGAATGAAGCTTTCATCACCCCAACAATAAGAAAATTTGTTCCTGAGCAGATGGCCAATGAGGATAACGTTAAATTTGCACAGATTGAGGCAGCCATAGTTTATATTCAGTTTACATGTGTAGATGCTGTGTTGCACTTATTGTGCAGGATGTGGTAATTTGCATTATCAGTAGTTGAAGTGCATGCCCTGAATGCTGTCTTCTGAGAAGCAAGTTTTAAAACTTTGCAAACTGAAAAGGAAATGAGGTAATTTAGCTGTCACTGTTTATCCTTATTTAATTATGCCGTGTAGAAATTCTTGCAGAAATGGCCTTGATTAAATATTTTTAGTTCACAGTAAATAAGAGTATATATTTAATTTGCATTACCAATTACTATTTATTATTTGTATATGATATTTTTATGCAGATATATTTTATTTCAGAAATACATTTCATATAATGTACAAATGTTTAAATGAAGCTCGAATATTGTCATAGCTTCTGTGTCCTTTTTTTAAAAGCTGTGTTATGTTCAGTTACAATAGCTGTTAGTTAAACAGTATGTCACTATGTGTAAATGTGTACTGCTTGATATGAACCAAAGTGATGAATTTTACTACAGCGTATTGTGATGTAAACACAACCAGATTCTTGTTTACTAAACATTCTGGTAGAATACAAATGTTCTCTAGTGATGCAAATGTACCAGCATGGTAGTAGTTCATTGCACTTGTTAGGAAGTTTGACATTGAAATTAATAGGAACATGCCACCTCTGGTGCTGTTGATGGTCAGCTGCCAGCAGCTTACTTAACCCTACTAATGTCAAAATTTCTAGTATAGGCAAGCAATTCATTACAAAATACATTACCCCTCGACCCCTGTTTTACTGCAGCCATTGAGCTGGGCAGCAGTAAATGCAAGGATGGATAGCCAGCAGCTTACTTAGTAGTTGCAGCTAAATGTTAAGTTACATAATTTTTACAACACTTGCAAATGCTGTACAGTCAGACTCCCATGAAATCTCTGCAAGATATCTAGTCACAAAAGTTTAAACCAGGTGCTAACTCATGAGATATGGCCTACAAGTGGTAGCCAGCATTATTAACAAGGTAAGCATTACTGTCCATCAAGTACTGGCTGTCTAGCCAGTATGTGAGACTGTTAAACAAGCCTTCACTGTTTAGCAATCCACTATAAAAAATGTAGATATAAAGAGTTGAATTGTTTTTGAGTGGGACATAGCTGGACTAATTACATTTATCCAAAATCATGTGTCCACTTGGTTCCTATAGGACATCACTGTGGGATAGTTAAGACAATTCCAATATATTGGTTAGAACGACAGATAGTTTGGAAGTAGTCATTACAAAAGGGGGTGGGCATGCAAACACAGACACAGGAGAAGAGAATGAGACAACACGTGTCTTGTTCTCTTCTACTGTGTCTGTGTTTGCACGCCCACCCTCTTTCATGAATATTGGGTCACCCATTAGAGTGTAATTTGAGCCAAAGGGCCAAGTTGCAAGTTCATCGATTGGTTCAACATCTCAGTTCACCAATTGCATGGTCATTCAAGTTTTCAGAGGTACTGATTAGAATCTATAAATACCAACTAGTCCTAATTAGAGCCTAAATACTTGTTGGTTTTAATGAGGCTCATTACAGTGGTCTCAATTGAAAAACATATGGATGAGCAGACCTATGAAACAGCAAGACAGTTAATAAACATAATAGCATAACTAAAATGCAAGTCCTAAAACAACAGAACTTTGTTGTTTGGCCTGAGCAATGGCGAGCAGCACTTACCTTTTTTTTTAAACATATAAATCTTTTGTTAAACTCTACAGATTTGTTTTGAAGCACTGGTTCTACTGATTGACCCATCCACTTCATGTTACACGAGTGATATTAAATAAGAGAATGTGTGAGCCCCCCTTTGAAGTGAATTGCTTTTGTGGAAATGAATT
This sequence comes from Rhipicephalus sanguineus, assembly GCF_013339695.2. NCBI lineage: Eukaryota > Metazoa > Arthropoda > Arachnida > Ixodida > Ixodidae > Rhipicephalus > Rhipicephalus sanguineus. Next base: position 213,334,510 of record NC_051176.1, on the reverse strand, counting down.
ACTCTAGTGCATAAGTAATCTTGCTGAATTGAATTCAAATCAGGTTACCTGGTTATTTCAACGTAACGTGCTTCATTCGCAGATGTCCTGCCGCTTTTAGTCAGCCGGTCGAGTGCTAGGTACTAATTACCTTCAAATGGCTGACCCTAGCCGTCTGACCACTGAAACACCCGTTACTTCAGTCAAGATTACTCCAGATTCCATAACTTGCAGACCACAGGGGTATATTGAGTGAGCTCTTGAGTAGCTTCAGTTGGATGACATCAAGGGTCCAGCTAGATGACCACTCAAGCACCTTAAGTGCCAGTTGCCTTCAATTGGATTGCAATAGAAATCTGATGGGGTAGCCAGTTGTACTTAAATACGTATATCCCATAAGGTCAAACTGTCTGGCCAATCTCTCACCGGCTCTATCAAACTGGCCACCATCTTAATATGGCCAGGTGGCTTGTAGACACCTGATAGTGTATCACTTAATAAATGTAATGGTCTATTTGAGTAGGTGACAAAGGTCAAGCTGATTAAAAACCAGATGATAGCATTTACAGATTTTGCATCTGAGCCCCTGCCTTTTTTAATTGGCATTCTTCTGGTCAATACTCTCATGTATAAGTACAGTTCACAATGTCCCGTTACCTCAGCTATTGTCTTAATTCTTCATTCTCTGGTATATTTTCTGGCAAACAAACCCTGGCCAATTGCAAGTTTTACTTATGGAGTCATTTAGTGAATAACTACTGATTACATTCTAGTGTATGTTTATATTCAAGTTTGGTTTAATACTTACTATTTCTATTAAATTTAGATTTGTAATAACATTATATAATCAAGTTTAACCATTGCAGTGATACCATGAACTTATTTGTTTTACTCAGTTGTGGGAGGAACACTCTTCTAGTTAATTTTTACATGCAATGGAAATGCACACAGGATCAGCGTCCTTTTCCAAGCATGGGCTTCACTAACGTTGCTTAAAAGTAAAAGCACTGCTTTTCGCTCTTCAGCTTTAAGTAAGGCTATGGTTAAAAACTAAAGCTCACATGTACATTTTTTTTAAATCTTTTATTTGGGCAATGAGAACACGAATAACTTGTATTCCCTGGCAGACATCTCAAGTTATGTTCCTGGCAGCTGGCTATCTAAGGCCACTGAAGAACAATGAGTACAATTTAAGGTCTGAGCTTCAGTAACTCTGCATCACATGTACTGGTGGAGAAAAAGCATTGGCTGTGTGTATATAACCTGTATGTGTGCATGCTTGTGTAAAACTGATCCTAATGTAGGGCTGTACTGATATATCCATATTTTATGAATTCATATAATTTTTCTGTCACATATGTGAGAAAAATCTTTTGTTTGTAAAAAAAAAGGAAAGCTGAACATTTCAATTAGACCAACACATTTGATGCTGCATGCCAGTATAGTGTAGGCACACGTATAGTAAGAAACAAAATGTGAACTGCTCGTCATTTGCGTGCATGTGCGTGACAGTTATTCACAAATGAAATTGTACTATGGGAGCGCACACACCTTACCTCTTATAATGGTGCCAGAAGATCACAGTGCAAGCCCATGGGTGTGTGCATCAATCTATGTGACTCCATCTGTTTTGATGCATAATTCTCACCTTGGAGGCTTCGTGTTAAATGGAGTCGTCTGTATGGGAATCAAGTCCTTAAGGTTAGATTAACTTGCATGCATTTTTGAGAATTTTCATATCCGAGTATCTTATGGAATTTGGCCTGCATAATGGGGTGTGTTTTTACCACTGTTTTTGGACTTTCTGACAGTGTTTTTTTACAACTTGTCTAGCCTTAGAACACTTTTTATATGTGATGTGAACTCTTGATAAGAAGAGCAGCCTGTTTTTCTGGTTTTTTTTTTGGCAGTGAAATGCCTTTAGGCTGTCATGTATGATGAAGGCAAGAGTGAGGGAAAGGTCGTGGACAATGCTTTTTTTATGATGCTGAAGCACTCTTACACATGTGCTTTGCGGTAAGAGATGTGCCAGTATTTTTTATTTTTGCCACTTCGTATGGGTGGGTTTTTTTACAAGAGCTGCATGGCAAAAGGTGATCACGTTTTTTACATTTTTTAATGCCTAGATCTCATAATTTTCCAAATATTTTCTGAATATTTTGATTTCCTATACAGTTTTTTGCATTTCTTATTATTTTTATCACTCACAAAAAGCCCTGTTCTCTTTAAATCATTCGTGGCACTCGAGTTCTGCTTTCACATTTTGCCCAGCTAATTTTCTATTGACATATCACAGCCCATTTGCGATACAGTGATGTTTGGCAATATGTAATGTCATTATTACATAGATCAGCAATATAATACTTTATGTAGGCAGTTGGATGTGCAATGCTGTGATGAACTTTTTTTTTTTTGCATGGTCTGATATATATGATGCACATAATGAGTGTACAAGGCTGTGCAGTTAAAATACTCATGTAGCCTTATTACTGATAAGAAAATTGAGCCATTGTCATTAGGTCAGGGTATCTTATACATATGTCGCTAAGAGGAAAGAAATATATTACCCACTATTAGCACAAAAAATGAAAAGGAGTGTATGAAGGATTGTGGTGTGTCAGTGCCACATGAGAGAAACCGCTTGAGCAAGAAAAGCACTCATAAGCTAAATTAATATAATTGTTGAGACTTTGTTAAAAGACCTAGATGAAAAAAAGCTAGTTCAGGCTACAACAGCAAAGTAAAACAAACTATCTACTAAGAGCAGGTTCAAAAGGGCAGTAAGTTGGATAGGCAACTCATAAATATCAACATAGTGCACAATTAATGAATAAAATGGTGATAGCATCACTTTAAAGTTAGTAAATTTATGTAATTAGTTAGTGAATTGGTGCAATAGTTTTCAGAATGATGTCACGAAAATTGATTAACAGTCTAATGAAATGAAAAGAATAGTCCAAAGGGAAAAAATAATCTTTGTAAGCATAAAACCTGCAATATTTTATCTCTTAAGTTTTAAACGTGAGTGTCAGAAGTGTGGGTCAATGTATAATTTCCTGGAGGCATGAGCTTTGGTGTTGCACTGTTCCTTAGCATTTATAATGCTGTTATTTGCGGTGAAAAATCAAACAGAACTTGCTATTTTACCAAGTTTCTTGATTGATGGCAACAACCAACCAACATGGAAGGAAAATTATACTGCTTCCACACTCTCTGGAATGTTCGTAGCTCACTTTTAGGCAATCAGGCTCAACTTTATTAGGGATGTACTTATACTGAAGTCTGCTGGCTTCTCTCCATCTTGGGGACGTTAGTTTTGTATTCTGCTAGCAACACCGGGCCTACTATTGACAGACTTTAGTTATGCAATCACCTTTTTTTGCACAAGCATAATGCGACTGACATTTGACTATTGAGTTTCCGCGGACCAAGCTAGTTTACATGATGTGCAAAAGCATTGCAGGCATGATGGCCAGCATGCATACTGAAATCGACCTCCTGGGAAGCTTTGAGCATATCATGTTTTTTATGAAAGTTGTTTTGTGTGCCTGTGTGGGCCTTGTGTGCACACTGTAGAACTGTCGTGTTATGTCGGTTGCAAGAATCAGGGCTCCAAAAGAATAAAATGATCAATTGGAAGTTGACTGTGATCTCACGACTTCATTCAAGTTCAACGCTGTGCACTTGTTCCTCACTAGACATTAAAATGTGACTATTGCAGCTCTACCTGATTACAAGCAGGCAGAGGTTGATTCAGAAGTCTACAAAAAACACATTCCATTCGTGGTGGCGGTGGTGCGACACACAGTTGTCTATCTCTTCTTTTTTCTGCTTTCTTGATAATTTCATTCTTAGTATGCCTATGAATATAGTTTTATTCCTATGATGTAGTTATACTTGACAGAATAATTTAGACGTCATATGTGTAACAGCAGTCGGTCGAGGATTGCTGATGGATAAATGGATAGATGGATGGATGGAAAACTTTATTCAAGTCCTGCAGAGCGTTTCTCAGCGCGCAGCGGGCCGCTGCCTCTCAGCCTGCTGGACAGCCCAGAGTTGGTCGGCCAGAAGTGGGCTGCGCAGAGCCGCCTCTCACCTGGCCGATGTGGCATCAGCAGAAAAGCGTGATTCGGTGCACCGCCAGAGCATGTGTTTGAACATTAGCTATCTCCCCACACAGGGTGCAGGCATCAGTCATGTCGCTATCAGGGTAGATCACACGCAAGTGATGGGGATTCAGGTACATCCTCGTCTGCAAGAGTCTGAGCATGAGCGCCTGGGCCTTGTTGAGCAGCTGGTGGGTGAGGGGATAACCTCTAGGTGCGAGATAATAGTGCCTAGTAATCTCGCTGTATGTGGATGGGGCATCACGACTTCTGATTCTACACATTAAATCCTCATTTGTGTACAGATTGCAAATGTTGCACAGCGTTTGTTTTATATGCAGGCGTACTAATACGGAATATAAATCAGTCATGATCCCTACATCTGCCAGATAAGTTGCGACTTTTGCGGCTGTGCATGTGTACAGTAATTTACGGGCACAGCTGACAAAAAGCATAAATTGAAAATGTGCCATCTGAACTACATAAGTGAGCTACCACAGATGTGTTAAATGTGCCGCCTGCATCACCTCTTGTTAATCTATTCAATACTATTAGTATATTCACCTTTCATGGCCATATCTTCTAGTTCGAGTAGTCACCTTCAAGAACATCAATGACAGTAAAAGAAGCGCTATAATTTCATACGGTTTACCTGCCCAGCCATAACATTGCATTAAAATGGAATTTAAATTTCTTTCACTCTTGCAGTTGGTACATGTTGGTATATGTGGAAATGCATTGATTTCTCAACTCAAAAAGTGTAACAGGGTGGATCGGTGAGCTAGTTGGCACTGCTTTTTTTTTTAAATTGCGATAGCAATTATATGGACAATCTCGACGGGTTCTGGCCGTCGCCGTCATTTTCCGTATAAAGTCCAAATTGATAACATCACCCCGCGCATCGTGCGTTCTACCCGCGAGTAAAAGCTCGCGAGCGCTGGCGACGAACGCGGCTGAAGTGGAGATGAAACGAGGCGGCCGTCCCCGTTGCACGGAGGGCGCATGCGATAGCATCATCCCGCGTGCGAGGCCTGCCGGCGATTGCTCATCAAGCAGAGAGGAAACGCCCCGCCCGTCTTTCGTTAGGAGCATTAAGGGATGCCTGGGAAAAAAGTCGCAGTTTCGCCGCAAGGGCGAAGCAATGAATGCGATAGCAAGAAAAGCGGCCCGTGATGGACGCGCTGCTACGCTGCAGAAAGATTTGCCCCCCGGCAGCAACTACCGCGCGAGCAGGCAGCGGAAGGGCAAGGTTCTCCCTGCGCAAATATTAGAAGAAGTGAACGAGCTCGCCGACGACTTTTAAATGCGCCCGTTGCGCTCCTCGTGCCATCTCGCTGGTAATGAAGAAACGCTTATAAGCGCCTGCCGTCTCTGAGTCCTGCCAGCGGTAAAGGGTGTGTATATAACGCTCGCCGTTAGCTTCCTGAAGGATGTGCGCTTTGTGGCGTAGTGGTTAGCGCTGCGGAGCGAGCGGTCGTTGGTTCGATTCCGCGCATCGGAAGCAATTTTCTGAATTATTTTTCTTTGGGGCTTTTATGTGTGTATGTGTATATATATATATATATATATATATATATATATATATATATATATATATATATATATATATATATACACACGGTGCATTGTCCATATAATTGCTATGTGTGTGTTTGTGGGGGGGGGGGGGGGGTCGCTGTCGCGCGCTCTATCTCGACAGGCATCAGGAGACAGCTCGTAAACTTGCTGTGCTCTCAACGCGTATTTCGCGTTTAGAGAGCTGACAGCACGAAAACCGCTTTGATCCCTGGAGCGGCCATATTCCCTTTAAACCAGCGTTTTGTTGAGTTACGCGAGGTCGGATCCAAAAGAGCTGCTATAGACTTACTTCGTATAACATTACAATATGTTGCTATCGCATTCACTGTTTCGCCCTTAAACGAAACTTCTTTATTTATTTTTTTATTTTTTTAACGCGTGAGGTGTGTATGAATTCCCTTCTTCGTCCGGTGTCTTTTCATTTGCGCCTCAAGTGTTATCAAAATGTGCATTTGTTGCTGTAGTAAACCTGAAGAAAGGAGATGTGCAGTGCAATGAAATCTATGGGCCAAAGAGAAGAAAATATTGACTCCTTGAAACAAAATCATGAATAATAAATTACATTAGCTGGCAGGAAACCTCGTGAATTGAACATTCTGTCACCCCCGCAGAAGGAATAATCAACGAACTTCCTTTTCTTTTGTTTTTTTTATTTTTCTTTTACAAATTCGCCAACACCGTGCCAAGTGTACCTAACAGAACTCACGCGACTTAAATGATCCAAGTACGGGGGACACTCGAAATAGAAAGATAGGTTCGATGACGTCCGTCGGAAACGGGGAGGTTCTTCTCTAAGTTTTTGACTTTGGGGACTTCGGCGTGGCCTTAGTGTGGCCAATCGCACAGGTACGGCCGTGATGGCGGCTTCCTCAGACAGCGTCCTAACTTTTCACACCCAGGAGGTGCCCAGTGCTGGAACGAGCGTTTGAGAATGAATTAATGAGCTCAGTTGATCTGCTACATAAATAGGTGAGAATGATGAAAAAAGAAAGTAAAAAGAAAGATAGAAACTAAGTAAGATCGTTGGTGTCACTGTATAACTTTGAGCGAGGGCAATATTAACATCGAGCGTATCCTGGAGCAGGTTTGGAATCGGCCGCCATTTATTGCAGTATTATATGCTGGTCAGCACAGAGTTAGTATAACAAGTTTGTATATTAATTCTGCGCATGCTATATAGTGAGGCATCTTGATTACATGTATGATTACACTTGCTCCTTTTTATTCCATCTGCAATGCTTCGAAGAAGATAATGTGCACACGTTGCTACTAATCGGTGATGCTCCCTGCGTGCACGAATTTCAGTGAAGGAAACGTCGACCCTGTCCTATCAGCTAGAGAACTCTCAGCTCACACATGACAAGAATTGTCGTGTTAACACGATCCCATTATTATCAAACAAAAAAAAAATATTGATTCGTCTGTGTATGCTTTTTTCGCATTTTAAACACGATCGTGCACGTGAACTTGCCTAACACAACTGCTAATACTAGGCAGCAGCAACTGGATCGATACTTTGCACTAATTTTTCCTTTCGTCTTTTGTAGAAATATATGGCAATTCCGCATCTACCATGCATTCCACAGCGCCGCTGTGCATCAGTTGGCCGCGCTTTCTCGAGCTCGCAGGTGTGCTCACCGATATTCTGCATCTCCACCGGAGAGGTGGCTTCACTGCAAGCAGATACAACGCGAGGGGAAGCGTCAGGTGCGGTGACTGCGGAGCTTTAGCGCATTAAAGGGCGTGGCCTCCTCGATCAGATCCGGCAGCGTGCGTGCCCCATAGTAATATCCTGATTTTGGCCCGTAATACCCCTACAGTTTAATTTGTTTTACTTTAACCAAAGAAAGAATGAAACTGAGACGCGATGGCTAGTTTACATCTTAAACTGTAGCGCGTAGGTTTCAGAGTACCGGAGTGTGCAAGTTCGAGACATTCTGTTTACTGATCACGCACCGTAAGAAGGGTAAGACAGCGCTACACGTGCTCGTAACCACAAAAAAATGGTCGCTGCACGACGAATCCGGTGTGGTGAGGTGGCACAGTTCGGTGAACGAGAGTGTTGCAAAGAGAGAGAGAGAGAGAGAGAGCAGCCGCGCCTGCTGAAACCATATAACTTCGAATATACCTCCAACTAGGTTACATAGTCTAGTGGCGAAAACAATATCCAGCGCTGAATGCTGTAAATGAGTGTGACGGAAAATGTACAAAGATTTGGGACATATCTTTCAACAATGGTTTGTTTCTCTTTTGTGCTTACTCACCATTACGGCAGCGTCGCACCAGTCTAGCTGCGGTTTGCCAGGAATTAATGATGCTCTGTGCTCGCGGTAAATGCCGAGGATGGACGCCATGCTTTCGCGATATTCAGCACTTTTCGGCCTGTAACAAAAAAAAAAGTAAAATCGCTGAAAAAATGTTTTCGCCCTGGTTGCCACACGGCATAATGTCGGAATTAAACTTAAACATCTCGGTCCGGGCCATTTTACGAAGATATTGCAAAAGCAAGGCGGAATGTTTTGTCCGTGAGCCATCGTTCGTGTCTTTCAGGTCGTTCGCATAACTCTACACTACGATGTACGTTTTAGGAGAGTTTCTTTTTTTTTTTTTTTGTCCCAGAACACGTCCAAAGCAAGTGGTGGACATCTGTTGCAAACGCAAAAAAATTCGGCAGATCCCACCTGCCGTGGGAATCGACGTGATGCGAAGCATGCGCATGATGGTGACTGTGGCGTAATTTTTCACACTGAGCGAAACGTTACGGAATGACGCTAGAGAAATGTGGAAGTGGTATACGCACACTTATATGTTCCAGAGTAGCATATGTATTATATAAGCCGTTGTTTACAGTTGCGTAACGATGTCAACAGCAACATGGGTGTTACCAACACCAGACGCGGCAAGCTTATATTCTTCAATACTGGATAGCACGAATCCGAACAGGACAAAGAAAGAACACAGATGCACAGGACAGGCGTTACTCGCAACTAAGCTTCATTCAGGATAGTTTCCCTAGATATATACATAGCCGAGTGGCACGCGCAGGCGCACTGCACGTACGTTACAGTCACAGTTACAGTTGTTATGCTTATACTTTTCCGGTATGACGGAGAACGCACGCACGTTTCACGAACCCGTGTGTATGTGTAAAGGGGTTCTTGACAGTTCTTGAACAAGGTCACCATCACAGTGATCAGTGAGCACCAGCAGCTGGACCGGACTTGTTAATCGGATCCGTTCGTGATCGCGGCTATGAGGAGTCTAAGTGTAGTGAAGTGCGAGATATTGTGAAGCTGGTGGAAATCCTGGATGCCTCTTACGATGAAATGATCTATGATGCCTTCTGTCGTGGACATGGCAGCGAGGTCTTTTGATGCCCTGTCCACATCCAGGCCGTCTTTCACACAGTATAAGCACCAATCATTGTTGGGTCTTGATAAATCAATGTTGAAGTCACCGGTAATGATGAGAGGCCTATTTCTCTCAACAGATTTATTGTAGAAAGCATTGACCCAGGTTTTTGCGTATTCCACGTGGTCCGCGTTGCGGACCACTTGGACGAGTGGATGGTAGTTGAGCGTCTTCCACGGGTGTTCTGTCTTCAGCTTCCTCACTTTCCTTGCGTCCGCCGCGGTGGTGTAGCGGTTACGGTGCTCGGCTGCTGACACGAAGGTCGCAGGTTCGATCCCAGTCGCGCCGGTCGCATTTCGATGGAGGCAAAATGCTAGATGACCGTGTACTGTGCGATCTCGGTACACGTTAAAGAACACCCAATGGTCAAAATTTCCGGAGCCCTTCGCTATGGCGTCTCTCATAATCATATCGTAGTTCTGGGACATAAAAGCCCAGCAATTATTAATATTATCGCTTTCCTTGCGTGTCAATATGTGTGTTCGCGGTTACTGTGTTGGTTGAGACTTTGTATCACCTGTGGCACATACCCGCATAACATGAACTCTGGTGTACGGGTATGTGCCACACGTGACTGAGAGAAAGGGTTTCATGACGTACGCGACAGGTATTTTGCGTTATTCATGTCATGACCAGTGAATTGTGTTCGTCATACACTGATCCCCTGCTACGCCAATCTTGGCATATTACAAGTTATGGAGACGACCAGGAGAGCACCGAGACGTAGGCGGCTAGATAGATAGATAGATAGATACGTAGATAGAAACGGCCAAAGTGCCTGAGGTTCGCTAAGAAATGCTTCGCATTTAAAACTTCGCAGACTGGACAATGTCTTTATATGAAGGATGTATGACTGACTCCATGTACAAGTGATGACATGGTGCAGTATTTGTTCAATTGGATTTTTTTTTCCAGCACCTCCGATTTATAGCATCGATGTTCCGCCAAAGTCTTGTTAGGTATACAGGCAGTATACTACGAAAGAGACATGTACATTGAAGGAATCAACGATGCTGGAATCAACGATGTGGAAGTACACCTCCATATTTTCATCGCACCAGTGACTGATTTAAGTCCCGCAATGCACAGTCCAACTCCACCCTTCCTGGAAAAAAATTACACCATCTCCCACTAAAGGGAACCATGTGGGGATGCGAAGCAGCTCATGGGTCGACTTAAAGTTCCGTTCATCACGGGCACCTTGCCCGATGTTAACGCGTCCTTGCAAGTGGAGCCCACCATGAATTCACTGTAGTTGCTGTTGCTGTTACTCGTCCCGAACTCTTGTTGGAGCACGCCACGCGGGTTCATCGCGCGTCTGCAAATCTCGTTCCCCGACACCATCACGTGATTGCTGAGAGAGTGTAAGGGGGAGAGGCCACAGCGTCTTACCCAGCCCCTTACAACGGCCCGAACGCGCTAGCACGTACCAGCACACATGGTTTTGTCTGCGTTACGCCAAGCTAGGACACATATGGCAGCCCGGGCCCCTAATGTGCTCTGCACGTATCATCATCAAGGCGGTCGAAGAACAAGAGGAAAAAGACTTCTTGGCGCGAGCGAGCGCTCAGATGGCTATGCTAGGTGGTAGAAAGTGGACGGTCGCCAATGGAACTACGGACACAGCCCAGCGCAAAAGCTGCTTCGCATCCAATAGGAGAGGCTACGCCTCTGCGTGACCCCGTTAGAAAACTTAACCTCTAAGCCGCCAAGGTACACACCCAATCCAGGGGAAGTGCCATTGTCCTATACCTAGAATTATTACCCCTAATGCACGTATGTTAACGAGCTAGCCCGCTGTTCTTTGCGTGCCTACTCTAGCAATGGGATCCCCTTCAAATAATAACTATTTAATATCATCCATGTATTCAGAAAAATATATTGTGCATATACATATTATTTTGTGCTAGTCCGCATCCTATTTTGCCTCAGCCGCCATGACAGAAATTAATAAATAATTGGCATTTATTACCAACGTGTGTAACTCTTTCGGTGAAGAGAATGCGCTTGTATCGTCGGTACATGGTTACTTCAAAGGAATTCACATATTTATTAGGCTGTTCAGGTAATTAAGTCTGACACAAAACTAGACCTATTATCGTTCCTTGCGGAACATCTTGAAACAATAATCTTGGAGATGTCGCATGTTTTGCCAACGAGAGGGGTGTGTGTGTGTGTAAGGGGGGAGGGATCTTTGCGAGCATTGGCGTAGCCGTGGAAGGGGGGGGGGCGGAGTTGGGAGGTACCAACCCCTCCACCCTCACCCCCCCTGGTATTTTTAAGTTTTCCATGTATATATATATGCACACACGCACGAACATACATAAAGCATGGTTAAACTCCCACCCCTAGGCCCCACACACAAAAAAAAATTTGCCCGGGTACACATATCTGACATTAAATTTCTAAAAGATCTCCTATTCGTTCCCGAAGTTTACAGACGCGATTTGAATATAACACCGGTGAATTAAGTATTTCACTCACCAAACTGGATACTTCTCTCCGGGATCGCGTCCGAGGTGGAAGAGAACTGGCGAAGCAGTGTGGTTGATTTGCTCGTGAGACGTCACGTTGTTGACCGCCACACCTGGACAGAAGTCGTCGCCCTGCATGTAGGAGATTCACCGACTACGGCGCCGTACGTACAGACACATCATTCGCCACACGTATCGTGATGCACCGGCGAGGCAGCCGTAAACTCACTATGGACATTCTGCATACATCTTCCTGATATATTGCATAAATCGGGAATAATCAAGAAAATCAGCCGATGATTCCAAATTACAGTCGCCATACTGACGCCTTATGGATCTTAGAATAAGCGCCTTAGCGTATCCAGAAGCCCAAGTTCCTCTTGAAGTATTTTATGCTATTTTTATACTATTGTTACCCGCTTTGGCTTCGATTTTTCTATGTGTTGCCCGACGCACACATGTGCAAATACACAATTCTGACAGTGATTTACTTACTGTTTTGAATTTAGAGCTTAATCCATAGGCGGTCTACACAAATAACCATTTAAACATATGGTCGCGGTGTCAATACTCGGCCACAGTAAATGCATACAATGTCTATGTGTAACATAAAGAAGTAAATTCGACAATATCTAATAGATGACTAGAAGCTAGATTACTTGTCGGAAGCTTACAACCAAATACAGAACGCGCAATGTTACACAGTGCAAAGACCGTTCATATATCCTTATAATAATATCTGGGGTTTAACGTCCCAAAACCACGATATGATTATGAGAGACACCGTAGTGGAGGGCTCCGGAAATTTCGACCACCTGGGGTTCTTTAACGTACACCTAAATCTAAGTATACACGGGCCTCAAACATTTTCGCCTCCGTCGAAAATGCAGCCGCCGCGGCCGGGATTCGATCATGCGACCTTCGGGTCAGCAGTCGAGCGCCATAACCACTAGACCACCGTGGCGGGGCGTTCACTTATAGTAATAATACATTTGATATAGCTGTCACAAATTAATGAACCATAAGTTGATGAGAAATCGTTGAAAATCGGGAATGTCGCTGGAGACAATGTTTCAACAAGTGCACTTGTCGAAACGTTGGTTCCAGCGAACATTGGCGTAGCCAGGGAAGGGGGGGGGGGGGAGGTTCAAATCCCCCGGAAACTTTTGGTGCATATATACACGCACACATGAAAACTCGCACTAACACACATAGAGAGGGGTAGGACACTGCACCCCCACCCACTCCCTCTCACCCCCCGAGATAACTTTCTGGCTACGCCCCTGCCAGCAACGTTTCGCTTTTCAACGACTTTTCATCACTTAATGCATCCATCTTCCCTTGAGCTTGTCTTGCCTGAACAATAAACTCATAGAAAGAGTCAAATCAGTAATCGTGTAACAACAACCAAAAGACTGTCACACGCACACAATGACAATATGCAGTCTAGTAAATATACATTTTCATGCAAGTCATGCCATCCAAAGAATGTTAAAATGTCTATTAATTGTACGGAGAATGGCTTAATGATCGGAGCTCCATTTTTCGACATTAAAAAAGTTGAATGGCAACCACGCACAGCCGAATCGCTCTCTCCGATCAATGCAGCAGCGTACGCTGCAAATACGTCGCGCGTGCGTGACAACTCGTTATTCAACTTCCAGCACTAATTCACAGAATTGAAGTGTTTCAATTTTATTGCGATAGCACTTAAATGAACACTCCCGGCGCATTTTTGCCGTCGGCGCCGCCGTAAGGTTCCGTGTGAAGGCCATATCGATAACATCGCCCCTCACGTCGCTTGTTTTATGTGCGAGTGAAAGCGTGCAAGGGCTTGCGAACAAACGCGGCTCAAGCGGGGAGGAAACGCGCCGGCCGTCTCCGTTGCGCTAAAGGCACATGGAGGGGTGGCTCCCAGGGAGGGGAGCGGGGGAAAGGGGCTGCGTCGCTCCGGTAGACACTGCGTACTTCGACCGGCCCGGCGTGGTCGCCCGCGGTCGCACGCGCCGTATCTTGACATGGATCAGCAGGTGGCTCGTACCTTTGTCCGTGTTGTGTTATCATCCAAAGTTTGATTTAAAGCCATAGAGAGCACGAAGGTCACTTCGCTCGCTGCAGCGGTCGCGTTTCCTTACGCCATCTTTTTGTTGAGTTACGCCAGGTCGCATGCAAAAAATGCCAGCTGATAGCCCTACTTCGTATACCATTCCAATGTGTTGCTATCGCATTCATATTGCTTCGCCCTTGTGGTGAAACTGTGATATTTTTTCATGGCAAAAATTATTCTCATTCATCTGAAATGAAATCATTATAGTGGCTCGAAACAATGGCAAAACACCTCACTTCGCCGTCGAGCATCAATGAGAAAGATGTACAACATCCCACGGGATTTGAGTGCCTCGATGTCCGCTCGCCGATCTGGAGCGGCAGGCAAGGAGGACACTGAGACTCCCTATACGGAGTGCTTCTTTTTTTTTCTAGCCAGTTAAAAAAAAGGTTGCGGGCTCGTCCGAAAGGCGAAGTATTGATAGCACAGTAGCTATAGCAGCGCATTATACACAAAAGCAAGGTCCGCCTTCTTTATCGGCATAAGTTGCAGTATCCATTCGCTTACAAATTAAATTTACGAACATGACGTTTTAAGGGCGAAGCACCTTAGGGTACGGCGTGTCGGTGTGCATCGTGCATCGTCGTCTGCTGTCGGGACGGTCCATTTGCTTGAGCGCAAGAGAAGGCGCCACCGCCTCAGCGCTCGCCGTGTGGCGAGAGAGAGCGAACGGCGCGCGTTGACAATGGAAACGCCCTTTCTGCAATGAATGCTGAACTACCAGCTCGCAAGGAACGAGAACGCGCCCTCGCCCGCGAGAAACAACGCCGACGCAGGCTGCGTCTGCTAGCGAGTCTTGATTGAAAAAACCGACTGCTCGCGCTGCACAACCGTTCACCGGCCATCGTGTTGACCCGCGATGTAGTGCCGGTGGCAGATTTCTCTTGTGCGTAGTTGAACAATAAAGATTCAAAGCGTGCACCTTAACGAAAAGCGGACGGCGGGTCTCTCTTTCTTCTGTCTCTCATTGCCCATTAGCAGTGATTTTGCTCTGGGAGACACCGGCGCACACTGCATGCTTCGCCCCTCCACAGGTTTCACGTTAGTGGATCTGTTCCCCAGTGGAGCTGAACCCCCGATGTACGAGGTCCAATCGTGGCCAGCGAGAAAACGTTCGCTTTTTTTTTTCTAACGCTCGCAGGAGGACTACGCACATCAAGTCACCATCCTTCCTGTCTCGCCCGCGCACACTCTTCTTCGTATATTCACAGCATGCGTCGTGCGAAGTGCGGTAGTGCCTTATCAAACTTGCACTTGACGAGCTGTAACTTAGAAGAACAGACTGTTGGGCGAGTTGGTAATGCATTCTGTAAAAACCGCGAAAAAACGTGGACAAAGGAGAACCGGCGACACAAGCGCACCGGACGACAATGCGCTTGTGTCGCCCGGTTCTCCCTTTGTCCACGTTTTTCGCGCAGTTTTTACAGAATTGACGAGGTGTATCACGGCAGCAGCGAATGTTCGTCTGAAGTGCCCCCCCTCCCGCAATTTTTTCCGGAAGGGGGGCACCTTCTTGATCCGACATTGGGTCTGGGCAGATAAGTGGGGTCGAGTGTCATTTTGTGCTCTGTATCACATGGGAAAAAAATGTTTCGGGGCGGGGGGGGGGAGGAGTTCAGAGGCCTGGTGTGCCCCCCGGACCCGTGATATCAGTGCTGTCGCAATAAAGAAAAGAAGTACTTTCTCTTTCAACTGATTGCGGGGCGAACAGGTAGGTTGCTGTACGCAGCTTACCGAGTCATTTTTGCAGTAAATACATCAAGGCGGAAGAAAAGAAAGAAACAGACGAAGGAACACTCCAGGGCAGACCGGATGCCACACCGCTTTTTACAGTGTTTTTTCTCCTTGCCTTCGCGCCCGTATGTCTATACCAGTAGTGTGGCCAACTATTGCTCAAACAAAACAAAAAGCTTTGCGTTTTTACGTCACTCTTGCAAATTGAATTTACGTCTAGCAGTATTTTCTTGCTTACATATTCCCACGTAAAGAGCACAGAGAAATATTTCAGCGCGGTGTTAGGAATTAAGCTCATCGGCGCTGTGGGGTCTATAAGACTGACTCTCAGAACACACGGACACAGTAGACGCCGTTGCGCAACGAACACGTGTACATTTATTAACCCTTTCCCTACCGAGTTTTTTGGTCGAAAACGACACGTAAAAGCCGATTTCTTTTATTCGCCTAGTTTGTGTCTTGAAACACCTAAAACAATTATTCAAAGGCGCTTTTTTCGCAAGGTAGACGCAAAAAAAATTTTTTTTTCAAAAATGTGCTGTGGATGGGCTTCACTGCGCTCCACCACGGAACGTGCCCCAATCTCTCCAGTCTTCGGTGCAGAAAATGTCTCTTTGAAATTTAAAAAATAAAGCGCAGAGACAAGCGAGTCCGTGAAAACAAACCTTGGACGTGTCGATGGGGGTTTGCTCACATCTAAGGGCGTCCACTGCCGATATGCCGAGACATGGTCGTCGTCCAAATCCGATGATTTAGAGAAACTGCGCTGCTATGTGTAGTCTCTGCCACACACACAGGAAAACTGAAATTCTTTGTTTTACAAAACTATGGCAAACAAGGACTTTTTTTTTTTTTCTGAACGGGGCTGTTCCGGCACGCGCGCACCGCTCGCGCACAGATGAGGGCGCCATTTTCTCATTCCGTTTGCATGAATCAAGTTTATTAGCGACCAAAATGCATGGTTTGAGCGCGTTTTTTAATTTTTTTTACTGCGTTATCTATTGAAGCGAAAGAGGACACAGCAAAATAAATCAGGGTAGCTTAACTGCGGCGGCCCCAAATGCTTGTTTCATGACGGACGAGCTCAGCTCATCTTCGGTAGGGAAAGGGTTAACTGCTTTTACAACGGTGAGCTCGCCAGCCGAATCTTATAAATAACTGGTAACATGACAAATAATCCAATATAATGACAACGCAAACACACAACAATATAAAAAACACAATGTATACCGTGAATGCGCCGTCGCCGACGTCCGACTCACCACGAGAGCCCGCGGGAACGAACCGCGGTATCGCACCCACGGACCCTCCCGGAAGCCGACCGTCACCAACCACGCCAAACCCCGAAAGACACGCCAAAGCGCTCTTCCTCAAGCGCTAGCGTAACCTCGCTTCCCACCAAGCAGCGCCATCGCGCGACCACAGCGCCTAACCACGCTAACTACGACTAATCCGCCGGACGCGCGTGCACCATTAGGCGAAAACGATGCTAGCACCCCCACAACCCCAAACACTGAACTGTATGTGCACTTATTTCGGATCAGTTGCACCAGTGATCCTGCACTTGCCGCTATCTTTGCCCATACCTGCTGGAACTCCTCCAAGGAATTTGTCCAGGTCCAGAAGTGCGCCTTGTAAAGACCATGTCGCACCGCCATGAGCTCGTTGCCACGGTAGTAAAACACTGGCCTGCGTAAAAGTAACAATTATACCCTCTGAAGGTACCCTTCACAACAGTTCAATTGTATATTACTATCAAAATTTGAAACCGTGCCAAACAAATATAACCGCAAGTCAGCAAATACCGCATTTTTAGCGTCACGCGCGGCTGTCTCGAATCAGCTGCACAGTGTCCCCAAATAATAATAATAATTCTTGGGGTTTAGCGTCCCAAAACCACGATATGATTATGAGAAACGCCGCGGCCAGGATTGTCGCCGAATAGCAAGCACCTTATGCCCTTCTATAAAGTTATTTTCAAAACTTTTATGTTATCAGGCCCGTTGTCAGGAATTTTTTCGGAGGGGGGGGGGGAGCACTTGCTGAAAAGAAAAACACCCATTTTAGATGCGAAAGCATCTTATGCTCGGGGCCAAGACCTACTGTACTCCTGACCTGTCCAGATGTTCCCTCTCCAGCGCCCACGTTCTAGTTCATACCTCCTGCCGCTAGGACGTAACCTACGAGCATTGTGGCGCTAGTCAGCACCTGTTCGCTGACGACAGCTTTAACGCTCGTGGTGATGTTTCGCCAGCGCAGAACGCTCATATTGTTTAATTATTATGCATAACTGCAAAATACTTCGGAAATAAAAATAGGGAAAGTGAATTAGAACTTTTTTTGCATTTAAAAGGACACATCCGTCCTATACTATGCAAGTCTACGGCTTCACGTTAGTCAACCAGTGTGCGTAAATACTTAACCGCACTGAATAGCTTACTTGACCTTCCGTCTAAGTTTGCAGAAAAAGTCACATAATGCCAGCAGTTCGTCATATAATACAGGAGTATTTACTCCAGAGGCGTCCAAACGGTCGCAGAGTAGCAGACGAACAGGTTATAGGTAACGCCACCTAGGACGAGCGGTTGAACGAGAGCGGGGACGCGCGCTCCCATAGGACCCCCGCTCTCTGGGCAGGTCAGGAGTACAGTAGGTCGCGCTCGGGGCAGTGTCCGTTCTACGGCGTCCGCACCCATACTGCGTATGCGCCAACTCTCCCCCCTCCTCGCGCTCACGCGAGGAGGTGGAGTGAGCACTGCCTCCGCTTCATTTCTCCTCTCCCGTTTCTGCGGCGCGCGCTCGCTCCCGTTGCACTCTCCTTCGCAACGGCGCTATGGACTCTCGCGAAGCTGAACGTAAACGGCAACGCCGGCAAGCGTTGCACTCTCCTTCGCAACGGCGCTATGGACACTTGCGTAGCTGAACGTAAACGGCAACGCCGGCAAGCGAATCTCGAAGCTGCGAGGCTTCGAAAGCGCGCGTTCGCTGTGCTTCCGTCATTCTCTCTCTGTGCAAAGGTGTGCGAAACGCCATGAACAACGTCAATGTTGGCGCTAGTTGCAGCGGCAGCGCCCCCGCCGCGGAGCAGAGGAAGGCTCGGGAAGCCGAACGTCAGCGTCGGCAAGCGGTAATTCAAACGCCTCGACAACCACCGTATAGTCACATAAGAGAAACGGAAACTCGATGCGCTCCCCCCGCGATGCTTTCGCATCCCACTATGGTTGCCCGTAGGGGGAGATGACGCGTTATTTTTTATTTATTTTTGGTAAAAACACCCACTTCACCAAAATTTCGGGAGGAGGGGGGCTAGACGCCCCCCCTCCCTGGCTACGGGCCTGGTTCACATAATAAATTGTCATGTTTTTACATCCCAAAGCTGTGCATAGCTGATGGCGAAGGGTGAATAGGCGGATTCATTTCATTCTGATGCTCTATCATCATCCTCAGTCTATTCTATGTCCACTGAAGGCGAAGGCTTCTGTCAACGACCTCCAATTTACTCTGTCCTGTGCAAGTCGGTTTCATTTTATGCCTGCAAATTTCTTAATTTCATCACCCCCCCCCCCTAACTCTCTGCCGTCCTCGGCAGCGTCCTCCATCCCTTGGTATCCATTCCGCCGCTCTTACTGACCATTACTCGAGTGTGTTCTCTTTTAATTTATTTATTTTTTGTCCCAGTCAGAATGCGGTCACCAGTACCGGGGAGGCAACTACTCAGCAACATGCGAAAGGTGATATCCTCTGCTGCATAATGATCCGTCATTTTTCTACTAACACCAAACGCTCGAGGCAGCACATTGCGCTATGATCATGCACTACGAGACGTATTGCATACCTGTTGCGCTGAAGGCGTCTGCCAGACAACGACGATTCCGCGAGCAGCAGATGTGTCATGCTGGCGCCGTCTAGGACTACATGTGGGGGCAGTGCCACTCCGGCAAGGTCGCACAGCGTCGGCAGGAGGTCAAGCACGGTGGCCGCTACTCCGCTCACTTGCTGCGAGACAGTACGTATCATGAGAAATTTGTTTCATTTTTGGCCGCCTTTCTAGTACTGGATATTCACACGAGAAAGGAAGAAAGGAAATGGCAACTTTGATGTGAAAAATTACCAGTCGAAAAAAAGAAAGAAAACTTCAATGACCATTTATACAGAAATACAGACGCCGATATATGGAAACACAGAGTAAACGCTATACGTAATCGGTGTAAATCAATTCAATGCGGCCATGCGAGTCGCACTCAGTTTTGTCGTCCAATCACTGCGTCGCCGTGGGGACGAGAAGAGGCCAGACACCGGCAGGCATTTCGGTGAACTGACTGGACGCGTGCATCCTCGAGCTGCAGAGAGGCTCACCTTTCCCGCTGGGATGGTGCCGGGCCACCAGGCGATGGCGGGCTCCCGTAGGCCCCCTTCGAAAGTGGTCTGCTTGCCGCACAGAAAAGGACCGTTGCTGCCGCCTGCTCGACGAATGAAGTTGCTCGGTCAGTATTGAAGAAACACACGCGAGCTGCAAGCATGACGCCATTAGCCCTTGAGATTGATCAGTCTGCATAGAACCCACTGATAATAGTGTTTGGCTTCTTGAATCATCCGGGAAAAATGTGTGATCCTCTATAAAGGGCTAGTACAGGCTATACACACACCAGGAGACGATGCGCGTGCAGGTGCGTGTTTGTTTATTCATTTTTTTTATTATGCGCTATTTGTTGTCATGGAGTAACAAGTGATATTTCGCGTTGTTGCGTAGTGACACATTAGGTCCGCTTAACAAGGCGAATGAGAGAGAGAAACATAAATGAAAGACAGGGAGGTTAACCAGAGGAAGCCTCCGGTCTGCTACCCTGCACTTGGGAAGGGGAAAGGGGCCCGTAAAAGAATGAAAGAAGAACAGTCTGTGACGACAGCAGGCGACAAAAAAAAAAACAGTGTCATGATTGTAGCACCCTCCAAGTACTACACAGCAACATTTTCTGCCAACAGTCACAGTTTGTTATTCAGTCCGGTTGCTTGAAGGAACCGCAACAATGCCCTCAGAACGGCTCGTGTTGAAGACCAGGTAGGCCAGGGCCCTAGGATTTTGTTCTCCGTAATATGGAGGTTGTCCATCTGCATGGCCTAGTGCGGCTGAGAGGGCCGCTCTTTCGGAGTTGAAGCGGGTGCACTCACAGAGAAGGTGCGCAACTGTTTCGCCCCACCCGCAGACTTCACATGACTGGCTATCAGCAATTCCAATAATAAATTAATAGGCATTTGAGAAGGCCACTCCAAGCCACAGACGGACCAGTAGAGTCATGCACGTCGTGATAGGCTGGACGGGATGCGTAGTTCAAGATCAGGGTCCAAGTTATGCAGCCGTGCACTTGTAAATGTCTCTGACCAGTCCAACGTTAGACGACGGGCTAGCATACGAAGGTATTTTGCGGAGTCTGGTCTTGAAAAGGGAATGGCGATACTGCTGACGCCGGCGTGAGCGGATCAGGCAGCTGCGTCCGCTTGTTCATTTCCCTGAATGCCACAGTGACTAGGCAGCCACTGGAATAATACTTCGTGCCCTTTTTCTACTGTTTCATGGTGAACTTGCCTGATTCCCGCTACGAGTTGCTCATGTGAGCCACGACGTAAAGCGGAGGGTAGACTTTGGAGGGCTGCTTTGCTATCGCAGAAGACAGACCACGAATCAGGTGTCTGTAGCTCTATGACAAACTGAAGAGCAGCACGGAGGGCTACTAGTTCAGCAGCTATAGAAACGATCAGCGCAAGAACGGGACGTAGTAAAGACGACATCACTGTATCTGTAGTTTAGAATAAGGTTAATTAGAACATAAAAATCCTCTAAGGAGCGCCAGGCAGAAGTTGGTTTCACCCAGCATGTGGATCGACCTGCAGACCAAACCAAGCTAGCTAGCTCAACGCTAGTAGCTAGCATTCACGTGCAGGACACTCAAGTTTTATTTCGACAATAAGTTGACCCCCGTGTCTCTCACGAGTTCACGTGACTCGTGCATAGTGATCGGCTGGTGCGATCATCATCGTAACCGAATGTGCGAATCTTTTGTCACCCTAGTTGCCCCCGAAATAGAGGAATCGGAGTGGCAGGTCATTTACTCCTCCAAAGAAGCAACTAATTTGATACCCCTCCTTCTACGTTACGTCGTAGTACGTTTAACCTTTGAATATCGTGGGCGTCCACTTTTCGTTCAACTCAAGTGCAGTGTACTAATTAGCCGGCGACGTAGAGTTTATGCGCGCCTAATATTTTCTTTCACGGATACTCGCCTTCCGTTTTGCTGACCAACGCCGCTCCGTTGTCAGAGGTGAAGAAGACAAAAGTGTTGTTTTCCGCCCCTGTGCGCCGAAGGGTTTCTAGTATGACGCC
Organism: Rhipicephalus sanguineus; assembly: GCF_013339695.2. Taxonomy (NCBI): domain Eukaryota; kingdom Metazoa; phylum Arthropoda; class Arachnida; order Ixodida; family Ixodidae; genus Rhipicephalus; species Rhipicephalus sanguineus. The sequence goes on along the minus strand of NC_051176.1, from coordinate 213,312,739 downwards.
CACGGCATAATCCAGCTCCATCACGGCGTCCCCGTAGCTGTGGTTGCAAAGAAAAATGAATAAATATTTTAGAGTTCCAGTCTCACAATGTCTGTCACTGATACTGGCATTAGTAATAAAGCAAAGTATAACCACCGTTATATGTATAATGATAGAGACACATCTTGGCGATGACACCCTGACTTGCCGATTCCATCCCCATAGCTTTGGTATAGCATCGCCCATGGCGCATTTACAGGACCATGGATCCAGACTTAGAATGCGTCATATTCTCTGGGTACCTGGTAACATTTGATGCATACTATAGGCAGACGGTCACTGCAGGCTCTACAGAAAGCAATAAACTCTTCGTCGATACAGCGTTTCCATTCGGTTACGACCTGTCGTTGATTCTAGACTTGGTGCATCTGTTGCAATAGAGCTTGACGGTTTGCAACGACGACGAGCTTGGTGCATCGCGTAGTGTTTGCGACCGTGCACGTTATACATAAGACAGCTCCAAGGTCCGAGTTCTACTTCGTATGAGTGCTTGTGGAAGAGTTCCTTTCCGAAGACGCTGGCCAGATCGTTCTCAGCTCTATCTACGTAGCGTTTCTATTGTAGTAAAGCGCTTGACTGTTTTCAGCGACGCGTTGACACTTACAGTGCGATATCATTTTTCTCACATTCCCCTGTCGCGCAGCTAATCGCCGTCCTGCTGCCTTGGCATGACGCACTTCTCTCATCACAGTAACTTGCGGGGATTCGTAAGGTGATTCGTCCGCTCTTTATAATCTCTAGCGTCACTTCTCTGCGTGTGAAAAGTCAGGTGTAGCTAAAAAGCGAGCATCGTGTAAGTACTAAAATGCGGACTGTACGCTTGGGTAGAACAATGAGACATTTTCACCAATGTTTCAATTTTTGCCAAGACTTTCGAAAAAATATATAAAAAGGGACAGAAGCTGTGTTTTCCTGCCGTTCAAAATTTCCAGAAATTTTGCATCCCTAGTTGTGAGATGGTAGATTGTGCTATGAAAAATTGCATAAAACAACGTATCTTCTTGGCTATGAAACGAATATCGAGTATGGAGAATTGAACGACAGGCAGCGGTGACATCTTCTCATCTTGCTCGTGGAAGCACGTTGTGTATATAAGCTCACTCACCCTGATGACTGATCACATAAGTATATTGTGCACACTAAGACAGAAACAGCTCACTAAGATCGCAGTAACCCAATTTGTAAGCACGAACATGAATGAGACATTGTATACTGAGCACGTACATATTGGCTTCATTTCCGCGGAGTGAAGATGTGTATAGGAAAAGATCGGTGCCTGTTTTTACCAGAAGCGAGTACGCTTCCTCACGGCGAATATGCGCAAGCCGACTCACCCAATTCGTCGCGTATCATCACCACCTGTTATGGGTCTTAACAAAAATAAACCGCTCCGATAGCTGTATTATTATCGTGTTTTTACTTACATTTATGGTATGGAAAAAAATTTGGCAGTTTCGCTCAAAGCGATGCATTCATGCAAATTGAGCATGGAGCGCTTGTACTCATTGGGCTACGTTTTATGCATGCGTCATGTAAGCACGACGCCACACGCATCGCCACTCTGCTATATGTCTGTAGAAGTGCAATGTTCAGTGTGCATTTCGGCACACTATCCATACAAGCACCTGGTTACTTGTATGTACAGTATGTACAGGTCATGTGCACACTCTCAGTCGTGTGTTCATTCGGACGCTGTTAGTATTCAGGGCATCGCCTATGGGATGTTCGCTCATGTGACAAAAACAGTGCGATATGTTGCCTGCTCCAGCTTCTTCATGTGTTTGTGCCGTTAGAAAAAAGAATAGCGAATATTTAATGCAACTATACGCCCACGCGCGGCGTCTGTTTGTACGTATCAACATCCAGTAACGTATCTTTGTAGCGTACGAAAAAAGGCTTTCGGAGTGTTTCGGCAGTGTGAACAGGCGAAATGAGGATGATCGCTTGTCTCACTATAGTGAGACAAGCGATATATCACCGAAGAAAGCTGCGCCTCCTCTGCCACTCCAGCGCCATGTTTATTTTCTTTTAGATGCGAAGCAACCTTTGCGCGGGGCTCTGCACTGCGCATGCACCTACTCTCTCTTCCACTCTCCTCCTTTACGCAGGTGTTCGGTCGCCTTCTCTCCTCTCCTACCCCGCGCTGCAGCCGCGGCGCAGCCTCTCCTCCCACGTGATGCAGCCGCGCCGCAGCCAAATACAGCCTGTAACCCACTCTCTCCTCTCCCTCCCCCATTTCATGTGTATATAAGCGCATGCGCTCGGTCGGCTTCCGTCATTCTCGCTTCGCTCCCGTTCAGATGAGTTGTAACGTCAACGTCGCCGCCACTCGTTCACTCGGCGCTAACGGAAAGCAACGCACAAACACAACGTAATGATCACACAAACACTAAATACAAACCTCACACACTAACGGAAACGCCTAGTGAACGTAACGGAAACTTGGTGTACGCTCTCAATGCTGCTTCGCATCCCCTCATGGTTCCCTTGAGTGGGAGATGGTGTAACTTTTTCCTTCTCTTTTTCAACGCACTTACGGTCCCCTCTGACTGCGCCCTCTGAACACCTCGGACGAGTATACGGGCCCGTGCGAAGCGTCGGGTGCCCAATACAGGAAGAAGGGCTGGCGCTGTGCAGTCTGCTTCTCAATGAAGTCCACAGCCTCCTGCGGAGAAAGTAGCACCCATATATACGTTAGTCGCGCATAAACCTATTGGTTCCTCCAAACGAAGACATTCTTGCTTTGCTTTTTCATTGAAAAAAAGATAAGAATGTTCGCATACTATGCCATAGTTCTACGAGCTATGTAACTATGCACACTCACTTATCCTTTCACACTCCCGGTCCCAAATAGTAGCTGTGCGATTTTCATTACAGGAAGAGCAGCAGAGCGCACTCGTCTCAGTGTTTAGAACTTGTTGTTGGGCGAGTTGGTGCATCTTAACACAAAGGGAATAACCTGCGCAACACACTGCGCTTGTGTGTGTGTGTGTGGTCTTACGTGTGTGTCAGGTTGCGCAGGTTATTCCTTTTGTGTTGTCTCAGTGCACGGACGGGTATTCATGCGCGTATTCGCAATAAACCTAAATGCGAACAGGGTGATACAAGACGAAGACTGGATAACGCAGTAGTCTGAACTGCCGAGCACTCATCTTGGTTTAAGAATATATATATATATATATATATATATATATATATATATATATATATATATATATATATATATATATATATATATATATATATATATATATATATATATATATATTGGGTCATTCCACGCCAACTGTCCCAGTCGGGGCGCTCGACAAAAATCAATTTCTTTGAAAAAATCTGAGAAAATTACACACATATGGGCATTAGTTCTACAGTATTTTCCCAAAATATTTTGAGCGGCAAAAATATTTCGGGCATGTGAGCGCCATTTGAACTTCTCGATATGGTGGAAAACCAGGTACGAAAGAAAAATTCGCTATAAATGAACCGTTTCACGCGTTCATTCGAAACTTGCTTTTTTGTGTTTTTAGAGCATCGCGCTTTTATTATAAGACAGTTGCTTAGAGTAGCTTTATATTTTTCACTCCTTGGTGCGTAGGTAAAATTGAGTAATTTGCTGCGTTTTCGGGAATTTTTTTACAAAAGAAGATTGTAGACCAAATACATCAATTATTTTTATAGAACTCTCCATAAAACGTACTATCTCCCAAAGTTTTTAGTTTGCCTGTGTGCGGCGCACAGGTTCTAAAATAAAATCCTGAACTTGGAAAAAACGCTACATTGGCCTATGTTCAGACGTCTGTAGCACCCTAAGGTGGTCCAAGAAAAAATGAGCAGAAAAGCGCATACGATTGAGAATCATAACATCTTCGTCCACAAAAAGTTTAATTGAAGTAGTTTTTGTTTTAGTCAAGAAACATTTTTTTGAAGTTTAGTCCCACCATTGCATTATTTTGCTATGGGGGCAGTGCAAACCGACTGAATTTGCTGCATAAAAAAAGAGGTAGTGTATTCGTAGCACATAGTTTACAGCTCCTTTTGTTAGTACTTTATAATGTATGTTACATATCAAGGAGATGATCAACAGAGGTGAAAATATAACAAAACCATTGGCTCAGATGCCGAAATTCCCCAATAATGAATCGCATTACTTATTGCATGCGGCTCTGAGAATCAATTGGCGTCAAAATAAGTTAAGCCTCAAAGTTCATGTAAACCGGAGAAAGGAAGCGTGAGCGCGGTCAGTATAGCGGATCCAAACGGAGTTCATCTAAGTATTCCGCAACGAAGGGCACATGATGTGACAGCGCGCCGCGTATTTACGCATTCCGTCCGTCGTCCGTGACACTACGGACGGGATATGCCAAGCTATTTTTCACATCCCTATTTGGATGGTTGCAGGAAGCAGATTTTGGTTAATGTAGAATTTGTCTGTCTGGTAACATGCATTGTTTTACAACTGTTATGAGATCACAACAGCCTATTTTTGTGGCGTAGTTGTCCGGCGCCACCGCCGCCGCCTCCGGTGTGTGTAAACAATGCAATAAGTAACGCCATTCATTATTGGGGAATTTCAGCATCTACGCCAATGGTATTGTTATATTTTCACCTCTGTTGATCATCTCCCTGATATGTAACATACATTACAAAAGTACTAACAAAAGCAGCTGTAAACTATGTGCTACGAATACACTACCTCTTTTGTTTATGCAGTAAATTCAGTCGGTTTGCGCTGCCCCCATAGCAAAATAATGCAATTTCGAAACTTCGAAAAAATTTTTCTTGACTAAAACAAAAACTACTTCGAATAAACTTTTTGTGCACGAATGTGTTATGATTCTCAATCGTATGCGCTTTTCTGCTCATTTTTTCTTGGACCACCTTAGGGTGCTACAGACGTCTGAACATAGGCCAATGTAGCGTTTTTTCCAAGTTCAGGATTTTATTTTAGAACTTGTGTGCCGCACACAGGCAAACCAAAATTTTTAGGAGATAGTAAGTTTTATGGAGAGTTCTATAAAAATAATTGATGTATTTGGTCTACATTCTTCTTTTGTAAAAAAATTCCCGAAAACGCAGCAAATTACTCAATTTTACCTACGCGCCAAGGAGTGAAAAATATAAAGCTACTCTAAGCAACTTTCTTATAATAAAAGCGCGATGCTCTAAAAACACAAAAAAGCAAGTTTCGAATGAACGCGTGAAACGGTTCATTTATAGCGAATTTTTCTTTCGTGCCCGGTTTTCCACCATATCGAGAAGTTCAAATGGCGCTCACATGCCCGAAAAGTTTTTGCCGCTCAAAATATTTTGGAAAAATACTGTAGAACTAATGCCTATATGTGTGTAATTTTCTCAGATTTTTTCAGGGAAATTGATTTTTGTCGAGCGCCCCGACTGGGACAGTTGGCGTGGAATGACCCATATATATATATATATATATATATATATATATATATATATATATATATATATATATATATATATATAATATATATATATATATATATATATATATATATATATATATATATATATATATATATATATATATATATATATATATATATATATATATATATATATTCTTTTTTTCTTAAACCGAGATGAGTGCTCGGCAGTTCAGACTACTACGTTATCCAGTCTTCGTCTTGTATCACCCTGTTCGCATTTAGGTTTATATATATATATATATATATATATATATATATATATATATATATATCGAGTAAGGAGTCTATGCTTACCTTGGTGTACAAGTGGGTCAAGTTGGAAGTGTGTGCGGTCAAGTTTATGGAGAAGTCCTCAAAGTACCTGCCGTCGAATGAAGAAAGAAACATCGTGGAGTGTATTTTTCACGAGGTGAGTTCTGTTGAATTTTTAGAGTATTCCTTGACACTTTCAAGACATTTTTTGTTCGATAAACCACCGAATGCGAATAGTAGGGACCTCAAACATCTGACGGACTATAGGCAATTATGCAAAGCTTCGCGTCAGTCATGTGGCTATACAGTGATATGCAAACGCGTAACGGCCACCATATTCTCCCAGTTGCCTTTCGCGGCTAACCGTACAAATCCCCCTTACCATGCTTCGTATATTCACCTAAGACTGATAGCACAAAAATAACAATACGCCTCGTACACCAAAGTGTAAGTGCCCTTTTTTTGGAGGGGGGGTGCACCACTGACGCCTCTAGCAAAACTGATTTTCCGCACCAACAATAATGGCCGTGTAGCAGGTAGACTTGCATAAAAGGGAGCAAGCAGTGCAAAAGTCGATTCATACAGCGCACGCACCCTCGCAATCTATCATTTCTCACTTTACCAAGTCACGGAAACACGTATTTCCTGGCGGCCACCAGATACACATCACGTAGGATGCTTTCGGAAGACATACAGTGTGTGGCAGAGTTGGTCTTCCGTTTATTTGCATGTCGCATACGCAGACAAAAGAGCTAATTTTCCACGTGGCTGCAATAATGAGGAATTGAGCCTAGATTGTTTCATGCCTTCATGTTGCAAGAAAGTGACAAACGTAACCATCGTTGTTATGTAGGGCTTGTCCCATAACCATGTATATATGGGCCTTATTTCTTTCATTCTCTCTCCCTATCTTCTTTATTCACGCTCTCTTCAATCGGTAATGACGAGTGGAGTACGTGCAAATCAGCGACCGCTTTATGAACAATGGCCAGCTATTCGGTCGCAAGTGACTTGGTTTAGACTATATGTAATGTTCGAGTAAAAGTAACAGAGGTACTTAAGTCTCCTTACGTGCTTTGAATGACAAAGCAGCGCGGAGCACAGAGAGGCACGAGCCGGCTAGCGTGTCGGAGCGCTGTCTCTCGACGTCCATGTCACGTGACATTGTCTCATGACTTCATCACTTGGTCATGTGGCCTTTAAACTTAAGGTTCTTTTCTTACTTGGTCATGTGAATGTCACATGACGTGATCATTTTGAGCAACGTGACGTCATCACTTAGTCACGTGTATTTTGTTACCGTCGGATGTTAACGTCCGACCTTCGCCGGATATTCCGTTTCGTGTGGAATATATAATGATTTCGCATTGATACCGAGATCGCATACCTGCCTATCATGTGGTCATCGCGAAAAAAGGCGATGTTCGGTCGCTGGACGTTGTCGTACGGGCCGAAGTGGCAGTTTGGGGAACCAAACCACTCGTGGAAGCCGTGTCTTAGGGGCAGGTACTGCTCATGGTGACCAAGGTGCCTGCGTGGATGTGTGTGATATACTGCAAGGTATCTCGCTCACAACATAGGCAATTGCGCTTTTCTTGTTTGATATTATACGGGTTCACGTCCACGCTACTTGAGCGCCGACCGCCTTAGTTCGGAGCAGAGCAGCATGCATTGAAGTTATTAGGCTGCACTTTTTAAGGTTTCGACGTCATTCATCAACGAAAGCTAGTCTTCTCATAAGACCGATATATAAAACTTTGCTATAACTACACAGTGAATATATATATATATATATATATATATATATATATATATATATATATATATATATATATATATATATATATATATATATATATATATATATATATATATATAATTCCAAAAATGTGCATGCAGATTATGATAATGACGACTACAATTCTATAACTCACCCCAAGTACGGCGTGCGTTCCAACTTCATGTGACGTAGCAGAGGGGTGTAAAGTTAGCTACGCCACACAGCGCAAGACAGTGGCCCGTTTTGGCCCTGCTGCAGAAGTGACTGCACTACGTATATTGTCAGTCGGGTGCTCCTCAAAATTGCAATCAACACCGCATTGTGGATATATATAGACATAGATACAAATGAGGGAAAGGCAGGGAGTCTAGCCGGAGTCGAAACATCTGCCCTACATTGGGGGGAGGAGAAAAAAGCGTGGAAAAAATATATTGCGTGTCTTTAACTGACTTAACGTCGAAAAGGCCAATGTAGAGCGGAGCTGAGGGGAAGCTTCAGTGAGGAAATGCAAAGTGATGCCAAGCTAGGCGAAAGTGGCCATGGTTTAGCACCGAAGGAACGGCATCTCCGCTTGACCACCTGCATGTTTCCAACCTCCAACACGTCTCCCTTCTCCACTCACCTCCGCCATAATACGCTATGCCCTCCCTCCTCCTTCTTTCTCTCCTCTTCACCCGAACATCACTCCTCCTCACCCTTATTGCTTTTTCCAACCCCCTTGCTCTACTATACCATACATGGCTGTGCTATGCTATACCCACTCTCCTCCCCCTTTCAATCCCCCTCACTTCCCTTTCCCACCACTTGCTATACAATACTATACATGGATATGCTATGCGTTAACCCCGTCTCCTCCTCCTTTTCCTGTCAAAACTACCATTGCAAGCATTTGCAGTATACACGACACATGTTCTGCATTCAAGACCAAATTACGGTGATCAAACGCTGCGCCATGCCATTGGCCGTTACTTAACACTCTCAGTAAACCATCATGACTGTCATCCTTTCAGTTATGTGGCCAAAATTTGTCGTCTATATATTACTTGCGCTTTTTTTTGCGAATGTGTCTTTTCTTTTTTCTTTTCAACATTGACGTATTTGCTTGCATTCCTGTTGATGTTCACTGCAACTGAAAAAAGTATTTAAATTCCTTATTGTTTAAGGTTTGTTGTACGTGTTCCCAATTACCGGTGGAAGACAAACATCGTCAGAACAATGTTAATTTTAATTGTCGTTTTTTTTTTTTTTGTCTGTATACCCCTGTCATCCGTAACTTGTATGGATGCGAAATAAAGATCAAAGCTGAAGCGCCGGCGTGTACGGTAAGTACTGTAATTTAAAAAAAGGGTAGTTGGTAATTTTTTATTTAGTGACAAAATTTTTCGTTTTTTCCTGAAAATGTTGTCCGCCAGGTTAGTTATCTCATCTTCAGTTATGTAACTCAAGTAAGACACCCAAATATAATAATTACCTGGAAAAGTATGAACAGGCATTCGATTTGGCAAGGCTCTTAGTGTTTAGTAGAACAGAGATTTGGGCAAGCTGGTTGGGCTCTTAGGTTTATCTGGTACCCTAGTAGGGCAAAGTTGCGAGGACCACTGCAACCATGGCGCCTGCTGAGCAGAGGCGTCATATTGCAAAATCTTTTCGTTCGTAAGTACTGTTAACCATAGAGCAGACGCTCTGACTGATATTCCTTCCGGTAACACGATTGGGCTGCAATTGCCCCTACAAACAATTTTAAAGTAATAACTTTATTGTGAACAGTATTTCAGGCGAGCATATGCGTTCTAAAGCTGGTGAGATCACTTTTTAAATCGTTAATGCGCGTTCGAAGCAACTTTGCCTAGCGTGTCACTGTGTCTATCTCTCTTAAAAATGAAATTGTCTCTTTGTCGAAAGCCTTACACCAAAGTATAGGTCCATCATGCGGAATGACTGCCATTTTGTCTGAGGCATCCATGTAAACCATGGTTCGCAACTCCTAGCTATCCCTCTCTACATATATTTTAAATACTTAGCCACGTAAGCACCTCGAAGTTGGGGCCCACTGCGGCAGCGAATAAACCATATATAACAGGTTCTTTGCCGCTATCCTACAGCGCCCTAGCTAGCTGCTGTGTCGACCCGCCTTGACGACAGACCCCTGTCGGAACAGTCAGTGCTAGAATGCCGACCCGAACTGTCTTCACACCGGAATTCAATTAGAGCTTTACTGATTTTTTTTTTTTTTTTTTGGGGGGGGGGGGGGGGCATGGCAGTGGCCTATTGGATAGCCTATATAGTACTCCCACTCTGGACCTTCCTTTTTTTTTTTTTCGTGCGCCTGCTTTCCTCTCCGTTTCCTTTCCATCTTCCTTTCCATTTCCCCCTCCCCTTAGCGAAGGGTAGCACGGATGCTACAATTCTGGTTGACCTTCCTGCCTTCTCTCATTTTATTATCTCTCTCTCTCGAACTGGGGCCCTCAGAGGAACGCAGTTTTTTCTACTTCCAATCCTCAATTCCGCCGCCACCGATTATCTCTGCTCTTCGGCCACGATTTACCGAACAAGGTGCGTCCACGGAAGAAGCAAAAACGGCTCGAATAACGAGACAGAGACGAGGAGATAACAAAACACTCCACCGCAAGCTGCTCGCACCATTTGCCGACGATCTTGTTGCGGTAGCCGGCCTGGGCCAGGAGCTCGGGGATGAGCACTTCGCTGTCCTGGATGCCACCCACGATCTCCTGGGGCGTGTAGCCTGCGCACGTGCGCGAAGGACCGCGCGAGTCTCATCAGCGTGCGTGCGTGCTTCACATTCGTCGCATGTCCGTACCGTTTCTGGAGTGGTTGTTTGAGGTGTAGAAGCCGTTCCTGATGGGTAGCCTGCCCGTCAGCAACGCCGCCCTGGCTGCAAAAGAAAAAAAAAAGAAGGTAAGAAAAGAGTCGTTGATGCGCGCCGGTCAAGTGCGCTAAAATTCCCGGTGGCAGCACACGGGCGCCATTGCTGACTCGTTCAGGCGAGTGCGATCATAGCCCTTCGGTCACTCGGTGCTGTATGAATAAAATTATTTCGCACGTTATATATGTACCACTTCATTTGTATCGTGAAGTTCTTGCCTGGCGTAATCATTTCTGCACGTCGCGCAAGCCATGTATGCGCATTTCTGTTCCGATACACACATGGATTTCATGGCTTAGCTGTTTGTTGAGCACGGTGTCTAAAGGTAATTGGGAGCGTCGCATGTGCAACGCGTGGTTTCAGTTTCTGTTTTTAAGTATCAGTTCATTACACAAGAATTAATTACAGACAGTATGTAGTCGAAAATCCCGAAATTTGATGAGTGCAGCGTGACTCTTGGTTAAATAAAGATTTGTTCACCAGCAGAAAAGTATTACGTTACTTTCCAGCTTTCGGTCATACTTCACTGTCAAGCGAGTATCCTTATACGAAACTTAATGCTCACGTGATTTAGTCAAGAGCACTACAGTGGCAGCGTTCTTGTCGTTGCAGCGTGCAAGATACGTGTATTCAAGTATCACACACGTGAGATAAAATCTCGCGAAATCTCCTGTCGCATAGCGGAGTCTGTAATAATGTTACTCTCCTGCTTCATATATTGGGTGGTTCGCACAAGTACATCATACTTTCATATTGATACAGTTGCATCCGCTGGATATACTGCCATCGGCCATATATTTAGTGGAGGCACCTGTATGAATCTGGAAGTGTGGTGTACTTCGTGTCGGTCGACTGCCATGTGTACACGTTAAGCAAATGATTCGCCACTCGGCTTAGCATCTCAAGGTAGTTATTACGTCGTTGTACCAGCCTTGTATGTATTCAATGTACGAGTATAGGGAAGCTTATATTACAATTTGTGTCAAATTTGCTGGGTTTTTCCGTGTCAGCATCACTCAAGCAATGTATTGTGTTCTTTCTGTTCCTTTTCTCCGCTTTCGTGTCACTCGCGCAACATCGTTACCGATGCGTCATTGAAACGTTCCACCATTGAAGGCTCACAAATAAAGTGCTACTTATGAAGGCAGTGTGTACCACTCACATGGCGAGCACAGTGGATTGGCCGTGTAGAAGTCAGTGAGCAGCACCCCTTCGGCGGCCATCCTGTCCAGGTTGGGGGTCTCCTTGGCCGGGTTGCCCAGGATGCCGAGGTCTCCCCAACCCATCTAAACGGAGAGTGATGATGGCGGAAGCTGGAGAGGCTAGTCAGGCGTGGCACGCTCGTGATTTAAGTAAATTACACAGCGCACGCACAATGAGAACAGCTATCCTCATCGCGCGTAATGCACAGCCAGTGTTCTTCACCGATGACAGCCGTGTTTATACGGAACCAAACATATTAGTTTTGACGACCGTTTTAAGTAATATTTAATAATAAGGTTTTCGAAGAAAGGAGAAGATCTCTATGTGTTTCTCAGGTGCGGCGGGCGCCCATAAATGCTAACCGATAGTTACTTAACTAATTAACATTTAGTTAGTCACATTATGATACACGTTGTGAGTTGCTAATTGTAGTCGTGCAAGGAATATCCTGTTGGAATGAATTCTGAGCGCGGCGCGGGTTTTGAGACATGCGTCATAAAACTTGCGATAAAAATGCACCATTCCAGTCACTTTTTTAACATAGCGCCCCGTTTTGCACATTGAAGTGCAAAACTAGAACGCTCACGTATTTCGCAGTACACACTGGTAAAGAATATCTCGAGAATGGTGCGATCCCCAATATTCCTTCAAACTGTGCGTCTTGCGAACGCATCGGTTTTTCAATTCGTTAATTGCAATACCTGCCTAAGTAATTAATTAAAATTTTAATTAGCAAGTCCATAGTTAATCAGCTACTAATTCACGTTCATTTAGGTTTTGTGAATGTTCGCCGCACCTGAAAGTTTACATTGAATTAATTTTCTTTTTTCCTCGGTAGCCCTGTTTTTAACTATTATTTGGTCGCGAGCCATGGATGCTTGGACTGAGGAGTCCACCTATGCACCTTTGGGCTCAAATCAAAGAAGCCTGGCCAATCAATAACGTTTATTTCTCCTTAAATTGTTTGTGGAAGCACCCAAGATTAAAGCTATATCGTGCGAATATTTGAAGTTCTGAATACGAATGGAATAGTACTTGGTATTTCATTCGTTATTTGATGCGAGCATTCACTGTTCAAAGTTGTCGAATGCTGTAAAGCGGTTACTCCAGTCTAGTGGGAAATGCTGATACAAGTTGAGGTGCTTTTGAATTATAGTGCTGCAGAAGAGAAGTGATTGTTACAAAGATTTAACAGCTCCCTAGCGAATGCATCATTAATTCACAGCACTTTTCAACCATGGACGTAGCCAGAAATTTTTTTCGGGGGGGGGGGGGGTCAACTTCGTGTGTGTTTGTATGTGTTCTTTTTCGGGAGAGGGGGGTGGGCACCCTCAACCACCCATTCCTTTGCTATGCCAGTGTTTTCAACCATTTAATAAGCATGCCTCACCTTAGGCAGCCTGGAGACATGAATTCATGATAGTTAATCTCACTTTATGTTTACATTTCTCCAAGAAAACGTGTGTTACATTAGTAGCATTTAGATCTTTCAACGTCTTCATTTTTACTGCGTGCGCCTCGCGATGTGCTGTTGCTATTGTATCATCGTGACCCGAGATGCAAGTATAATTTTTGTTTCAATCTCACTTGCAAGTGTCTCACTTGAGCTGACATTAAGTGTTAAACGAAATCCGATGTATCAAGCGATGTAAATAAGCCTTCTGTTGCATAGCAGATTTCACGAAGCCTTTGTGTTTTACAGGAGTGTTGAAAATGAACATGGTGGCACAACTTGAAACTTACAATTAGCGTTACACGACGGAAAACAGGTGGAAACACACTAAGTTCGCTCTATAAGCACCATTGAACAGAGCTATAAGTTGGGATGATTGATTTTTATTCATATTGATGCAGCGCTGAGCGAACGCTATACGAAAGCTTACACCTCGTTCCTCGTATATTGCATTCATTTGGTATTTATTGTGTTTGCTGCCCGTCCTTTGTATCTATTTTTGTTGCGAACTTTCGCATATAGTGTTCACTCAGCGCACCATCAGGATGAATGAATGCCGCGTATACTGCTTCCCCTGTGCGTGTAAGCATGTGCACCTGACCGCGTATCCATCACGTTGGAGAGGTACAACGACAAATTGACTGCAAACGTACTCACGTCATCCATGAGCATTATAATGAAGTTTGGCCTTGCAACAGAAGCGTCCACGTGGGAGAAAACAGTTCCCGTAAACAGGGTTGCGCAAGCTAGAAAATGTGCCAACATCGCGCTCGCTGTTGCGTTTTGTATTCGAATGTCTGCCGTCGAGCGTCGTCTGAAGCACGCCGTCGGGTGCCTATATCGACCGACTTCTTCTTGCAAGACTCGAGTGCGTTGGAGAAGTAATCGTCCGCCGATGTGTCCTATCTTGCAGCTTGCTCCGGTTTGATAAGCAATCTCAGCTCTTTTCCGCGCACGTGTGAGCGCGTCTTGCCACACTCATCTCTACAGAAAAGCGTGATAATACCCAAGAAATTATGGCTATATACTCCGTGGATTTCTTATAAGACATATATGTAGTAGAAGAACAATTCGGAAGTGCATGCAGCCCTGCGCGAGGCATGTGCTGCAGCAATTAGTTGGCGCATTTTTTTATCCTTTGCCGAGTGGCCAACACTCCTCTGGAACATTCGGCTTTAGTTTTACCTCCTGGAGCGCTTTGTGCGTATAATATCCCAAATACCGGGGCACAGCCACCAAGGGACGATGGATGTCCATCGCAGACACAAGTGCTGGACCCTTGGGACACGTTAGTGAATTGTCTTTTCAGATTCCCAGGAGCACGTGACAACATTATTCAGGGCACAGCCCAGCCCAAGGACTGCGAAGGCAAACTTCCTCCACCCGGGAAATGTTATGGTAAAGAAAGCAAACACGCGGGGATGTAAGCGCACGTTTGTCCCATAGGAGCGTAAAGTTCTGTGCTTGATGGAGAGAATATTGGTCAGAACTAAGCGAGTCTGGAGGGTCATCAGGCAAAGATGGTCAGCGAACCATTCAGAACTAAGCGAGTCTGGAGGGTCATCAGGCAAAGATGGTCAGCGAACCATTTGGCGTCAATGGCGTAACCAAGATTTCATTTACCTCTCTCTCTCCCGGCAATGCCAAAGGTATATAGGCCTCTTTGTTGAACGGACAACCATTGTGTATCTAAATCTAATCCACCGTAATGCTTGTTCATGACAAGGATTCCGGTCTTTCAGTAGCATAGATGCATGTTACTACCGTTTGAGAAGAAAACCAGTCCTCTTTATACAGCGATCAATCAATCAATCAAAAATACACGTGCAAATTTGCTTCGTGTAACAAGTCTAACAGTGAACGGTGGTAAGTCCATGCCTACGGGCAGTCTTTCGAAATAAAAAAGGTCAATCAATCAATCAATCAATCAATCAATCAATCAATCAATCAATCAATCAATCAATCAATCAATCAATCAATCAATCAATAGCTCGTGTATCAAGAAGGCAACGAGAGTAAGTAAATTTCGACGTAAAAAAGTTCTTAATAAGCCTCAAAGACCTCAAGAACATGCTCGACATACCACGGCACATGTTTTTGGGAGCATACCGAAACGATAGGATACCGTCGAAAATAAGTAAAATGTCAGGGATTAGGGCCGGTGTGCTGCATTTCACCGCCAACGTACACAGTTTTTATACGCAATCTTGTTAATGCTACACTATAGCATTTAAGGATGGCATATATATACTCTGTTCCAGACTCTTTTCCAGACGTTCCGTGCAGCAGAGCCAAGGCTACACTACCCTTCCACAGTGCTGCACGGAACTTCTGAAACAGAGTATAGTAAGTGCACGTCGTGGAGGTACAGCCACTTTCTTTCTACAGTGTAATCGCCCATGCTCGTAAGAGAATGTCAGTCGCTGGCGCCGTCTCAAGTACTGACCGCGGGCATGTAAAGACAGATATATATGCAAATCTAAAATGGCGTGGACATTCGTTCTATAGGCTATTCTACTACTGATATATTTAATCGATTACGAGTAATAATAAAACATCACCTCTGAATATTGATGGAGTACTAAATATTATCGAAGTCCTAAAAGTGAAATACGAAGTTTCCATATCGTCGATTTAGTCGCCGATAAGGGAGGCTTATCCAAGTCATTCAGTACAAGCATGCGTAATGCCGTTTCCAACCGGATGACCGGTCAACTGGCATTGTTCCTCCTTGCTCGATTCTCCCAAAAGTGCGTTTTTCCCTGATCTTTAAAAAGGCTCGAATGCTTTACAACTTCCAGAAGGCAATGCTCGAATCGAATGTTGTATTGCTAAACAGCGTCACGGACGCAGACAGAAAAAATAGGGCAGTGCGCTGTTTCCTTCTTATCGCTGTCTGTTTCTGTGGAGCTGCTTGATAAGACTGTGACCACCCAGGTTCAGTATCTCATTTTGCAATCGAATACTAATCGAACACCCGAAGCTGTTTGGTTCGTATTCGAAAGTTTTAGTATTTGCACGCACAAATAGCAAACCATTATGTACTTCAAGTTATCTGGTGAAACTTGGCATTAGAGCAACGAAATGCCAAGGTTATAACATTTGCACGCCGTATTGCCGTTAGATCAGCAGCTTAGAATGTCGAAAGCAGACAAGGTAACCATCTGGTAATGTCATGTAACGATAAATATTATTTTATTCGTTTGTACTTTAACATTGCCTATACTAGAATGAAGCAATAGAAACTTTGTAACGATTATTTTTTATTTGTGTAATTAATGACTGCCCTTTAACAGGTAAAAGAACTAGTAGCTTCTGTTTCAGCGCTATCTTCAAGACATGCCCAGTGGCATTCAAAATAAGAAAGCGGTGAAGGTAGAGAGGCCTCTACTCATTTTATTCGGACTTTCATGCAAGTTAGTACGGCCACGGGCAGCGATACGGTCTCGACGGCGGCACTGGCAGGCACCGGTCGATCTTCTCGCAGCCAGGAGGAGCCCACTGCTGCAGAGAGAGAGAGAGGGGGGGGGGGAGAGGATGACACGCGAGCGAGGGAGCCGCGCACGCACCCACCATGGCAGCGTCGTCGCACCAGTCCAGCTGCGGCTTGCCCGGCACCAAACTGCACCTGTGCTTCTGATAGATCTCCAGGATGGGCCCTATTTTCTCGCGGTACTCTGACGAATCGACGCTACAGAGAGGAGGGAGAAAAGTGCACTTGTCACATGGGCGTCGCTGCTGCCATTACACAAATATGAGGCGATGCCACGTAATTGTGCAGATTTGGAGGGTTCACGTAACAATATATTAGAGTCTTTTAGCAAGTTACGGAAATACGGTACGCAAATACGGTAAGGCAGTACGGTACCGCTCCTCCTTTCCCGGTCGTTGAGCGGCCAAAGCACAACCAGCGGGAAAGGAGGAACGCTACCGTACTGCCTTACCGTATTTGCGTACCGTATTTCCGTAACTTGCTAAAAGACTCTAATAATATCTGGAGTTTTACGCGCCGAAAGTACGATATGATTACGAGGCACGTCGTAGTGGAGGACTTAGAAAATTTCGACCATCTGGTGTTCCCTGCACTGACATCGCGAAGTGCACGGGCCTCTAGCATTTCGCCTCCATCGGAAATGCGACCGCCGCGGCCGGGATCGAGCCAGCAACTTTCGGGTCGGCAGCCGAGCACCGTAACCACCGTACCACCGCGGTGGTTCATGACCGCGTAAGAATCTGCGCAGGCACCATGACGTCAAGCAGCTTGCCTATGACGCTGCCCCTCCTGTATTCGCGATTTGTAAGTGCGTTGACTCGTAGAGAGTATAGCCCTCCAATGTTGCCGAACCTTTGATTGGTTCGTGATAGACAGTGACGCCCATCACGTGGTCAGGGCCAATTTTCCGCTATAGTTCCGGCCACGCGGCGCAGTCGCGGAAGCAACGTGTACGAATCGGGTGCGTCGAGAAAATACGCGTGGTTCAGAAGCGATCAAAAATCGTGTTATTTTGTGCCTGCTCACACTCCTGCCAAAACTTTGCTAGTGTTTCTGGAGCGCTGCTGGAGCTTTATTAACCGGCTGGGTGAACGTTCCACGTAAGAGATTACATATGCACTTGCGCTCGGTCGTGACGTCGAGCAAGCCCGGCTGACAGCCCAAACAATCAGAGACAAATGAGCCGCGGCGCCTGTAGCATGCCGGCGTTCGTGCTTTCGTCGCGTCGTGCTCGGGCATCATCGGAATGTACGACCCTCCTGCACGACGTCATTGCTGAGAGCGCGGAATGCATCGCGTTAATAGAGAGGCGTCTGTGCATGCACGTGCATATGTATACACGTACGCGTCATCCGGACTTGCTTGCTTTTCCGATACGCATTCGATGACTGAAGACCCGTGGTGGATAGACAACGTTGTGAGCATCGTGGCACAAGTGCGTTAGCAAAAAAAAAAAAAAAAAAAAAGAAGGAAAAGAAACATAGAAAATCGCGAAACGAAGGGACAAGCGAGAAGATTTCCAGAGGCAGGGTGGACGCCGAGCCCCACCTCCCTATACGGCCAACAAGAGGGCAATCGATCGCCGTCCCGTTCACTGGCCGCGGGCACAGACCACCGAGGACCATGATTAGCGAACGCGCACGGGGGCGTTTCACGCAGCCTTCTGCGAGCGCGCCGATTCAGAACGACGCAAACTGTCGCGCGCACACCGACTGTGCAACAGCAGCAAGTTTAGAAGCCGGATGGCGCGTTGTTGCACGCGCTCCGTATGCGCACTTTGAAGAAACTGCTGAATCGATCTGGGGTGCTATGCAGGATGGCCCGAGTTTGGCGAACTCGGGATCTTTCCCAGCTCTGGAGACACCCCCTTTTGAACGAGCTAATAGTACGAGAAGGTGAAATCCATCCCTCAGCGCGCGCTCCGTTCCATTGGTTACGATGGAACGCGGCGTCACGTCAAGGGTGGTCGAGAAGGTTGGGTGGTGTCGTCAAACTTCTTTCATTTGTTTGTCGTTCCACTGAGTGCAGAAGTGCACCCATGCAAGAAAAGTGGCAGAAAGCTCTACTAACTATATTTTTTATGTGTGCGCGGGCCGTTTGAATTCATTTTCAAGCGTTTAGTGTCTGCACTAAGTATCCTTTAGGATAATCAGCACCGTGTCCTCTGAGATTAGTTCCGACCGAGCGCCTTAAAACACGGCGGCTAGAGCTAATCGCCAAGGCCACGTGTATAATCACCATGGTCGGCCTGTACATACTAGCGCGTTGCTCGGCCGGCGCGCGCCCTCGTCGTTCTCTTCTTGATCGTCTGCTCGGTCCAATAGCACGTGCGCCCGGCTGATTAGCTAATTGGCTGGACGGTATACATAGCTAAGTCAGGACGTGCTATGACGAAACTGGTTAGGCCAAATCATGCTAAGGCTGAGCTAACTTAGCCACGTCTTATTAAGACCATGCTAATGAAGTCGTGTAAAGCTAAGAACAAGGTAACTAAGATTATGCTAATTAACATGACGTTAATTAGGAGCGTGTATTTAAAACCAAGGTAATCAGAACGTTAGGATCGAGATTGTGTTAATTATGATCGTGCTAATTAGCATTATGCTAATTACATCTGTACTATTTGGGACCTTGCGAATTAAGCATGAGTAATTAATGTCGTGGTAACTAAGACACTATAAATTAATGTTAACTAGCAAAACGCTAATTAGGAGCGTGTTAATTAGATTCGTGCTCATTAGAATTATGCTAATTACCTCTGTACTATTCAGGACCTTGCGAAATAAACCTGAGTCATTAATACCGCTGTAATTAAAACATTGACAATTAGTGCTGATTAACACGAAGCTAATTAGGAGCGTGTACTTAAAACCAAGATAACGAAGACCTTGCTCACTGAAGCCGTGTTAATTAGGATCCTGCTAATTAGTATTATGCTAATTACCTCCGTGCTATTCAGGCCCTTGCGAATTAAACCTGGGTAATTAATGTCGTGGTAATTAAAGCATTACCAATTAAGAAAGGGCTATTCAAGATCATGTTAGTTGAGACTTTCCTAATCAATAGCACCAATATTGAAACCGAACTGACACGGTCATTACTCCGAGGCAGACCAAGCGACGAGCCACGTAAAAAGCTGGAAGAAGCTAGGTGATCACAAGCTCCTCCGATGGCCCAAGCCCTGCACAAGCACTGCAAGCTGACCAAATTATTTTATATGCTAAGAAGCTGCTGAGTAGCGTCCACCGCATAAAACACTTGACAAGCACACCGGCACTATGACAGTTACGAGTTGAACTGGGGCCTTTTCAGAATCAACGAGTTTGTGCCCGAGTTCGCGCGTCAATCAATTTGACTGACAGACGCCCGCGGCGAAGAGCGGGTCCGCCCATCGCGTTTCCTCTTGCCGAGGAACAGTGCTCACGACGCAACGCCAGCGAGCGGCACGATTCATCTATGAGCCTAATCGCACAGACTATACACACACGCACGAAGAACTAAAGGTTATATCATCACGTGGCTGCGATGTCTCACATTCACTTTCACCGCTCTCACGACGTACCACTCACAGCTATGAAGCAAGCGCCCCTGGTGGGATTTTCGGCGAGAACTATTTACTTGTTTACTATTTACTTGTTTGTTGAGGCATCGTTTCTACCAGGGGCGTAGCCAAGGGGGGGGGGGGGGGGGTTGGGGGGGTTCAAACCCCCCCGAAATTTTCCAATTTTGCTTGCGTATATAGGCACGCACACATACAAACGCACGCACGAACATGCATAAAGTATGGTTGAACCCCCCCCGAAAAAAATTTCTGGCTACGCCCCTGGTTTCTACCGATTCGCTACTACAGAAAAATTTTCAGACGTGTAATGTAAGTATAACAGTAACCTGTGCGTTTATTTATCTGTATTATTTCAGAGAAGCGAAACGAGCTGCACCAGAGTGCTGGGCGTGCGCCCTTGTTGCCTTCGAGAGTGGAAATTTCCGTGATGCAGGTGGAACGAAAGAATTTTCCGAAAGAGGACAAACGCCCACGAACACCCCCGTGGGAGGCGCGATGATCAGTTGGCAAAAAAGATAGCGCGACGATCACGCTGACGGCGCTGCACTGTCAAAATGTTGACAAAGTGGCGGCGCTGTCGTGTTCGGACGCGGTGTTCCTTTGAAAACCGCCGCAAATGTCGCACATGCGTTTGTGACGCCATTCTCGTTCTTGTAGCCGTTTTTATCAACGCTGCTATCGCGTGCTCCGCACTGTCTTCCTTTCATGACCGCCGTAATGCAAGCTCGGAGCAAACTCATGTGCCCGAGAAGCTCGGGCCATCCTGCATAGCACCCCTGAAGTAAACCCGCTGACACCAGCAATCATTCGTTCTTGTTTTTTTTTTTTTTCAAAAAAGACAATAAATGCGAACAGTTCAGTATGACGTCAGAGCACGTGATTTGTCAGTTTCCCAAACGAGTTGCCCCTCGCTATGACACTTTGCAACACGGATTTGTGTGGTGGCCAAGAAGTTACCTTAAAAACGGTCCACGTATTTCTTTCTTTTTCCGCGTTTCGATCAATCAAACCCGATTTGACGTTAACGTCCGAGTTAAACACGTGCGCCCCGACACCCGCGTTGGCGTCGAGACGTGGCTTTACCGCAAATGCACATATTCAGGAAGCTCTGCAGCGAGAACAAGGACGAAAAGAGACACATGAAAACAGGACCAGCGCTGACTTTCAACGTTCAACCACGTGATGTGACACGTATATGTGTGCGCACATCATCGAAAAATTAAATGAAACTTGTCAAGTAATCAACTTTTTTTTTTCAATGGTGATAGCGATGACATATACTGACTCAACTACCTCCTTCGAGATTAATATAATAAGCCTCAATGATTTCGCGTTCAAGCTTATCACGTGCCCGTATACAGTGGTCATACATGGACACACGTGGGCGTCTTTGACGTGCACCGAACTAAGCTATTGCTAGCGCGAGTACATGAGGACTGTCAGGAAATGCAGTCGAAATTTTCCTATGTGTTACAAACATCTCTTTATCTATGGCACACCAAAAGTGGTTACGATGGTACACGGAAAGTTCAGTAATTGGGACTTCAAAACTAAAAGACTGCGCACGTACGGTATGGGAAACTTCTCTCCCGGGTCCGAGCCTAGGTGGAAGAGCACCGGCTGCTGCGTGTAGTTCCGCTGCTCGTGGCTCGTCACGCCATTCACGCTCTGTCCCGGGCAGAAGTCAACGCCCTGCATGCAATGACAACAGATCGGTATAAAGCTCCTGTATTCCCTGACCAAGGCCGGACACAGGCCGAAACGTCGGAAGATCATAAAAATGTATAAAAACATAATATGGAGCGCACCCGCTGAAAATCCTCCCAAAAGTCTGTCCAGCACCAAAAATGGGCCTTGTACATGCCGCTCCGAATCGCCATCAGCTCATTGCCCCGGTAGTGGAAGATCGGCCTGCACGGCACAGCGATTGGATGCTCGTGAGCGGCGGGTTCCTCTGTATACATTGTCACAGACCAACATAGATTATTACAATAATCTGAACGGCAATACGGCTGAAGTTAAGAAGCGAAACGCCAGGCCTGCGCGGAACACGTAGCACACTCAAAGCGTATGCGCTGAAGGAGCATGCAGCTTTAGAGCCCACTGGAAGTATAGTTACGGAGCACCCGCTACGCCATATAATTCAGAATCATTTTGCGAAGAAGCGACGTACCATCAATGTGTGCACGCATACGCAAAGCTGGGGAAGGGGTGCAGGGTAGCAAACCGGATGTTTTCTGGTTAACCTCCCTGCCTTTCCAAATTACATTTCTATCTCTCTCTACGTAAAGCTGCACACTTTTTTGATGCTGTGGCTGACTACGACGGCGATGGCTTACGGTTGAGCTCTTCGTAAAGAGTGGATAGCTTTAAACCGCCCACTCACTGCGCAATTCACATTGTGCAATGCCTGGCGCCATCCCACTCTTCGGCCGCGCAATATTACATCTGTGAGCGGGACTCCACATTCGACATGATGCCTGTATCGGGTCGTTTTCCGAGGAATTTCAAGCGCAAGCGTGGCTTTCTGCGGTAACTGCAGCAAGGGAACATATTGTGCAGGACAATTCTTCCCATGAATGGACCATGCACACAATAAATATTCCTGACCAGAAAGCACAGAAAGGTAACATCGGGAAAGGCATTCAAGACAGAATTTCCAATATAGTTTGCTTAGATAAGAGACACAAACTCACTTTGTATCCTGGGCAGACAATAACGCGTAAGTTTCAGGCCGTAATTAGCTCGTGGTCAACGAATAAGCCATGTTCTGTCTGTCTTCTTACGGTGAGAGGTGGAAATTTACTTGACAACGTGCGTATGTGGCGATTACCATTCCAAATTATACCGCGGTAAATGTTGTTAAATATGCGATATTTATCCAGATAACAATAATATCTGGAGTTTTACGTGCCAAAACCACGGTATGATTATGAGGCCCGCCGTAGTGGAGGTTTCCGGAAGTTTAGACCATCTGGGGTACGTGCACTGAAATCGCACAGTACACGGGCCTCTAGCATTTCACATTCGTCAAAATGCGACCGCCGCGGCCGGGATCGAACCCACGACCTTCGGGTCAGCAACCGAGCACCGTTACCGCTACACCACCGCGGCGGGCGATATTTATCCAGAATCGCAGTTTCTATTAATTTAAACCTAACAGATATTTCGAACGTGTGCGCGTTGTGCACGAAGAACTGCAACACTTTATTATTTTTTTTTTGTAGTGCGACCAGCCTTTTCGGTAGCCAAGTCCAAACAGAAAAATCCGGTATTGAAGCGTGGAGAAAACATAGCAATACATTAATGAGACTTTCGTGGCTGTGGTAATACGCATTCACACTTGCCATGCTTCGCACACTTAATGATGCCCGGCGCGTTCTCACTGCGATTATGATGTGCGATTGTCAAGGAAACCTAATACATATTCTACCTGAATATATCTGGCGCACTTGTAAAGGAAAGGCACGCTGCGCAAAATCGTGGCTCTTTAAATGAGGCAAAATGTGGTTCTAATTATGACTGACACAAAAAACGCGAGTCATTGCGTCCATCAAATAAGTGACCGCTGGAAATGTACAATATCTACAGTTGGCGTCATAACTATGGCTGATGTTTATGACATTTTCGTTACGCGTGTCTGTTTCCACATGCTACGGGCACCCAAATGGTGCGTGCAGATCCAAAGATATCGTTCTGATCAGGATTACACCGGAAAATCTGAAAACGATGTCAGTCAAATAGTAGTTAGTTATTCCGTAGGATCGTTTGGCGTGTATATATATATATATATATATATATTTCCTTTCAGTATCGATATGGTTAACGAAAGTTTTACAGTGGACGTGCTAATAATAGCTGAAGCGTACGCTTCATCGAGCCACGAAGGTGTTGAGCGTGCGTGCATACAAAACGCCATCGAGTCTGCGAAGTCCCGTATGCGCTCAGTAAGGCCCTGTTCGCAACCCGCCGGACGTTTTGGGCGCGCTTCACGACAGTAAAAAAAAAATTCTGGCGGCTCGGGCACCGCGCCAGGAGCGGGCACGCGGGGAGCCGCCAACGTCGACCGCGCGGGCGTTCACCTCTCGCTCGGCGTCTCGTTCCGGCCGAGCATGCTGTCCACAAGACTCTGTCCGTCCAGCACGAGGCCCGGCGGTAGCGTGATGCGAGCCAGCTCGGCGATGGTGGGCAGTAGGTCCATGTTGGAAGCCGGCCACCGGCTTACCTGCACGCGACCTTTCCAGCTCGCGTTATTTATTTTATTTATTTATTTATTTGCAGAGTAAGAAACTGCGTTCTTTGCTCTATTATTGCAAACAGGTTACAAGACAATTTCCTTTGGTTGTCAGAAGGCGCTGTGACATTAATTGTCATTGTTCTTGGGGGTGCTGTTCTGAACCTTCCTGCCTAACCTCCCTGTCTTTCCATCTATTTATTCCTTCCTTCCGGATCACGGTCCTGAGTACGTCAAGTTGTACCGTACTTTCAAATTCCTTTTCTTATCTGAAAGACAGAATACGTTGTCTTCGATTGTATAAGAAAGCGAAAAAATGGCGAAAATGACAGTGTCCATAAAAAGCCTTTCTGCTCGAGCAGTGTAAATGACGCCACCTACTTCAGCTTCCAGGAACAAAAAAGAAACAAACAAATATCTATATTATGAGTAAAAGTATGCGATACATGATACCTAGAGAACGAACTAAACCAATGCAAAGAACAATGGCCGGTGCTATACAGACGGTTTATTTGGCTATAAGCTTTCGAATGAGCTTGCTACTCTATTTGCCCAATAGCATTTGCTACTTTACTTCGTTTATGCATATATGTTCCTCAGTACCTCGAGCAATGAAAACTTGAAATAATAATAAAAAAAGCCTATAGATGAGTACGGCAAATATTATTGAGTGAAAATATGATAAAAATACGCTACAAAAATAAGTTCAACCCTCCGTCCCCTTCTGAAGCGCCTGACTATACGGCTATTGCTCTTTCGTCATCTTCCCGTTAAATATCTTTAACGGCTATTACGTCACCTCTGGCGAATAGTATATGACCTCTTATTCGCAAATAGTTCGTCTGTCACGAGTGATTTTTCAAGACGTGCCGGCCAATCGTACATATCATGTATTCGTATAGCGGTCAGCGAATCGTTCCCCGCACGAGCAAAATGCTTTGTGAACTCGGCAGCCTTTGGATTAGAGAGGAAGATTTAAAAGGAGGACGGCATGCCAGAGATTGTTTCCCAGCAGCCTTGTACTGTAATTCCTGTGTCATTATGCCCACCACGATAATCGAGCTCACCGAAACTTAGGTTCTAAAATAAAAAAAAAGACATAAGTTTTTAGCGAACAATGAGCATCATGGGCCCGTAGTCACAAGGTCCCTTCGGTTGCAGCTCCCTTTCGTCTGACACATATATACGGGTTGGCGTAAATAAAAAACCTTAGATATGCGAGGGTACGCCGGTCACTGTTTGGTTCGAGCCAGTGACGTACGTGTACAGATTTCAGACCAAATAACACGCCCGGTTCCGTTATGCAGTCTTGATAGTGTCGCGTAGTAATTCCACTTATGATCAAGCCCGGCGGTTCACTCACCGTGCCAGCAGGGAAAGTTCCGGGCCACCAGGCAATGGCCGGTTCCCGGACGCCTCCTTCGAAGGTAGTTTGCTTTCCGCACAGCAAAGGACCGTTGCTGCCACCTGCGACGCCGGCATCCGCTCACGCGAAACGCTCGTGATGAAGAATCGCACCGAGAACGCTATGCATACAAAGGCTGCAAATTTTGTATGAGAGCCCCCGCTTAATTACCGAAGTTTAGTCCGGACCCAGATTTCGACAAATAGGTATGTGCTCATCTTATGTTCTAGGGTATACCCTTTGTATATGCAATCTTCCTCAGTTCGACATGTTTGACTTTTCTCTCTCTTTCTCTCTCTTTGTCGTTATCTGAAGGTTTTAGATCTCGAGAAAGTTATCGACAAAATTTTTGTCAATGACAAAATTTAAATGTCACTTCGGCACTCTACAACAAAAACGTTTGTGCACCAGGAAAGAGTACCGTTCCTCACACGTCAAAAAAGTGAGACGTCGCCTGTTCAGCAAATTATTTGAGTTTGAGAGAGAACTCACCGTTAGTCTTGGCGTATGTGGCTGCCCCGTTGTCTGATGTAAAAAACACGAATGTGTTCTCTGCGACGCCCGTGGTCTTCAAGGCAAGCAGAATAGCGCCCACGCCTCGATCCAGTTCAATTACCGCATCGCCGTAACTGCGCCGTTCGCGAGACACGCATCATATGAGCACTGTTAGTACACGCTTAAAGGAATCGACCCTAACAAGCCGATTGTGTAATTGTTCATCCAGAAAGGTGCGTAAGTACAAGAGCGAACGTTCTTATTGTCAAGATTTTACTCTCCATAACACCGTCGTATATGCAAACATAGAGATAGCACTTAACACCGGGCAGTTCTGTGGTATATAGTAAAATGCAGGTTTAGCGAGCGCGTGAATTGGCGTTGCTTCTAGTGAAAATTCGTGCTCTTCATCCCCATTTTCGCGACGCCACGCTTTTTCCGGCTTCTTGACGGCACATCACCCACACATCTGTAACCTGCCAATTAAGTAACAACGTTCCCAATAGATAAACCAGGGCGCAGCACGAAACACACGCGGCAATATTAATAGTTAGGGATCGCACAGAGCATGATACCTCTGTAGTGACGTGATCCCCACCATAAGAGCGTTATCATGTATGGTGTATGATAATGTAGAGCGTGATGATTGATGGGTACATAACACCCGCGGTTTGGTGCATTCTTCAGTTAACGCCACCACCATGCGCTGGAAGAACAGTCTGCGAAACTTCAAAGACCATCACTCGAGGTATAGTCACATGCCTTCAGACACGGCACACAACACCCGTTAGCGGCGTTCTAATTCCTCTTTCGTGTGAAAATTAATACGAATGAAATTTGTCACATTTTTAAATAGGCATTCAGAAGCGAGTCGCCATCGCATCGCAGATCCTGCGCTTTTGGCTTTCTCTCACGTAACGGGTGCGGACACTGCACTGCCGGTGCCAGTCCACAGGAAGTAGCTATGTGAACTGGACTATGGAATGACATTGTCGGCCGTATCGACGGGTCTTTTCTCATTTCTATGCGGACAAGCGCAATACCGAAGCATGCGGTTCCTTCTTGTTGCTGCTTAACCGAACTAGTATAATCCCGTCCAGCTGGTAGTCCATCTATTGTGTTTGCATATCTTATGATGTCGGCAATTGCAATTGACAATTTTCATACTGAAAAAACCCTGCGCCGCAGACATACAAGGGCGACGGGGCGACACAAGCGCCTTATTCTGTCTCGTTCTCCTGTGCACTATATATGTAAAGCTTTTTATCAGCATGAAATTGCAGTTGTATATATAAAGCGTAACACGCTATATGTAGTGCAGGATGTAAGCGATGGATAAGCTATCAGGACTGTAACAATTCCTTCCAGTCGTGCAAATCAAGGTGCACGGGTTGGCACCAAATGAAAAAGGTGGCCGTATACAACTCATCGGCTGATCCTTTTAAGAATTTATTTTCGGTGTTTCCACTAAGTCATGTAATCTATTTACATTTTTATTCGTTTCAATGTTATTAGGCACTTTTATCTGAGAGCATAGAAGTTTTGTGTTGGCGTATATTTAGAGACACTACAAAAGAAATGAATGTGAGGCTCAACCGCAAGCAAGCCTATTCTACGTTTCTTTTTTTTTTTTAAGTGTGAATAATGTTTGTGTAAGACTACATTCATGTTGTTTGCGTAAAACTACATTCGTGTATACTTGCAAGCATACTTTTATATAGAGATGTGGACCGAAGCAGGGGAACCCGTTATGAATACATATATAATATCCTCGCTTGTCCAATAAAAGGCTTCGGCGGGCACTCACGCTCCACGGGCGCTTTGGCTTCTGACCGCCGAGGAAGAGTAGACGGGCTCGTGCGTGGAGTCCGGTGCCCAATACAAGAAGAAGGGTTGACGCCGCGCAGCTTGCCGATTAATGAACGACACGGCCTCCTGCGTATGAGGACGGAGTCTGGAAGCACTCTGAATAGTTCAGCGACATACGATGACAGAGAAGGAGGAAACGCAACAAACGAACAAACAAACACCGTTCCATCAAGTGGGTACATTATAATGCATGCCGGAGAGAGGACACACGAGAAACGAATAGATATACATAAAAGTCTTGTGACCGAGAGACCAGTCGAACATAACTGATGGTGCGAAATCGCATTGCCCTCCTCCTCCTCCTCCACATCACCATCGTCGTCGTCGTCAGTCTATATATTCTATGTCCACTGCAGGACGAAGGCCTCTCCCAGTGATCTCCAATTTACCATCTTGAGCAGGCTGATTCAATTTTATGCCTGCTCATTCCTTCCTTTCACCGCCTCACCTAACTCTCTGCCGCCCTCGCGTTTCCCATCCCTTGGCGTCAATTTCGTCGCCCTGGCTGACCATCGGTTATCCGTCCTATGCATGACGTTCGTGCACTCTTTTCCTTGTGGCAACGAGGATATCAGCTACCCCTGTTTGTCCTCCAATGCACTCTGCTATTTTGCTATCTCTTAATGTTAAGCCAATCATCATTCGTTCCATCGCACACTGCGTGGTTCCTAACTTCTCTAGTTCCTTTTTAATCCTCGAGGCTTCTGCCCCTAGAATGCAATGGTATAGTACACTTTCCGCTTTAGTGACAGCGGTTAAGTTGCCGGCCGTGAGTTGAGTACGTGTATACCATATATGCGTACCAGCCCATCTTTATTTCCTTTGCGCGACTAGGCTCCAGGCCTGTAGTAGCTGACATAAATATGCGCACTTTTATACAGATTCTATTGGGCCCGGTTGCCGTTCTCTCGCCGGGCGGCCGTCGTGGTAGACGGAGATCATTGAATTGCATCATGTTCGAAAAATGTTCAGCTTACGTACCTCAGTGTACATAACTGTAATGTTGGACATTGCTGTCTTCACGTCGATTTCGAAGTCCTCGTAATACCTGAAATACCAGAATTATCCATCTGTTTCATTTGCAATGGCTTGCAGAGTATGCGTAAAGGCGTGCCAGCGGGCCATGTGCACGGGGAAAGACTCGTTGACCAATACGGCAGTTCTACTGCACGATTCTACTGCTTTTGGCCTTACTGAGGTTATTGATGCCAATTTTGATTGATTGATTGATTGATTGATTGATTGATTGATTGATTGATTGATTGATTGATTGATTGATTGATTGATTGATTGATTGATTGATTGATTGATTGATTGATCGATTGATCGATCGATCGATCGATCGGTTCCAATTAGTAATCCCAATTGATTATGTTATCCCAAATCGAGGTGCGTTGCCTGAGCGTACACTAGAGCACTGCCCAGTAAATTTTGTCTTTTCACACACTTTTGAAGTTAACTTTTCCCTTCCTCATGTGTCATCAACAAACAGCTTAGCGAAACTGCAATACGAAAATGCCAACAAATTTTCGGGAACCGAACGGACATCATCTTTTGAACATCATGTTTCAGCTCTTCGTTGTTTGCGTGCTCGGCTGCGCGTCGTGCAACGTACACGTGATGTTCTATTTCTCGCTTCTTGCCTGCCAATCATGTGGTCGTCCCTGAAGACGGGGATGTTTGGCTTCGTCACATCGTCGAACGGGCCCGGATGCGTCGACGGCGAGCCGAAGAACTCGTGGAATCCGTGACGTAGTGGTAGGAACTCCGGTTCGTGACCCAGATGCCTGCGCGTCACCCGATTTTAAGTAAACGGTCCGTCGCGACGCAGCTAGTTTGCAAGGGCAACACTGCTCCGTGCAGCCATACGCCAAGACACGGCGGAAGGGCGCCTCAAAAGCAGGAATGGCGAGCCTTCGCTCTTCCAGCTGTTTGGAAGGTGGCATGGATGTCGCTTTAACGTAAAATTTCCCCAAGTGCAAAGCTGCCCTGTGATGGGCGTAGATACTCTGTCTTAAGTGCCTTGTTTTTTCAGGTACACTTTAAAGCTAGCGTGTCCGCGCTGAATGTCCACTCAACTACATCCACGCAAACTGACGACAGAAATTTGGTGAACCAAGTAAGGCAGCGCAATGATTTCTGAAGATGTTGGACGCCTAAACGGTGATATAAAAAGTAACGTCTGAGGGGTTATTCGCGGCGTGGATCTAGCTGATGCGAATTGCAGACTTGGGACATATCTATAGTTAGTGCAAAGAGCACGTCAAAATAAACCAAGAAACACACTTTTTCTGTCGTGTGCGTTCCTTGGTGTCGTTCAAGAAGGTTATACTTTGTCTCGTCCATACCGTGGTCTCGTCCGATACATTTCTTGCACTAATTAAATATGTCACAAGTTACCATTGTCTCTGCATTATTCTTATGTTGATGGAGTATTATTTTAAAACACTATCGTCATACAAGTTCGCCCGATTATTTTCGCTTCTCATTGTATTTCCTTGCTTGCCTCGCTCTGCCACGGTACTTGCATATGTGACTTTCTGTTTATTTAATTCCCTTCGTACATATGCGCAATTTTAAACATCAAATCGCCCACTTACCTCTGATAAAGTCCACAAGCTATTTTTAAATGAACGAAAGAACGAGTAAATGCGATGCTATTTCCTTTTTCCACTGCCCTTTTCCTATAAATATTGTATACTATAAATATCTGTTCATCTAGAGTATACAGATCGGCCTATGACGCTTGCTTTCTCATGAAGTGTATGTCATACAAAAGTTGCTGCGTTCGGAAGTCATACAGATAAGTGTACCAACAATTTGTTCATGAAAATCGCGCACTAAAGCCATACAAATACTGACAGGTGCTGGCTCGGTGTACCAACCATTTTCCGATGATCATGTTTCTGTAGCCGACCTCGGCAAGGATTTCCGGGATGAGCAGCTCTTCTTTTGGCATGCCGCCCGCCACACACGGTGACACATACGCTGTGCAGGCAAGCAATGGACGGGGAGAGTGAGGGAGTCAGCAGGGCGTTTAGGCCGCGAACATAAACGCATCCTTCTTTTTCACACAAACAAGAATATCTTAATTCTTTTCGAAACTCAGTTGTTGCTTTAAAGGAGTTGAACTTTAGACTAGTTGGTATTTTGGCATTAAATTCATCGTATAAATCGCTCAACGGATGTGTTCGCCTTCCCTTCTGTTGCCCCGTTCCGTTGCGCTATTTACGATTATTCTAATGTCCCTTGTCTTTTTTTTTAACGTTCTTATTCAAAGGCGTGCGCACGGGGGGGGGGGGGGGGGGGGGCGCAAAGTCTGCCCCATACTTTTAATAGGGAGGGGGCGCTGCGTAGACCCCCCTCCCGCCTGAAGGGGAACCCTGCGTAGGTCTGGTCTTATACGATTTGACTTTTCACTACTCGCACGCTCCGATACACGGTAAATTCAACAGTGGGTCACAGAACAGCCACAAAATGAACCTGTCACCACCATCTGTATTCCCAATTCCAATAGCGCCAGTCCCGTCCTCTCTGTCTGTCCGTGTGTTGCTCTGTGCTACAATTTTTTCCAATCTCCATGCACATTCAATGTACATTCTCCAGCCCAAAGTGTAGGTATATCTGAATAGTGCAGATTGAAAACAGGACGATCTTCTACCATCGCTTCAATTTAGAGAAACAAGATTTCTTTAGAGTGTTCAGAAATAGCGACCGTTACAGGTTTTCCCCCTTTATTATTCTGCCATTGCTTCACACTGATCATAATTTGCCACTTGAATCTAAATTGCGCGTCTACTATCTTCCCTGTGATAAATGTTAGAGCATGCACTTGTCGCAGTAAATGAGCTCATAGCAAAAGAATCGCTGAAAGCACCGCTCGTTTTTTGTTTTTTTTTCATTGTTCGCTAGTTTGGTTGCTGCAGTCTTAAAGTTCCTGTTTTAGCGGGTACTAATTTTATTACATAGCGACTAATTAACTAATTACTCGAACTAATCACATGCTCGTGCGCAGCTTTAAATCACATCATGTTTGGAGGCACCGCTGCTTCTAATTCAAGAAGAATAGACTGTCGGGCGAATTAGCAATTCATGTCGAGAAAAATGAGCGCGAAAGTAAAGTGAGACAAGACAACGAAGGCCACAGGACAAGCGCATAACTGAGAACCGAAGGGTTTATTGAAGAAAATGCACATTCACAGACAGCCAAATACACGTGTTCACTAACAACTAGGGATGGGCGAATATTCGGGCGTTTCGAATATTCGAACGAATATTAAAGTATTCGAATTCGCTTCGATACGAATTTAGATCATTCGAAATTTCGAAGTAATCGAAATGAACGAATATATGTATACATTTGACCGCACATAACTCTCTGTAAAGATGGTTTCACTGCATTGTCTAGTTGCTGTGCCGTGAAACAACTCCTCCAGGGGAAATCTGCACTGCCGCGAAGTCGCACTTGAAGGTTAAATGTAATTTTTTTTTTTTTTAAGTTTAAAAGCATGTTATATGGGCTTATATGCGCTAAGTATGGTAATTTTTAAATTGTAACGTATTGCACCACTTATAACTTGCACCCTCCTGCTGTTCAAATCTTGACACTATTCAAGGCTGCTTCCACTTCATTTCAAACCAAAAAAGTGACATTCACTCATACCTAGTTCGAATCCATCCCAAAAATGCTCATTTTTCTTAATAATATGCAGTAAATACTATTCGAACTATTCGATTCTAAATTATTCGACCAAATCACTATTCGCTTCGGATTCGCTTCGAACCTCAAATTTACTTTCGCCCATCCCTACAAACAACAGAAACAAACATACAGTATACAGCAAGTATACAGCAAGAAAAGGGTCAGCCACACAGCTGTATCACCTGCTTTCATAATAAAGAAAGCTTCAACGAGTACTCGTGCCGTCCGCTCCTAATGACGCGCAAGCAGATTAGCATTGGACAAGACTCGAGTGCACCTGCAATCACGACAGTGAAGGGACACACTTGAAGAAGGTTGCCCTTCCGCTTGTGCAGTCTGTGGTCTCTCAAGCGGTCGTTCAGACGACGGCCAGTGTGTCCTATATAGCCTTATCACGAGGAGGACACTTGATAGACAACACCATTCCCGCACTCGGATAACCTATCCATATATGCTTCACTTTGCACTCGTGCCACGTATCTGCACTCTTTTCTACCCTCGTTTCAACAGCAGCGCATATTCTACCCAACTTATTCTTCGACGAAAACAAAACATTGACATCACACCTCGAGCCAACCTTCTTAAAACGGTGCGAAACACGGTACAAGTAAGGAATACTGGCAAGTGGCTTCTGCCAAAAACCCTCGTTTCAAGTTGCCAAGAATCCTTTCATAAAGGCGGCCCAAATTAGTAACAGGGTAGCGCACCTGCCGGAGCATATCAAGCTGCTTAGTAAAACTTTCGCTCAGTAGGTGTGGACACGTTTTCTTTAGGGCAGAGGTCAAACAGGAAGCAACAACACCATTCTTTACCTGTTTCGAATGAACAGAGCGGAAGTCCAGAATTGGCTTCACTGATCTGAGAATTTTTGTTTCCGTTCTTTGTGAACACGTGTTTTTGGCTGCCTGTAAATATGCATTTTCTTCAATAAAACATTCAGTTGTTAGTTACGTGGTTGTCCCATGACCTTTTCTTCGTCTTGTCTCGCGCTATTGTCACGCTCATTTTGCCCTTCCATTTCAAATGGCTTCAATATACTATAGGCACAGTGTGATAGCCAGCCAGCTATGCAACAGTCAGCAACGTATGCGTATACGAACCGTTCCTTGAGTGGTTGTTGGTCGTGTAGAACCCGGTCCGGATAGGCAGCCGACCAGTCAGCAGTGCCGCTCTGGCTGCAAGAGTTGTCAGCCACGTATAATACGCTATATCTGCGTAATTTCGTGGTTTGTAAATTGACAAATTTTTATAAATTTTACACAACACTTTTTATAGATTTTACACAACGACATCCTGCTTGAGCAGCTCGTGTCTCGTAACGTGTTTTCGATTTCTGTTCGGCAACCTTAATCGCGCCAGCGCCGCATGCGGGCACCACGGAGCACTCTTCGCAAGTTCACATATAATTTATGTGCATGTGCTCTCAATTGACCCTCCACGCATAGCTTAGTGAGAGACAGAGAGAGGCGTAAAGGCGATGACGGTACGCCCAACAATGCAAACACGCAATTCGAAACTTTGCGCAGTTCTGCCGGAGGCCGTGATATTGGCCAACGATTCAGAGAGGCTTATCGCCTTATCTTGTTTCGCTCGCAACATTTACTTTGAGACGACAATCGGAAACATGAACGTTTTTCGGTCACCCACAAGGCGAGCAGACAGGGCTGGCTGCGTAGAAGTCGGTGAAAAGGATTCCCTCGGACGCCATCTTGTCCAGGTTTGGAGTCTCTCTAGCGGGCTGACCGTAGATACCGAGGTCTCCCCAGCCCATCTGAGGGAGAAGACAAAACATTCTGCTGAAGCCACTTTCACGCATTCACGTAAAGGGACTAGAGAGGTAGCGGGGAGCTCCGTATTCAAGTTTTCCTCGTCGACACAATGGCGAATTTTCTTTCGAACGAGAGTTCCCCTTAAAGACAGAAGCTTTAGTATTTACGGCATGTTTATTCTAAAACACGAAAGGACAATGATCAATACTTTTGGCCGCAGCTGTACGGAAGTGATCAGGGGGGAATCCTTTGTACGATTATCCAGCTTTATTCTAGGGTTCAAGATTCGGCCAAAAACCTATGCACAAATTCGAAAGCATCTTGACACCATATATCATGATACTTTCGGACGCGATACGGTATTACGATACCGTATCATGTTCGTTTCAAGGACGAGTATAACACGTCCATATTTTTTTTATTTTGTCTAGTGAGTATCATGGACGAGTGGCAGTCGTTTCCAGAAAATTAATTTTTTGAGCTTGCAGTCTGGCTCGTCTCCGAAAGGTAGCAAGAAGTGGGGCGGGTCGACGACGGCCGCCTTTTTAATGGCGTAGTAGTGATGTTTTAGCATTGCGTACACAATTGTCATTTTCTGCGCAACTAAGTACAAATTAATTTCACTGAAGCAGCATAGCGAAAGTCGCAGCAACTGCTTGATATGCAGTTTACGAGAAATTGTTTCCACTTGTGAGGGCAACAGCAGATTCTAGCACTATAATATATACAGCTGCGGCTTTGGGTTTTTGTTTATAAAGTAACGTGTGATACTCGAGATGCGAACGTTCAATATCCGCTTAATGCGTCGAAATCTTACTCGTGCGGTCTTCTGGACTGGCATTGCGCCTAACGTTTAATATTACAACGGCGAACTAAATATTGCCTTCATAAAACCTGCGCAGTGGAATCTCGTTGATACGATCTTCACGGGAACCCGAAAATATCCAAAAACCGTATTAATGAAAGCAAGTTACGAAAAGTTTTAAAGCAGTCGTGCATATACGCAGTGGCAAACTCCATAGCACGTGCTCTTGAGGAGTCGTGCGTCACTATATACTCCATACAACACACCACGAGGAGCAGCATCACTCGCTCGCTGGCGACATCTCCGCACTGCTGCTGCACAATATACACGGCTACGGACGTGTAAAACGTTGTTCATGGGTCGTTGGAATGTTATTAAGGCTAGCACACCGGAATGAAAAGATGTTTTAGAAATACCAGCAAAAGGTCGCTTGTGCAATCGTAATATTCCAAATTCAGGTAAAAACGTGAACGCATTAACCCTATAGTATGCACTGCGCGTGTGAGACATTGGCCAGGGAAAAAGGAACGCATTATGCCCATAAATGTACTATGAAGGATCGTATCGTTTGTGTGTATATGTGATCATTGTACATATCATAGTCATCACCCGACAGCTGGAGTAGCAAGCCAGGCGATAAACCAGGCTAACATCTCCGAGAACTTCATTAAAGATTATCTCTCTCTCTCTCTCGTATCATTGATATTTCAGAGTATTCTTTTTTACGTTCATTATGATTATCGCATATATTTAGCTTATGAGCCACAACATTAATCAGTCATTTGCTGCTGATATAAGCTAGTTTGATATTGTACTTGCCTGCGATATGGCAATACTTTTTGTACTCTTTTCGAGCGGAGATTATTTTGTTGTGATTGCGCTTGCACATAAGCTTTCGTGTTGGGAAGTTTTTCATAATAAATACCATTTGCAAGTGAGCGTCTTTCCTGTCATGTGCACTTTCTTCTTAACCGCTTCTGCGCTCCCCTACGCAAGATGTTGAACCAACTTGCCTAACCAACTCACTATTTTAAAATATTCCTTGTGATATAGCTCACTTTATGCACAGTACACAGCACAGTATATAGGAAATTAACATGTTGGAGACGTATATACTCTTCTTGATGAAGTAAAAACGCACATGTGCAAGGCGTCCAACCTATCATGCACAGAGCTTTTTTTTCTATGACATTATTCCACGCTAATGGGGTGAAAGCATGTTGTTAGAAAAAAAAGTAAAAGAAAAGTGGATGGTCTGAGCAAATATTAGAATCTTGTTGAGCAAAATTTTATTTGAGAATCATCGTTATATAGATGACAGATGGAGGTGTTTTCAGCAAGATACACGTGAGGCGTGTAATTTTTTTCAGCAAAGAATGGCTGCGCACCCATATACGCTCAGGATGGCTGCAGCGCCCATCATACTCTCAGTGTGAGAGGAAGCCATAATCATCTGTTATGGGCCGAGCTGCGACCTTTAACTGCGCGCCTGTTTCCGCAGCGCAGTTCCGGACAATCACTGCGCATCACCATCAAGGAAACATGCTGCCTTGCGAACCTGAGATGCCCCGCCACGGTGGTCCAGTGGTTATGGCGCTCGATCGCTGACCCGAAGGTCGCGGGATCGAATCCCGGCCGCGGCGGCTGCATTTTCGATGGAGGCGAAAATGTTTGAGGCCCGTGTACTTAGATTTAGGTGCACGTTAAAGAACCCCAGGTGGCCGAAATTTCCGGAGCCCTCCACTACGGCGTCTCTCATAATCATATCGTGGTTTTGGGACGTTAAACCCCAGATATTATTAGATGAAGAGCTTGCGTTCCAACTGATACTATGTCATGAGCGCTGCTGTCCAGTGCGTAAGGGTGCGCACTCACATGGCGTACGTCACTGGCTTCCTCTTTTCAACAGCAACAAAAAAAAAAGTAAATACACAAACCTTTGTGGAAGAATTCGGCAGATCCCACGCCTTGTGGGAATCGGTTTCATGCGAAGCAGTCAGCGAGTACTTCTATGCTGAATTTTTTGGCTTTGAGCCAAGTGTTACGAGGTGGATCGATGTGTTTTTGTAAGTGCAGTAGTTGTGTGCACATCGTGGGCTTACCAGGCACGTCGACAACACTGGCGTTTGAAGGGTAAATTATGGTCCGATGTAACTTCAGAACTCACGTTAGAGCACATACGCCAGTATTAAAGCAACAAATTGCACTTTACGGTGCGATGATGTGAATATCATACGTAACTTTCGTTACCGTATTCCTCCGGGGTCGGGCAACGCTTGAATATAGCTTCCTGAATCGTGCGAATACAAATGTAATGTTTATTAGACTGCTATACTTGACATGACGCCAGTGGCGTACCAACTTGTTCGCGAGCGGAAGGGGGGGGGGGGGGGGGGGGGCAAGCTTCCCCCACTCCATCGGCCGTATCTATATATAGGGATACAGAGAGAGAAATGTTTCATTCACACTCAGTTTCATGTGATTTTTGATATACAGAGGAAGAATTTGCTTAGCTGTGTTTGACAACATTATAAAAGAAGTGCAGTCAGTTTTACGTAGCATACCCTGGGACAACCATACATACAGGGTTTGTCCGAAAAGTAATGTCAGTGATTATATTGTGAAGTGATTGTATGCCGCAGCGCGCCAGGGCCGGTTGGGATTGGCGGAGGGCAAAGTTCGCTTATGCACGCACGGTCGCTCAGTAGTCTGTGACCATCTGAAGAACAGGCTTTTCCGTGAAACTCGTTTTCATTCGCCGTGCAAGCCGCAATACTACGCTCGTTGGAACAAAGGCGAAAGGATTGGCACCAACCTTTGTGTGAAACTCGGCAAGTCCACAGTCCAAACTTTTCATATCATAAAGACAACCTATGGCGACCATGGAATGCCGGAGTGTCGAACATCCCACGAAAATACGTCAATTTGGGACAGTTGAAAAAGCCAAAAGGGTTTATACCAAGGCCCTAAAGGACATTCTTAAAGAGGCCTACAGTGGCACCATCAACGCCTGGAAATCTTGCTGAAAGCGATGTATCTATGCAGGAGGCGCCTATTTTAAAACCTTTTAATGTGTTGTATAACGATCTGATCAATTATTTTTTTAATCGACTCACTGACATTACTTTTCGGTCATTTCAAAACCTTTTAATGTGTTGCATAACGATCTGATCAATAATTTCGGACATACCCTGTATGCGTGTTATGCATGTAGTAATATTATAAGCAACACTTTTTGTACAAACCACGCAACTTTATGCATGCACAGAATTATGTCGATGGCGGCATTCCGAGTAGTATAGATTTGTATCATTCCATGAAATTTCGTTAATGTCTAAGAGCTTCTCATGAATAATTGCGTTTTTAATGTAGGTAGCAATGAATGGACATTTTCTTTTCATTAATTAGTACTACCATTTCTTGCACATATTCAGGTTTGCGATATTATATTTTGACTTGTTTGCTCCTAGTCGAAATAGTGTTTCTAGTGCGTTGATATTATTGTTACAACTGCTATATTACTAGTGTTACATTACCATTGTTGCTAACTTGTCAACCACACGTTTCCTTTAAAAAAGTAACAATTTGTGGTACTGGAGGTGCAGAACATTTTTTACACTCATCGCATTTGTATTTGCAACATTTCTTGGAGGGCCATACGGTCCCTCCAATTAAATTCGTCTATGCTAACGGTGTAAGCACTAATTTTCGTTGAAAAAATGCGGGTTATTATAACGTTAAAATACCCCCGATTGTTTCATTCCGCATTGGTCATCAGCTGTTTACGATTAGTCGAAATTTTCTGGGTCATGCGCACAACACCTGCTTGTAAGGCGATGCAACAAATGAGGCGAAAATGATCAATCGCGTAGTGACCACTTATGCACGACTACATAATAAACTAGATAATACACTACATTCAATACGACATATTTTTGGCCATTGGTTCTTCATCATTCGTCAAAACATTTCGACGTGCCATAAAATCGCCTGCTTGTTACGCGACGTCACAGATCTGTGAAATCACTCGGCTTTAAGATCACGTATGCACACTAAACAGTGCATTACTATGCTGTAAAATGCCTAAACTTTTTCGGAACAGCAGGAAATCGCCTCATTCTGAACGTAATTGAAAAAGGCTGCCCGCTGATCACGCAGGCAGATAGCAGCTGGCGAGGTAGATTCATATGAGTGTAATAAATATTTTCAGTTGTAGTATAACGATGTTGAGCTGTTTGTGCACGTATACAACTCTGTAAAGTCATCCTTGCTGAGAGAGAGAGAGAGAGAGAAATAAACAGCGCATCGCGTGTGCGCTTCCTTCCTTGCCGTCCGAGTTGTAATTTGCCCTGTGCAAGTGAATTTCGGCCCAACTAAAACACATAACACTTCTGCACTCTCATCGACCCAAAGCAGCTCTGATATAGAGCAGGCCCGTAGCCGGGGGGGTCTCTGGAATTTCGGTGAAGTAGGTGTTTTTACCAAAAATAAGTAATGAAACAGGTGTTTTTCTCAAATAGTCAAGGTTTTCAACAGGTGCCCCCCCCCCCCCCCCCGGAAAGGTGCCTGGCTGCGGGGCTGATATAGAGCAGTGGTGAAGCTATTCCTTTTCGATGAAAGAAAATTAATTTCATGAAACGGTAAGAGTTTCATCGGTCCATAAAAGGTTTACTGGTTCCCGCCAGTATTTGCGTCGTCGATGATGTAAATTTTAGGCCAGGCAAAGCAGAATAAATGCATGACAGAGCGCTCTAACGTTATAAAGTCCCTGCTCAACGGTAGGCTCCTTTGAAATGCTGGAGCTCAAGGCCCGAAAGCGTCGCATAGGCGGCCTGCACCGCAGAGAGCGTATACAGTGCGTGGTCGTGAGTCACGGAGGACAATTTTCGCAGCAGAAGCGTAGGACAAAATTTATTATCGAATGAGGTGATTGCTGTGCTGAAGAAAAACTTCCCATCAATTGTTCGTTTCCCAGTGCGCAGCCGACAGTGACCACTTTCGAAAGTGGGGGGGGGGGGGCTCCGCCCTCCTAACTTTTCTCAGTGGGAGGGATGAGGGGGGGAAGGCTAGCGCCCTCCTTGCCCCTCCCGGTAGATACGCCTATGCATGACTCCTTTATCGTAGGGGTACGTATCTAGAGTTTATTGCTTTGTTATAAACTTAGATAGCCAGCACCACGATCACAATTGACGTTGCACCGACATTACGCCTGCATAGGGCGTTTTTCCAAAGCAGTTTCTAGACCTGGCGTGGCTCTGATGCATGGTAGGATACCTGGCTGCCACGCAGAATGCTTGGGATCGATTCCTGCTGTGATCGCAATTTTTTATTCTTTGCATTCGTCTGGTCAACGCTGCCGATGCCGGTTTTTCTTAACACTCTCACATTTAAATCACCCATGTCTCTTCTCGCCGTTCCTCGGTAGATATAAACTGTAAGTCACATGTGGCGCATACCCGTACACCGCGGCCCGTGGTAAACGTGTCTGGAGGAAAGGGTTTGACGATTTACGCGACAGGATTTTCACGTTATTCACGTCATGACCAGACAGTCATATTCGTCAAATCCTCTTAC
Organism: Rhipicephalus sanguineus; assembly: GCF_013339695.2. Lineage (NCBI taxonomy): Eukaryota > Metazoa > Arthropoda > Arachnida > Ixodida > Ixodidae > Rhipicephalus > Rhipicephalus sanguineus. The sequence continues at coordinate 213,271,770 of NC_051176.1, read as the reverse complement.
CCTCCCATGCCAATTTTAGTCTACACCAAGTTAAGGAGGTGATCACGAGAGCACTCAGACGTAGGCGGCTAGATAGATAGATCCGTAGATAGAAACGCCCAAAGTACCAATTGGGTTCGATAAGAAATGCTTCGCATTTAAAACCTCGTTTTAACGTCACTCGCAATTGCATACAACCCCCTACTTCACAATGACAGCACCGATCAAAAGATCGCCGATTGCCTTCTTAACACGAAAGTGCTTTATGACGGGGTCCACCAAGACTTCACTGACATCATTTCCGTCACAAATGTGACGTCGGGAAAATGAACACGAGCAGATGACTAATACAAACCTGAAGAAAAAGTTTCGTTCATTATGACTTGGGAGTCGAATCCACGACCTCTCGGTCCGCGACGGTAAGTGCCAGGCGCTCTACCCACTCCGCTTCCGACGCGCATGCACGCGGCTTCACAAACGCGCCTTATATCTCTCACACCTTCACCCTTGCACAGTGGCCTTGGTTGGCGAGAGGCGCTGTCGCCGTCTGGGATCGGTGAAGTGATGCATCATGACACTAACGAGCGCCGACAGGGAGCGCTTCGGTACTTTCAGCTTTCGGTACAGCGAGAGACACGGGAAGAGGAACGCCTTCCCGCGTTCCCGCGGCTCAAGCTACGAACTCTTGTCTTTCGCGTTCCTAATGCGATGTGCGGTGTATGCATGAGCACAGGCGCAGGGTACTCCATTACTGGAGGGCGCACACCTATAGGCGTCTCTCTCCTCAAATTATGACGCTTTGAATGAGTACGTATCGAGTACCAGTGTTTATGATGTGCTTGTTGATGCCATCTTTGCGCGGAATTCACCATATGTTGTGTCCGGCTGTATGTTAACTACTTCAGCTGTCACAGGGGTTAAATCATAATCTTCGGCGTTAGTCATCGGTATGGAGATGTGCCACTATAGCGTCAACGTGGGTGCATCCACGTCAAACGGTGCTATAGCTGCCAAACACCAATAGGTATCGTGCAAGCTCTCATGCATCAATGTACAATAAACGATCAACTATACTCCAGTGAAGACGCGGTTCACTTTCGTGTTATACCGACTCTTATTACGGAGGGATCAACATAGGCGTGAGCAGCGTTCCCCTTCAGGGGGGGGGGGGGTGGAGGTTCGTCGCAGCGCCCCCCCTCCCAAATATGTCAATGTAGGGCACTGACATTGCCCCCCCCTTACGTGTCGCAGCGCCCCCCCTTCCTTATTATGTCAACGTGTGGGGCTGACTTTGCGCCCTCCCTCTTAGGTGAATAGGGGGGCGGCAGCCCTCCCTGCCCCCCCCCCCCCCTGTGCGCACGCCTATGGGGATCAACCACGTTTATTTCTAAATCGAATGTCAGTGACTGCAAAATTTACTAGCAGTTTCTCAGCAAGATTCTAACCAACATAGGCTTGGTCTTATTTGCTCATAATCATCCGTGTCGTGTGTGTTTTTCTTGTTTGAGTTATTGCTGTTGTTTTTAATTCAGTGAATGACCGCCAGAAGGACCTTTATACCTATATGCAACTCGGTAAGGAATTGGACGACACGAAGGTAAGAGAACACAACAGGGTCACTGGCATAGCCAGGGGTTGGGGGGTACAGACCGCCCCACCCCCGAAATATGTGTATATACACACGCACGCACGAACATACATAAAGTATGGTTAAACCCCCCCCCCCCCCAAAAAAAAAAAGAAATTTTCTGGCTACGCCCCTGCACAGGATAACAACATATCTTTATACTAAAGACATTTGATTGCTCTTAATCGACCGATGCGACAAGCCGTTGTCACGTTATTAAAAAATACTGAAAGTTTGACAAGACAGTAGGAATTTATCATGATATTGCAGCGCGCACAAAACAAGCGTGGACAGAAGTGGCAAAGGATACAGACAAGCGTTGTCTCGAAACTCAATTTATTAATGCGAAAGCCTTAGATATGCCTTATCAAACGTGAAAATTGATCATCTGCGGCGTCGGTGTCAACACGAGAGATGCAAAAAATCATCACAACGGGATGACGTCACCATATGACGTCATCACGACGTCAGAGATCGCCAAAATTTGTGACGCCACCATGACGCCATCACATGAAATCGTCGCTTGGTCAAAAGTGGGCCGATCACGGAGGCAGTGCAAAATCATGTGAGGCGCAGAAAGCTCGCAAGCCTCCGATACTGGAGGCAGTGGAAAACCACGTTAGGTTAACAGCTTAACAGCTTTCGGAAAGAGCGGAGGGAAAAGGGGGGGGGGGGGTGGATCAGTACATCGACTGAGAAGAAAAAAAAAATGTCTTTCGCCTCCGAGTCGTCACAGGCAATTGCATAAGGGACCCTGTGAGGTTTTTTTTTTCTGTTTTTTTATAGGAGGTATACATATATAAAATTTCACAAAAACACGGTCAAGTGGCGCTCAAAAACTTGAACTGCTTATCAGTTAGTATTACAGACGGCTCACTTAATTACGCATGTATCTGCAAGATTCTTTTTTATATAAACGCTTCGATTTTTTTCTTCCTTTTTTTCTTTTTTTCCTATGAGCAAACAAAATTATAGTATCACAGAGCTAGGACAGGTTCACAAAGACAGCTCTTGCGGTGCTCTCCCACTTGAGCAACCACTTTTTCCTTCCTGCACGGCCCAGGACAACGAGTTTCACGGTGTCCTTCATCATCTGTTTTATTGCTACAACCACAAAGTGCTTGGGCAGCACAAGATGCTCGCCTTCGACAAAACATTGCGATTAATTATTACAACTGAAAAAAAAAAGATTTCATAGTGCCAAAGGCTAGCATGGACAGAGTCAAGGCCTCCTTGTATGTTCGACTGCAGCGCCCCCACTAGGTTGTGAAAATAGCGAATATTTGCTAACTCCATCTCTGAGTATTTGTACGTGTGTGCGAGCGCGTGCACATGCGTGAGAATATTCCCAGATTTCTTATGTCTTGGCGATATAGCCATATGTGCGTGGTTCTGTTGGGCAGGTTGAGAAGGATGAGGTACGTATATATCTTATCCTGCAAAGTACATTACCGAAGCCCCGCTGTAATTAGACCGTCAGTTCTCACGCTTATCTTTGCAATGTCAAGAGCGCAAGCAACAGCGATGGTTTTTGCAAGACTGCAGGTCGATATTCGGGGTCACACATATCGTCTTGCATGATGGCAACATGAGCACCTATAATGCGGTAATTACGAGATATAAGCAGCTTTCACTGCTACCAAGGGGAGACGGATTTCAAGGCAACGAAGTCTACTCTGCTGTTTTTAAGAACGGACTTTCCTTATAGCAAGTGGCTTCATTTCTCAGGTTTTTCTTCTCTCTCTCCCTCTCTTGTGTGTGCTATAGAGACTTGCATACATGGATGGGTTTCATATACAGGAGGAGGTCCCATAGACTCATTATGGATTTATTTTACTATATGATTCCTTTTTTTTTTCTTGGACACAGAGATGGTCACTTACGTCATCCATCACCATGACGACAAAATTCGGTATGGCTTCAAAGGAGCACTGCGCTACTTCCAGGACCACGAGGCACAGGCACAATGCGCTGAAAGTGCTCTTCATCGGTGCCATCGTCCACGGCACCGAGTTCACCGATTCACACGACGGAAAGTTGTCCGCGTTCGTTCTGCATAGTGCGTATTACTTGATAAAAGACGGCGCTTTCTTGTCAGGCAACTCGTGGATGTGAACAGTCTTCTAGAGTGACACCTGGGCAAATAAATAGCGCCCAGCGCCGAATGCTGCGGAAACCGTCTATCTAAGAAATATCTCCATGATGCGAACCGCACTCCTGTCCTCCTCCTTTCCTACGACTGGTATCAGTCTAGCACGAGATAAGCTACACGTACAAGTGCATTCCCCTTTTTTCTTTCGCTATCTCTCTCTCTCTCCTTCGTGTCTTATTTTCGACTCAGCTGGAAGCAAACATAGGCAGCACCAATACGTTACAACAGTGTTATCCTTCAAAAGGGCGCCTCACGCCCAGATTCAGGCCTTACAAACGAACAAGCGTGCAGCGTCGATCACGCGGTGGCACCGTTTCTGCATTGTGTGAAATGGCTGCCTGAAGCGGAAACGGTCGAAATTTCAAATAGAAAGGCGCCCTTCTCGAGGAAGTCGCACGTCGAGAAAGAGAGCTGTTACACGCACAAACGCTCTATGCAGCACACACTGCTTCCATCCTGAATGGTCATGACACGAGACTTCGGTTCATGATTCAAAACGGAAACTCGTCGCGATCAAAGCAAGATAAAAAAACAAAAGGAAAAATAACAAGAAACGCCAGGCCTGCACGGAACGCGCAGTACAGTCACAACGTAAGCTGGAGGAGCGACCTTCATAGAGCCCGCTGTAAACTCTCTTAGGGCGCCTATACTGCAAGTACAGTTCCGAGGTACCCACTACGCAATAAATCATCACATTTTGCGAAGTAGCGAAGCATCCACTTCGCGTCTCTAAGGCAATATGCGCACCTACGTAGCCACACACTATTGCTGATGCGGTAGATGATAGGTATATGAAAAGAGAAAGCTCTTTAATGAAAAACAGAGAGTTCTGCCGGCCTACATAAAGGCGCCTACATGATACTCTGTATAGGGGAGCGGATTGAGGATAGGTATATGAAGAATTATGGCTGAGCGCTTTGTGCTGGGTGGAACCACCCTCTTGTTACGCAATTCACATGGTGTGACGCCTGAAGCGAGTCTACTCTTCTACCACGCGATATTACATCTTTTAACGCGATTCCTTCTGATACACGACGAAAAAAAGCACTGGCGTGGCTCTATGGTAGAACACTCGCTTTTCACGCGGTGTGCCTGGGTTAAAATCCGCCTCGAGCCTCGTTTTGTGCGACGAGAAATTAAAGTTAGTTGAAAGTTTGCGCTTGTCCGTGTTGTCTCCTCGTCTTTATTTATTATTATTATTTATTCAATATTGTGGGCCTTTTCAGGCCTATACAGGAGAGGGCATACAAAATAACGTGGACTTCATATTGGGAAAATAAGAAGGGAAAATCCGCAGTACAAGGTAACCATAACAGTGACAACAGCAAAGAAGGAATATATGTTTATTAATGTTGCACTTTTTTATCCTTCAATACCATGAACAATCTCGCCAAAAAATAAGCTTTATTGAAGAATGCTATGTTACGCTGATGTCACGCACGGCGTTCTTTACCTCGAAGGACCGGGCGTGCGACGATAACGGAAGGCATGCAGGATAGCCGGCAATTATTGCTGTGGGACAGTAATTGACGCCCGAAACACGCTCGTTCTTTTTAGAGTGCAGCATCGAAACACCTAATTCTTAGAGCGAAGCTTTAGGCGCCCGTTCCTGCGTTGAGCGTCGGAGTGCCTCGTCCGTCGTCACCGAGAGAACGAACACAGCGAAAGATGAAAACGAACGCGGAGAGGATGAAGAAAGGGTGAAGAGGAAGTGCCGCTCGAGGCTACGAGGTGACGCCAGAGTGGCGCATTTTGGAAAGCCTGGTAAAGCCCCTGAAGCTTCCAAGTTTCTAGCGCGTCGATCGTGTGGGAGGGCTGACGTCGGCGGGTGCTGTGAATCGCGCCCTGCGCTGGCTCTCACGAACTCCAGATCAGTGAGGTAGTCACGCCAAGTTTCGCCCTATGTGCAACGTGACAGATTGTTCGCGCCATCTCGAAATGAAAACAAGTACATAATATAGCTGCGCTCAATCAGCGGTGATTTTCTTTTTGGCTGGCTCTCCAATCACAGCTGCGGCTTCTGCAGCGCTACAAGTGCAAGAGCTCCGTGTTAATAAACATTTTTCGATGCTAGACACAAACGTTGTAAGTGCGCTCTAAATTATTTTATTTATTTTATTTATTTTTACATACTGCAGCCTCAATGAGGCTATTGCAGGAGTGGGAAAAGAGAAAAAGAAAACAATAACAGCAAATCAACATTCATGAACAGGCTTCCAGAAATTTTTTGAGTGGTAAGCAACGCACACTTCCGCACATAATGATATGTGCCGACTCACGCTTCTAAAGAGAGAGAGAATGAAGTAATGAAAACAGTTCTGTAGAAGTAAAGCATCTGTTAGCCATGGGCGTTACCCCAAAAGCGCCTAAGAGTCACTACGAAAACTAGCTCGTTTTTCTAGTGACTGCAGTGGGGTTGAAGGCGGCAGTGAACTGAATAGACCTTTTTCAAGCAATCCCAGAGCGCCCCGCGAGCGCCGGAGCACTATGGGAAAACTGTGTACGCCGAGCGAGCCGGCTGTTCGCTCGATGCTGCTCGTTGGCGCCGTGATATCGGTGGGACCTCGAAACGAAAAGAACACGTCGCCGCTTCTTGACTATCCTTACGCCGTAAATACTGCACACATCCGGACGCATCTGCATGTATCTCTACGCATGAAATGCGAAAGGATTAACACAGTCCAGTGTCGGTATTACAGAGTGGGTATATGCATTGGATGTAGCAGTTAAGCAGCATGCGTATTATCGCGTGCCGATATCATCAAGATGTATTAAATATGGGCTGGAACACCGAATTCATCCTAAGAGACAGGGCGTGCAAACACGGACACAAGGAAGAAGTCAAGACACCACACACGCCGACTGACAACTGCAAAGGTGCGCAACGGCGAAAGAAAAAAAAAAAAAGAAACGAAATCTTATCTGCGCATGGCCGTGCAATAGGCAAACCTATCAATCCGGCACGCGTGGGGATGTCTACATGACAGATAACTGTTAAGGCATTTGATTTCTTCTTAGGCAAGTTAATCGACGATTAACTCACGCATGCGCTATCACTGCAATCGATATGCCATGCCTCAATCATTGAACGCGTTTCTTCATTCCTGTGCCACTACAAAAGAGCGCATTCATCGAACTTCGACGTGCACTTACACTCTCGGCAATGTAAAGAAAGATTAGGAGGTGAGCCTCCGGTTAGCGATTTCTTATGTTCCAGTAGCCCGTCTTTCCTACGTGGAAGCGGCCGCAGCTAAAAGGAACCACCACACCTGTACGGCAATCAGTGAATTTGTTGGAGTGTTTTACGAAACAAATGTCGGTCCGTATCTTGTCTATTACTCGCTGATTCTTCCTCTGCACAGCGGCACAGATCTTACCTAGCCTGTGTAAGGAATGTAAGGAATACGACACGTTTTTTCCTGTCGAATTTCTTTAACAAAACCGACTTCTTTAAACGTTCAGTGACAGTGGCCACTGCAACGCGAGGATAACCTCTATCTAAAGGACGTAGATAAAGGTTAAAGATGTAGATGTCGGCCATCTAACCGAATTCATGTTTATTCAACGATTACTTGTAATGTACTGGCACCAGCGAGACGAATCGTATTGCCAGAGACAGAGTTTCGCTTGAGCGTTTATGAACCCTCTTGCGCTTACCGACTGCACTTAGTCGCTATGGCCTCAAAAATGTAATTTCCTATTGGTCCCGAGCACGACTATACATATCCACAGTGTGGTCACATGTGAGGCAACACGCGAAAACACAACCGGCGTTTGTAAAATATAACATTTGCCGTAAGTGTCAACGAATGGCGATAAAAGTTACCTGCGGTTCGAGCGACGCGCACGCTGTCTAATCAATGTATCTTACTTTGCTAAGTGCATACTGTCTCGCGCAATCTTTAGGTATTAGAGCCTGACCTTGCGCTCGTCAGCAGTACCGGTGGGCGTTGATTTCGAATGGATCCACGATTCACGAACAATAATGACCGCTCGCAGAATTCGTCTAGGAAACCGAGTTGTATCTTTTTGTTTCATTTATGCCGTAGGGAATGCTGGCGCCAAAAAATAAAAAATAAAAAATAATAACGACGCTTCGGAACCGCTCAGGTGGTCCGACAGTGGCACGCGGGAACACTAGACAGATGGAAATCGTAACGAGGCAGTTAAGCACAGAAGAAGTTCACGACCGATTTACGCAGTAATATGTTACACCTTGTCGCATTCACTTGATCTGACAAGTGCTGGCACGGCGTAAGTGGGAAGATAAAGCGTGAGGCCCGCGCGCTCGGTGCGGCGACTGCTGTGGCGTACGTACTTTTCCCATGAGCGCTTGCGCGCCCTTTGGTGGCGCTCATGCGCTTGAAAAAGGTCTATTCCCCCGCTTTCGGCCACGTAGGCGGCCGACCGCTTCTGTCCCCCATGAACAGATGCGCGTCCTCATAAAACAGAAGCGGGAAACTTCTTTATTATATTTCATTTTGTATAAAGCTCTAGTTGAATTATTTTTGGAAGGCGCATACACCCTTCAGCGGCAGAAACAGCGACGGCCCCATATGCGGCTGTCGAGTCAGCTTGTAGTCTCCTGCGGCACTCTGCTTCGCTCCTCTCCACGTTCGTTTTCATCGATCGCTGTGTTCGTTCTCTCGGTTAAGACGGACGAGGCACGCCGACGCTCAACGCTGGTGCGATATTTAGGATTTTAAAGTACAGCTAGAGACGTTTATCTATTCTGCGTATTCTATATACAGGTAGAATAAATTATTTTTGGAATGCACCTACCAACACGCCCTAACTTCCCCCTTTCTGAAGGATAGAATAGATGCAGAGTCGTAGCCAGGGTTCGGAACACCGGGGCCCCGCAATTTTTGTCCGCTATGTTGCATCAGAAGACGCAAGACAACACCCACCTGGGGTACTACTCTGGCTATTGTCAAATTGCGCTGAGTTAGAGTGTACTAGAACTGTTTTGAGTGGGCCGAGGGGGTTGGGTGACCAGTTTTTCATTGAAACGTGTGCATTGACGCAGTGCTGCGTTAACCGAGTACAAGTGGCGCGTTCCGTACACTCTAGCGTTTCGGAGCGCTTCTTGTGGCTGCATGGATAAAACTGCCTGGCGTCCCCTCAGATTAATTGTAGCGGCCGCTTGCGCGCAGGCCGGGTGTAGGTCGAGTATAAAACATAACAGTCAACAATCAGCAACTGCCGCGGCCGGCAACATCTTTTTCTTCCTCTCAAGTTGATTATAACACGCGCCCACCACAATTTCATGCATATGTCGTTTTGCCTGTCAGCTTACACGAAATGTAGTTTTCGACGAAAATCCGTTCTTCGAAGAATGATGAAATGTCCTTCATGAAGCAGAGATAGTATGATGGGTGCGTGGCGAGATACGATTATGCAAATAATAATAAAACGTCATGGTGTCTGCTTTGAAGAAAAATGCATTAACGCGAATATAACGCACAACTGTATTCCGGGCGCCATTTCGGATTGGCGAAAAATGCAGTTATGAAATTCACAATAAAAAAAAATGATGATGCGTAGCTTAAGAGTACCATTGTTCTTAAAACACGAACTATGACTGCGAGAATGCGCTTCGAACATAGAGGGAGGACGCGCGCGTTCTTTTATTTGCGCATATCGCGTCTCTCCTCTAGCCCAGCGCGGTGAGCCTGCGATACATAACTTGCAACTAAGTCACACCGCGGAACTCTGGGATACGATTTCGCGGCATGCGCCGCCATTACCGAGCACATGACAGCAGACGACACCGATTCAAGCTGTGCGGCATTTCCCGTCAACGCTGCACATCGCAACGGCGATTTGTGCGTTACTTGGCTGCTGCACGAGAAGTGTAAATCAATAATAAAGAAAAGACCAGACGCGGGGACGTATTGTTTGCCAAAAGTGATCACAAACCCGTACGACCACACGAAAGAGCTGTCCGAGAAGCGGAGTGCATGGCTTATGCGTGCGTAAACAGGAAGGACCTCAGACGTTGCACAACGTTTGTGTGTGCGGGTGTCACTTCATAACAGGCAAGTTATTCTTCCGAATCTCCTCACCTTTTCGCCGAGTGCATCACCACGGAGTTATGCGCGAGGTCAATTTTTGTCGAAACGTGAAGCACCGAAGTGAACACAGCGATCGCGCCTTGGTTTTCGGGAGGCCCTCTTAGCTCTTCGGTGAAACGAACCCCGACCGGACGCCAAACATGTTATTGGGCCATGGTTTTATGCAGCAATCAGCGACGAAATCTGTACAGTTTGAGTGCCGCAAAATGCAGGCGCGAAGAGCGCCGCTGTAGGAGACTCGTGCGAAGTTGTTTCAGCCATTACGTGCGACACCACTGACGACACTGACGGCTGCATGATGTCCTGAACGATTCTCGTTCGTCATAAGCGCAAGGCAAACGATCAAAACACTCGCACTACACTGAACAATCCGCACACGAAAGTAAACACAGCGCAGTCACTGATACGTATGTGCTCGGTGATGGCGGACGGAAGACAGGAACTGATGTCACTTGCAAGTTCTCGCCTGTCGAGGAACGCGGTACTCCACGGTACCTAAGAGTGCCCCGCAAGAGACGCCCATCGGCGTCCCTGCCACGCGGGGTCCGGGTCCAAAAGAACGCTTGGCGAGAAGCGCGTGCCCGCATAGCGCATAGCGCCACCATATTTTCCACACGCGGCGCATCACCCCCAAGCATGCGCGGAGGTGGGCGTTCGGCCCACTCAAAACGGTTCTAATACACCAGCTAAGTTGTTAAATTCCGCCATTTTTCAATTCTGATTGGCCCAGAGGGCTGCTACGGACTCTCTGATTGGCTTAAAATGCCGTCATTACGAAATTTGACCATATGGCGGAATTTGAGCGTCCAGAGTAGCACCCCTGGCTAGCCCCCACTTCCAAGTCGAGAGAACTACCCCCCCCCTCCCCGAAAAATAATAAAACAAATAATCTGGCCACCGCACTTTTATGCATTTTTACGCACGGTGCTGACAAATGCTCGAAGTTCTTCCGTTTGTTTAATCTCCTGCAACACAAGTACACAGTAGTCTCCTTTTCGAATATGAAAGCTCTGTTACTTCCCTTTCTTTCTGTATTTTACAAAGGAAGCAAATGTGCTAGCGCACATTTACTTCCGAAAGACAGACAACATTTTTGAATGAAAGACTGCAAGTTTTGCTCATGTAATTGTGGCTGATGTATACTTCAAATAAACTATCAGTTGGCCATGACCACTTGCTTTGTGGTATTTATTCATTTGTGTCCTTGTTTTAGCTGCACTGTTAACTTCAGTATATACTTGACCATATGCACTTTGGCTGCCAACATGTAAACATGTTTCGGCATGTTATCCGCATTTTTTAAATTTTATTTAGATGCACTGTACATGCACAAGAAATTGTGCCGACAGCCTTGTTTTTACAAACACATACATACCCATTTTTTGCCAACGTCAAGAGCAATTAACAATAGACATTGCTGCACAGCAATGATTGTGGCAGATGAATTGTATCAAGCACTTCAGTTGCCAATTTCCCCAAATAATTAGGGGGGCATTGTTCTTAGAGTAAGCACCCCTTTTAGAGTAAGCAGTTTTGATTAAAGGGTGTGTTCAGATAAGGACAGACCAAGGGGGGTCCCGACTATTTTTTGTTTTGCATGAAATTTTTATACGACCTGGGCAAATATCTCTGTATAAAGGAATGAACCTTCGTTTTGCGAAAATTGTCACGGATTTCTAGGAAAAAATTCGCGTTTCACTACAGGTGGAAAAAGGCACTTCTTCAACTTTCAGATTTTACAACTTTGGAGGCCTATCACTAAAAACTTAACGCATTGTGGACATCAGTATTAGTTTTTCCTAAGTCTACACCAATAGTACTATCGGCCTACGGAACTTTAAATTTGTGTCACTGACAGTACATTTTTTGAAATATTGCCAACTTTGATTTTTCAGCGACTGGCTCTGGCTGACACCAAATTCAAGGGTCTTTTTTCGCAGTTTTCGCTAAGGCGCTGAAGCTGAAAATATTTCTCACAAGACTACGAAAGATTTTTCGCTAATTAAGCAAAAAATTATGCGACTATAAAATCCCCAAAATGTCATAATTGCAAAACTAGCGAAAATTGCAACATTTTAGGGTCCTTTAAAAAATCATCATAATCGATTTTTATGAAAATGATGAAAAATACCCGACCATGACAGCTAAATATTGTGCTGCAAAAATATGTTGCATTATTTTATTATAAGTGAGAAAATTGAGCCTGTCTTATTACCCATGTATGGTCTTAACATCGATGTGTGGCTTTCTTATGATAAAATAAATTTAATAGACATATGTAATTCGTAACTCGCATTTTTGGTTTTAATAAAGACTAGTGACCCGGATTGTGTCTTGTTTGCCCATTTAGAGTCACAGAAAAGCTGAGCTTGAATTTTCAGGCCTTCTCTGTCTGTATCCCCAGCAGTACGTTGAGGCAGCCGGCACGCGAGAACGCGTACAAATGAAAGCTCGTGGTGTGGAGTGCAAAGCTTTACACACGTCAACCATTTTAGTTCACATCATACCACGTATCTAACGCAAAAGAGATTTAAATTTCCCTAACAGTACGGGAAAATGTTATTGTTGCATTAGTGTGGCTCGACCCAATTGCTCGCTGCTGGGTGATAGAAAAAGGGGGCCCGAAGTGAGGTTCGCGTTTGTTTCTTTAACGAAAATGATTGACTACTTGAGGGCCATATTTCGATGAAAATCCTGCAAAAATATATTCCTATACTTTATTGATAATAAAAGCCTTCGTTTTACCATCTTCAACTGCGTACTTACCCTGATTTTCTTCCATCAAGCAACGAAACTTATGGTGACTGGGTGGTAGAAAAAGGGGGCCCGAAGTGAGGTTCGCGTTTGTTTCTTTAACGAAAATGATTGACTACTTGAGGGCCATATTTCGATGAAAATCCTGCAAAAATATATTCCTATACTTTATTGATAATAAAAGCCTTCGTTTTACCATCTTCAACTGCGTACTTACCCTGATTTTCTTCCATCAAGCAACGAAACTTATGGTGACTAGAGTTGGTTCCAATAATGTACAGGTGGCTCGAGCATTACCGTTGTATGGGAATATTAAGACCGTTGCAAGGCTAGTAGATAGTGACTAATTTATCATTCGCCGAAATGGGTTGAGATGGTGGGTATGAGGGAGTTATGAATCTACAAGAACCACACGTTCATGTTGTGCAATAAATAGTTTATTCACGTCACCTAGAACGAGTAATAGCCAGTCGGGCAATCAAATTTTGCACACTGCAGATTCACAGCTCCTTCCACTCTGTGTCTGCGCACCGCGCTACGTACAGGGAATTCCCTTGGTCGGATTTTATGTGTTTCCACATGTGGGTTGCCTGAATCCCTTGAACCCGTCTGGCAAGTTTCCATTCCTCCTTCTTTAGTTCTCTGAAGTACAGTGTACTAGAATTCCTCTAGTACACTGTACTCTGAAGGCTTCCACTTCACTCTTCTCCATATGCAGTAAGAAAACCTTTTTTTTAAGTGTACTGGCTACAATAGAACCGAAATCACTTGCACACTGAATGACCTCGGTGGCGGGTGAACGCAAGTTATGTAGTGTGGCTTGGTGTTTCACAACGCCACCGACGCCGTCGCAGGCATTTTTGCCGTGCCTTGTTGCATAAAAAAGCCACTTGGTTGTGTGAAGCTGACTGCATTGCAATTCGTGCAGTTGGAAGCGGTTCTTAAAATGGGCAGGTGCTCCATCCCTCACAAGTGTTAGTTTCGTCTAAATTGGAGTATAATCTCCAATGTGATCCTTGATTTTTCTCAGAGCCAAGCAAGCATGTGCAGAGTCGTGGCAAACGTCGTCGCTAATTATTGCGTAGTTCCATGTCGACTTTCTTGTCGATATACAACGGAAGTAAAGATGCTAACTTGCGCACTTTGCCAATGGTAAGATTGTACTTCATCTGGGAGTACGATGGACCAATTTTCGGCAAAGTCGAAGTGGAAAACGATGGAACCTTTTTCACAACACTGTTTTTCCTAGTGTATGGCATTTGCTTGCGTGCGCCTGAGGTAGTTATAAGGCATCTATTTCATGGTCACATTTTGAAATTCCTTTAGGAATGCTGGAAGCATGATGGTCTTCTTTATTAGTTCACCTGATTCCCAAGTAGCATATACAATTTCTTCGTCCGGTGCTATGCCATGAGTTCCCAGGCTGAGACCATTCTTCAGAGGACATTGTTCGCACTCGCCTAAGAAGCATTTGGTGCTAGGTTGCGTGCACACACAGAGCGCCTGCACATCATCAGTCGACATGAAAGACTGCGACGTATTTTTTATTCCAATAAGGCATAGTTTGAAATTTGCACAATATGCACATACACACAGCTCTCGATGCGGTGAACATTTGAGCCATTCTAGGCGCAAAGATATGGACTTTAATTGTCAGACCAACCGCTGACAGCGGATTAGCAAGTTTGTAGATGGAGTATGCCTCTCGTAGCGACCGCGTCATGAAACGCTTCGAAACGAATTCGGTTTTTCCATCAGTGCGCACGCGCACCACATCCTTCTTGTTTGGACTCTGTCTTGAACAGTTCAGCTCATCCTTTGCGTAGTATTCGAGGATTTTGTTGGTGTCTGCTACACTCAATTTTTCTCTGCAGTATGGCTCCAAAAAAGCTCCACACACCTTGTTCTGCAGCTATCTTCCTGGCCTTTAGGACCGCGTGCTTCGTTGCCTCTGGAATCAAGCGTTGCACCTCTTTTATTGTTAGGCTCAGAGTATCAAGGACAGTACGGCAGCGCTCTCGGAAAGATGTGCACTTGATGTAAGCTGTGTGTAGGTATTTCTTCCAGCTGGCATAGGCGCAGCAACTGAATTGTGATGGAATGTCTTTAATGCCGCATGCTGTGCGAATTCCGGAGCGAATGTTTCTTACAGCAGCCCTAGTAATTTCATCTACCTTGCGCTTTGCGTAGGAGAGTCTCATCCCTTTCTTTACACTCCGAGGAGGCTTTAGTGGCGACACTACTAATGGGGCACCAACGACTGCATCAATGCTTTCCATAACTTCCTCTGTAGTCTGGAAACCCTGATTGGACTGACTGGATTCCTCTTCCATATGCTCAATGCCTTCTTTAAAGTTCCTAAAGCAATTCTGGCACACAAAGTGCGATTCATGCACTCTGTGCGCTGTGTCAGCTTCCAACACCTTTACATTGTCAATTCCCAAGTCTTTGACACTGCGGAAATTCCTTTAAAACCTCATCTTCCTGCATGTCTCTCTTTAATAGTCGGCGCAGCAATTTCGTTCAGAAAACTTCGCCACCAGAACTGTGCCACAGTGCGGTCTCAGTGAGTATAAGGCACTCTCTCTTTAGGGTGAAGGTAGCGTCCAGAAGTTCTTAGTGGAATAACGAAAGTTCAGTAGCCGGATCGCAGCTGATGTCTTGACACCATAATTTACGTGAAGGGAGCTGCTTCCAGTGGGCTTCTTACACACGCCGCAATCTCTATCTTATCCACTTACGAAATAACTTATTATTAATAATAGAGGACGACACGAGAGCTACTACAATATGATGAAAATATTGTATCATTGACACACGTACAAAACAACATGACTTCTTTGTTCGAGTTCACTATCCAGACTGACATACGGTCCACACCCAAAAAGCTTCTTTTCAGGGGTGAGGGGTACGCTCTCCTGTCTGGGTCCGACCGTTGCAGGCGCACCGTGGTGCGTCTCGCATTTCACGATGGTCACGTGTTCTCCGTCACGGAGTGCTTGGCTGTTATACGTACTTTTGTTTCCCCCTCTTGCGGGTGGTATTACGCTCTGGTCTTGCTGTACGCGCTCTCGTGTGCCTGCTGCCTCAACGTACCGTAGTATGGATACGGACAGAGGAGCTCTGAAAATTCAAGCTCAGCTTTTCTGTGACTCAAAACGGTCAAAAAAGATACAAGCTGGGTCAGTAGTCATTATTAAAACCAAAAAAAGCGAGCTACGAACTAAATATGTCTACTAAATTTATTTTATCATAAGAACGCCACACATCGATGTTAAGACCATACATGGGTATTAAAATAGGCTCAATTTTCTCATTTAAAATAAAATAATGCAACATATTTTTGCAGCACAATATTTAGCAATCATGGTCGGGTATAGTTAACCATTTTCATAAAAATCGATTTTTTCTACCCTAAAATGTTGCAATTCTCACTAGTTTTACAATTATGGCATTTTTGGGATTTTATAACGAAGTAAATATGCAGTGTAGTAGCATAATTTCTTGCTTAATTAGCGAAAAACCATTCGTAGTCTTGTGAGAAATATTTTCAGCTTCAGCGCCTCAGCGAAAACTGCGAAAAAATACCCTTGAATTCGTGGTCAGCCAGAGGCAGTTGCTGAAAAATCAAAGTTTGGCAATTTTTCAAAAATGTACTGTCAGTGACACAAATTTAAAGTTCCGTAGGCCGATAATACTATTGGTGTAGACTTAGGAAAAACTAATACTGATGTCCACAATGCGTTAAGTTTTTAGTGATAGGCCACCAAAGTTGTAAAATCTGAAAGTTGAAGAAGTGCCTTTTTCCACCTGTAGTGAAACGCGAATTTTTTCCTAGAAATCCGTGGCAATTTTCGCAAAACGAAGGTTCATTCCTTTCCATAGAGATGTTTTCCCAGCTCATATAAAAATTTCATGCAAAACAAAAAATAGTCGGGACCCCCCTTGGTCTGTCTTTATTTGAACACACCCTAAAGATCCTAAAAGGAAAAATGGCCTTGGTATTCCTGCCCTAGCTTTTTGTGAAATCATGAGATGTGAACTGTATATGCTCAATGCTAGTAAAGTATTCTAATATACAAAAATAACATTACATTCTAACAGTACCAAAAAACTCAACCAGGAAAGTTCTGACAACTTTCTTAAACAACAATGTTCAAAACATGCAAAAATATTTTTAAATGTGTGACGTTATACTGGGACGTCAGTTTAGGAATGATATCCAAGATGGAAGACTTAGCCCTCCATCTTCTCCACCAGTGACAAACTTGTTATTGCCAAACAAATGCAAGCCGAGTACTGAAAAGCAAGTGCTTCACAAGACTAAATGAACTTCGTGTTGCTCATTGCAAATTGATATAACAGCCTGCGCATAGTTTATTCTTTCAGCTTTATATTACCTGAAGAAGACAACCTCAATTACAGTAAGCAATGATTCATTTCGACTTTATTTACAATCTACGCAGTATGTTGTAAAAGACTACATATCACTGGGGCTTCATCTTGTCTCGCAGCATCTGCCGCAGCTGGCCTCCCGTTGGCATAGGTTTTATGAGACCCCGCTTGACAAGTATCCGGATGGCTATTGATGTTCCACCAAGTGTAACTGTGTAACGAGCTGGAGTGGCCAACTTGTACATGGCTGAAGCTGTTGCAATGTAGTTCAGACCCGACTTCCGCAAAGGACTGATGATAGACTCGGGCAGCCCCAGATATTCCATGATTGGAACAACATCGACACCGCTGCAGGAAGCAGGGGAGAGGAAGAAGTGAACATTCAATCGAAGCAGACTGCACTTGCTGCCACTCCACTAAGCCTGTGCAAGGTACAAGGTTTCAGCCAGACACAAAAACAGTGCTTGCTCTGTATCCAAGACAAAGTATTGTTGATTTGATGTATGAAAGGTAATTCGTTCGACAGCCCACGTGTTTGAATGACTCGAGAGAAATCCTTTATCATGGCTGGCAGCTTACCATGGTTTATTGGTCAGCAGCCCCACTCCTAAAGTTCGTGTACTACACAGCTACCATTGTAGCTCAATTAATACAGCAACACACGCATAATGCGGAGGGTGTGAGTTTAGATCTCAAAGATATCTATTAGATTTTTGTACACTTATATTTCCCTCAACCTCATCTGTTTTACACTTTAATAAAAAGAACAAGTACTCTTCCCTATAGTTTCTTTGCCTTCATTAACTGTTGGTTTCATACAGTTCTTGTATAGCAATGCTATTAAACCCCTCAGAGATGTTACACTAATTGCACTGATGTGCTACTCCATGATCCAAAGAGCTTCTATTTGTTAAAAGGTCTCAAAACACATTTACGTGTCTTGCACCCAAGACAATGGCTAAGGATATCTTCCACACTTTCCTACAAGCATGCACATTCACAGTGTAAAAGTGTAACATGTGCAATATGGCAGATGCTGTATGTGCAACTTTCAACCTTCAGTGATGAACTGTTATACAGTAATGAGACTTCACATGCTTGTTCACTTAGCAGGGCTCTGGTCTGGTACGAGTTATTCTGACGCAAGCTTTTCTCGCAAAAACAAACAATACAAAAGACCAGTAAACAAAGAAACACAAACGAGCATTGCCGGTGTTCTTTCTGCACCGTCTGTGTTTCTTCGTTTCCTGGTCTTTTCTCGTTTGTTTGCAATGGCAAAATTTGCATCTTCACTAAGCTGTTGCAATTTAAACAGTGAATTATTTATGTGTACTACACGACCTCCCACAGGCCACCTTCCAGAGTTTATCATTCCATGATCCTGAAAGTATAGTCTATTTTATCTGTGGTTAGATGGGGTAACTTTAGCACATGTACCTGCGATAGTTTAGCATCACATGGCAATTGTTTATTTCTATGCAGGTGC
Organism: Rhipicephalus sanguineus; assembly: GCF_013339695.2. Lineage (NCBI taxonomy): Eukaryota > Metazoa > Arthropoda > Arachnida > Ixodida > Ixodidae > Rhipicephalus > Rhipicephalus sanguineus. The sequence continues at coordinate 213,253,300 of NC_051176.1, read as the reverse complement.
TTTCCTGAGGAAAAAGAGGCCAGAATTTCTGTTCCGAACGTATCTTAATTTGTTTCTAAAACCAACAAAAATTGCACTTCCTTTTTTTTTCTTTCATTGCACTCCCTCTCCCTTTCATACAGACTCATTGTGAGACTCGTGCTATAGGCACAAAGCTCTGCTGCAACTGCCCAACTCCTTTAGAGTTACCTGCCCACAATAAGAATCAGTCTATTCACCCGGCTCACCAAATTGAAACAGCAAATATTGCTTCTGTTAACCATATTTCAACGACATTTGACCAACAAATATTAACAAATTATTGATTCTGTATAGCAACAGCCATGTAGAGGATAGAAAAGGGCACATATTAATAACGACACAACATGCATTGCATTACTATATCTAGATGTTTTCACTTAATGTTACCGAAGCAACATTACTGACAACCGATTTCTATTAGAACTGAAACATGGGACAGCTGCTTTTTTTTTCCTTTGGCACTTCATTTCAAAGATGGGTTTCTATCGAAATTCCATATCAGTAAAACTTCTTATAGCGGGAGCTAAAAAGAAGGCCTGCTGTGCTCCACCGCTCCAAAGCTGTGGTGCCCACAACTAGAGATGTTTTGCTAATTGCGGACACTAGGTGCCTGCAACTAGCAAAAGACTTGTATGGTTCTGCCATGTTCAAGTTCTGAGTGTGGCAGGAATAGCTGGCTACACCGAAATAAGTTGCAGGGAGCAGGTGCAATCACACATAGCTGCCACAGTCCAAAAAGTAGACATCTATGGCCACTGTGATGGTCTGCAGGGAAAGTAGAAAACCTTTTCTCTCCCCAGGTTAATGATGCCAAGAGGGAATGACTTTGCCTACTTCTCGAAACTTGGTGCGAAATACTAGCCAACTGGTCCAAGAATTCAATGAATTAGAAAGATAGACAAATCTAAAAAAACCCCTGAGCAATTTTGACAAGATCAAAAATTGTGAAATAATGTGAAGTGTTAAGAATTTAACAATTAAATCATCCTAATTCAGATAGAAACTTCTCAATGGCTGCACAGGCATCCCATGACAATGTCTAGGAGAGGTGGCTCCCAAGGACAGAATATAAGGAATGGCAATGTTCAATCCAATCCAGTTGAATAATCTTTTCAACACATTTTTCCTCAATGACGAGAGTAGCAGCACGACAAGAAGCAATCTTGTCCCCTTGTCCAATACCTTGTCCCCACAAAATGTGCATAACAGGAAGTAAGGCAGACCAGCTCTGTGCAGATGATTGTTTAGGGCATAGGTTGGCAAAAAATGTGGAGCTAACTTAGACTCACTCATGAAATATATTTTGCCATTAGAGCTCACTCGGACTCAGACTCATCAAAATTTTCCTCAACCGGACTGACTCCAACTCAGGCTCACTGAAGTTTCTCTCGGCCGGACTCGCTCAGACTCAAGCTCACCAAAATATTACTCACTTAGACTCAGACTCACGTCTCTATCTGAGTCTGAGTGAGTCGACTTATGAGTCGGTTAGCATATAACTGGCTTTTTCGACCATGGTGTCAATGCTCTTTAACACCAATATCTCGTATAGTTGGTGCTCTACTTGGCACCTTTTGATTTCGTAACTTCAAATATGACTTATCAGTGGTCGCGATCCAGTAAGGACACTTTGACTGAAAGAGGTGACTCACACGTGACATTTTTATCAAGAACTTCCTGTGAACGAGCTTGCGGGGGGGAGGTCAACCTGCCTACCCCCCCCCCCCACTTCTATGTGACTCACGCCTCTGATTAATAAATATAGAGTTGGCATACGGACGCTAGCACTTTGAAGTATGCATGAGTCGGTGGGCGTATAAACGTGAGCCAACATAAGGCTGATAGTAATGCTGAAGTTGTGTAGATAGAACGATAGGTCAGCAAAATGTGTGCAGTTCACTCAGACTCACTCAAGAAATATATTTTGCGCTTAGGGCTGACTCGGGCTCAGACTCACCAAAAGTTTCCCCTACCGGAGTCACTCGGACTCGGACTCACTAAAATTTTTCTCAGCTGGACTCACTCAGACTCAGACTCACGGCTCGATCTGAGTCTGAGTGAGTCGACTCATGAGTGAGCCGGCCGACCTATGGTTTAGGGTATTCCAAAGTACTATTTAGTGCAGTTTTGAAAGTACAGCAATAAGTTCGACTTCAAGGGCATGAGAGGTATTGGTAATCAGTTAGGTTTGTTACCTATGGGTACCAGTGGACTTGCACAACTACACACTTTCTGAACCTGGCAGTAGTTGCAACCAAGCTGTCTGCTGTTTTATAACACCATTCCTTTGCATCCAAGTACACAGACCACACACACTAACAGGGGTTCAGTGAGAGGGAACCAGCGAATGTGTGAACTACTATTTGCAATGAGAGATGAACATAAAGAGTCATATACTGTCACAATTGTCATGAGTGATAAATTCACTTTTCATAGAGCCAAAATAACTACTAGAAACACTGCCACAAGTACAAATGTGAAGTTAGGAAGTCTCAGTGAAATCAATTAGTCAAACGGAATAGAATATGGCAAATGCCCATTTTCATTCAGTTTGTGAGACCTATGTTACAATGATACCATTAATATTTAGATCCATTAGGTGATTTTGTAGACTATACAATATACTGAAAGTTGGATGTATTGCACTGCTTGAACAGCTATCATCAAAGATAGTCTGAAGGTACTCTTTCTCACTTCGAATAGGTGGGACCTCAATATTTGTACATCCAATGATCTAATAAGTGTCTGTATGAAGAATACCTGAAATGTATAGAAGTGAGGCCAGTATGACAAAAAATAATGCAGGCTGAGAAAAAAAGGACTTGTAATTTTATTGGGCTCTCTACATCTTTTGGAGTATTTGGACAGTTAAGTAAATTCTACACAAAATAGAGAGCAATCGTGCTTATAGGTGTAGTACATTGTTAACAAGGAACTTTGGTGAATGCAATTTTTTGCTACAGCACTCAAATATAAGACACATCCGAAATCTAAAATTGTATGCACGTACACCCTTGAAACCTTTTAATAGCATTGCGCGAGCTTCGACCCCACGTTACGGTAGTACCTAATATTGGCGAGAGGCAACGAGATTAGTGATACATGATCAGCTTCACACTGATGTTTTGAACAAACTGTCTAGCTGAGGGCAACTGCACTCGAGTGTACTTTGTGCACTTGCACATCATACAGCAGATCTTGTTACTTATCGCCGATTAGGCGCTACCATGGTCGGGGTTAAATGCTCATGTGATATCATTAAACGATTACAAGGATGGGCATACACATCATAAATTATCACAACATGGTCCCTCCACATCCCCTACCGATTCTGCTTTTTTTTTTCTTTTAATTTGAAGAAACATAAAGACGAACAGTGTGTGAGATCATTACCACAGTAAATGTGCCACTACTTTGGCTCCACAGTATTACATTTCTCAAAAGATAAAAACTTCACTCAGCATGTCATATTTATTTTCTTAAAATGTTAAAGCGAAAGAAATTACTTTTGAGTTCTTAGAACTACGGTTGATTGGTCACAAAAGATAATGTAAAAATGTTAATTGAGGCTAATAACCATGCCAGACAAAATAAAATTACCCAAGCTGTATGCACACAAGATTTAGTACTTCACCAGGCACATCTTGACGGCAAGCAGTGTCAATAGTTGACAGGTACTTAAGTGTTTGGCAAAAAAGAAAATGTTTCTTGCAAATGGGCACTGGCACAGATATAGTGAGGGCATACACAGTGCATGCAAGATATACAAACAGCATGCTGAAGTTCATGTACACTTACCATGTTGCCAAGTAGAAGAACGAGCCAAACCAGACGATCGATGTTGCAATGTGCACGGGCAACATGACATACCAGTATTCTTTGAACATTTTCTTGTACCGCTGAAATATATTTAATTTTTCTTCCACAACTTCATCCTGTTTTTGATCAGCACTGCCTTCCAGCGGCCTCGCATCTCTTTTAAAGTCAGCTCTCGTGTCCGACTTGGTGCAGTACTTTGAAGTACATGTGGGGATGAGGAACGATGGCCTTGCTGATGTGACACCGCATCCAAATGCAGAGTGTTTGATGTATGCCTTGTGCCATTGCAAATCTGACAAGAAATACAAAACGGCGTAAGACTCAAGACAGCAAAACACACGTGCCGAACCAATATCGGGCACGTGTTAACAAGTGCAAATGGGCCCTCCAATGAAGGCTATATAAATCTGATGAAACTGCATTCCGCAGCGATTTCAATGAATCAACAATCGTGACTTCTCTCGCGGCCCTTCGGTACAATCCATATCTTGCTTTGGCGCGGCATATTTTTAGCCTTTTTTTTTTCTTCTTTTTCACAAATTTGCACTTTCAGGTGCAACATCGGCGAGTGGCCGCAAGTGTCCTTGTTAAAACGCCTGCTGCCGAAATGACCCTACACAACTTCCTAGGCGTAGATTTTTTTTTTTTTTTTTTTTTTTGCTTTTCGGCGGTATATGTCACGCGGCATCACCTGAAAATTTATTTCTGGTGTTATCCAGTGAAACCTATGTAGGAGATTTCCACAGGACTCTCCGGATAGACGTTCAAGCACAGAACTGCGCCACCAAATGAGAGTATTTGTTTTTTTTTCCTTCAAAAATAAGAAGCTTTGTACTATGAAATCATAGGTGACTTGATCTTGGAGACGTGCACTCACAGGGAAGTAACCGGCCGGTCTTCTGCAAGGGGATCTGCTTAAAATATAACAGCCGAGGCAGTCTGCAAGACGAAACTTCGATTCTCCACAATAAACTAAGAGTTGACGACATAGCGGAAATAACTGCAGAAAAGTTCCTCAAATGACCATCTGCGCAAGCGGGGCGGTGAGGCAAACCCGCAGACAGCCTCAAATACACGTGCCGATCGCAAACCTCAGCATACCCAGCATACGTACGAACTGTACTGCGAACAACAGCAACACTGGCAATACCGCAACATTACCATGAAAACAACAATTTTCAGTGCCAAGTACTGTTGAAACAAATATTTCATAATGAAATTTTCATAGCACGTCCTTTTCTAAGATAAATGCTTGGCAGCACTGAAGATAATTAAGGTTAGTTCATTTATATCACATACAGCCATTATCAGCATCATGAACTGATGTCCGTCGAGCGCCAATGTTTAAATATCATCGGCGTCTACAAACGTGCTGGTCCACGGCTGCGGCTTAATTAACGCTTAATTCCACTGTTTTTCCAGCTTTCCGTTGACTTTAACTAGAGTTGTCTTCGCCTAACCTCCTGGATTTGCGGTTGCTCTTGCTGGTCATCTTGTATTTTAGAATCTTCGACAAGAGATTTCGTGCTTACCCCTTTTCTTTTCTTGCTCAAATTTCGTGGAAAGATCAAATTCAGTGGCCCAGAACGTTTATTGTAACATTTAATTGGCACTATCACTTGCCTAGCTTTTCCGGAGAGAGAGAGAGAAAAAAAAAAGAAAAAGTTGATCTCGTTTATGGAAGCTTAGTTTCCCACGGTTGACGAGAGGGCACACACACACAGCACTATGGGTTTCGCAGGAACACGAGGTAACCATTCTGATACGGCTGCTGTCTGCATGCGTGGTGCAGGCAGTACGTAACAGAAGTCTACGCTAGACTTGGCAGTTGCTAGTTACTTATGAACGGAATCAATTTCTCTTCCCCCCCCCCCCCTCCCCCAACTCCCTGAAAACGATTTCTCGCTATGCCCCTGTAGGCAAGTAATAGTGTCAATGAACTGTTACATTAAACGATAATGACCATCCGAACAAAGGTTTTTGTGTGAAAGCTTTTTATGAGATATTGAGCGAAATATGCACGTCCCTGAATATATATATATATACCCATGAAACACAAAACCTCTATAAAATGTCTTTAAAATGTTTAAAACCTCTATAAAACGTTTTATAGAGGTTTTGTGGGTGTGTATATATATATATATATATATATATATATATATATACATAGGTTGGCAAAAAATGTGGAACTCACTCAGACTCACTCATGAAATATATTTTGCCCTTTGGGCTCACTTGGACTCAGTCTCACCAAAATTTCCCTCAACCGGACTCATTCGGACTCAGACTCACTGAAGTTTTTCTCAATCAGGCTCAAGCTCAACAAAATATTACTCACTCAAACTAAGACTCACTGCTCAATCTGAGTCTGAGTGAGTTGACTCATGAGTCCATTAGCTTATAATTAGCTTTTTCAACCATGGTGTCAATGCTCGATAACACCAATTTCTCGCACACTCGGTGCTCTACTTAGCCTCTTTTAACCTCGTACCTTCATACAAGAGTTACCAGTGGTTCTCATCCAGTAAGGACATTCTTATTGAAAGAGATGACTCAGACGAGATATTTTTATGAAGAAATTCCCGTGGAAGAATTTTCGAGTGGAGTTCAAGGCACCTCCCCCTCCCTTTGTAACTCATGCCTCTGATCAATATTGAGCTGGCGAATGGACGCTAGTGCGTTGAAGTGAGTATAAATGTGAGCTGACAAAAGACTGATAGTAATGCCGATGTTCATTAGATAGGACCATAGGTCGGCAAAAAATGTGGAGCTCACTCAGACTCACTCATGAAATATATATTGCCCTTCGGGCTCACTCGGGCTCAGACTCATCAAAATTTTTCTCAACCAGACTCACTCAGACTCAGACTCACTAAATTTTTTTTGAGCCGGACTCACTCAAACTCAGGCTCACAAAAAAAAAAAAAATATATATATATATATATATATATATATATATATATATATATATATATATATATATATATATATATATATATATACACACACACACACACACACATATACTTGAATTGGTGTGCTCATATGTTTGTCCGTTTAATATGAGTGCCTGTACATATATACACAAGCCCCTCCACAAAAGTTGAGGTGGCGGCCCTCTCCCACCTCCTTTCCAGTCACGAAAACTTACTACATGCACACATACATACATATACCAGGTGCCTATGTGTGGTGCAGACACTCTAAATAATTATCTAGATATATATGCAGTACTTTACATACACCTGTCATATCAATATTTATCCCTTTACAGTTACATCATGCATAACCTTCAAGTTTCTGTTATATATTTGTGTCATCACACATGTTTAGACATGTCACATGTTAATCTGCCTTATTTGGTGTTCGCATTTCAGCATAGCCTGTGAGGGATGCAGCGCATGGATATAAAAATTGCATGAGATAAAAGCTGTGACCTTTGCGGTGGATAAATGAAGACATTGCACGAAGTTTTATGTTGCATAGGACTAAAGTAAACTCAATTGAAGGCATCGCCATTAGTTCCCACGAAACACAAGACTTCCTGAAATGACTTTAATGTAAGCTTAAGTGTAGACATTTTGGTGTATTATGAAATGTTGACTAAACTTCAAGAGCACTTCTAGATACCGTTATTTCTCCCTGTGGATACCTCCTTGTACATTATATGCTCAAGCTTCTGCAATTGGTTGAATTGCTTTGGAAAGGGTCATTTCCGACTAACGTTCAACATTTTCTTGAATCATTCCCATGCATAGTGAAGCCTGTCAACTAATTGCGTTCAACAAAATATTCACAAATACCAAGAATATTGCCACCTAGGAGTTGCAACAAAATACAATTACATGTAATTACAATAAGCAAAGAGACTCACCATATTCCGAGATAGACAAGTTAAAACACAGACCATTATCCACGTACACATGCAGAGAGTGCTCATTTACTGAAATTCCATGTGCACAATGCATAGCGCAAATGGAAAAAGAATGAGTCGGTCTTCTCTGTTGTCTTGTGTGCACCCCATTTGTGCTATACATTTTGCACTGTGTCTAAGGCTTAATCACTTAAGAAGAATAAGGCAGCTGTATTTTTGCAGTCACATATGTTTGCAAGTACTACGCAATACCACACACTCCCTGCAGTTGCAGGTGAGATATTTGTATATGCAGGTGACACATCTGCATTGCCACAATTGCACTAAGGTACACAGCATGTTCGCAATATGCTCCCACTTTATTGATTTATAAAATTACAGCCATATAAACATTGTAAAGGCATGATGAAAATGTTTAATGCACGATCTGGTATAGTGGAGTACTTGTAACGGTCCATAGAGAAGTTTAATGCCCAAGAATGTGTTGCAGGCTCCAGCTTTAGCAAACATTTAAAGGTTATGCAGTACAAAAGATTCAGCATAGAGGTCAATGACTGGAACCTTCTGTTTCCAATAGCGTGTGCTTAATCATGTATACATTTAACGGAACAACAAGGTATTTTGGTGCCATTATAGACTATATTGCAGCAGGAGGAGTGGGTGTAGACTCCCGGGACCGCCGCCTCCGTGCCCATGACATTACCGAGTTGCTCGACTTCTTTCACCTTCTCCACTATGGTGCACTCACCTCTAACCAATTCGCCCTCCCTAACTGCCTGTGCATGCTCACCTCTGCCCTCTGCCTGACTTCCTGCACATTTGAAGACGGCATGAGGAGAATTCGTCCAGTAACACATGGCAAGATCTACGTACGCTATAGGATGTGGTACCACACAGGTCATCAGGCACTATAGATAGTCAAAGGTGTTTTGTTTAGTTCGAACTCTGTTTTATTATATTCCAGTTTCCCAGAATTCCAGTTAAGGTTCCACTGTACATTGTTCCCACTGCCACTTCACTGAACAAGAAACTTCATATCTTCAGGACGTTTTAGCTTGAGTGCACATAATGCCTCCATCTCCATCAACGTACAGAAATGTTCTTTCTTTAAAATATGCAACCTGAGACCTTGCCTGTCAAGACTCGGCTATGTTCAAGGTACATTCCAACAATTATCACCTCTGGGACATGCCTGAAACTGTTTTGTTAGCTGCAGAGAAATGACATATGTTTTTTTATGTGATGCGCAATGAACTCTTAAAGCGGACACTTCTATAAACCCTCATTTCATCCACTGTTTGGTGCTAACTATAGCTTTCTTTTTTAAATTTTGAAAGCTTGTCCTTAAAGGGGTATTTACACGAAAATTTTCAGTTGTCGTATTTTTGCATCAAATGAAAGGCCAAGCCCTCGCCTTGAAGATATACCAGTAAGTGTGAGTGCAGCCTGAAAAAGTAATTACAGTGTTTTTAAAAGCTATAGTCGTATACAACTTAAGAAGTCCAGAGAGGGCCCGCCCAGACGGCCGAAGCGCAGCAGCCGATCACTCCGCAATTAAAAAAATAGTCCTGCTCATGACAAGGACCGACCATCCGGCTCATGATGTCAGCCTGGAGTGCGCGCCCATTGGTGTAGGCTTGCGTGCATCTGCTTTTGAGGAGGAAATGCCATGGACTTCTTAAGTTGTATCTGACTGTAGTTTCGGTTCATACTGTATACGTCACAATACAGCATGAGCATCGTAAAATAACTAGCAGCACAAGAGGGTTAGAATACGGACAGAGAGAAGAAATGGACACAGCGCTGAGCTTATCGCCACGTGCTTGTACAAGGTATCATGATGAGGGCCACTCCACTCTGTGCAATACACAAGTGGCCATTTTGAGTGTTTCTGGTGACGCACAGGTGGCCGTTTTGAATGTTTTGGTACCCCACGTCATCGCAATTAGCTATGCTGGTGCATGAAGTCACCAGAATTGACACTGTAGCCTGACTTCACAATACTGTCGATGTCAATGTGCCATGTGAAAATCGACATTAATATCAAAATAAAATACCTTATCAGTATTTACTAAGCTTCACACTTGCGCAGAGTCGTCTCTGTAAACAGGAGATTTGTCTCGCAGAGTAAACTCACCTTCGAAAATTCATGTCGGTGCCCCTTAAGCATAGTAGATCACGGTGTCAAAGATACACATATAAATACACATCCATGTACTGGCTGTAATGACGTTCCCTTTGACATGTTTATACTTATTGGAGTGCATAGGTATATAGCCTGCAAAAGACGCATCTTGCAGCATATTGCGAGCACATTTCCTTAGCAACTCATTCCATTAAATTAATTGGCAAACTGAAACATTTATCTAAGAAAAATGAATTTCAGCTGGATTAGTATTTCGTATTGGTAAGGTGTTCATCTTGAGGAGCTTTATACGAACACCAAGATATTTGTTTTAGCCCGAATAGTCTAGTGCCTAACATGTATATTTCAAGTATGAGTATGAATTCTGTACATGCTTATGTGTCAGCATGCAAGTAAAGAAACTTATTAGCTTGTGTGTGTTTCCTGCCAGTGTCATTTGTGGCTTGAATAAGTATAATGCAAAAGAAAAAAATTGCAGCAAATATTTCGAAGGGGAATGCTTGTGCGTTAAGCACAAGAGTTCCTCTGTCGCTGCATATGCCATGCATCAGCGATAGCAGCCAACCAGGGCAGTGGGGGTGGGGTTTCAACCCCCCCCCCCTATTTTCAATTTTGCATGTGTATATATAACGCAAACATACAAACGCAAGCACGAACCTACATAAACTATGGTTGAACCCTCCCCCCACCCCCAATAAGCAACAGGCAATGCCAGCCAACATTTAGTAATGAACAGTCAGCCAATATTAGTCGCTGCTAGCGAGCATTAGCTAGCACTGTTGTGTGTCCAGGGGCCCCTCACTTTTAATTTAACATCTGTAATGCCCACCATATGAATACCTCTTTCAAAATTGATCTTTTAGTTTATAATTTCATGTTCATAATAGTTTTTAGCTCCAACTTCACTTCACTAGTGCTTTCTTTTTTTGCACCTTTAGCCCTGAAAATAGTGTTTTTTAGTAGAGCTGTGCGAATAGCAAAATTTTGGGTGTGAAGCGAATTCGAATATTGAAGTGTGGGTGCGAATTGAATCGAACATTTTTCGAATATTTCTCGAATATTTCTAGAATGTTTCTTGAATACTTCGAAGCGAAATTGCAGAAAAAAAAGTTGGAGAGGATTCCTAAGCATATTCTTATGAGATAGCAACATGAAAGTGTTTCTTTTTGATAGGTTGATGAAGCACTGGCCGGATGGTGTTTCATAATTGTCTTATCAAGAATGAGGCAATGTAGAGGCTGAATTGTATTTGTGTACATGATTTGGTGCAACCAAAGTGTTGCCGACAACACTTTACACGTGATAGGCAGAGATGCCATTTCCTCAGCCTCTCCTTCTCTTTCAACTTCTGTGGAAGCCCAACTGATGTGGCGGACAAGGGTGTGCTCCCTTCAAGTCCGGAGTTCCAAATCTGCTTCGTAGACGTCGATAAGAACATCTGAAATTTTGGATGTAAAAAGCTTCGCCGTCTGATTTTTCGGATTTCCTGCCCGAATTTCAGGTCCGAAACAGCATTAATTGAGCCCCCACCTCTGCCACATCTTTCATCTCCATGTTGGAACCAGCGTTTTCTTGAGTTAATACATTTGCAACTGCAGCGGAGCTTGAAAGGCAGCCTTGCCGCAATACTGAAGTGTAATAAGGTGAAGCATATTAAAAATCTAGGGACCACTTCCAATCGGACGTTGACTGTCTTTTGGCAAAGTTCGACCGAACGGAGCATATTAAGGCAGCTTTGCCTCAATATGAGAATGTAATAAGGTGAAGCATATTAAAAATCTGAAGGGGTCATTTTCAATCGGACGTTGACTGTATTTGTCTTTGGGAAGTTCGAATAATGAAATTCGAGTGCGAATGGAATCGAATAGCAAGCACTATTCAAAAAATATTCGAAATTTCGAATATTCGCACACCCCTATTTTTTAGTGAATCCAGAAACTGCTTCTGAAACCCCAGTATCTTTAGTCCAGATACATTTTTATGATTGCATAAATGGCCATTGCTACAGGTTACAATATAATTGTCATTATCAGCACTGTGTTAATTTCGTATTTACCAAATTACCAGAGTAACTAAGCTATAAAAAATTTCTTTAAAACAGTCTGTGAAGATTTTCTCGACCACTATAATGAAAAGCATTTGTCGCTTGGCATATTCTTTGTTTGTGTCCTTGTCAAAAAGTTGCATTCTATTTACTGTTGTGACCTATCATCATTTGTAGCTTTAAGTATGTAGTGCCTCCTAATGGAGATTCTACATCCTTTCTAATGTAAGCATTATGGAATGAAATGTGTGCAGTCGGTTTTCAGTACATACTGCACTTTCTAACAGTTCAAATGTTCAGTCATAACTGGTCTGGTCACAAGGAGGCATGAGGAAGGGGAAAAACACAGAAAAACACCGACTAAAAATGAAAGGTCTTTAATGCATTTTGGCTTCCAATGGAAGCCTTTTGTCCACATACAATGGCTCTATAAGGCAAGGGTTGTTGTTCGTCTCTGTGTATGCTTGTGGAAGAGTGCCACAATTTCTATTAAAGAGTTTTCTTTTAGTCTCTAGGAGAAGAGATTCCAGATAATGATGAGAGCAGCAGTTCCTTTCTTTTGCGATTACGGTTGCCTTGGCGCAGTCAATCTCATAATTAGAAGTTGCCACATTCTCTGGAACATGAGGCAATGGGTGATTGTTGGAAGTCGTTGCACTTTCATCGCCTATACAAGTGCGCTGATGCAAAGAGTATGTGCGCAGCTAAGTTGTGTGGTGCATGCATTATCAACTGTAAATACTATAGTTCTTTGAGATGCACATATTATTCATATCTATATACTATTGCTTCAAATGGCTGATTAGTGGCTCTCTTCTCTACAGAATTAAAATGAAGCCTAAATTTCCGCATTGCTACAAACATACTGTTCAACCACATCATTTCTTTCATAAAGTAAATGTCTTTCTATAAACATTCAGCCAATTGCTTATATTCACAATCATCATTCATCGTTTCTGTGCAATATTTTCTTTTTACAACTAAGCTGCGTGTGGTTTGGGTTCCATGTATTTTTCATGTTTTTGTGTAAACAATATAAAAGGTGTTCGTCGGCCGATCCCGGAGATAGTGCAATACCGGGCCAACCAATGGTGGAGGTGAAGCAGGATTTAAACACTCCACCTTTAATAAGTAATAATAACAAATAATTAGAGCTGCGCGAATAGCAAAATTTTGGTTGCGAAGTGAATTCGAATATTAATGTGTGAGTGCAAATCAAATTGAATATTTTTCGAATATTTCTCGAATATTTCTAAAATGTTTCTCGAATACTTTGAAGCAAAACTGCAGAGAAAAAAAAGTTGGAGAGGATTTCTAAGCATATTCTTATGACATAGCAACATGAAAGTGTTTCTTTTCGCTAGGTTGATGGAGCGCTGGCGGGGTGGTGTTTCATAGTTGTCTTATCAAGAATGAGGCAATGTAGAGGCCGAACTCTATTTATGTACATGATTTGGTGCAACCAAAGTGTTGCCGACAACACTTTACACGTGATAGGCAAAGATGTCATTTCCTCAGCTTCTCCTCCTCTTTCAACTTCTGTGGAAACCCAACTGATGTGGTGGACAAGGGTGTGCCCCCTTCAAGTCCAGAGTTCCAAATCTGCCTCGTAGACGTCGATATATAAGAACATCTGAAATTTTGGACGTTAAAAAGCTTCGGCGTCCAATTTTTCGGGCTTCCGGCCCAAATTTTAGGTCCAAAACAGCATTAATTGAGCCCCCACCTCTGCCGCATCTTTCATCTCCATGTTGGAACCAGCCTATTCTTGAGTTAATACATTTGCAACCGTAACGGAGCTTGAAAGGTAGCTTTGCCGCAATATGGAAATGTAATGAGGTTAAGCATATTGAAAATTTAGGGACCACTTCCAATCGGACGTTGACTGTCTCTTGCCCAAGTTCGACCGTAATGGAGCTTGAAAGGCAGCTTTTCCGCAATACTGAGGTGTAATGAGGTGAAGCATATAAAAATTTAGGAACCACTTTCAATCGGACGTTGTCTTGGCAAAGTTCGACCGTAACGAAGCCTGAAAGGCAGCTTTGCCGCAATACGAAAATGTAATGAGGTGAAGCATATTAAAAATTTGAAGGGGTCACTTTTAATTGGACGTTGACTGTGTTTTTGGGAAGTTCGAATAGTAAAATTCCAGTGCGAATCGAATCGAATAGCAAACATTTTTTGAAAAATATTCGAAATTTCGAATATTCGCGTACCCTTAGTTCTCGGCTTAAATCTCCAGTGTCGCCGAAGCAACAGTACCATCAATCCACTACCTTCACCATGAAATTCATGATAATGTTAACTCATGAAAATTGCTTAATATTAATATTTATGTGTCAGATTTAATTAAAATTTGTTGACAAAGTGCCACCTTGAATACTGTTGTCACTGCTATATTTCATCCTGCATTTACAAAATATTTCGAAGGGTCTAAAGTTGCTGCTGTATACGAGCTTGCCACAGTTTGAATAATTGTGGTATTTTTGTATCTGTTTGCAGTAATCATAAGGTTCCTTTGTCTAAGCTTGTGAATATTTGTTTCACATAAAATGTTGTAGAAATCTTGGGCTCTTTTCAAAATTGTTACCTTACCATTTTAGGGTTGCTTTGAAAATGGTTGCCTTAATATTCGAAAACTATTCGAACAGTGTTAGATTTGTTCTTGTTCTGCGCTAAAAAATGTAACAGGGGGACGACACGGGAACACAGACGTTGCGCATGTCTGTGTTCCCGTGTCGTCCCCCTGTTACATTTTTTAGCGCAGAACAATTAAGAACGATGCATACCAACTAGCCCCCATTGAATCCTTATTGAATGTTAGATTTGTATTCGTTTTCAATTCGGTGTCATCACTATTCGATTCGTATTCGATTCAATTCTGAAATTCCCTATTCACATACCCCTAACATTTAATTTGATGAACTATTTTTTTGTTTCATAGCTTTACTTATTTCTGTGTTGTCCAACTGAAACTGATTGGTATATCAGTAAAGTCCAATTGGAACCAATTGGTTGAATTCCCATTAGAACCATCTGGTGTAAAGGGTCCTTAGCCTGTTCCTATTTATAAATTTTACTATGAGACTATCAATTAATCATTCGATCAACCTGACCCCTGATACATTTCTTTTGACTGGATA
Source organism: Rhipicephalus sanguineus (assembly GCF_013339695.2). Taxonomy (NCBI): domain Eukaryota; kingdom Metazoa; phylum Arthropoda; class Arachnida; order Ixodida; family Ixodidae; genus Rhipicephalus; species Rhipicephalus sanguineus. Next base: position 213,238,253 of record NC_051176.1, on the reverse strand, counting down.
TGAAATGTAATTAATATCGATTAAGTATGTAATGAGGCCCACCTGGAACTGTACTAGCACCAATTGGACTCATATACCAATGTCAAATCGAATGCATGGACTTGTACATGGACCAGAATGAGTGGGATCTGCGAATTCTTTTCCACACTGATTCTTATAACCTGTGTGCCAAAAGAAGCAGTTCATGAACGAGATGCCCATGTCATAACGTCCCACAATTATTCAGCAGTTTCTTCTCTTTTTTAGAGCACAGCTTTTGCGCCCGTTCCCGCATTGAGTGGCATCACCGTCGTCGGCATAACCAAAAGAGCAAATGAAGATGAAAGAGAGTGAAGGCAGAGTCTTTTGATGGGTGCACCAAACATGTAGATAAATACAATTCGGCCTCTTATGAGATAGCAACATGAAAGTGTTTCTTTTCACTAGGTTGATGAAGCACTGGTGGGGTGGTGTTTCATAGTTGTCTTATCAAGAATGAGGCAATGTAGAGGCCGCACTCTATTTATGTACATGATTTGGTGCAACCAAATGATATATCCAAACAATGATACATCCTTGCATAATGATATATCCAAACATGCCGACTGGAAGAACAATGTTCCAATATTGGCTGACCCCAATTGGAATTGCACAATCAATTGGATTATCAAAATTCTAATAGGGTGGCCAAAATGAAAAATTTACACCAATTGCCATGACCATTTGGAACTATCTATTCCAATTGAGCTATCAAATTGATGTGCAAGTTTCCAATTGGTTTTAGCTCATGATCCAACTTGGGGCCAATTGGTATGGCCATTTGGACCAGCTGAATTTTTTTTTACTGTCTTGGAGAACCAACTGGAGCAGAGCCAATGGGTTAGCATTCCATTTGGACATTTCAGACCATCCAGTTCAAACCCATTGGATAATGGGTCACACCAACTGGGGCCAATTGAGACTAACTGGAATTCCCTATTGGTGTCAACGGTTTTTTTTCACTGAGTTTGGTACTCCTGATAAGTCAGTTTATTCAAGTTAACTTGCATAGTCATCTGTAGAGGTATATGTCTGTTCAAAAAACATAGTTTTTTTTCCCTTGCCTACAGTTGTATGCTACTGCAAGGGCAAGTTCTTCAGATTCTACTGAGGTGACCTGGTGCTGGAGAATGGGTCAGAGGCCAAGGACTAGTTGAGCAGTGTACACAAACATTCACAAGGGCCCCCTCTTTTGTGTGCTTCACTCACTCTGTCCTTGTCTTCCAGTACAGTTGCCGGGTTCTGTTTGGCCAATTTAGTCACCCAACATAATACCTTTATTCAACTAGCAAACTCTAGTAATACTGGCTGCAGATAGCAACACTGCCACAATGTTACAAATGCAACGTTCAGAAATGCTGTGCAAACACTTGCAAGAGGTAATATTGCATTTTTATGTTGAAGCAAGGTTGTCAAATGTTGATAGATGTTGGTCATGATCATAACAGCTTCTTTTTTTTTTCAAGATTTTGTTTTAGTGCAAAGAAAATTTCTGAACTCTGCCACTTTTCATTATTCTAAGAACTGCAACTTCCATGCAGGATTGCAAAAGTCTTCCATCATCATTGCTTTTGAATGTGGGAATTATTGCAAAAGTGGACATTAGCCATATATAGTAAACATTAGGAGGTAATGTTGCCCCATCATGGCATCAATGCATATTACTATAAGGAATTGAATGCCTCCCGGTCGCAGATCCTATCGGAACTGAGCTGGACACAAGTGAATTTATTGCCGTCCAGTAGGTTTCTAATGCGACCAATTGTCCTGTGAAGGTTATGCTAATGATTAGAAATCCAGTGGTGAAACACAGAGCACAAGATGGCAAGATTGCAAAACGAGGCTGTTAGATTCCATTTGGAACCAGCTTGATACCATTTAAAAACAGTTGTATTCCCAGTTGAATATTTTTGCACATGAATGCCTGTGCACCTATAGCATGAATGTCGTAATGAAGTGAATATATCATTGGGTTCATCACTAATGCATCGTGAAAGAATAGAATAACTTTGCCGTGAACTTGTGACTAAGACTTCATTCAGGCTTTTCCTACATTCTATCATTTGTCAGTAATTGCTGGAGCGCTTTCTTATTCTGTTTATGAGCATTCCCTTTTATTATGTCAGGAATTTTCACACGAGAGATATTATCCACTATTAAAAAAAATTCTTTTATCATTCTGTAGACATGTAAACATGTATTTCTTGCATCTTCTTGGGATGTAGTCCATGAAAATACACAGGAAACTTAACAATGCCTGCGCAGGACTGCGCCTTGTGGATAGAATTTCCTCACTCTAGTTTTTTTTGGAGTCATGTAGCCATGGTTCACCATATACGGCGAGTCTAACTTTGCATGTTTATGTGCAGGTTTCGACCAGAGCAATGTTCTGATGTGGGAGAAATTAATCTAGGAAAATAATTTTGTTTGCAGATGCTAATGTTGAGGCAATAGGAGAATGCCTCTGCTACAGATAGGGTAGCACGTCTTTTCGTTCGCTGACCTCCCAACTCTTCACTTGCGTCTATTCTATGGGTACTACTGAACCCTCTTTAAGAATTATTGAGCTAGAATATCTGCTGTTTGGATCCATGCTGCTTTGGAACTTCTCGGGTAAAATTTTCAAAATGATTGAGATAGTTGGCAATACTGAAGGAGTACAAAAGCAGCGCTTGTCCCATCATGTTGTTTTTTCACTGTTTATTACGTTCAGTATAACATTCAATTTATCAAAGCGATTCACAAGTAGAACATGTGGACTCATGACTGTGGCTCCTGAGCTGGATGCCCAGCTGACTAGTAGGATATGCTTTGTTGTTACCATATATATAGTATAGAGGCAATGCTACTTCTTAAAGGAGCACTGACACCAAAATGTTGCATCTTGTTTTTTCTGTTGCAATAAGTAGTTAATGACCCGCTTATCATGGCTGGAAAGCTCGTTTGCTCGAACGCGCGACCGTTAATTATTTCGAGATGGTTTTATAGCACCAAGTCGCAGTTTTGGTTTTTATGAGTGGTTTTTATGTAAACATAGCTGGCTACGTGAGCACACAAAACAGCGTGCACATGAGCACCGTGTCGACAACTCTTTTCAACGAAGGCTTCCTGAATGTGGCTACAATGCCCTCTGAGACGTAAATATGTGTGACCCCCCCAAGATGCACTGCCGAGGTAAGGACATCAGCCTTTGTACTTCCGTGCAAATCTCCCCTTCTTTCCGTTGAAAAGGTCTGCTAGGAGAGAGTGGGAGAGAGCGCCCGCAACAATCTTGGCAGCCAACACAAACTTGTGACGCAGGTGGCGGTTGGTTGTTTACAAGAAAACCAAAGGTGCGTTTCGCGTAGAGTGATGTGACACGCACTTTAAACGTGATTTTAAATATGTTCTAGGCTGTATTATTCGTTGATATTTCGTAGATGATGTGTGTGTGTCCACACAAATCTATCCCACAAGTTATCTCGCCTTCAAAATTTTGTGTCAGCACTCCTTTAATGTTGTCTTTTTTTGCAAGTATTATGGAACATATAATTAAAAAGCAACATTATTACAATGTCTTTTCAATACTAGTTAGAAGCTCCTACAATACTTAGGTAACCTTAGACTAAATCACTTGCTACATACAGAAATGTTAATGCAGTGTGTTTGCAATGCTACTTGAAAGTCGCCTGTAACATTGCTCGTGGTCATAGGTGTGACATTACTGAACCCTGTCAAATGTTGCAACATTGCAACAGTGTTGCATCAAGAATAGAATTCCTACTAATTAATAGGGGGGCTCTTAGACACAGTGCCAGCAGACAAATATGGAGCACCACATTTGCCTGGCCATGCCCAGGTACCAACTGCTGATGCTGCTCTGGCAGTGCAGATGCCTGGGCAAGCCTGGCCATGGGCACACACCCTAGTGATGGCAGTGCTGCATCTTTAACTGCCCATCTATCTGATAAAATTCTCCCTGGTCATGGTGCCTCAGTACTATTATGACGCATATTTTAAGTGGGAAGCTATATATTTGCACAAAACTACCTGTCTCCTAGGACTATTCACCTGGTTAATAGTATTTTCTATAACAAAATGGCAGTTTTTATTAAACCCTAAGCTTTGGATCCGACTCTGTTCTCCTGCTTAATGTCATCCAATTAAACATTGGATGACAGTGGACTGCAGCTGTTTAAATGTTTTCAAATTTTAAAACTGCCTACTCCCATCCCTAAAGAATGATCATGCTGGCCCAAAACATGCACGAGCGAGCACACGAGTGAGCACGCAACAATGGGCATTTCTGAAAACGCGTCCTCTGCACCGGTCACAGTGTGCTGACGTCACTGAGGAGTGGAGAGGCCTTAGCTAGTCTAGAGGGTGTTGCTATGGGCCCCTGCTTAGGGGTCCCTCCTTAGTTTTTGAATTTATGTCCCCAAGAAGAGGACCCATCAGCTGACACCCCCCTTCATGAAAGAAAGAGTCCTGTATTCACCCTTGTACACTGCCAGATCACACTCTGCAGACACGATTGCCACTGAGCGATCTAAGTGTTGCACTTCTTTATTTCTTTACAATGCCCAAACCTGGTGACAGGACCTTTATTATGGCCTTAAACAGATATATAACCAAAAAAAAAAATATCCAGAAAGGTGGACTTGCACTTGTATATGACGATTTTTTTCTGTCATTTATAGTGTCAAGGGGCATTTGTGCTTTGTATAAGAGTGTACAGAATTCTCCAAGAAGAAAATGATGTTGCTAACAGCTGCATGATAAGCCATGATATGTCCACATGCAGTCTGCAATGTTCCAATCAGCAACATGCCCACTTATACCATTCTTCTGTGTTACAAAGTCAATTTGGTAAGATTTCTGCAGAATTCAGTGTAAGCTAGTGAATGCTATCTTTGCACACAAGACGACTGCTGGTTGTATGGGTATATTGGAATAATTTGAGGTTTCTGTTACAATTTGAATTAGTGTGCCACCATTCTTTTAAATAACCTTCAGGAACCACATGCTTTAGAAAGCATCTTGTATGCGTGTGTGCACACACACATACACACACATTGAATTTGTTGGCTGAAAAAATCATGGGTGCGATGCAAACAACAATTTTAATGAAGTGATCTAGTATGATTTCATGTTGTTGCACATTTTTCAGATTGCCTTCACAATGCATACTGTTCTGCAAGTCACAGTATGGCTGGTGCACGTATGCCCCAGTCATGTCTCTTTCTGATGCCATATCAATTGGGACATCACAATACCTAATTCGTTCCTAAAGCTTTTTAAATACCACAGGACGAGACAAAGAGGAAAGACTACATGAGGCCAGTGCTCATGTCGTGCAGTCTCTGCTCATTGCCTCGTCTTCTGCACTGGTTAACCCTCTCACTACCGTTTATGAGTATAGTCATGAGATTTTGCAACAAAATGACCGATGACGACTATACTCGTCATCAACAAAAATTGGTCCATGGAACCAATGAAGACTATACTCATCATACTTGTGTTTCTTGACACTACATGGCTACATTTCTCCATATTGGGCCATTTGTGTCTTGGCTTTCATGTTATTGCCATTTTTCGTCGTATTGCCATGCGGTGGACCCACCTTTGAGTTATCTTTTTTTTATGTGATTAGTGAAATAAGCGAACTCCAGTGAAGTGAAAGAATGGTACCGTTTTATTCAGAAAAAAAGAAGCTCTACAAATTGAGCGAAAAAAAAAAAATGTTCGGTAATTTTGGCACGTTTTTCTTCTTTTCTGACGGTAGCGAAAGGATTAAACCACTTTTCTAAGTAATCAATGTATGGGCACAGATGCATATGTGCCGAGAGCGGCTTCTTCCACATCCTTATCCAGAAGTGTAGCATAGCTTGGTGTGACCTTTTGGAGGCAAACAAGTTGTATAAATATATGACTAATAAGTAGGGGTGTGCGAATATTCGAAATTTCGAATATTTTTCGAATAGTGTTTGCTATTCGATTCGCACTGGAATTTTGCTATTCGAACTTCCCAAAAACAAATACAGTCATCGTTCGATTGAAAGTGACCCCTTCAGATTTTTAATGTGCTTCACCTCATTACACTTTCGTATTGCGGCAAAGCTGCCTTTCAAGCTCCGTTACGGTCGAACTTTATGTCAAGACACAGTCAACGTCTGATTAAAAGTGGTCCCTAATTTTCAATATGCTTCACCTTATCACGCCCCGGTATTGTGGCAAAGCTGCCTTTCAAGTTCTGCTTCGGTCGAATTTAGCCATGACACAGTCAACGTCCGATTGGAAGTGGTCCCTAGATTTTTAATATGCTTCACCTCATTACACCCCGGTATTGCGGCAAAGCTGCCTTTCAAGCTCTGCTACGGTCGCAAATGTATTAATTAACTCAAGAAAACGCTGGTTCCAACATGGAGATGAAAGATGTAGCAGAGGTGGGGGAATGCTGTTTTGGACCTGAAATTTGGGCAGAAAGTCCAAAAAATCAGAAGCCGCAGCTTTTTACCATCCAAAATTTCAGATGTTCTTATATATCGACGTCTAAGAGGCACATTTTGGAACTCCGGACTTGAAGGGAGCACACCCTTGTCCGCCACATCAGTTGAGCTTCCACAGAAGTTGAAAGAGGAGGAGAGGCTGAGGAAATGGCATCTTTGCCTATCACGTGTAAAGTGTCGTCGGCAACACTTTGGTTGCACCAAATCATGTACATGAATACAATTCGGCCTCTACATTGCCTCATTCTTGATAAGACAACTATGAAACACCACCCCGCCAGTGCTTCATCAACCTAGCCAAAAGAAACACTTTCATGTTGCTATCTCACAACACCATGCTTAGGAATCCTCTGTAACATTTTTTTCTGCAATTTCGCTTCAAAGTATTCGAAAAATACTCTTGAAATATTCAAGAAATATTCGAAAAATATTCGATTCGCACTCGCACTTCAATATTCGAATTCGCTTCACACCCGAAATTTCGCTATTCGCACAGCTCTAATAATAAGATTTGTACAAGATCACAGTGAATGCATCCTAGAT